>NC_134038.1:89790988-90990988 GCF_965140245.1 Athene noctua
AGTTTTGGTAAAAAGTAGCAAGATATTTCTGTAAAATGGGTCAGTCAATGTATTGAGGTTGTCAGTTCTGCATATCATAAAAGCTCTTTAGCTACAGAGTCCAGACAAGTGTGTAATCTGGGAAATAATAATATGCTTTGGATAGAGGAAGGTGGAAACACATGGAAGTGTTTCACTCTCTGACCCACTGAACAGATACTTCTGCTGATTCCATTTCCTGCTCCCCATCTTGGTGTCATTATAGATTGCAATCACTGTGATCACTAAGAAGAAATGACTTTTTTTTTTCCTTTTTTTGATGACTGCAAATGCATTAGGATCCTCATGAGAAGACCTTCTAGGCAACGTAATTTCTCATCTTGCTCCAGTCCAGCTGAAAGATAAATGAGACAGACAAATCCTTTAGTTATTGTAGTCTGCATCTTTTCCTGCATATATCCTTGTTCTACTACTGGAATCAATTCTTGAGTAATCACCCTTGATCTACCATGCAAAGGAGATGCGATTTTAAGCCATTTAAATATGTAATGATTGGTAGAATGGAAATGCTTTGGTACTGGAAGGAAAAAAAAAAAAAAAGAAAAAAAAAAAAAAGACACCACATTCTCTCTCTTAGAGGACTTAATTCCCAACTAAGTGCAATCACAAAACACTTCAGCCTTCCCCTGACATCAGTACACCTGCCAAATGAGATTCAGAAGCTGATGTGGTCATTTTTCCTGACACCTCAGGCCATGCTAAAGTCCCTCCCTCAGCTAAAGATTCTATATGCCATTTTTGACATTTTGGAGCTTTTTACTAAGGAATGGCATATAGCCCAAATCTCAACATGCATCCTTTCATGGCAGTTAGAGGGTTGGTTGCATCATTCTAGGAAGGTAGATGTTCTGAAGGCAATGAAGGTAGAGCAAATGGTAAGGCCATTACAATAGATGGAACTCAGAAGAATGTAGGTATATTCTCAAGTTGCCAAAGCCCTGAAAGGTCAAAAATATTCCTGACTATTGTAAAACCTTAGGAAATATTTTATCACACTTCACAAAATATTTGAATATGCTGTATGTATTCATGATTAAACAGTCCCCAGTTCACACCTTTTTTTGAGAAGATTTCTCAAAAAAACCCTATATCATCTTTCTTTTTCTCCAGCGTTTCTTGCATAAAGCAGTGAAAAGTATTGCATGTGATGGGCATGGAGTTAACAATCAGATCTGTTTAGAGCTGTGGCAAAGGATTTGAACTTTTTTTCTTAAATATTTCTTGCCTTCAAGAGGATTTTAAAAGGTGAGTTCTTCAACAGTCTGAGAGTCTCTGGCACTCATCTTCTTTTAAATGTATAATATATAACTAAAGCCTGTAAGGACTTCTGCAAATTCTTACTCTTAATTTTTAATACAGATTTGTTTTCAAAAAGTGTAAGTATGGTTTTGTTTTATTCTTAACTGAGTTCAATTCCAAATCTCCCTAGAGAGCTTAAAGAAATAATGTAAAATATAACAATCAATATGAAAAAAATTAAGTGCACCATTAAATTTTGACATATAGGGGAGTTCAAGCCTAAAACTGGAATCTTAAAATATTCATACTGATTGTAAGAATAATAGGGATAACTGCCAATAATTTGGTGACTTCCATGATAATCTTAAGCCATCCCTGAGCACAGTGAAAACTGTTTGGCCCTCCACTGATTTCCTCAAGATTTGGAAACACCCTAAATAGAACTGAAAAGACAGGTCTGAAATTACCTAATTCCCAATTATTTAAGTTACATTTTAGACAAAAATTCAACCCCGGGAACCTATATGAGAAATTAAATAGCTAGGTCGACTCAAAGCCATCAGTGTAAACCTCCCAGATCTATGGTATGGGCCAGACATTTGTAACCTGTATAGATTTAAATTCAGCACAAACAGAAGGAGAATAAATCTCAGAGGAGTGGAGATGTCTGCTCCATTCACCCATTACAGTAACAAAGCAAAAAAATATTCAAAGTTTATACTGTGAATGAACTTCACATTTACCACAGTTCCTTTGTGTGGTTAATATCTGTGATATAATTCAGCTGGACACTGAGATTTACACTAAGGTTAAACAAAGTATTTTCCTTTCCAAAATTAGCTTCTTTGTCAGCCTTCTCTCTTCCAGCCACCCACCCTTCATTTTTTTAATGTGTTTTTTTTTTTTTTTTTGTCTGGTCTATGTTTATGTTTTCTTTTTATTTCCTTTTGCCTTTATCTCTGCAAACTTTTGACTTTGAGACATCTTAATCTCTGACTTTTCCTTACGCAAACCCATTGAACATTACCTAAACTGGTAATGCTGCCTTTAAAGGAAGAAACAATAAAATCTAACATATCAAATGCCACAGAGTATAGACATGTTAAATAAACTTAGGATTTACAGATTCTTTTCTTCACTCTATATTCATAATGCAATGGAAAAAGTTTACATTGCTGCACATCACAGATATGTTCTTTATACCCCCAAATGTCTTAATTACATAATGTTATACATTTTAAATAAAAGCTGCAGAGATGAATTTACGGAATTAAATCTAGATGTCAGTTTGTAGCTCCATCCCTCTTATTACTGAACCAAACAGGAGCTATAAAAAGAACCTTTCAGGAGTAATATTAGCTCCCTTCATGGAAACCAGAGATTTCCTCCATCTAGAGACTGAAATGCCTTCATTTTTGCGACTTTGTTTAGTCTCATCATGAGGATTTGCTCCTATTAGTTTTCTTCATCTTATCCAACTAGTAACAGCCATGCAACATGCTGTGATTTCTTTTTTTAATGTTGAAATCTTTCCATACACACAGTTGGAATTGCTCTATAAAATGTGGAAACAATGTAAACAAACAGCCCGTTGTGTTCTTTCTTGCTCAGCCTACTAGTAATCTATCATTTGAACATTAAAATTATTAAATTTATCCTAATTTTGTGTAATTACTGGAGACATTTAGACTTGAAACTGGCGAAGCTGGAGATCCTGCTTAGGAGGTTGGTCTAGAGTCATTACAGAGACTCTTCTTCTGTTGTATGAGAATTTCATCAGCTTGTTATTGGGTTGCATATGTTTCAATTTCCCTGGAAGAAATTCTTAAAGCTTTATTTTTGTTTCAACTAATTTCAACTATTACATTTTTCTTGTAATAATAGTGGGAATATGTGTTTGTTATCTCCTTCATCATAGGTATTCATAATGCTTCATTGCTCTTCAGCATGGTTTGTGACAGTGAAGTTAATGGCATGCGTTTAATGGACTAGAATCGCAAATGCTCTGTAGCTCGTAAGAACATGTATACTACTGAAGTATGTAAAACACTGCTTTTTCGAATTGGTAGCATTTGGTAGAATTTAAATCTTATTTAGCCTGCCATAATAAAATACTACATAAAATAAAAAGCAGTAACAAACCAAGTCCTACATCTCTGGATGGATATAGTTGTGCAAAACACACATATTGTCTCTCTCATGCACACAGAGCAAATTCTCTTAAAAACTGATGCGTTTTAACTTAATCTACGAGTATTTACCCTCAGTGTATTCCCAAGGTACTGTATACCTTAGATACTTCTCATATTGGTATAACACATACTTATCTGGAACAGAATTTTAAGCAAGTAGCAAATTTTTAATGATGAAGAATTTGGTCCAATCCTACTACAATAAGTACATCTTTTGGATGTGATAGAAGATAGAGCAGGATGCTACCATGTGAGAAAATCCTTATCCTGTTTTGACCTGAAACATTTGTGATGCTTTACATCCATGAAAAGCATGCTGCTTTTCTGAAATTGCTAGTTTTCACTGTTGCAAGCAAATGAAGGTTTAAATTTAAGTTAGTTCTCATCTAACGTAGCTTCTGTAGACATTCTGTAGCTTATAAGTGAGTCAAGTTAAAGCTTTGCTGGCAAGTCATTTAGAAAACTTGGGTCAACAGGTATCAATAATAACTGAATATTTTTATTTAATGTCTTCAGTCTAAATGAGAAGGTAGCTAGTTTTACTGATGGCTGATCCCACCAGAATAATTCGAGGAGAGAGAAAAGGAGGGGAAAAAAAGGTGAAATTCAAAGGGATCACCCTTAGGGGGAAGCTGTATAATGCCTCTGGTAGAGTTCCCTGTTGGCCTCAGTTCTAGAAACTAGAGAGTGAAATCCTGGTTTCCCAACTTTGTAGGCAAAATTTGTACTGATTTCGTCTGGAGTAAAGTGTGGTCTTTCTTTTCCTCTATCCTCCTACCCTCAAGTTATGGGTTTAAGGGAAAACATAAATCATTGTTCTTATTTATCCATATCCCAGTCAGGTTTATTCCCCTGAAGTGTTGTGCCAATAGGAGTGCTGTGAGAGAAGAGCTAATTCCCACTTGTGTTTTCATATTTATCCTTCAAATCCTCCTGCGCTACATCCTTGTATATACTGTGAAGTCAGGCATTTGTCTTTTCCACAGGACACTTGCCTTGCTGGTGGCTAAGGACATTACAAAGCACAAGACATTTCAAGCTGTGCTATTTCTACTTCCCTCTGGGAGCCATTTTTCTGCAGATAATCTGTTTTTTATACCTCATATGATATTCTATCAAAGTTTACATGTATCACAATACTCAGAACATTATCCTTAGATACAAGAGGCATTTCTGCAGAGAAGCTCATTTAAGCACCTGTATTGCAAACAAAATGCTATCAAATTCTTCCTCTGGAACTAAAAAAATAGACTCTGCAAACTTATTAAAAAGAATAGCAGTGATAGTAATGACGAGTAGGTCAGATTTGCAGGTTATTAACCTCAAGAGTGCTTTATTAAACAGGCAAATATTTTAGTAATTTTAATAGCCGGATTAATTCTTGAGTAGGTCAAAATTAGGGCCTCTTTTAATAGGCTTTGGAAAAGACGTTTTGAAGATCTTATTGCAAGTGTTGTGAATAAAAATATTGTTGTGATAACTCAGGCCTCTGTACCTGGACTTGAGAATTTACAGGAAGGAAAAAAGCATTGATATTACAGAGAGTCCCATTCTGCAAAAAGAATACAGTGTTTTTAGTACTTGTGGGCCTGCAATTAGAGCTAGATCTTCATCATTAAAAAATTAAGCAATTTCATGTGCTTATAGTTTATTTGGCAATTATTTATTTGTATAAATATTAATAAAATTGATTATTAGTATTTATCAAAAATGACTCATCACACCAGAGAAATTGAAAAAAATGTAATTTATCTGATCAGTCATAACTAACCGACACCTAAATGTTGAATACTCTGGACTGAATACCAGCACCAATCTTTTTAACAAAAATCCATTGGAGACAAACAAAGAACAGTAAAAAAAATGCTGGGCAAATTCTGATAACAAACACGAGGACACTTTGACTTGCCATGTGCATGCAGTAAGTAAAACCAGCAGATAGAATTGGTGTCTAAAGTATTTAACCCATTTTATTTACCATAATTTTTACTTCATCTTTCAAATGAAATATATGAAGACCTGCCCAACCACAAGAAATCTGGATCATGTTTAGAGAAACGTAACATTGACATTTGATTTAATGCAGAAATTAACTCTTTTCTAAATAAATCTCAAAAATTGTGACCTCTGTTATCTTATCGCTACAGGTTTATATAAAATGAAAGGGGAAAAAGACTGTATGGAATGCACAAAGCTCTGGAACACTGAAAGATTTGGTATCGATTCTTTGTTTTAAATCAGTAGAGTAATCACTCTTTTATGACACTTGAAAATTTTTCTCTTAGCATGTGTCTATAACTTGTTTTCTCAGCATTACAGTACCACTTGCATCACCATGATACCTTCATTCTGATAGCTATGAATCAGTGCATAATTCTTTATGGAATATCTTCTAATTCTTTGTAGTCATAGCCTGTAAACCTCTGCACATTAAGTATCAGAAATCATACTGACAGGCTTTATTTAACTATCTTTTCTGAAACAATAGATAAAATAAAGTTTCTTTTCCCTGTACTATCTTGGATTGGATACCTGGTCCACCAGCATAATCAATGGTTCCAGTATCTTGGAATATACACCTCTTCTCTGCAACAAGTATTATTCTTCACTGAACAAAGTTAACAGCCTGTATACTAAGGATAGACAAGCAGCAGTTTATATAGAATTTTTTTTACAGTTAATCAGGCTACAAAGAGATTATTTAGAGTATTCTTCCTTATTTTTTAACCACTAAAAGACAGTTATACCAAGCATTAAATAATGCATTGATGGACTTGTTCACCTGAAAGCAACAAAAATCAGCAAAGACGGGCCCTCTTAGTTAATTGCTCTAGTAGCTGCTGCCTATTCAATGTCTATCAGTGCCAGTAGAAACCAGAAATATTTTAATTTATTTTGAAGCCATTGAATCAAAGAGATATGAGCTGTGGGGCTGTTCTTGCAAATTTCTGAGCACCTCTGGGAGACATTTTGTGTTTCAAACTCTCATCATACCCCCGGAAATTAAGAGTGCTGAACAGAGGAGAAAAAATGATACAAAATAGTTTCTGCAAATATTTGCCCACATTTTAAATAAAGTCAGTTTTCTTTGTTTGCACCTTATTTTATATTCAAGCTTGATGAGCATTGGCAGTATATTGGCAAAAATGAATTACAGTATTTATGCTTGCAGTACTAACATGATCATTCAGTCAATGAGAAAACAAAAAATGTCATGATACACCTAACTGACTAGATACGTTGGCATAGATGATTTGCGAACAGTGACACTGGTAAATGTTCAAACTCCGTGCTGGATCCTTGCTAGAGACAGACCTGAGGGATTTTGGGTCTGCTCTGTGTTAAATGTTGCTTAATGGAATTCACAGACCAGATGATCATACAAGGGTGGTAATGATGCAAAGAAGGTAATCAACCCTAATTTATTTCTCAGTATAATTCAGTAGGTAAAGTATTTGAACTTAGAAAACCAGATGCTTTTTTTACTGTAAGATTACTGTTTTGTATCTTGCTTCAATGTTCCTATCTAAAAAATGAGCACATTTTCTATTTTACAATACATCTCTTTGCAATCTAGAAGTATCTGCCTATACACACAAAAAAAGATCATATTTTACTTTGAGATTTCAGTCTTCTGCAGCTTCCACCTGCTTGGTCGGGTCCACACTAGTCTTTCATAACATGCCTAAGAATTATATGACTTGAAGAATAAAAAAGATTTTATAGACTTTTTTTTAAAAAAAAGAAAACCCTAAGAATTAATGCAATTAAAAAAAAAAAAAAAAGAAAAAAGAAAAAAGAAAAAAAAAAAGAGAAAAAAGAGAAAAAGGACAATCCCAATTTTAAATTCCTGATGTATTTATATATATCTATTTTTTGATTCGTTAGACAAAAATCACAAATTTGCATTCTTCCTACAGCCACAAACCATAGATCCAGGCTGTTAACACAACTTGAGAGTTATTCTTCTTTTGCATTTCCTGGTTTTACGGCATTATAATTCTATTTGTTGCAGTGATTTTGCTCTTGATTTATCTTGGCAGAAGTGAATTCCAAGTAAAAATATTTTTTGTTTTTCCCCTTTACTTTTTTCTTATTTTTTTCAAACAATTGCTTAGTTAAGCCAGTTACGCTGAATTACACCTCTATCATATTTCACCTCTCCCTCAAACACAGATATGGCTGTGGGCTTGGCTTTTACCAAATGAGCTCAATTCAATTAGAAATGAAACTCAGCATGCCTCGTGGCAAAGTGAGTGAGTATTCTTCTAAGGAAAATAAGAACAAATATGTAAAACTAATGTTAAAAAACTTACCTGACTGAGATGAAGGGCTCACATTCTGGTCACTGCATGAGCATCTTGCAGTTCTCTTCCTTCTCCTTCTTTCCACTTTACTTGTTGGGACTGTCCACAGCTTGGGACAGCGCTTCTTTTCACAAGACCTGATAGTGCAGGAGGACTCTCATTCAGGCTGAAAACTGTAAACACCATTTCACCTGAACATAGCACATTGGAGTGATTCCCTAAGTGGTGCTACTGCATCCCTTAAAGCCATCTTTGCAAAACTGTGTTCCAAAAAAACACAGCCTAACTGCAGATTTTCTGCAGACACTCTTCTCTTCATGCTGGTGTTCTCCTACCCCAGCCTACCACATACCCTTGGCACCTGCCAGCATTTTCAGCTCTTCACCACAAGCTTGGACAAGGTCCAATTCTCCTCCCCAGGCAGCAGACAAATCCTCCCGGATGCCATTCATGCCAGTCAATGTTATAAATCCTGCATTACTCTAATGGAAAATTTCCTATGAAGCACATACACATTTAGTGTTCTTCCTTCTTCTCTTGAAAAGGATGTCTGAGAAGATAAGAATTTCTATGATAACACTTGGGCAAAATTTTCTGATCTCATTTGCTCAAGACTGAGGGTGCTTGCCCTCTGAGTCACCATACACTCATTGTCTGCCAGACTTAGTAAGGAACTATTAATAACCATATAGCTTTTGATTTGAAGTTACTAAATAAAAAATGACCTAAGTAGGTAGAGGAACAAATAAGCTATAACTTTACTTCAGATTTATGATCTTCATGAAGTCTTAGATCACTTTTCAAAGGATAAGTATCTCAGTTGAGTTGATGTCCCTGTTACAGTCTTTAAGGAGAAAGCAAAGATTGAAATGGTAGACTGCTGCTTATTCTTAAACCTTTAGGATGGCTTCCTCTGGTGGTCAGACTTAAGGATAAAACAAAAATACTTGCATTTATGTGTGAGGAGTTTCTGTTATCAGACAGCTGGGTCCTGTAATGCCCCGTGTTCCATTCTATAACGTAAGTATTAAATGAATTCTGAATAACACTCTCTATTGAGGAGAAGTGAGTCTAATTTTGTTGGTTTTAAGCTTAGTCCATGTGTGCAAAAACTACTTTCTTCTTTCTTGTACTAGAACAAGATACAGTGATCCATCAGCTTTCAAAGAAAACATGCAGTTCCAGCTGACTTTCTACAGAATATTAAATAATTTATAGAATATGTGACCAGCTTGTGCCTTCCAAGTTACTGTTAACATCTTTTATTTGCATTGTGCTAACACTGAAGAGTCCAGTGATGCCCTAGACCCTACTTTGCTGGATCCTACAGAGATGACAGAAGAACAAAGGTGGGCCTAGTAGATATGAGTTGACTGAGAATCAGCTTTTGCACTTCCCCTTTTCTCTTATTGTAAACTGGGTTGGCAAGACTGAAATGAATATAGTTGTTCACTTTTAATATGAAAATAAGTAAGTGTGAACTTGAAAAGCATGGTGTTGAAAGACAGGGTGAGAATGTCTTTTTCCCCTCACCATATCACTCCCCTCCCATGTATTCCCCTCGATATACTACATGTGATCTGCAACCTTTCACCTTCTCACAAACATTTAATGGGCAGGATTTAACAGTGATTATCCAGGTTAGCACTTGGGAAACATAGCCTGAAGGTAAAAATTAGGAAGAACTGCCACAAGTTCACCACAAAACTCTGTAGAAAGTACAATGCACAGGAGGAAAAACCTACTGAACAATTTTAAGTGTTATTTTTCAAGTTCATTAATAAATGTAGAGAATTTTAAAAGGCGAATTATGCTTCCTGAAGTCCTGAGGGATTTTACTACCAACTGTCTGAAAATTATCATTTTTATAGATGAGCCAATTAAAGGGAAATAAGGCTTTTGCATCATACCATGAGTACTAAACAGGGAATTTAAAAGGATCTGTTTCTGCTTAATAATTTAACAAGACTTTTTGTTTTGTGTTCTCACAATGGGCAGTTGAAGAGCAAAACTTTTTCTATAACTTCAATTAGAAATGAGTTATTACATAAAAATATATGTAGTTTTCCAATAGCAACTATCACATTTTGGTTTGAAGAGAAGGCTCTGAAAGGGTGATTCATAGTCTTGCAAAAGGTGATAAGGAGGGAGCCCAAATGCAGTCCTTCAGTTATTGGCCCAATCCTACCAGCTCTTAACAGTCCAAAAGCTCTTATTTATCTCAGTGGGCTTTGGATCTGACTGTTAACTGTACCTCTCTTGCTCAGGCTAGAAGTGACTATATGATAAAGGTGTCATCTGACATTTTTGGCAGTGGAAAGGAAGAATGATGGTAACCTTGCTAGTCTCAAATAAATTGTATTTGGATCTTCAGGAAGTTTCATATTAGGAGTGCTCAGCCAACATCCATTCCTTCAATTAAGCTCAGACTGTGAACTTAGAATGCTTTGCTGTGCATAAGCATATAAATCAGCTTTACAGTGAAGCACCCAAGGAAACATGCTGCTATGAACAGAGAGGGAAAGAAAAGAGGAGAGACACACTGTCATGGTTTAAACCCAGTTATTGTCTGAGCACCACTCACCCACTTACTCACTTCCTCCCCCTCAGGGATGAGGAGGAGAAAATATAATAAAAGGCTCAGAGATTGAGACAAGGACAGGGAGGGATGACTCACCAATTATGGTCATGGGCAAAAGAGAGACTTCATTGAGGGAGAAAAAGACCACAAAATTAATTTGAATACCACCACCAATTAAACATGGTAGGTCAGTGAAAAATACAACCACATCTTAAAAACACCTTCCCCCCACCCCTCTCTTCTTCCTGGACTCAGCTTCGCTCCTGATTTCTCTACCTCCTTTACCCCAGTGGTGCAAGGGGGCAGGGGAAGGGTGTTGTGGTCAGTTCATCACCTGTTTTTTCTGCTGCTCCTTCCTCATAGGGAGGACTCCTCGCATTCTCCCCCTGTTCCAGCATGGGGTCTCTCTCACAGAAGACAGTCCTCCACAAACTTCTCCAAGGTGAGTCCTTCCCATGGGCTGCAGTCCTCCCAGCAACAGACTCCTCCAGTGCAGGCTTCCTTCAGAGTCCCGGCCTTCTTTGGGCACAGCCACTTGCTCCAGTGTGGGGTCCTCCATGGGCTGCAGGTGGGCATTTGCTTCACCATGGACCTCCGTGGGCTGCAGGGGCACAGCCTGCTTTCTCACCAGTCTCTTCTCCAGCACACCTCCCCACCTCCTCCTTCTTTCTTCCACCGACCCTAAGGTGTCTCCTTCACAATTCCTCCTTCTCCCAGGTTCCCCTTCTTAAATACATTATCACAGAGGCACAGCCACCACTGTTAATTGGCTCAGATGCACATCCGACTTGGAACTAGGGGAGGTTCTAGCAACTTCTCACAGGAGCCACATCTGTAGCCCGTCCCCTGCTACCAAAATCCCGCCACACATAAACCCATCACAGAGACAGAGACAGAGGCAATGCTGTGGATCGTTTAGTATGCATGGAGACATCTATCAGCCCTGCAGACATATCCAGGTACCAAAGAGAGGCTTTATCTGAGCCTACCCAGGTTAACTTTTAAAGATGCAGAAGATACAATAGTCTTCTATGAGTCTTTGCTTATGATTGTAAATAGTCAAAGTACTTTTGAAAGTACTTTTGTTTGAACTTTTTTTCCTTTTTCATAGAAATATATTTTTGAATAAAAAGAATGTTTAAATGAATAAGTTAAGGAAGTCCTACAGAAAACCAATCTCTATTTTTCAATTAATTGCACAGGGAATATGTGAGCAGGTAAACTACAGACACACTAAACTCTTTAAAATAGTTTGAAGATTATGTTCGCGTTGTCCTGCTGCCACTGCATGTACCAATTCAAGGCTTCATAGGAGCATAAACTTTATTTGGTCCTCATTCTTGTAATGACAGCAGAGCAAGATCTGGGGAAATAAAGCTCAAGGAAGAAAGAGCATGTCCCTCTGTTGCTCCTCTCCCCTCTACATCTCCTGCCCTTTCAACTGATCTGATTATTCTGCTCTGCCACAAGCAAGCCAGCACTGTTTCTTCTACAGAAAAGAGAAAAGGCAGGCCTGGATTAAAAAAATTGAAAAATCTCAGGGGAAAGAAAAAGAAGAAGAAAAAAAAGAGAGTGAGGCTTATGAGGCCATGAAGGAATCCTTCTTAACCCCCTGAAACAATTCCAGTAATTGCCTTTTGTGAAGGTGGAAGTGGAAAGTTGTTCTCTGTTTTCCCCTGTTCAGGCAAGAAATAGTGATGAGCCAGTTGGACAACATACTCTGCTCAGTTACACATTTCTCCTAGACACAACCAGAACATGCAGCTGCAATTATCTAGGTGAGCATAAACTGATTAGTTTGCCTAGGCAAAAAGTCTGGCCCTAAGTAAGCACCTGTGACTTCTGCTGGTCAGAGTGGGGCAGAAAACATATTAAGGACCACAAGCTAAGCAACTTCAAAAATTTTTCCCCCAGCCTTGTGGATAGGAGAAGAAATTTTGTTTTGGCATCTGACCAAGGGACCTGAGTAACATGATGATATATTACTTGTCAGCTTATACTGTTCAGTGTAATACCCTTTCTACTTTCTCTCTGTTCTACATACACTGGAGAAATGAAGACTGTAATACACGCTTCCAGGAAAGGAACACAATAAAGCATACTTACGTTATATATTATTCCTTGGTATAAAGAATAATAGTGAAAACCCCTGGCATAGCCATATATTGTCTATATGCTGCCATCTGAGAATTCTGCACATATATTTTATCACAATATACAATTGTACCTCTCACAAATATG
This sequence comes from Athene noctua, assembly GCF_965140245.1. NCBI lineage: Eukaryota > Metazoa > Chordata > Aves > Strigiformes > Strigidae > Athene > Athene noctua. The sequence continues at coordinate 89,803,588 of NC_134038.1, forward strand.
AAAGGGCTGATACTTTACACCATAGCTATATGTGTGCGCGTGTGTGTGCGTGCACATGTGAGTGTGTGCACAGGTGTCTACATGCACATGCATTCCTCCAGCTCTCTATTTGGTTTTAGTTTGATGTTCCTTGTTTTTCCCTGTGTCAGACCTGCACTGTCTGTGTGCAAGGAAGCAATCATAATAATGATTGACCTGTCAGTCATGCTTGAACTGCTCCTGACAAAAGGCTGGGTTGAAGGAAGAGAATGTGAAGCTGTTAACCTATCACAGCAGAAACTATATAGAAAGACCTAAGCTGGCTTGAGATGGCAATAAAATTAAGAGAAGGCATGGATAACATAGTAGCTAGTATGCAGGCATTAAATCTGAAGCCAATCATCGTGAGATCTCTGCATTGCTTTAATGAACCCAAAAGTGAGACTGCTTCTTTAGCAGCTAAGGATTCTTTCAAAAAAGACAAAGTGTAGCTGAGTGCAGAATGAGGCCATCTCATGTAATGCCCCCAAACAAGGAAGGTAGACCTAAGAGTGCATGTAAAATTGGTGTTGACTATTTTTTTTTTTCCTTTTAATATGAGTTTCTGACTTCAAATGTTGCCATGAAGGCAAATTTTTAGCTTTCACAATTTTGCTGTCAGGAAGCGGAGGCAGGGGTAGTGGTGATGGGTTCTGCACCATCTAATATCTTTATGCCATTTCCAGCATTATCATTCACAGACTGAACATAAATACTGATGGTACACAGCATTGCACTGAAGCTCATATTTTTCTTTTGAAACCATTATGCTTGTTTTCATATGCTGTTTCTTTCCTGTTGTTTTTTTTTCCAGGGACAGCTTCATTCAGAGTAATGGAGCACTGGGTATTAAATGAGTATGCCTGTAGCCCAATGAACTCAGTACGCTGCTCATCTTGTTACTACACTTAATCTAAATAACCTTTTTTATGCTCTGCTGGAATGGCATTTTCAAAAGGCTATATAGTACTAAATGAGTGTATATGTCAGTAAGGATTTGCTAGACAAATCAAATCTTCCTGACAAGTACATTTATTCATTACTATTTACTACACAATCCAGTTTGAAGGACAATTTTTGTGATCGGATCATTAACATTTACTGTCATTTTGGCAACATTTTCCAACTTCTTTCTTCACCTTCTTTCTTGCCTGTTGTGTGCTTAGCAGCCTCTGCCTAACAGAAGTTAACTTTACAAGGATTATATCACCAGTATGTTAAACAGATCATTTTTTCCCCTTGTCAAGCTGGTTTATTGCACAGAAGGCGCCTAAGTATTAAAGTAAATGTTAAATACAAAATTCGTAAGTGCAACATTAAGAATCTACTACAGTTACAGCCTTGATAAACAGCAGAGAATATTTTCTTATGAGATCACCACTTCTTGACAGGCATATTTACATATTGTTTTTTTCAGGCCAGGTCTTCAGGAGCTATAAATCAATACATTGATCCCAAACTGAAGGCTTGCCTCTGACATTGAAAAGTACCATGCAATTATGTGAAGCTTCAATTCATTTTGATCTTTTTATTTTTTTATTGTGACTTCATTTGAATAAAATCAATTTCAGTAAACTTTTACTTAGCAAAGAATAAATGAGGAAAATAAGGAGTTTCCCTGTTTGGAATGATTTTTTCTTTATCTATCTCATCAATTCTAACATGGCAAAAGTGCTCATAAAATTGCTGATGGGGCAAGTGATGGAGACTGTGGGAAGCAGAGTCCAGGAATAAAAGCATTGTGCTCAGGCAGACAGGAGATCAAAAGAGAAGCACCAAGATCACATCTATGAAGGATCTAGCTTTCTTCACAGATGGGGCTCAGCATAATAGAATTATATCTCTACAGGTTTGCGTAAATTTATTAATCCAGAAAAGTACAGTCTCTAGGGTATTTTCAAGCTAAAACCTTCCTATAACCAAGTTCGCAGATTATTTCCAAGCTAAAACTTTCTTATAGCAAAGCTCACAAAATTATGCAAGTAGTCAAAGAAGCCTCACATAATTAAAATTTTATCAGAAGTTTAGTTCACCTTGGAGTATGGCACCTGGCATGTTACTGAAAGTTCAAGGTATCTACTTAAAGCCAGTGACATTATTTTCAAGTGACAAAAATAGGGAAGGAGAAAAAGGTACCTCAGTTGCTTGCAAAATATATGGTGGGTCACCAGAATTTAGCCAAGGATTAAGTCATTCAAAGACAAATTGTTATATCTTCAAAACAGGACTAATTGTTAAAACCCCCCCACCAAATTACTAGAAACACAATGCAGCAGAGATCCAAAACCAGACAACATCCGCTGCTGCTTCATGTCTCATCAGGGCTAACTGCAAAACATGGAAGCATCTAGCACAATGATAAAAATCTGAGGGGAAGGAGGAGAACTCTAAGGAATTATAGACTTTCATGTGAATTGTCACCTTACTGGTTAAATTCTGATTGACCATTAGTCAGAACTAATTAAGTCTTGGAGTAAATGAAACACAAAATGAAAATTTGCCAAGAACATAGAAATCATCACAATAATTTAATAAATTATATTTATTTAACATAAAATTTTTTAAAATCTTACATTTTTAGGGGGAGTTTACATTATTCTAAAAGTCCAAATACTGACATTAAATGTCAGTTTTCTCTAAGCAGTATAACATTGTTCCCCAACCAGCACCAAAATTTGTCTGCTCACTTGGCAAGCAATAAATAAGTAAAAACTTAGATGCATAGTCTAACTCACCTGTTCTCTTGAAGATATCTATGGGGAGCCCCTGGGAAACTGGGGGTCCTGACAGCAGAGGGCTTGAGCCAGATATTCTGGTCAATAGAAATTACTTTCAAGACAAACAAGAAATCTGCTTGGAAAATAGGTTAAAACTGTAATGTTCCTGAGAAATATTTTAATTGTGACAAACTGCCATGTTCCACTAGAAAAGGAGAAGTTCCAGCAGATTTCTTACTGATTCTTATTAGAGCAGTTTGGATTTCTTACTTCCAGCTGAGCTTTTAAGCAGGTCCATTAAGAAGATCATCTTGCAATTGGTAAGTCTGGTATAGAGTCAGGCAGAGGAGATACAGGAGGAATTCTGGGTTGCCTGGTTTTTAGTTTCTTTCCTTACAATTGCATTATGAATGTGAAATCTTTTGCTCCGTTATTCTGAAGCATCCCCAAAAGTTACAAGCCTTTTTGTTTTAATAAACTTCTTTTGCTGCTGCATTTTGCAGTGCTGTCAATTCCTCTTCTCCCTCAGATTAACTCAATACCACACTGTACCACCAGGCATGTGGTGGTGTGAGTACTGTTGCTGTAAATACATTAGTCAGAGATTCATAAAGGAGGAAATATAACTGATCAGGTCAGAGAAAGCAAACACTGGATGCTAACTTAATTTACACAGTGTAAAACAATGGCAATGAAATTTACAGAGCTACATAGATCTAAACCAAAGGTAAATAAGAAGAACCCCATAGCCTGTGAAAAACTGCCCAAGATAATACAATATTATATAACAAAATTTAACATAATATTCCAGAGGAAAACTTAAGCATGTGTGGTCTGGTAAAACTCACCTTAAAATTACCCGATGAGTGCATGGTCTCCTTTTTGAATTATTCATCCTTCATTCTGACTTTCATTCCTTCTATTTTCTGTATGTTTGAGAATACACTCTGCAAAGATGAGTATGAATAACTGGTGCTGGATAAGGTTTTCAAAAGAGACGGTATTTCACCCTTCACCCATAAGCACAGGAACACAGCATCAAAACATTGACCCTACCAAGCTGCTGGCTCTTGATTTCTCAGTGTTAGAGTTTCAGTAATCTTAGGTAGTCTGGCTTATTTTTTCTCCGATAAAAGTTATTTTCTTTGAACTGGAAAGGGATTTACTGCAGAGCTGTTTAAAAACAAACAAGCACAAAATATTGGCAGAGACATATACAAAACATTCATATATACTACATCCAGGGTAGTGTTTGGAAATTCAATATTAATGCCTCTTAATAATCTTTACCTGCCTAGATTTATGCATAGATAGAAAAATACATTTGTGTTGGTCTGATCTTTGTTTTTAGGTCCACCTGTACAATAGATAGATTTGAGAACCATGCCACACACTGGGGTTTTATTGTGGGTGATTTTTTATTACTTCATAGCAGCACCAAAATATTAACAAAGCAGATGTAAGCTAAAAATATAGCAGTTAAGTCTTACCTTGCTAACCTTATCTTGGAAGTGTGCAGGATATGGGCTATATCAATGGTATTTAAAAGGCAAAAAGGACACAGGGCCATCTGCCTTCAGAAGGTTACAGTTTGTTCCACTGAAGGAGAAGCAAAGAAGAGAAGAAAAAAAAAAGATAACAAAATATTTTGAGGAAAAACAACCTACAAGCAAACTATCTTTGACTTCTCTAGGATATTAAAATCTCACAGTTTCATTTCGTGTTTCACGGGTTGTGCATCATGTAGTCCCACAAATTTGGAAATTAAAGAGATGCATGATCTGTTGTACTTGCTTGGTTCCAGGCAGTTGCTATTTACCATCAGGGCAGGCAGCTCCATCTGCTGTATTCAGACAAGGCCTAGAAACTTCACACGTTCATTTTAGAGCTGTCTCATTTTTCCCAGTCCCCACCATCATTTGGTATCAAGTTCCTTGTTCTATCAAAGCCTGGAAGAAGAAATAAAAGGGATTTAGACTGTCGGTATCTGCTTCAGGCAAAAATGTGGGATCTTATGACATGCCTGAGCTCCTGCCTATGGTGGGTTGGAGAAGTAACCATAAAACTGTTCCCTGCAAGTGTTCCTGCATCAAAAATAACAAGTGAAATAATGGAGACTTTGCAGCTTGGAAAATTAAGTTGCCCAGCTTGGTAATTAGCATTTCATAAGACAATTAGGTTTTAAATAACAGGGTGGAAGAGACTGGGGAGAAGCGACAAATAAAAGTCATCTTCCAAATAAAGTGCCAGGGGAAGCAAATCAATCCAAAGTGCAATTATCCAAAAAAAGGCATACCTACTCAAGAGATAATAGGAACTCCAGACCTTTCTTTTCCCCACTGTTTCTCTCTCAGTTTGTCTCTTACAGTTTTATTTTACTTTCTCTTTTAGAAAATACATGACAGCAGAACATCCAGCTGCTTATGGAAAATTCAATTGCTTTTGTGATTTAAATCAATATGATTTAACAGGTGGTTGTTTTGCTATTCACATTTGAAAAATCACTACAATTATAATTCTGCCATAATAAAGTGGTTTTTGCATGCACAGCCTTTGACAATCCCTGCTCAGTTGCAAACTTTCCTCACATCTTTGGTAGTACCACATTTCTGGTAATCCTCTCCCACTCATACTAAAGCTTCTTGGCGTACCTTAAGAGAGCCATTTCATCAGCTTTTCAGGAATTTATAAGTTAATAGTCCAGGTCATTGTGGATGTTGCCACTGGTGGCAAAACCACTGTTTTATGGTCTATAAAGCTCACAGTGATAAGTCAGGTTTTAGCCTTCTGGCCATATTTAAAGCTAGAGCTAACAAAAAGTGAGAAGCAAAAGTAACAACAAGTATTTTTTTAAAGAATTCACCACTTCTCTTAGATGAAAAAATGACCAGTTATTATTTTGGCTCCTGTTTTCTTCCCCAGGTGGATTTATATTATTAATGATCAGGCCTTCTTATGACTTATAAGCTAAGGAAACAACAAGTTAAAAAGTTATTTGGGATGGCTGTAGATTGTGGTTCTACAAATTAAGAACCTTGTATAATGTGAGCTGACACAAAGACCATGAAAACCTACCCCAGGCAAAGAAGTGTGCTTGGATGTATCGTTCTGTTGTGTTGTGCTCCCTTGTTCTCTATCATTTCAGCCTAATATGAAAACAGGAATTGGTCTGATTGAAACATGGCGTTTGAGGACTAGTGATTTATTTCTCCCTCTTTCTACCTTTCACACATGGATTTCTAAATAATTTTAACTCATCCTAAATGTCAGAAATGTAAGCCTCCGTTTTGTGGAGATTTGGGGGGATTTTTTAAAAAACAAATTACTATAATTTGTATGTGACATGTTTTGGCAACCTTGAGCCCAGATGTAGCCAATTTCCACTGTGCCTTTTAAAATAAATAAAGGGCTGAAAATAACAAAGATTAAAAACAAGCTGTTGCTGAAGGCCTTCTAAAGAGTTTTCCAAAACACAATCAGAGGCTTATTGTGCACACACAGTATGGTTCTCTAACTACATGACTTTTTTTTTCTCAATAACAAGATGAAGGCTTCAACTCTCCCTATCTATGGAGGGTGTAGTGTCAATTGTTTGTAGACTGAGCATCCCCACCAGCATACACAGTAAAAAATCACTGCAAGAGCCTAGAAAAATTAAGATATCCTGTTGTATCAGTAGGGTTGCTGCAAGCTCCAAGCCTGGGGTAGTGTGAGCGACATCTTTTGATTTTTCTTTTTATTTTTCTACTTGATTCATCTGCCTTATTTTCCATAGTTTATAAGTAGTCTAGTCAAATAATTTTATACTCTTCTATTTTTCTGTTCTGGCATATTATGAACACAAAATTCCACCTTGATTTCAGTGTAGTAGCAACCAATCAATACTAAATTTCAGTGTAATATGAAGACAATTTGACCTAAATTGCAATATTAAGTTTAGGACCAAGGTCTCTCTCAAACACAACTATTTATTAGAAGACATACAGGCTTGCAAATACCTTTGACTTCCTTCTTTTCAAAGAACCATGCAGTGTATAAACCTATACAGGGGTTAATTTCTAAACCCCGGGTTACAATAAATTTAGGTACATATATGGCTTTGTTTGCTTAATAAACTAAACAAAGGGTTTATTTTGTTTATCTTTTTACAAATCATTTTTCTACTGCCTTCCACTGAATTGATTATTTATTCACTTTGACTGTGTTTACCCCACCATCAAGTATTATTTTTCCTTCTATAAGGCTTATTTTGAGATTAACCTACGGGTTTGGTGTTTGGTCAGAAATGCTTCTATCTAGGGAGTCCAACAGTGTCTGAGTCCTAAATGACTAGTTTAAGCCTCTCTGTCTTCCCAGACAATAAAACATGGATAATAAGTACTTCACAAACAGGGCTGCTGTGAGGATTCATCAGTTAATGTTCGAAGACATGCTAATGATTTAGCATTAAGCTATAAGAATGTGTGACTTCGGAGTTTAGGTTTTACTGCTGCATTTCCTACCAGTGGAATAACTAACAGAAGAAGGGATATCTCACATAAGACATTCTCCAGCAAATGCATGCCCTCCGGAGTACATGATACTACTTAATCACCCACAATTTCTTCACCTGCACAGCAAGACCTCTAGTGTTGCTGCTGAAAGTAATCACACAGTGTACACTTTAACCTGCACTCAAACACTGAGTTTCAACTGGTTCATAGGTCTTTAGGTGCAAAGGAGGTTTAAAATAATGCCCAAATAGAGGTATGTATGTCAGGCCTAATTAAAGACTTCAGGAGCTACTAGATTAGCACAGACAGGCTTGTAAAGTAGTGATTTGGTGTCTGTACAAGAACTTCACTTACTCAAACTGTTGTGGTCAATAAATTTGCAAACAAATTAGATTATTAGTTATTTCAAATTGCTGAAACCAACCTTCCTTCCTGAGAAACAACATTTAATGAATGACATGGATTTGCAAGCAGCGTGAGGAGTAAAGACCTGCCGAACAGGTGGATCAGTACACAGCTTGAACACTGTGAAGAAGTACCAGAAGAAATGATGGTATTTCACTGAGAACTGAAGAATCTTACTCTGCCTCGGTCTTCCCTCCCTTTCTCTGCCTTCTTTCTCTTCCCTTCACATTTCTCTTAATTTCTTTTTCTTCTTGCTTCCAGTTTTAACTGAACAACCAAAATCCCACAGTCAAGTGAAATCCCTGTACTCTAAGAATGTCAGAGGATCTTGGTAAGGTGTTACTTATAAAAGTTATCAGTGAGATATTCACCTCCCCTCTTCTTTCCTTATCCCTTATGCTCCTCTACAAGGCACCAATGAATTCCCTTTTTTATCCAGTTCCTATATATGATGGGCTTCGCAATGATGATCATTTAATTTTTACACAGTTTTAAAATTTATTCCTTTTTCTCCCATTTTTATGGGGTTTATTTTTTCTTATGCAATTATTATTAAGAAAGGACTTTTTTTTTTTTTTTTTTTTTTTCTGACACTGACTTAAGATTTGGTTTAGTGGCCTCAAACTTTTGTACAATGTCCCAGCAGTGTTTAAATTAAATACTATAAATTGACTGTCCATTGTAAATCTATAATATTGTGTCCCAAGCTGCTAGGAAAAAAACATAAATCAAATTCAATCAAGCTTCACAAGTGGGAAACATAAAGTGTGAACTTTATTGATCATGTCTATATGTATGAGTATTCACACAGCAGTTATTAAATTCCTGAAATCCTATCCCAAAATAGATTGTAATCAGAAGACAATCTCTAGATTGGTTTCTTAGAATATTTTTTTTTCCTTTGCTTCATTCAAGACTCAGGTTTGAACATTGACAGAAATATTCCTTGGCAGGCTGTTACTGGTAATGCTGTGTTGAATGATATCTGGGATGAAACAACTTGGATTCAATTAACACTACAGTGTATTATGCCCAGAAGCAGCAGGGAATGGTGTACATTTTTGGACGTGGTCAAAATCCCAGTCTAAGCCGAATTTTCAGACTCAGCAAAAAATTATGCAGAATCAAGTATGCTACCCAGTCAAATCAGGGATCTTTGAAGTAATGATGTGCTTCTTAAGCTTAAAGAAAGTTCTGATAGTTTTATGTTATGGACTGCTTAAAAATAGAGTTGTGTGGGCTATCAAATATTTTCTGCGACAAAAATCTGATTGAGTGATTATCTGCAACAAATTTTGTGTCCAATTTTTGCTACCCAGACCCTTTTAGAATTCACCAGAGGGTGATTTTGGCAGCCTGTCAACAGGAAAATAAGAGAATGAGTTGGGAAACATTAATAAAAGTTGAAAACAACAGCTTCTGAAGCATTTGAATTGTCATTCACATGCATGTGAAGAGGCTGCCAGATGAGAAAATAAGAAAATAGGCTGATGGGAGATAACAGAAGACCAGCAAAGAGACATTGGAAAGTTAAATTCAGAAACTTGCTGCGAAATTTAAACTGTTGTCTTTTTTCTAAGCTCTTTCCAGGTGGCATCTCTTGCAAACCCAAAAAAGGAGTCCTTATGCCCTGTATCCACATACCCACTCCCCGCTGTGTTTAAACACCCACAGTAGAACAGATTCCCATTTTTGTCTGCTTTAACTGAGAAAATCATTAAGTCCCAACTGAGAGAGGAGGAAGACTGTTATAGTCACTCAAAGGAGACAAAGTCAAAACAGTGAGGAATGCAGTCACAGTCTCCATAACCAGCTAACTCCTGCTTGGTAAGGAGAGGGTGGAAATCCTGGTACCTCACTGCAACAGTGTACCTTCCATTTTATCTTCTGTATTATCACATACAGAATAAACATGCTCATAACAGGAAGCAAATACAAATGAGATGCTTAAAAGGGACAAAATTTTGAAAAAATATTTTAAAAATATCTTGAAATCCATATCTAGACATTTTGTACAGGTAAAAATGTTTGGTTTTCAGTGTGATATCCAAGCAAGCTGAATAGAATGTACACAGCTATATTTTACTGATATCTCAAAAGAAAAAACATGCACAAACTACCAGAGCAAAGATATTCAGTCTGAAAGACACTTCTTGTCACAGAGCAACAAAAAGAACACATAAAATTATTGAAGACTCAGGAGCTAAGGGCTTGGGGTAAAATTTGCAGGAGAAAAGGCAAAACTATTGACATGAGTAATGCTTGGATTCAGACTCCTGTTTTCTCATTGTGGCAGTATTAGAGGTCTTTAATGACAAAACAAATTATATTTACAGTTCTTCTAAAGCTTATTTACTCTGTGTGAAAGTACTAAATATGTCCTTAGTCTATGTAAAAATAGGCCTTATATATCTGAGGTAAATTATTTAGACCTTCTCCAAAATAGCACAAAGGAAAAAGACTCCAGATTTTTAAACCTGTGCCCTAAATCTCTGTGGCTCTTGGTTTAGCCCCACAGGAATTTCTACACTGTCTCTAAGGCAGTGTATGTGCTTGTCCTGCTCATCTCTAGTTTGAATGGTGTGCTAGCTCTAGTATGTCATTCTAGAGGTCTTCAAAATTCCCAAAGTCCATTGCATTGAAAACTCTAAGTACCTTTATCTACATCTTACATGTTGATGAAAAATGTAGCTAGCCACATGTGCACATAAACAAGAAAAAAGTCAAAACCAGTGTGTAAAATTTTCACTGTTTCATTTCTAAAAATTTCAGTGATAGTTTTCCTTAACCTGAACTCTCACAGACAGGAGTGATTTGAGATGCACATGCACTGCGCCTTGGTGACTCCACAGGCTCTGGATTTAAGAGCAACTCAGTTTTGCCTTACTGGCTTGGATGCAGCTCATACTTGCTGTCAGTGTGTTACAGTGTGCACGGTGCCCAGCTGAGTGGTACAAGACAAAATGGACTTACCCACAAGCATGAGTCAGAGAGGAAAACAGGAGCATTAAATGCAAAAACTGTAGCACCTGTAAGATGCTGCAAAATCACACGGTGACTTAATGTTATGTTTCTTAAAACATTTTGGTTTTACTTTTGTGATGGAAAATTGTAGATGCTAAGGAAAAATATTATCAGCATTTTAACAGGGACAGTTTCACTTTTGCTGAAAGTAGTTCTGTTATGATGGCTGAAAGTCTTGCTTTGAATATACCTTCCCTTCCCTTCCCTTCCCTTCCCTTCCCTTCCCTGCCCTGCCCTGCCCTGCCCTGCCCTTTCCATAATATTGTATACCTTAATAAGTTCTGCTAATGAAAAGGGTGTAGGATTCAGTAAAGGGAAGGAAGGAGTCCAAATTTAAAAAATGAAAGGCAAAACTAAAAAATGTTTGGAGTTTTATTGTTGCGTTTTTCTGAAAGGTATTTTTTAATTTAAAATTAATTCTGAAATTTTATAGGAAAGCTATTTTAAAATGTTGCTATCAGTTCTAATATCAAACCTGTGCCTTTGGTAGTAAATATGGCAATTCATGTAGCGATGCACTGTTCTTCTGCCCACAGGATGTATTTTGTTTTGCCACTATTTCAGCAGCTATAAGAGGTTTACAGTAGATAACGGGAGCACTTTGGTTTTGACTAGAACTGCTAAGGCAAGATCTAGATAACTAATGGGTCAAAACTCCATTTCCCCTTAATTTCTGAAGACTTGGTTGCCTTTCCTGCACTCTATGCTCACTGTGCTGGTGTTGGCAGTAATGGCGGAAAAAATCAAAAAACAATATCAAATGTGTGAGAGGCCTAACTGCATGGTTTGAGGAATCCCAGTAGGACTGCACAGGCATTTTTCTTCTCCTCTGATTTTCTGTGTTCATGGAATTCCTATGTTTATACTGTCAGCTAGAGTGATCAAGTGCCAAAAGAAAGGATTCTGTAAATCTTTTAACACAGATGAAAAGCAGCATGCTATTTATAGAGATGAAGAAATTCTGCTCTGTCCTTTTCCATCTTGAATTGTGAGATACACCAACACAAGCTCTGCTCTTGTGCAGCACCTTTCTCAGTATTTCACCACATGTATTCTTACTTTTGGGGTGGGAAAGGCTTTCTCTGTAATGTTTGCTAAAGAAAAGAATAAATTTGGTAAATGTTTGCTTTGTGACAGCCTTCTGCTCTATTGGATGAGCACTACCCGCTATTTGTTTGCTCCTCACTTCTACCCTTGGTACAGAAAAACATGGCCCCAGGTACCACTTCTGGGGCCAAATGGCTATGAAAAAGGCAGACCTACCAAAGGATAGCTGTGAGGGTGATCAGCTAGGAGGCAAATTTTATTTATCCTGGAACAAGTCTTCTGTTTCTTAACTACAGCCTATCTTTAAAGTCAGCTCGGGAAATCTATACAAAATTCCAGTGGGAGAACTACCACTCTCCCAGCGCTCTTATTACCAGGATTCTGAAACGTCAGATATTGTTTATTGTATAACACTAACCATGAAAAAAAGTTATCTTGCTCACTGAACAATCATTTTGTGTTTATAAATAGTGCCTTTTATCAGCATCCAGAAAAGGGCACTAATTTGCATACTTCCCCAAGTTTTATGGGAGCCTTAGCTTAACTGCTTTAAAAGCACATTCATCAAGTCATTGCTTTGGCTCTGGTATGGCTCACAGGCACATGATATAATAAAAAGTCAAGCTGGGGTAAAGGGTTACCATAACTTAGGATCACATTTTGGGCAATCAGCTCATCCATTCCCTCCAGCATTTATGTGTAAACTTAAACCTGTCACATGCAGAGAACATTGCCACATTTTAGCAAAGGCTTATTAACTACTATTCTTCATAAGTTTAAATTAAGAGACAGACTTACTCAAGGTTCTTTCCTCACACTTTTCAGGATTCAATTTCCTACAGTCAGGCTTGTTTATTGGCTTCACCGTGCCAACTTCTGGTAACACTGTTTATGTTTGTTATGTTTGCAGCCACTTTTAACGTGGTATCTTAAATACCAAACGCAGACATTTAGTTCATCTGAAAATTAAACACAAGGGACACAGGGTAGTGATAAATGAAATTGTGTCAAGTGGAAGAGATATCTAGTCAGCACCAAAGGAATTAAGGTTTGACTCTGCATTATTTAATTAACAGTCTGCAGGAGGGGTTAATAAATGTTAATAGTATTAACAGTTCATATGAGCTATTAAGATGGACCAATCCATCCTGTGATCTGGAATGAGGACTGGAAGGCAGAAAGCTCAGTGCTCTCTCCCTGGCCTTGCCAGAGAATCTGCGTGCAGTTTTCAGTAGATCTCTTTCATTGCATCTTCTAAACTGCCCAGTCATTCAGATGTCTGTTTTCTTTCTGGGGTCCAAATAAATCTTACACTGAGTTTTCAGAGGCACTGAGCATCCACTGCAACTGATGTTCCAGCAAAGTCAGCTACCCTGAGCTCACAGAAGTTGTACTGAGAAACAGCTTCTGCCTTGAATGTGGTGACAGTACAAGAAGATGCAGCCAACAGGATCACCTTCTCTTCACCACAGGGAACGAGGGTATCTAGGGCTCCTGCTGAAAACAGGTCATCTACACCAGCTGTGCACACCATTGGTGCTAAGTCACCGAGCAAGTTGGAAAGAGCATGTTTAGCTGTGTTTCCTTTGGATTATTAATGTAGCTGTGCTAAGATATTAATAACAGTTCATCAGTGGTGGTCCCAAACTGCTGTGACAGAAAGGTCAACTATATAAAGAATTAAAAGCCAAGAAGAGCAACAAAAATTTACACTCAACTCAATGAACCAACCAAAAATCCCAATACTCCAAACTAATTTTAAACAACAGGTATAAGCATGTTAGTTTGACTATATTTGCTTTTAATATTGTTTTGTAATTGTAGTATTGCATCATTGGAATTTTTTTTTCTGTTCCTATTTTACTTGATATTTAGAGTGTATTTGGAGAGAGATTTAAAACTGCAAAGGATATGATTCAGAATATCATGATGGTTCAGAATGATTTTCCAAAGAATTTAGATGCCCTCTTCCTGTTCATTTCAATGAATAATGCCATCAAAATCACCCTGACATCTCTGATAAATTTTCAAACTATATTTTCACAACACTTCAAGAACAGAGTGTATTCATATTGATGTTTTAGTCCAGATGAGTGTGCTTTTGAAGCAAATAGCTCAATCATTCGCACATACCACATAATTTGTTTCATACCATGTAGAAGTCTAAGAGTGCATGATCCTTGACCAAAATGTCCTTTTTGGGTGAAATTAAACTGGAAGATTTACATCAAGAGCACAACTAACCTGGTCTAAATGCTAGTGGGTTTTTAGTGCATGGGATCACACTAGGTGTAGTCTGAAGTAACATTCCTTCCCTAAGAAATTTGTGTAGTATGGACCTTGAATTCTCAACACTAGCAGAGATCCAATCCATAAAGATGTAGTTCAAGACTGCTAGGACAGGAAAGTATTTGTTGACATCGCTCAGAGGAAAAAAAGACCAAAGTAAAAAAAAAAAAAAAGGGGGGGGGGATCTTTAGAACACCGTTAGGAGCTAACCAGCAGCAAATAAAATTTTGTCTTCCTCAGATTTCATGAACACAAAATGGCAAGTCCTCCCAAAGCCACAGAGTAACCCAATACATAATATTTGCAAGAACAGCTGCTGCACAGACAAATTAACTTAAGTGCATTTTTTAAGCCACCAGTACATCTGAAAATGCCCTCACTAAGATCCTGTTGCCAAAGAAACTTGCCTGGCTAGCACTGACTGCAAGCAGATCCTCTACCGCAAAACTGCATTACCAGCTCTTAAACTTGTAACTCAGTGGAAGTTCATCTTTTCTGCCATCAGAGTGCTGTGCATAAATGCATTTAAGTACCGGACACCATAACAGAGATTCAATCCTTTCAGACAACTTTGAGTTCAACATTTTTTAAAAAGTTCAATGTCTTGTCAGGTTATTCAGCATCTGCTTTATTACCAGACAAGATTTAAATGGTATGTTTACTTAAAACAGAGATCTGCATTAACAGAACAAAGCTACTAACAGCTTAAATGAAAAATAAATTGCTAAGGCTGTTGCTAACAATTCATGCTTGCAAGTGTTTGAGGTTCACTAATTAGCCGCGAAAGTCTGTCCCTGATCTGGCATGCTCAAGAGAAGTCTCAGAGCTCTGTTTTAGCTTTCTGCCATTGTTGATTACAAATATTAGAGACACGGAGCAGACTCTTAGACCACGGAGCAGACTCTTAGACCACGACGGGCAGGGTCTCACTCCATCTCAATTTCTTTTGCTTTTTTTCTGCTATGACTAGGCAATGGAAGACCTCTTGGTAATGTGGAGGATTAAGATCTTCTTTGCCAGCATTAGAATATCTTGATTAACATTTCAATCACATCTCTTCATTAGCATATTCCCAACATAGACTTCAGGCTGCTTTTCTTTTTCAGAAGCCTCTGAAAATGCATAGGTAGAATTACACATTCCATATAGCATATTATAGGGAATACTAAGTACAATGTTCTTCACAGTGAACTTATTGCTGTTTGCTGTCCACAGACACCATATAAAGAGAAAAATGCTACTGTAAAAGGTGACTTTAGGAATGAAGTGCTTATGCACTTTCTTCCCTGAAAACATACCTTTTATTTTAGGATATAACCATAGGGAACATATGTACTAGTAAACTAAATGGGGCTCTTAGGAATTCCATTGTTCATATTCTGTTTATAATTGAACAGCTATTAGCATAATTTTGGCTCAGCGAATAGGCCTTTTCTAAACACTTCTAGGTCACAAATTTGGAGTCAACACAAAGCAAGGCCTGTTCCCCACTTGTCCCCAGTTGGTAGCTTAGTTGTTAGCAGCCTGCCTTGAAATCAAGAGAACGTAGCAATAGGAAGGGGTCCAGACTGCCAGCTAACCTGAGAACAAGAAAACAAGCCCTAGCACTGTTCAGTTTACTAGCATAAGATGTAGCCACAACATCCCATTACTTTTTTTAGCACAAATAAGGTCAGCAGATGACTTGGGAATTTATCTGAACATCATCCTTTGCATGACTAAGAATCGTTCAACCCAAGAGATTATTTGTTTGGTTTACAGTGTTATCTCTGACACTGATTTGTTATTTCAGTTTCCTTTGTGAGGAGGAGCTGCTGAAAGAGGTGATCACAGTTGGTGCAATTCTATCATCTCTTGGAGCTAACCTCAGATGCACTTGGAGCCGCAGGTGTGCTTGAAGCATCTGATACTGGATAAAAGCCTACCTGTTCAACACCATAGCACCTCGCAGTAACAAACAGCTTCTCTAGCAACAAAACACTGGAGAATGTATTCTGAAAAGACTTAAAAGTTGTCTTTGAACAGTTTAAATAAAGTTTTCTGTAGAAAGATTCTTAATTCTGTGATATTGATCTGGAATCAGTGGAAGATAATTTCTAATCACAAAATAAGTAAAAAATTCAAACAAAAGAGTAAAACAGAGGAAAAATGACACTTATGTTTACAAATATTTGTGCAAGGATACATGTATTATATAATCATATATTTATCTATTATAAATAATATATTACTAGATAGTATGCTTATATATTCTATATTTTATATAATATTTTAATATTATATTAATATATCTATAGCATATACATATAAAAATATATTAGATATTTATATATTATAAATAATAATAATTTATTATATAATCAAATATAATTCCTATTAGTATCAGTAGGATTTATGATATGCAGATAAAGCCTTGTGAAATGTTTTACAAATACTTGCAAAAGCCAAATGATTGAATGTTCAGTAGGAAACAAGAAACTTCCCCGCTAAATCTACCTATCCCCAGAAGTGGATTTAAAAAAAAAGAAAAAAAAAAAAAAATCTTGAAATACTAAGAAATAAAGTTATTTAATTGTATGTAACCTTTCATCTTACTTTATTTTCCTGGTTCTGCATTTGTGATTTAAATACATTATAGCAGAAAATGTAGGATTATCACAACAGATCTATGTGAGGAGGATATTCATTTAGAACTGAAATGAAGACCATCCCTTGCTAGGACAAATCAGATGCCTGAGTCAGAGGTCTGGCTATATGTAGATATGTGCTTGGCACAGCAGACATGAGAAGAAAGAGCATAGCTGCCGCAGTAAGCAAGCAGGAGCAGCAACCAAACAAGCAATGTAGAGAGGTGAAACAGCAACAGATGTACCATAAAATAAGCAGAAGCAGATTCCTGTCCATGAACGAATGCTGAAACAGAAATGAACTTTGCAGAAAAGGCAGACAAAGCCAAAACTGCAGTCCTATGGACATAAGGGCAGAAATCCAAACAATCATTCTGATCTACCCACTGTACATCCAAAGTATCCATAAAGGGGCATTGCCCAACAGATTGATTTATAGTTTATCATGATGGGCTTCAACACAAATACTGGAGCTTCATTATGCATTTGGACTCCAATATCCACAATCTCAGCTGCTGTACTTTGGTGTACAGCATCCCCAGTTGACTACATACATTTATACATACACATACGCATATATATTTGTATATATATACATACACACCCATATTTATTCACCAAAGAAATCAGAGGGACTGGATTCTCTCATTTATACTCTCAAGAAATCTCTGCTGTTCTCTGGGCCTTCAAATAGATAATGTTGAATTTTCATAAGATACAGGGTAGAAGACTAATCGCGTTAAAGTAATTGACAAAATTCCCACCAGAGTCAGTGATATTATAGTTTGACCTCCTGTATCTCTCATGCCCTCTGAAAATCTTGCACTACCACTGGTTTTTGCTTAAGGTATTTTTCACCATGTCTTTATTTGTTTGCTTTTGCCTTGTATTAAATCTGGTCCACTGTTTTTACAGATAGAAGAGTTTTCTGTTGGAGAAAGCTGATTCAATTACACCAAACATTTTCTGGTATGTACAGATAAACAAAAATTTTTTACAGAGGTTTTTTGAAATACTTAATTTTGACAAGGTCAAAGAACCTCGTTTCAGTGACTGTTTTGATTTGTGATTTTATGAACATTTACCACATCCTTATTATCCCATAGCTAATAGAAAACTCAGAACAAGTCAAAAAGAAATGCTTTACTCTTAATAAAATGAAGGGAGCCATGAGACTACTTAGACATTTCTGAAGTGAAATGATTTGGAAATGGCATTTTGCAAGAAATTGCATCTTTTTGTCCCAAGTTGAGATAAAAGGTGTTTCTGAAATAGAATGAAGACTAGGAATTCCAGGTTCCTCTTCTTCTCACCTCAAACTCCAAGGACTTCTTGAGAATGAAAAATTCCTTTCATGTTATTTTGAGTGCAATGTATTTGTCCATGGTTTATACCAGATGTTTCTTTCTAACCAGGATCCATACTGAAGAACTGCTTTCCTTGCTGCCAGTTACAGCAGTTATTCCCCTTGTAGCTTCACACCTGCCCAGTGCTGACTTTGAGATTTGCCAAGGCGAAACCTATTTGAAGAGAAGCTACCAAAATATTCTGTAAAAAATGCTGTCACCCAATTTATAAAGCTAGTGATGGAGGTAGTGACATGGAAAAAAAAAAAAATAAAAAGTTTCTTCCCCAAACACTTCTAGAGCCCTACAGATGGAGGTGAAAATGAGGAAACTTCCTCCAACCTTGTAGAGCTACTGTCACTGTCTAATCCCAACTATCTAATCCTGTGGCAACATTTGGGCATTATTCTTCATATCTGGAAGTTGAAACAGGGTGACTCAGGTAAAAAGCTCAGTCTTGTGGTGACTGACTTATAGACTGAATACTCTGTGTTGAGTACAAACTATCCCATTGGCAGAATAATTAATTTTGTATATAATTCCTTCATTCATTCTTGGGTGCTTCTTTTCCTTACATCAGGAGATTGTTCATTTTTGTGATGGAATTTGTTGATGTAGTTGATATTCAGTCTGATTTATAACATCAGGCAAACCCTCCCTGTACATACAAGCATACCATTAAATACTCTTGGACTTTGAAAGTAAAGAACATGAAATAGTGCCCTGTTACTTACCTTACTGGTTATTCCCATGCTCTAAGCAGTCTGTAAAGAAATGAGAGCCCAGTCCAA
Organism: Athene noctua; assembly: GCF_965140245.1. Classification (NCBI taxonomy): domain Eukaryota; kingdom Metazoa; phylum Chordata; class Aves; order Strigiformes; family Strigidae; genus Athene; species Athene noctua. The sequence goes on from NC_134038.1 coordinate 89,822,345, forward strand.
AGCAATACAGTTCTTTTCAAGTGGCAGTGAGACACTTGTACCAGCTGACAATAGAGGTCATATGTTTGGACAACAGAATGACAGATTATTCTGCATTAAAAATGTATTGTCCTGACTGTACACAGAGATGTTTTGCTTGACAGGCAAATGCAAACACATGAACCCCTCCATTCAGCTTGATATTGGGCAAGTTATGAGGATGTATAGCACTATAAGCACCAGGTTTGTTAAATATCTAATCACAGGGATGATAGATTTTTCTACAGTATAAAGATCTATGGTCTAGTAACACCTCATTTTCTCATGAATGAACCGAGCTTGACTTACAGGTAGAGTTTGGGAGGCTGTCACCTGAAAGCTGCTCCATAGCAATGTTGCGTGAATTTGACTGCATGCCATCAAAAGAACACAATTCAAGCAAAACCAATGTCAGCTTCAAGGGACTGTGTCCCTCAAAATTCAACCTCTGCCTGACTGGGAAATTTCTGCATTCTAGGTGTGCATTTGACTCTTCAGACTCATTGAAGATAATTTCTGTCTTAAAATATTTTTTCTATCTTTCTGTTAGAGAAAAAAAGAATTAAAAAATAAATATTAACAGTTGATTCAAACCTATCAGCTGCACTCTTCTTTGGTTGTGTTGCACTGCTCTGTTGCTCAATTTGGGTGATTGAAATGTAGGTAATTTCACATATGTGAGAGATTAGGTGCATGTCCTAAGAGAAAATTAAAGCTTCGTAAATCCACAGTGAAACTTCTAGCTCCTGCTTATATTATGTACTAAGCTCTGTGGGAAAGTATACTAAATTAAATAAAGCTTTCCAACTGCTTCAGTTTCCTGCTATAAACAGGAAAAAAAAATGCACTTCCTTTCTGCTGGACCAGTTTCCCCTATTTTGAGCTTCTAGTTTTTTCCTAGCTTTTCTTTGTTAATCAGTAGAGCTTCTGTGGTTTGGAAAGATAGTGCTAAAAGGGAGACTGTAATCATATTTGTGTGCATGTGTGTTATTTCATTAACATATATGCAAAAAAACCCCACCAATATCTGAATGTAATAAGTAGGAACTTTTTTCCTGTGAATATTAGTGTCATTAATGCATTTTTGCCTATATTGCTTCCTCTTTACATTTGCTTTCAGTGAACCATCTAGGAATTAAACTTTGCTAACATGAATATTCATTCTTTCTGTTACCTCTAGTGGCTTTGGATCAAGCCCAGGGCATAGTTGCAAGTGTATGTACATGAATATTTGCAGGTGCCAAATTTTATATCCACATTTGCAAATGCTGCACTAGAAGTGGTTTCTTCCATTTCCAGTCACAAACATGACAGTGCCATATCTCTCTTTTGACCTATCACAACAGCTCCAGTTTGAAATGATGATTATTCATGGAAGACTGTGCATGATCAAAACAGAGTTAAAAGGATTTGCCAAAACAAAATACAGTGAATAATTGTGAATAATAAATTCTAGGAAATTACAGTCTGAAAGCAGGCTTTCCACAGGCTTAAAAGGAACATCAAATAATTTCTTTGTCAGCTCTTCTCAGTATCCACTGCATCAAATTTCTTACTGCAAAACAGTTCACAAAATCCAGCATAATCTTTAAAGTGCATCAAACTTCTGATGTTACGTCTGTAAAGGGAATAAGCAATATAAAACTCAGACATTACCCCCATTGCTCTGGCTCTGCTGCCCATTATTCACAATGGTTATGCAGCATTACTGAGTACACTGTATCCATATGACAGCCTGAGATAATGCCACCAAGGCTGGAGCTGAGCTGGAGTTAGCTTCATGACTGATAGAGCAGACTACACAAAAAGAAGTATACAGACAGCCACAGAAGCACTAAAAATAGTGGAGGACTGGAGGGGAAGTTACTTTTTCTCTTCTCTTTTATTGCCCATCAGCAAATGTGTTGGCTTTGAAGATATTTAGTACCCACAAGACTGCCAGTGTTACAAGCTTGATCTGTCTCCTGTGTGTTGTAATTTTCCTGCAATGCTCCCAGTGAAGGAATTCCACTGAGTCTCTCAGATCGAAGAATAAACAATTACAATTTTATAATAAACCTTTATAATTAAAACATTAAATTACAAATTGTGGAAAAAATAAAATTATGAAATTAAACTTGGCATATGTTTTTCTTTAGGAATTCTCTTGGTTTGGTTTTGTTTGTTTGTTTGGGGGTTTTTTCCTAACTGTACTCTCCACAGAGGTGAGAAGGAAAGAATTGGCTTTCTGTTACAGGACAGAATCCAAACCTGCAGAACTCACCTTTTCAAAGAGGATTGAGGATTTTCCCTATCCTGTAGGCAGCTGTCACACTTGCATGAAAAGCAGCAGTTCAGCGCTGCTTTTCTGCTCCTGGAATGTAGGCAGACGCCTGACTCTTCCCTGGCTTAAATTGGTTTTATAAATCCACGGATATTAGTAGGTTTTTCCATCTGAACAAAATCCTGATTGAAGAGTTCATCTGTCATTTAAAGCAAGGATATTGGCATCTGGATTCATGTGTTCCAGTCTCTGCTATGGCACTGAGAAGCTTCATGCCTTCAGGCAAGTCACTTAAACCTGGTGTTTCAGTTCATCCTTCTACAAAATAAGTATAGATAATACTGTTCTCACTGGGGTGTTTTGAGGTCAAATTCTGATCTTGTTCTGGCAAAACTAGGAAGAGGACTTCCGCAGTTGATGGAATTAGGCTGAAGTAAAATCACTGCAAGTGTCTTTCATTGTAGAGTGCTTTACAAACTACATACAATGCAAAACGATGAATTGCAACCAACTCAGAGATAAAGGAGGCAGCCCAACTGGTACAAGGGGCTAAGCACTGTTATGCAGAGGGCAGAAAAAAATCCAAGAATCACAGGAGGAATGATTAAAATGGTAATAGCTTCTTCCTAACTACTGTGAAGGGAGACGGAGTCTTGGTGTTAAGATTATATCGGATATCTTTGAACATCAAAAAGCAAGGAATTTGACTCAGAAGGAGGTTTTTTTCCCTTTGGGACCACTGCTTTCAGTTTGGTTCTGCCACATCTAAAGCTAAGACCTGTATTTTGCTCAAAAAATGAGTTTTTAAATGCCGCCAGCACAATCAATCCCTACGAATACTGCAAAATTCTGTGGCAGTTCCACTGATCCCCGATACCCTTCTCACAGGCCAGCATGGCACACACACTGCCTTCATCTCTACCCCAACACCCTGTCAGGTTCCTTGGTCACCCCCCGTACCCCTCTGCCCAGCCAGAGCCAGTCCGCTCCCCCTTTTCTCTCCTTCCACACATTTCTCACCCTTGGTGCTGCTTACCATTACTCCAATCTCTCACTTCCCATTGCACATACACACATTAAAACATCCACAGCTTTTACAGCTGTAAGCCAGAAGAAAGGGCATGACAATTTCATCCACGATATTTTTTACTGTTGCATTTTTCAGTGCTTATGCTCTGCCTGCCCCAGGCAGTACTCCCTGAGATATTAGCTGCGATTAAAGAAAAGAGCAAAGTAATACTGAAACATTTGAGGAAAAGAACAAATATAAATCACACATCAAGCACTTTTGGGAGCACACAGAAAGCGAACTGCATCTAAATCTGAGCTTGAAAATCATCTGCTTAAAAAAACAACCATAATTAAAACCAAACAAAACACCCTATGTTGTTATGGCTGTTATTAGCAATTAATCTAAATGAGTCTTACTTTGTTTAATGTCACGTGCATACACGTCTATAAACATGCACATACCTTTCTTAAAGCAGCTCCTTTGCTTTGACCTTCATTGTTCTTCACAATAAATAAATGGTTAATCTCTCAGGGGATCATGCATGCTATTCGTTATTGATTTTATAGCTCAATAACATACTAGGGCTGTGAACAGGTTCGTATCAGATTAGGAAACAACTACTTAGATGCAGACACCAGCTGTGCACTTGTGATAAATTACATTTTTCCCTGTGAATTTTATACCTAGTTATAGTTAGTTTACAGGATTTAGCACCATATGGACTGCCTGCTAGTGAGGTAACAACCCAAAACACATACACATTCCTCAGTGAAAGAAGCAACCTGTAGCTGGAGACTTTTCTCTCAGAATATTGTTTTCCAATCGTGGATTTGGAAATCATGAAAGATTTGGCATATACCTTTGTGCTTTGGATTTAACATAGACACTGAGGTTGTATGAAACAGCAATACACAGATGTTAAATGTGATAAAATTAATATGCAGGTAACTTGGAACCAGTGTATTCTAAATACAGGGTTCTTTTGAAACAATGGCTTTATTATCTTTAGAGCTATTAAAAAGAAATCTCCCTCAGGTCCTCACAGGGAAGAAAATCTCAAACTAGGCATTGCATTCCAAAGATCAGTGTTACAGTGCTATGCTTACCATTAAAACCTTCCCAAGCATCATTTGAATATAATTAAAACTATTACAATTTTTTTTAGAATACAGGAAAAACTCTTTTTAGACAAAAAGATGTGACTGTGGAAAAAATAAATTAATGGAAATCACTTTGTTTAGCAGAATAAGTTACCCAGAAACATTATGAATAAAGTATATTTCACTCAGAGCTTTTCGCTTGCTCTTATTTCCCAGTGTTGACTAGTATGTTAAACACTCACACACAAGACACTCTCTGTCTAAAAAACCACACATGTGTATATGCATTCTCCTCTGGTTTTCCATTTCAGCATTATGGACCCCAGTTATGTGATACAATCACTAAATCTAGATATGGAAAGATTTGATAATTCATCCTGTGTGTTATTTCTCTGCCACAACAAAATTGTTACCAGATACACATCCAGAGGTGCTGCTCCCAATGTGATGAGATCATTTTCCCCGGAAATTGTCTAGGTCACTTATATACTTATTGTTTAGGATAAGCTAGAGTATGCTGCAGAACTGGCAGCATAATGTAGAAACCTTATTTCTATTTTCTTTTACCCTGGTTAGAAGTTTCCCGAAATAAACAGAATTATCTGAGTATAAAACTGATGACAAAATTCAGAGTAATTGAATGGGTATGTCATTATGGGTGAAATTCTAGTATTAGGAAAGGTGAATGTGAGGACTGGGTTTTGCCATAGGTTCCTATATAAGTTTAAATGGGAGGGAAATGTAGCAACCCCCCCTCCCACCTTCAGTTTATGAGAACATACTCTAAGAAAAGTGAAGTTTAAATAGGCATAAATATCTAACATCCAAATACGTTAATCAGATTAACTGTCATTTATTTGTAAAGTAACCTTACATAAATACACATTTTAGGGCTGGACAGTATTCACACTAGCTTTGGGATTTAATATCAAATGTTCACAAGACCCTGCAAAAAAAAAGTTGCCATACTACAGCTAATATTCAAGAGTCAACAGATACTCCTAGAGCTGAGTGAATAATTAAAAAAAATTGAATAACTTATTCAAAACTATGAAATCCATCAACTAAATTATTTGACTAATACATCCATGAATTATGAACTGACTATGCTGGGTGAATAATACATTAATAATTAATATGAAAAATATAATTAAATTCTTCAAATTAATTACTCAGAGAATATGAGAAACCATAATTATTCTCTATACTGTACTCAAAGAATAGAATGCCTGAGTAGTCTATGCTCTTCGAGTCTTACAATTCTTCAGTGCAACGTATAGGATATATCTTTATAATTACAGAGTATTGGGGTGATATCTCAAATATTGCTTCAGGCTAAGAATGAAGAAACATGTCATAATTGAAAAAAATAACATATGTTTTAATAGAAATATGATAATGTTGGGATGTGTAACACCGCCTAGTTGGCAAAGACTGGCTCTGTCCCTTTGAACAAATTCAGCAAGGAATGCCCACTGGAGGGTATTTTTGATGAGCAGTCAAGTGCTGGGGCTATGTAAATTGCATTTGCTAATTCTGACCATTACTTACTTTTAAACACCGTCTTGTACAGTGCCTGTATCAAGAAGTGAGCATGGTTCAGTTATGTGCAGTGACTCAGCCTCCCACCCATCCTCAGTCTTGGTGTCCGGGTGCCCACTCAGACACAGCTGGGGGGCTCTGTCTTCGAGCACTCCTGCAGGAGAAAGCTCATTCTTTAGGACCCTACTTTGCAAGGACCTCTGGCATCCTTCTGGACAGTGCATCCATCCAGCTGTCTAGAAAGTGGGAAAATGTGCACATCAAGGGGCTCAATGTTTGTAGGTCTGCTCCAGGACTAAACGCAAGTCACTTAGTACAGATGAGCCCTAGTGCCCAAACATCTGCTCAGACAGGTGCAGGCAGCTTGAACAGCCTCTATAGCTATACTACAACTCACAAGGTTTGTTATTGCCATGAAGACATTACTATGGCAACCTCTTTTCCTTCTGGGATGGGGGCCAATTGGGAAGGGATGGATGTTGTTTGTAGGGTATCGAGTCCCTCCTTTCTCATAGTGGCAACTTTGCACTGAGCAACAGTTTATGAAGAGCAGCAGGGAAATCAGTCTGGCAAACTAAGAACTGAAAAAATTACAGGGCTCTACTCAAAACCTTTCCTTGCCTGTACTTACTCTTGTCACAAGTTCATATAAGACCATATAGTTATTTCCTGATGGACTCTGGCATTCATAAACATACACTTACATTCTCCAGGCACACATAGTGTAAGGTTATGCTCAAATATACAGTGATGCTCAGAGTGATGTCAGTGAGAGTTATGGCTATGGACAGAGGTCAGTATTATGTGGGCATAGCACAGCTCTGATGAGAACTGCTGTTGAAGACAGAACTTCTTAAGTGTCTAAAACACTGTATGTTTTAACAGTTGTTTCAACCCTCATTCATTGATAGATGGGGGAGTGATTTATTGTGCATTAAATATAAAGAAACATAGCACATTCATTATGCAACTACAAATGGAAAATGTCAATTAATCACAAAACTAGGCACATACCCCATCCTTCTGTATACTATTGCTATCTTGAAAGCATGATAAGTTTATGAGGTTATTCGAGGGAATGCAGAAATCCTACACATCTTTATCTCCACATGTTTTGATTTGACCAGAAATGGTTTTGCTTTCAGATGTAAAGTATTTTTAAAGATTCTGAATCAAAAAGCCCAAACTCAGGAAAAAACCCAGCACTTTAAGGATGTACTTTTCCACTTTCATAGTCTATGTCACCTACACACCTATGCCCCACTCCCACAAATCGAGTATTTAGGTTGGAAAATAAATTTCCTTAAAGTACCTTTAAAGGATACTTCAAGAATCTTGCCAGTCCATGGTCTGATCTGGTTTGTTAATGGGCAAACAAAAATTGTCCTGCAAGTAACTGTCCCTGACTATAAATACAGACCTTAAATTCTTACCTGGAATAATGGGTTCAGTTTTGGTCCCCGCTGTACAAAAAGGATATGGACAGGCTGAGGACGGTCCAGAGAAGGGCCACAAAGATGATCAAAGGACTAGGAAGCCTGCCCTGTGGGGAAAGGCTGAGAGAACTCAATTTGTCCAGTCTTGAGAAGAGAAAGCCTAGAGCACACCTTACCACTATGTTCCAGTATTTAAATGGTGGCTGCAAAGAATATGGAGACTCCCTTTTAACAAGGAGTCACATGGAAAAGAGGATGGGTTACTCCTGGGGAATTTCTGATTGGAAACAAGAGGAAAATGTTACACAATAAGAACAATCAGCCACTGGAATGAGCTCCACAGGGAAGTGGTGTCTTCCCCAACATTGGACATTTAAGATTCAGCTGGATGGGGTGTTTGACCATCTTGTCTAGCCTGCGCTTTTGACAAGAAAAGTTGGACCAGATGATCTGTGAGGTCCCTTCCAAGCTGGTGTTCTATGATTCTATGATTCTATTTATCCCTTGTTAGTGGATCAATTACACTGTCATCTTAGTCTCTCATACCTGTCCCAGACCTGTCTTTAACCTCTAAAATTAACTAAAAACCTTAGTCCCAATCTCAGTAACAAATTCCCAGTTTTGTCCATGATAAACTAGAGGTCAATTCTTCCAGTTTGTGAAAGATTTCAGTTATGTGGAATAACTAATAAAATAACCATTTAATCTGATTAAACACAGACATTTTTATTCTGTGCACTTCTTTCCCTTTACAGGAATCAAACACTCTGGCAAGAGAGAATACATGTTTTTGGGAGCATAGCGGTGCTTCTTTTTCAGTAGTCTTCAGTATATTACTACAAGGTAGGTATCTTTAGAAATGAAAAATTCCTTTCCAAAAGGACAACTACTTCTACAAAAGCAACCAGTGATGTTTACGAATTACTTTCTGTAACCAGCTTGCTACTTCCTTCCCATCTCCTGGTCTGAGACATGGTTCTGTACATAGGCTTGAAATTGGCAATTACATCCTAATTCTTCTAGGCACTGAGCATCTTCCCCAAAATGCTGAGTCTCCTGGAGTGCTAATAACATCAGTGGGAGTGAAGTAGCCCAGTTACCCCCACAGGGCTGAGGCACAGATTCTTTCACTGGGGATTTCAAGTCCTGTTTATTCCTATGGATTTTCATGTTCTATCAGTCCTTGAAGGTGACACAGGAGAAAACATGATGACAACAGAGCATGACAAATCTCAGGGAAGATTTGAATGTAAATACTCTCCCGTGAAATGTAGATATTATTGGAATAACCTGAACAAATCACGAAATTGGCAGGCAAGGGCATGGCATCATTATCACATTGCAATATCTTCAAGGAGAAATTGTGTAAGGCCTTTTATAAGATTTATTACATTTCTGAAATGAAATAAAATATTAGACCTCTAAAATTTTTTTATTTAAATTCTATCAGTAACTCCCTACATTCCATCTCCCCACCCAATGAATTAGCCATTATCATATTTTTGTCTGAGATAAAAATGAATGATCTGCTTTTGATTAAAAAAAAAATAATAATAAAGAAAAAGAAAAAGAAACCTTCTGCATAACTTTGAGCTATGAATCAGCCTTGGAGCTCTCATTAAAAACTCCCTAACTTTTAATTGCAGAACACAGTCTCTGCTGTCTCCAGACTGCAGAGTGAGATTCCTGGCAATTACTCAAATGCAAAAATGGGGGGGGGGGGAAGCATTATTACATTATTATAACTTAAGACACAGGTGTGGTGTGAGCATAGTCATCGAAGTTAGAAGTTGCAAATTTCTGAACTTTGCTCCATCACCATACCCTTCTGCTGACTTTTGGCAAATGGTATTCATTCTTCATCTCATTTCCCCAGTAGAAATTTTCTAGAAAACACTGACCGTGCCGGAGTATTATATTTAAAAGTAGTCCTACAGCTTTGAATTTGTATTTGTAGGAACAATCACCATAATACAATTCAAGGCAATTTGTAGAGAAGAAATCATCAGTTACTGGAACAATCTTCTTTAGAGGTCTTTGCCCAAGACTACTCTTTCTGGTATAACAGGCAACAATAACGTTGGTAAGGTTCCCAACTGTAAAGTCAAAACAACTTTTAAGAAAAAACTTTACTGCTGGTTCTTTTTACTTACTGAATTCAAAAAACTGAACACAACTTAGACAATATGAAGGTTTAGGCAGGAATCTGTCATTGTGTAAAATTCCATCACCATTACTGGATGTTGATGAAGAAACTGATGGCAATTCAGAGAGGAAAATCTGAAAAATAATAAGGTGACAAACAACTTGGGAAACTAGAGAATGAGGCGATGTGTGAGAAAAAAAAAACAACAAAACAACTCTTTGAATGAGTCCTAAAATGCTCTACAGAGCATAACTTTCATGTGTATTTCTGAAAATGAATATGTCTCCATTTTTCTCAGGATGTTTTTGATTCAGCTTAATATACTTACCTTTCAATCAGAAATTAATAAATGCTGCCATTTGTAGTCATATTCACAGATAATGCCATCCAAGCTAACTTACAGAGATTTGAGGGCACAGAGATGCAGAGTGAAAGGGAGGTTAGAATTCAGTGGCTGCAGACATAGGGCACCATAGCCATTGAACCCCTCTATGATTCTGCTTTTGTGGGGTGCCTTTGGAACCTAAGATAAGCTTGGCTATGGAGAGGTTCCCCTTTTATGCTGACAGAAAGTTGAGAAAGCTTCTTTTTTAATGACACAGATAGCCCTGGAGATTCTGGTGCTATAGAAAGATCAAGGAATCTGGCTGCTTAGGCAAGCCACTCCAAAAGGGAAGCAGGAGTGGGAAAGATGATAAAAGCTGAGGGATCTGGAGCTCAGAAAAAGGAGCAGAGGCCACCATGTGCTGTAAGAGCAGACATTCAAAGAAATACGTATTTTCCTTCGCTCTCTTGATTTCTCTACACCCACTCCTTCAGTATGACTTGTAGAAATAGAAAACAAAATGATCAAGCACTGGGTTCAGTAAGGAGTTTAGTATAACCAGGTTAGCATTGGTTGAAACTGAGCAGAGAGCTATGCAGAAAGACAAAGGTTAATATGGGGATTCTGATTTAGCTGGTGGGCTGCACTTTCCCATCAAAACAGAACTTTTCCAAATGCCTAATTAAGGTTGGTTTTACCTTCTCTAGAACAGGCAAATTTCCCTGAATGGGCAAAAAGAATGCAAATCTGTTGAAGGAGTAAACATGAAAACAAGTGTGATGGGAAAAGCTGTTAGGAACCACACATCCTTTTAGGTTCCTTGAGGTCCCCTGTCTGCCTCCAATTCTCACAGAAGCTTCTGCCAGGGTTTTCACATTTCACCGGCCTCAACGCAAGCAGCTATTTTGATACACCATTGATGGAGCACACCATTGATGAACCTGTAACAGTTTCACCCCTAGCAATGAATGAATGCTTCAAGAGCTACTTCCCCTGGAAAAATACTGACAGGTCACTTCTACTTGAGGCAGAAACTGAGATTAGCACCAATGATCATGCGGTCATATAGATAAGGACTATAAAATGCCAGCTCTGCCTCAGTCTCACTTACCTTATTTCTGTACTTAGCTCATTTTTAGCAGTCTCTCCACATCTGACTATTAAAATGACTCAAAAGACTATGGACTTATGAGCCCATTACCTATCGTTTTCTGCAGTAATTTTCAACAGGTTAAGGCAGGTGTACAACTAGTCAGGTTTCTCCATAGAATTCCAGCTGTGGAAATGCTCTGTGCTATAATTAATCATGCTTAGACCACACACAAAGCCGAGCATATATGGTCCCAGCTATCACTGTAATGTGGGCTTGTATGCAACATACATCTAAACAGCCACTGGCTGCTCTAACAGCACATATCTAACAACAGAACAGGGGTAAGATTAAAAATCTTTTTAAAATCCATTTTTAGCTGTAGGTTTATTTAATCATTCATTACTTTATACATCACCAAGACACCTTATTGGATATATTGATTCAAAGCATTTTGTTAGATATTAAAAAGTCAGTAAAAGTAGGTTCAGCCAGTCATATGGGATTGTTATTGAAACCTGGAAAACGGTTTTGTTGCAATGTAAGCAATATAAGCAATGTAAGCAGCCAAGTCAAATAAGTCCAACTTGGCTTCATTTCCAGATGTGGTTTCTTAGCATTTACCCTTGACCTTGCTACCCTTACTCCTCATCCTCCAAAGGCCCTTTGTGGATACCAAAAACATTCAGACCATAGCTGAGGTTCTTATGCATGCATATAGGAAACTGGAGAAGGATATTTCACAGGGGAAGCCGTTGCCACCTGTGGGAGCGACAGCTTTAGACAGCACGTTAATGTGTCTGTGCTGGCTGTGCAATCAGCAGAAAGGACAACATCACCCTGGAAGGAGTCAGGGCACCAAAGCAGTACTTCTGCCCCGAGCCCCTCTCTGGAGGAATCCATTTGTCTCCATTAGCAGTACAGGGAGTCCAGGGAAACAAACCTTTTAACTGATACAGCTCCATTACCTAGTTAGAAGGTAAGTGATACGAGTATACCGTCTCTCTCCTCCTTCTGCTCCCTCTACATTTTTCATTATCAGAGTGTTGCAACATCAGGGCATGTTACAGGACTCAGAAAAAGCTAGACAAGTGTCATAGTTTAACCCCAGCCATCAACTAAGCACCATGTAGCTGCTCGCTCACTCCTCCCCCCTCCCAGTGGGACACAGAGGAGAATAAAAAAAAAAAAAAAAGTAAAAATCGTGGCTTACGATAATAGCAGTTAATAATGACACTAAGCTAAAATATAATAATAACGATAATATTAATATATACTAATAATAATTAGTATAATGAAAATCCATATAACAAAAAGAGATAAATAAAACCCGTGGAAAGACAAATGATGCACAATGCAATTGCTCACCACCTGTTGACGGATGCCCAAGCAGTGATCCACCCCTCCAGGCCAATTCCCCCCAGTTTATATACCGAACATGATGTCCTACGGTGCGGAACATCCCTTTGGCTAGTTCAGGTCAGCTGTCCTTGACTGATCCCTCCCAGCTTCTTGTGCACCTGCTTGCTGGCAGAGTACGGGAAACTGAAAAATCCTTAACTTAGGATAAGTGCTACTTAGCAACAATTAAAACATCAGTGTGCTATCAGCATCAGCCTCACACTGAATCCAAAACACAGCACTGTACCAGCTACTAGAAAGAAAATTAATTCTATTCCAGCCAAAACCAGGACAACAAATGTGCAGGCAGCATTGATGCTTAGTACTCAAATCCACATTTTTATCATTAAATTCAGCTTTCTAGGATTTAATTCCCCGTGTTTCAGGGCATAACCTAGCTATAGAGGGGTCACTAAGGGGGAACATTTCCTGAGCCGATGTATGGCATAATTGTTCTGAAAAGTTACTTTTGCATTCTGCCAAAACAAGTGGTATTAGTGTAAACAAGAGATGGACACAGAACAAGGACATCTGAACTGTTTCAATATGGTAATCTCTCTTTTGCTCACTAATGGGTGACTCTCTGTTTGTTAGGTTATTATAAACATACATACAACAACAACGCATATTTTCCTGTGCACGTGGCAGTGATCAAAATGTACTCAAATAACAGCATTGCTTAACCTTGAACTAGCCAGGTATCAGATGAACTGTACCTTTATCAACAAGTTCCTCCTTGCAAATACCACAGAGTCATGCCCCACTGCTGCAAGTGCTTATATGCAGGTTGATTTTTACTCATTCATTTCACTGACCAAAAATGGATTACTTGCACTGTAAGGTTAAGAAGCCTGGAGTCCAGGGAGGTAGCTCAGCATTGCCACAAGCAAGCAATATCTCATACATAACAGACTTATACCACACCTTGTCTCAGTATGTAGGGGGAGTAAAGAATTTATTGTGTGCTTTACCCAGTCACTCTGGCATTATAGTCCTGCTATGCAATAATAAAAGTGAAGTCATCAGGGAAGTCACAGACGGGGCTCTGGTGACTAACTCCAGAGTCTCCCTAGGGTACCCATTTGTCATGGGACTCATTCACAGCTAAATAGATGGGAAAGTAGCTTATGTTCTCTTGTTTCTTTAAAATGTCCTTTTCACCAAAAAGAAATAAGATTTTCAGTTTATGAGAGTAGAGGCAACTTTTCAGGAGTCTAGTTATTTTATTTTTTTTTCTCTCTGTTAAAGAAATATTATAATAATATAGGAAAAAAAAAACCCACATATTTTCTTCATCATGCTGGCAACAGGTCATTGCTGCTACTGAGTGCTTTTCATCCAATGATCTCAAATGCATTTCACCCTGGAGATGACACATGTTATTACAAGAGATTAATGAAAAAAAACCCCAAACTTAAAGTAAAATAAAATAAGCTTAACCCATGCAGTTTTCAACTTTATCCACCTTGCTTTTTGAGTTTCCATGAAATGTTAAACCATATCTATATTAGAATGGGCACTTTGCATCAAGAATACTAATAATACAAAAGAAAAACATTTCAGATGCTGATTTTTATTTAATAAAGAAACATTTGCATGAAATAGGAACAAAACACATTTTTTGACTGTACATAAAGTTTTTGTATGACCAAAGCAGACACTTTCCCTTCCCAGTACAAAATATTCTTTCCAAGTAGATGGGCCTAGGAATTGTCTGACAAAGTGGACAAAAACACAGATGGAATGTTGGCTGGATCGTTGCGCTCAAGGTATGGTACAAAGCAGTCCAGCTGGCAGTAAGTTACTGGTGGTTTTCTTCTGGGATGAATGCAAACCTCAGTATTGTTCAGTGTCTTTATTAATGACATTGGATGATGGGACAAAGTACACTATCAGCAAGTTTCTGGACAATATCAAACTGGTTAGTCCCTGAAGGACAGAGTTGCTATTCAAAGGGCAGGCTGGAAGAAGGGTCTAATGGGAACCTCATGAAGTTGACCAAAAGTAAATATCAAGTCCTTGTGTTGGGGAGATATAGCTCCATGCATCAGCAAAGGCAGAGGTCCAACCAGCTGGCAAGCAGCTTTGCAAAAAAGGACCTGGGTGCACTGGGTTGCTGTGTCCAGTTTTGAGCTCTACAGTATGAGACAAGACACTTGTCCATAGACTTGAAGCAAGTCCATCAGATGACCACCAAGATGGTTGGAGGCTGGAGCCCACAGTGTGCAAAGAGAGGCTAGAAGAGCTGGGTTTGTCCAGCCTGAAGAAGGGAAGGCTGGGGTGATGCCTTATTGCTATTTAGGACAACATTATGAGTTCGGGTAGAGATGACTAAAGCAGGTTCTTCTCAGAGGTACATAGAGGAGGGATCATAGAATCACAGAATCGGATGGGAGGGTTGAAAAGGTCCTTTAAAGATCATCTAGTCCAGACACCCCCTGCCATGGGCAGGGACATCTTTCACTAGATCAGGTTGCTCAAAATGCCGTCCAACCTAATCATGAACATTTCCAACGATGAAGCATCCACAGCTTCTCTGAACAGGATGAAAGGCAACAGACCTACGTTCGAACACAGGAAATTCCAATTTAGTATAAGGGGAAAAAAAAAAACCAAACAAACTGCCAAGAGGGTGGTCAAACACTGGAACAGGTTGCACAGAGGTTGTGGAATTTCCATCCTTGGAGATGTTCAGAACCTGATTAGGCATGGCCCTGAGCACCTGATCTGACTGGAACTGCTTTGAGCAAGCATTTGGGATAGGTGACCTCTAGTCCAGTGCAAGTTATTCTTTGATTCTGTGAGGAGCTCCAGTCTTAATATTCTCCTCAACATAATGAACATTTAAAAATCAAACCATATCTGGTCCTGAACATCCATATAACAGTAAATGAAGATAAATAAAGCAGTCATTATTTATTTTTCCAAAGCGAGAATAATGCATAAATAAACACTCTTGGGTTTATTTGAAAAAACTAATGAAAAAAAAAAAAGAGAGAGAGAGAAGAGCAATCCTACAGACTGAAGGTCCTTTCTGAGAAGCAGTGACAGGTATTAGTTCTTCAGCAAATTTTTATTCTGTTCTTAATACACAGACCTGGAGTCATCTCATGTAATTGCAACTGTATTCTCTGTTATCATCAGCGGAGGGATAGAGATGTTACTCCCAGCCTTTAGGTGGAGTACATGATTATGTAACTGTGGGTTTCTGTTCAACTGATGGTAGAATGGATCTAAGAAGGCCTGCATTCCCAATCTTGTTAAGCTTAGGTAATACAAAGGATTTAACAAGACCATACCTTTGAGCAATTTCTCATGGACTAGCAGTCACCTCATTCCCAACACAATGTTTTTTAAAGCCATGAATGTCCCAATATAGGGACATTCTCACCCCCATTTTTTACATAAGGGCCTACTGATGAGACTGGAAACATCCTACAGAATGATACCTGTGCTGGTGGCAGAAAGAAATGAAACAAAGAACAAAACCAGGCATTGCCAGCCCAGCTGCTGTGTAGTATAATACACGGAATAAGAACAGTAGCCAGCATGAATGTCAAAGATAACATCAGCAACATGGTACTGCCAGGAGGAAGTATCTCCTATAGTAAGAAAGTTTAAGGACTCAAAGAGAGATCAGCAGCTTCACTAGGATTGAATTTCACCATAATTTCACTATGAGTGAAATTTTTGCCAGTGCTTGAAGCTATCAAGTTTGTGGATCCTGAAGATAGAATGGAGGTTGACTGCAGTTTAAGTGAGCTCTTCGGTTAGGTGCTTCTTAAAGGATAAGCTTCTGCTTCAAGAAGCCCACTGACATTCACTGTCACAAGACAGAGGGAAGCATCATAAATTATACATTTACAGACTTCAAAAAATTCTGAGAAGAAAATAAGTAAATGGCTGGATGATGAAACATTTTGAGGCTCCAAGCCCAACTCTTCAAAGACATCTGCACAACAATTTGCCACGCTGAGCTGGAATAAGCAGCAACCTTTCTGATAAAAGGTACTTCTTGCCCTCATAGGTGTATATATATATATCTGCTTTTTGAACATGGTGTAAAAAGGGACACAAGGAGTTGTGCAATGGTGAAGATGGAGTGAGGATCCATTGGTTTCAGTGTATCTACATACACTTTTACCAGCTAAAGCAGAGGTACCGATTATTTTGGCAAAGGAGAGTAACCACTGCACCTAAGTCTACTCCTTTTAGTTAGTTAATTCAGAGTTCCAGATGAAGGAATTCCTTTATATGAAGTATAGATTTCCAACCTAATTTAGATGTCTGAAGTTAGTCACTGTGAATCTTCATTCTTTCCTTGTAGTTGAGTGTTGGCAGTCATTCAGCAGCAGTTGGTATTGAAGACTTCCTGAGGTCAGGAAGAGGCCAGTCCTCCAGACCATGTTCTAATCAGCTGGTGATTCTGACAAAGAAACACCCTTCAAGAGTCACACTGAGAAGAGGAATCCAGCTTCCAGCCACTTCTCCTAACCAGGGAACTGACAGAAAACATGCAGTATTCTCACTGGGAAGGTGAAAACTGTCATGTCTCTGTCCATGTAAAAATGAGAGCAACACACAGAAATGTGCTAGCACTGGGGAAAAGATCAGTCACATTTGACTGACACATAGCTGCAAACATCATAGTATTTTGCATATGGAATATATAAGGTGAGACATTGTTTTCCTGGGATCAGTTCCTCACAAGTAAGAAGTAATTAAAGAAAACTGCAGTTTTGCATTTCATTTCTCCCCCTCAGAAATCCAGTCCTGGGTGTAGGAAACATAATCATGTTGTTTAACTTTGTTTCTTGGGACAGAGAATTTTCAGTGGTATGCAGATCAAAACACTTTATTTGGAAAAATCATCCTGAAAGTTCAAAATATTTTTTTAAAAAATAAAATAAATATATGAGACTTCTAAAATATGGGGTTTTTTTCCCTTACAGGACAGTTTCCTAAAGGCTACCATATGATCAAGAGTTATGCAGAAGCTAAAAATATTCTAAAATAGAATATGTCAGTCTCTTTAAGCCTGAAGAAACCTACCACAGTTTGTGTCAGCTAAACCCTACTGGACTTCTGTATGTAAGAGTTGGATACAGGAAACTGTTGTCTGATAAATGGTCCATTCAACTTCTGTTTAGGTCTATATGCACTCACCCACACTGCAGCATTTGAAACTGGAACAATATGTATTTCCTGATTCAGTTAGGAAGGTGTAGGGGTAATATGATCCTTTAACAACTAGAAAAAAACAGTGAGAGTGCAGAGAGTACAGATCAGCATGCAACTTTAACCCTATCACTTAGGAACCAAAAATGAAAGGCAAATGTTATATAAAAAATCAGGTGGGCACAGCTTTTGAGAGCCATAGGCTTCAGGTTTAGTTTCTCCTTGCATAACTTACAGTGACTCAGGTCACAGTCTCAGCTAGGGGAAGTTATTCAGAAAGAAACCAAATTTCCCATTTCACCTCTGAAAGTTAAGTTGAAAAATACGGGATGATTTAAAAAAATTAGAATAATTCTTCAGAAAAGACAAATCTAATAAAGTGGGGAATTGTGACTCCTAAAAAAAAAAATATAAGAATATGAATCATGTAATGAGTATGGGCATAATTATGCTAATGGAAACAGTCATGTTACTCTGGGAATGATTATGCTAAGCCTCTGAGCATGCCCTATATAAGTTAGTAGTTCCCTTAAACCTGAACAGTCTAAAACAAAAATAACTATTTTTGCAGTGAGAAAAACAGAGAAATATGGGGAAGGGGAGGGCAAGGTTGTATCATTCCACCCAATCTAATATGATTATAAACATTTCAAAGCTATTGTATATATCCTGTGATAGGTGCCAGTCCTATTTTACTGAACTGGAGTAGGGAAATGTTGTCAAGTCCCCAGTCTAGAAGTAATCTCAGTTCATTATTTAGTGCTTGTGTTAGAAAAACAGACAGAAAACAACAACAACGCACCTCCAATTTAATACAGTAGAAGCCCTAAGGAACAGATTATGCCTCTACATAAAGGTCTTGCTACTATCCAGCAAATATTGTTGTGAAGGAATTACTTCTCCCCTAGAAAAGGAAGGCCACAATCTGCTCCAGCCTTACAATGTGGGATGTATACCACCTCCTCTGCATCATGTCAGTTGTTAACACTTCATAACTTCCTACTCATTGCAGTCCCTTCCTGCTCACAGTGGGGTTAGGTATTTCTTCTGCAGAGTGAATCTAAGAAAGATCTAAGGAGGGCATACAATAGCATGGGGAACATTGTATCCCATTTATTTAGACATCATGACCTTGACCTAAACAAAGGGTTTAAGATCATTCCAAGAAAATCTACATTTTTCACCTTTTACTTTAATTTTTAGTCTAAAAAGCTGTTGCCTCCCTATCCTTGATCTATATTCTCAAGAAGTGTAAAGGAACCCTAAAGATGGTGATTATGTTCCTTAAGAACAGAAGGATCAAAGAAATCTCAGATTAAATTTGAATTAAAACACCAGGTTGGCTCAGCACTTCAAACTGCAGCACTGCCTCCATAACTGGAGCAACGTCTAAAGAAGAGCCACATTTGTTTAACGGAGACATGTTACCAGAGAACGAACGCAGAGTCAGTGAGCAGACCATGCCACAAAACACCACACACCTCTGGCAGCAGCTGCTTGGGGGGGCACCAGGCTGACACTTCAAGACACAGAGAGATTCAGTGACACTACTAAGGCATCGCTGTTGCGTAGAGGAACAGACCTCCTGGAGGGGTACCCATCAGCAGTCTGTCCAGCCCTTTCCAGGAACCTAACACCGCACTGACTGCTACATTCCTCAAACACACCAGGACCTTGTGCTGCAGCCCAGCGTGACTGAGCCGTGACAGTGAACACAAAGAACCTCTCTTGTTTCTCCCTTCTTCATTGTTTTAGGGTGCTGTCCGTGTCTTTGAAATATGTAAATGCATATTTCTGTTTTTTGTGTGAGTAGAATAACAGCATTTACACATGAGGTACTGAAACCAGGGAAAAGGAGGCTTCTCGCCTCTCACCTCCCTCTCAGCTCCTTCCATTACTTTTCCACCTGGAAAAGGCTCATAAAATCTGAATCCCACACCCAGGATTTTTTGCAGCTGAAGGGAAATAGCTGTTATGGACAGATTCATTTTTCTTGCTTAGTCCAAGTAACATTGTATTTCATTGAGTAGCATCAAAATAGCCCAGTAAGACACATTCCTCAGATAATGCAATATTGAACCATAAGGGAGTTTTTTTCCTACGAGTGTACCAAGACTCTCTTACACCTCCTTGACGTCTTTCAAGAGTCACAGGAGATTCTCCCATAGCACTGGATGTCCCTGGTATTTTGAAATAATGTATTTTGAAAAAAAAAAAAAAAG
Source organism: Athene noctua (assembly GCF_965140245.1). Lineage (NCBI taxonomy): Eukaryota > Metazoa > Chordata > Aves > Strigiformes > Strigidae > Athene > Athene noctua. The sequence goes on from NC_134038.1 coordinate 89,842,078, forward strand.
CCAAAGGGGAAGAATTTCTTAGAAAGCCAACCAAACTATTAATTCTCAGTATGTGATTTAAAAAAGAAAAAACAAAAAAGATAGGCATCTTGAACCAATTAAAATCACTTTTCTCTATTGCAGTCAAAGCCAATTCTTGATCCAGAGCTTTTCTTTTGTTTTCAACTCTCATTTCTTTCATCCTTTGGCAAAAAAAAAAAAAATATTTTAAGCAATTTTTCTTTATCAAGGGAAAAATGTTTTACCTCTATTTTCTTCAGACTCAAAAATGGTTACATTCAAGCAAAGTTAAAAAAAAATCACACAACAACATTTAGGCAATGGCAAGCACAGAAGACAGAATAAGTTTCTAAAAGTCATGAGAAGCTGAACTGAAAGTCTGTCAGCAATTTCTGCTGCTCCTGCTCTCCTGCCAGAGGCAGGAGTAGATGAAAATATTTAGACCTTGAGAGCTTTTCAGTTCAGGAGGCAGCAATCACAAATTCAAATTCAGACCTTCATCAAGATGACATGACTAGAATAGAGACCCCACATCAGGCTGGACATACTGTAAGTGTGAGTCATGAGCAGTGGGAGTTAGGACCAGTAATTCATAACCTATATCTGACCACTGAAAATCTGGACTCACCTATTCTCTTTATCGCTACAGATTACCGAGCACAAAGTGTCACCCGGTAAATTTAAAGTTGTGGTTCCAAAACTGGATCAGTAAGACTTTCCCAAGTTGTTAGTATTATCTGTTCATACACACGAGGAAAGGTAAGGTGCACACAACTGTAAATAGAAGGTGTCAGTGAGATAACATCTTCATAGAGCTGTGACCTGTGAAGTTTGAGTATCCCGAAGCACAAAGAACCTGTCTAGTCCCAGTACCCTTAATACCTCTATCTGAATTGTGAGATGTGGTAAAAAGATGTTTTCATTCTTAAAACAAGGGAGAGGTAAAGATAGACAGTTGTACAAGCATAGCTCATTAGCTCCTAAACCCCTTGCCACATGTAAGATTTATTCTTGAGTCAGCAGCATGCTGTGAAGATTCTCTCTGCTATTTCTAGTGCATAATAGTGTAGTTTCTTGTATTAAATGTGATTTTTAGTGGTTTGCTTTTGCATCTTACAGTCACCTCCCCACACACACTTTGTTTTTTATAGAAAGCACTTTTATTCGCTTGGATCTACAGCACTATTGAGTGTCTTTACTGAAATTGGTTTTGGTTTTGCTCTCTTTTATATTTTTAATGGTATTTCCCACTAAACTGATGTGCAGATGCTAATAATTTGACAACTAAAGAAGCAAGTATGTCTGAGTTGTCATCCTGTAGTCAAGTTTTTCCAGAGGCAAAAAAGAAATGCTTCCCCACCAATTTATTTAACTTTTTGCCTGCCTACCTGCACTTCAAAAGCTATCTTTAAGACTCTTTTATGAACATAGAGCTCTTAAGCATTTAAGAAGCTTCACAAGGATTTAGCCATGCAATTCATATAGTGTCTAATAGAAATTATGTGGTTAATTCCCCATGCAATCCTTTGACTTTTTTTCTTTTTTTTTTTTTTAGCTATAGCTGGGCAATTTGTATTTGCTGAAATGTGGCCAAAGTTCTCTGTTAAGCGTCAGTAGGGGAATTATAAAACCTCTGTGCACAGTAACTCACTTTTACAGAACTGAGACCACATTGCTCTTATCTTTCCATATTAGGCCTGATATGTTGTGTCAAGCATTTCAACCTCTAGCTTCCATCAAAAGATAAATGACAGCTGTCTCTGAATTAATGGAATGTAAGAGCAGAACACTGCTCTGCACCCTGCACCCTATGAAATGTTTAACTATGCACTGACCTGACCTGACCTTGCTATTTCCACTTCTCCAATTTGTGTTCTGGTGACTGAGAAAAGTGAGGGAAGAGTTTGGCACCCATGCAGGATTCTTCTGTCAAGTACCACTGTGCCATCCATTAGAAATTGTCTCTGTCCCTCTAAAATCAACAAGGTATTTTAATAAAAATGGGTCCTGTTTTTTTTTTAAAAAAAAAAAAAAAAAAAAAGTAAGAACCTCTGAACTTCATGGGATTAACTTTGAGTTTTTTTCTTCTCCTGTTATGTCCAATAATATTTTTAAAAATATCTTCTTCTTCATTTCATGTGACTCCATCCCCAAAAAAAGAAAAAAGAAGATTAGAAATTATGGGTTTGAAGTGTTTCTGAAATACCAGACTGAAATTATATCACTCTAGATTTTGTGTTGCTAACCAGATTCTTGACCATGCAGCAAATAAGAACTTGAACCAACAACTACACGTTTTATGTGTAATAGATACTGTGAATATATCGATGTGTATACATATATGTAATATATATATATGTGTGTGTGTGTGTGTGTGTGTAGTATTAAGATATAAACATCTATTGGCAGTATTTTTATAGGTTCCAAAGTAAAGTTGTGCAGAAGCCCATCTTAAAAGCAAAACTTGGAGTACACTAAACCATGACTTGTCTCTAAAAAAAAATGTGTAATTTTATCCAAATGTCCCAGTGGTAAATAATTACTATGGGAGCCTTAATTAGGATAAACATGACACCAGTAAGCTGTCTAAACACTGTGGCCCAGACTGCAGAGTATCCTTTCCAGTATAGAAGAAGCCTCAGAAAATGAGTCTTTGGGAACACAAGCCCCAAAGTTGCACTGTGATACCAACCAGCTTGAACTGATTGTGATGGACAGCCAAGTACAGCAGGATTTGGCAATAGTAAGAAGGATAAGAAAAGTGAGTATTCCAAGACATTCATAAATACACTTTAAGCAGTAACCTCTGTCTTACACGCAGGATGAAGGTGATGGGCTAACCTGAGCCTCACATTTTTAAAAGGTCAGTCATCCAATTGCTCACACAAAAAATGTCACAGTACTTATGTTCCTAATTTTAACACACAGCTGCTACAATGGCTTTCCAAAGTGGGTATTTATGTGTTTGACTGACTGGATTTCACTTTCTATCAGTCATACCCTAGTCAAGACAACTAAGATGATAAAGGAAAATAGATCTGGTGTAAAAGACAGGAGAATCAGATGTGTAAACTGATTTTTGAGAATAAGGATGCTAAAACAAGTATGAATTTTTGTATGTATGTGTCTGTGCATGAGTTTTTAGAGTATTCTAGACATCTTTTTCATTTTGAATTCCACTCTATGACAATATGGGGAACAAAATTTCCATATAGATGGAGATATAGGCACAATAAAAGCGTGTGGATGAGGCCAAAATTAGAATAAACAGAGGATTTCATTTTTTCAGTGATCTGGACTCGACATTTTCATAAGCTTCTCTTATGGCCTGTAAACAAAATAAGAACAGAATCAATGTCTGCTGTTTTTATAGCCAGTCTCAGAGGCTCAATACAGAAGGAATGACATTTGGCCTCATCAGAATAAGAAACTGGCTCTGTATGTGCCACTGGAGCCTGTGCTCACTTGTACATGTCTCCTGAGCATTGCAAGTGTACTTCTGAACTGTAGAGAATACAGAGAGCAAGGGTTTTCATCTTTGTGCACAGTCTAAGGCTTTTTGCTTTCTCTTTGACCATCTGAATCCAAAACAATATGTATTATTTTTATCCACTAAAGTATATCATGGCTGCTTTGTGTAGGTATTCTTCTGTGAGTGGAGCATACAAGCCACAATAGAAATACAGCACTGAAAATGTTTACACATAGACCTCAGACATACACTTGATTACATGTTGGAAGAACACTCTTTATTCATGTTTCTTCATATGACTTTAGTGTTATAACAATCAGTTCAACTTGATTCATGGAACTGGTAACTTCAGCAAAGGTGCAAATATTTGCAGCTTTGTCAGTTCTAATGAAGCTAAAACTCAAGACCAAATTCACACACCAGATTCATATGTGACCTACTACTCTGTCAAGACCTTTATATTTAGGATACTGGTATAAATACCAGGTGTTGTTCTACCTAAATCACACTAACAGCAGAAAAAATAAACCAATAGTGCAATTATTAAAAGCAGAAAGGTGCAGAGACAAATTATAAACTGCTTTACTCTTCAGCAGCACCAAATGGAGCTAAAAATTTGTAGCCTGTTTTTATGTATTTCTAGCCTGAAGGATACCACAGCATTTCACAAGCAATCTCGTAAGCAATATGTGTACAACACCCTGAAATTACATCTGTGGGAATGGCAGCCAAACCTTAGCATAATGCCATAAGCACAAAGCATATTTTTTAATAAAACATAATGGAAATGTGAGTGTCCACACCAAACCAAAGGAACCATGTCATCGTGAACTGTCATGGGAAAGCGTCAAAGGCCCAGCCGAAGCCTGGGGACCTGCAGATGTCAACACACTTTGAAAGAAGTAAACCAGCTGACTATAACCAGCATTGGCTTGTTCAGGAGTGAAAGGGAGAAATGAAATTTAGACCCACACTTAGAGTTTGTGCATGTGAATGGATGTATACCCAGGTTTTCAGAGACTTTCTGTACCACTGGCTTCCTGAAAGAGGGCATGGCTCTGATTGGAGGATTACTTTTGGGAGGAAGAATGATAGAAAGAGAGAGAAGATGCATGTGTATGCTTAGGCTATTGCTCCAGGAGGCATCGATATATTCATAGGTACAATTCCTAGTAGAGTTTTGCTGGTGGTGGAGGATTTTTGATCTGCATTTTTGTTGGACATGGCTCAGGCTGTTTGCCAATGGGCCAGATAACCAAGCCAAGTTCAGCTCTGCTCAGAGTTTAGTCTTGTACTATCACATGTCTTTCTCGAACAAGGAATAATTTCTGTCTTTATGAAAGAAAGGAAGAAGTAACAGGGAAAAACCTAGAAACTACTACTACTAAGTGCTTAAAATCATAAAGGGGAAAAAATAATTATTTTTAATTCTCATAACTTTCAAGCCATGAAAGCTTTAATTTAAGTGCAATAAAAGGAAACACTTAAAGAATGATGAGTGAAAAGAGAAGAGTCTATCTGGTTAGATGAATTGTCCATTCTCCAGCTTTCCACCCCTACTCTGGGGTCTCAGTAAGAACATCCTGTATAACATTTCTTCCTTGAGGTAAAACATTATAAAGCAGGATCATTTTCATAGCAGAACAGGAGTCTGTTGTAAGTTCAGCAGGATGCCTTTGAAGGGAATACAAGAGAGAAATTTTGTGAAATGCTATCCTTATTGATTTGTTTCTTATTCTGCAATATTAAATAAAAGACTTATTTCCATTTTGCTTTTTTCGATCACATTCAAGTGGCTTGTTTTTCTTTTTTTTACAACCTTGCTCTGCTTCCTGTGATATTCTACCACTTTCTGACACTTGATTTGGCAATGGCAGCCATCTAAATATACTGAGTGATCTTTTGACACTGTTGCAGACCTCACAGTGTGCCAGTGTGTATCCTCTCCACAACCTGAAAGAGCATACCTGCTGGACTCTCATTCAGGAAGCTCTGGTTTGGGTCAGGGGGTCAAGATGTGCCTGTGGGGAAGGGGCAGGGTAAAGAACCATTGAAGAAGTGACTCCAGCTTTTCCTGGCCACCTTCAGCCAGCCAGCACCTTGGGAAAAGTCTCTGCGCAGTCCAATGCACCACTGCATTTTTGCATGATCCTGCACAAACACACAGGCAGATGAACAGGCGTAAGGGAGTGCTTCTTGCACCCATTAAGGAATTAACAGGATGTAATCTAGCTCTATATAATTAGTCAGCGATACTCATTCACACTACAGTGATCACTATTATTAGCGAGAAAAAGCAGCATAGTGGGAGATCAGCAAGTAAACCTTTTTGCCCAAAGGGTCTCAGTCATAAAAGCCAGCTGCTGGTGTGCACCCCCTTACTGCAACCACTGGTTCAGGGTCACTGATGTGTGTGAAAGGATCAGGGAAGCAGTTTACTTGCTAGCAGGGGCAGCATTTATTTTCTTCATGGCATCAATGCTGTTTTGCAGGGTATAGCATCAACTAAAGAAAGCTTCTGCCAGTGCAAAGGGGGGTAAACAAAGCATGTGGGGAGTAGAAAGGGAAATTTTATAAGGAAGAGCCTGAAGTTTTTCCTCCAGTACACATCCACAAGCTTCAAATATCTCTCTAGAAGGGGTGACTGCGGGAGAAAGTGCAGAAGTGCTCTTCAGTTATGCTAAAGAAAATACCTTTTGTGGAAGGGCAAAACCAACACAATAGATGAAAGAGAATCCATCCAGTGGAAGTAGAAATGGATGTAATGTATCACCATTTATTGTCGGATGCAGACATTGAAGATAGATTGGCCATTCTAATACCTATACAGTAGTTATAGGCTAGATTTCATCTCAGCACAGTGTATCACTGCTATTCAAGCAGCAACTGTAGGCATGAAATTACCTGAAAGACACATCTACAAAGTGATTCCAATGCAGACAGCTGCCTAAGAGGCTTATTTTACTGTAATAATATAAATATGTAAACATTACACACTAGAAGTCTTATTGATCCTTGCTACCAAACATGACATCATTATTAATAAAAATGTAATAGGAGAGTTATAAATATGCAAAATAATAGCATATTAACCTAAATAACACCAACAAATTGTACAGCTTAGCATAAAATTGAAAACCACTAACCAAACACTGTGTGGTTTGTTCATACTAGGAGCAGTCAGGAATCATGAATAATGCAACAGTGCAACTGCTAACAACAGCCTTATGAAGATAATTTAAGCTAGAGCTGGACAAGCTCCAGGAAATCTGCGTAGAGAGTAAATGCTGAGCTTTTCTTCTCTTTTTAAGTGAAAGAGCTCTGAGTTGTTTGGCTTGCTCTGTCCCAGATGAGTTTTATTATAAGGCGAAGGATCATTTTAAAAGATAAGAAAGAAATAAACAGCTTATAAATAATACAAATATATATAGATACATACATATATTAAAAAAAAAAAAAAAAACAAACAAAAAAACACACACACACACAAAAAAAAACCAAAACAAAAAAACCCCACCCCCACCCCCCTCCCAAAAAAAAAAATTAAAAACTGACTAGATGAGTCCAGACATCTTGGAAAAGGGAAAGAAAAGCTCTAAAAATGAGGAAAAAGAGAGACAGTCTGTTGCCAAATGTTATTCATTAAATAAAAAGTATTACATTGAAGAAAAGAGTCCAGAGAATGTCAGACAGCATAGAAAGAAATGTTAGACTACAAATTGTTCAAAGCTGGCATCATATTTTGTACCCCTCTAAATACTAAATATTTACAACCTATATAAATATCATTATTAGTATAAAAGTATTTGTTATAATAAATTGGAAGAGACATCACTAATGAGAGCATGCTGCAGTTCCAGCAAAAATAATAGGCTTAATGCAGAAATTACTTGTGGAGTTTTTTTGTCCTATGTTATGCAAGAGGTTAGACTATCTCCTCCGAATAGTCTCTTCTGGCCTCAGAGACTACTAAACTCAGATATTTTAGCTGACAGAGGCTTTTCCTCACTCTTCATCTTTTTTTCCTTTGCAGTGGGATGAGGGAAGAGGCATCCATGAATTCTTAAAAAAAAAAAAAAAAATAATAATTTAAAAGAAATAACATTAGTCCTAACAAGGATGGAGTCAAGAGCAGTGTTGAGGATCTGAGTCCCTGGCTTGGGACAGTGCCCTTAGCACAGCTGCTTTGTCCCATATCCAGCTGCTGGAATAACTTGCCATCAGAGGCAGAACTGACAAGAATGCCTCTGTTTTACTCAGTAACTTTAAGGTCCCAGGGAGCATATTTTATTTTAATTAAGTTTTTTTCTGTTTCAAAAATATGTTTGCTGAAATTTCTATTTAATGAGGAATATAAAAGAAAGAAAGATTTAGTTTAGTTGAGTGTAATCAACACACACAAAAAAAACAACCTAAATATCTTGAAAATCACAATTCCTGTGATTTAGTCTTAATTGGATTCACAGCAATTTCTTAACAAAGTTTCTATTATTTGCTAACTGCAAATTACCTAACGGCACTTGAAGGGTACATAAATCTTTCACTGAAACTGGGCTGAATTTAGAGTTTGTAACGAAGTCCCAAACTAGATGAAATTTGGAGGACTCCATAATAAAATAATAAAGATTAAAATTTAATTAGCATTTTTCTTCAAACCACTGTGAAAACTTTAACTAGGTATTCCTCATCCTCTCCATTGTGATATGTTTAAGTGTTGATGAACCATCTGGAAAGCAAGTGTCTGTTTGTACATGATTGTTCCCTTAATGCCATGACTCTTTGATTTCCTACTGTTCAGTATGATTTTAATTGTAGGCAGTGTTTGCAACTCTCAAAATTTTATTGCGATATTTGGGGTTTATGTCACATACTGAACAATTAAATCTGCGTGTATACCAGATTTTCTTAAGCTTTTTTCCAATCTTTATCATTCAGGAAGGGAGGACAAAAAAGAAGCAGCAAACACACCCTAAAGTCTCAGAAACCAGAAGAAAAAACAACCTCAAAATATTTAAGTAGTACACAGAAAACTCTGTGCTTTTCTAGCATCAAACTCAACACCTGAAGATTTGGGATTGTTCAGAACATTCATACAATACATACACAGTTTTATGCTGGTGCCCAGTGTCAAGCTCTGATTTTACACGTGAAAGCTACCTCAGCTTGCCATAGCACACACTGCCAGCATGAGAAGGGTAGGCTGAGGAACGGAGACAGAGATGTGAAATGACTGAGCCTAAGAAGCTAGGCAGAGCAGGGGCGAAGTGAGGCATAAAGCTCAATTCTGATTTTTGAAACGAAAGCACATCATGAGAATATGCAGATTTTTTTTCTTTTTTTGAGAAAACAACTTTTTTTTTTTTTTTTTTTCCAGTTAGTATACTTATTTCATGCTGATACCTTAAGGACATAAATACTGCTGCTTCTCATTATCTGAGCATGGAGACATCTTTTAGTTAAACATTAGTGCTAAATTCTATCACTTCGGCTTCTTCCCAACTGGTGATTCAGAGAGAATTTCACAGGCAGAAGGTGATATCCTGAGCTGCAACAGTGTTGGGTGATTTTGGCTGTTCAATGATTCTTGTTCCTCCCAACATTCTTCTTAGTGGAGGTGGATGAGGAAAAAGGAGGAGGACTGTATCACACATCATTAGTGTTCCTGCTTAACTTTACAAAAACTGTCGTGGGTCTCTTAGGTTGATGTGCAGTCTTTATTCACAATATCCCTTACTCAATCTTCCCTTAAAGTTCATATCATTTGCATTGTTGGGAGTCTGGCACTGAATTCAACAGACTGGAATAGTCTTACAGAAGGGACTAGATAAGTGTGTAAAAAAATAATAGTAAGGGTGAAGAAAGAAAAGTTCTTATTTATCCTTCTCAAAAGAGAAATCAAGGGATATTCAATGTCAGGTTCAGAAATACACCATGAATATGTAACAAATATCAAAGTACATAAATAACCTGTGGAACTTATTGCTAAAGAAGGTATGTGGAGACCAAGAATAAATTGAGATTCAGGGAGGGATTATACTTTCCCACAGATAATAGCAATACTTGCAGTACCAATACGGTAAAACAGGAGAGCCTGCATTACCTATGAGCCTACCACATCCTCCTCTCCAGCCATGGCCCATGGACATGCTTGCTTCGCAGGTGACTACATTGCCTTTCAACAGTCTGTTTGAAAATGTCAATTGGCATCAAACCTTCTGGCTGTACTTGGGCTCCGAGAACCTGTCATGCTGAAGGAGACCCCCAGCACCCTTGTCCCCAGGACATGTGCCAACTCGGGCTGTGACCTGCCAGTCTCATGCACGGTGTACTTGGGTCTACCTTCAGGAAGCATCTGGAGCACAGAGGATTTTTGAAGGAATAGGAGCAAATACACGTAAGGTCAAGAGGTAGTAAGGGATTAAGGAAAACTTCTCCACAAGCAGGTAATTTTGTTTCACTGACTTTCTGAGCTTTCTCTGAGCAACCAGACCAGATGCACTGTCCATCTGACCTGGGATTGCCATCCCTGTGTTTCTAAATGCTAAAGGGACATTTGACAAAAAACCATATTATACTTCCTCTATTAAATGATTCCATTTATTACCTTGTGCTCTCTAAAGTCCTCTTAAGTGTCAGGTATGTGTGGAATGGCTGGAAAACAACGGGTATGAAATGTGCTACAAGAGCGTGGCAGGCTTTACTCCGTGGGTTGACAACATACCTGCAAGATCATTCTATCAAGATGCAAGGGTTCATTTTTTGCACCTAGGGACGAAGATGACTTCACCTTTCCTCCATCAAACTTTCCACATAATGTATCACAGACTATCCATCATTCTTACCCTATCTGAGACAGGGACTGCACACTAGCTATAACATTTTAAACATTGGTAGAATTGCTTATTTCCTTTAAATTACAGGCATTTGCCATCAAGGAACTCAACACTGTAAAATGGTGAGATTTTATGTGGTAAAGAACAGAGATAGCACTCATTATCACGTTATTGGAATTTTTATAAAATGAAAACTAAGTTGAAAAGGATTAAAATTGTATGATTGCCATTACAGACAATGGTCCCCATCCAGATAACCATATACATACATATGTGTGTACATGTATATGTATGTGCGTGTATGTATATGTATAAGATCATAACTGTGATTCTCTTCTGTGTTTTTAACAAGAGCACATCTTTGAGAGGGCAGAACAGCTTTCATTAAAACAAGGATTTCAAGATTAGACAGCGAAGTATTGTGCTGCTTTGAAGCCCACCAACACTGGAAGAAAACATATATTCCTATGTTATTCTGTGTCACAGAATGTATCTTCTTGGATTTCAGAGCATAAAAGGAACAATTTGCAATAGGCACAGCTCCACTTCAGCATCTGAACAAACATGAACGCTGTAGATAGTTAGGGCTAAATCTTGCTATTTATTTCAGCAGGAGTTTCAGTAATAACACTTAGACACATTAAAACTTGCATTTTAAACACAGTTTTAATTCTCATTTTCATATTTATTTTCTTCTCTAACACAGATTTTTCTTCTATGTTTTGTAACATGGAAAAAAAAAAAAAAATAGTTTTTTTCCCCTTAGTCTAACTACCTGGATTTCAGCAGAATCTGTGATGTCTAGGTCCAGCCTTACACACTGCTATAACTGTGCAAATGCCGGAAGAGCCAGATGCGGCTATTCAGCAAGGCTTATTTATGCACAGTAGAGGGCATGGATAATGAAACATCCAAGCAAAGAATTTACTCCAAGTGACAGAAATTTGTTTCCTGTGTATTTCCTTAAATAAACGGATATTAAGGTAATGTATAAGTACTATGCATTTTACTTGGAGTGATCATGACATTTGATATTTTTTTTTTCATAAACATGTCTTATGAAATTTGTCAAGAAAATGTTAGGCAAAATGTAAACCACAACTTGTGGTGAAGCATTTATTTTCTTTCTACATTGGAAATTGTAAAGCCACACTTCCAAAGGAGAAGAACAAAAATAGCACTAGCAACATTTTACATGGCAACTGTGCATGCTAAATACAGTGCAAAACCTTTCAAGCCTCTTGAAAAAACAACGTTGTTGCAAAGAGCAAGTCATCAGTGCTGCTAACTATGGCTTGTATGCTGAAATGTACTCTAACCACATGGGACTTCCTTTTGGTAGAAAAAGAATATCAACTTTTATTTACAGCCTTTGAACCTAGCAAGGATCAAGATAGATGATCCTTACTGCAGCAGGATCTGATGCAACAAGGCTGGTATCAAGAAAGGAAGATTCTGCATCTCATCTGTTAATGGTTTCTGGAATGTCATAAAAGGGATTCAAAAAAGGAAAAAATGCTGCTTTCTCCACCTCTGCTACTGCAGCATGTAAGGGAAGAGAAAGAGGTCTGTCTTGTGGTTTTCCCACTACCACAAAAGAGTCCTTTCAAGACTGACAATTAAAGCCCAATAAAGACTGCATCGGCATTGCTACTAACTGATGTCCAGAGAGACACTCTGTCAACTGTGAACTTGCCTTTGTCTCTTTGCTCTGCTTCCTCATCTGACTCAGAGGAATGCAGTTGGCAATTTTCCCCAACATGTTTGTAGTAAATCAGGATGCAAGCAGACCCTCCATGGTCCCACAGACAGAGACAGGCTTGTGTTCTTCAGTCTGTCTACTAAGGAGAAGTGAAAGCTGGCACAGGGGAAACTCCAAGTATGCTCATAAAGCATCCTGTTAGTTTTACTACTGGCGTTCACTATACTTTACCCTTACTATTCTGTCTTCCTCAGCTTGATAAAGAGCCTCTTTGGAAAGCTAGTTACCTCCTTGCCCTTTCTCAAATTATTTCTCTCTCTTGTCCCATGCCTTCTTGGGCTTTTTCACTCCCACTTCTAACTCTCAGGCTGCCTCTAGCACTGCTCTTCATGTAAGCCTGTATTGAAATTCATTAATGTCGAGTCAAAGAACCTGTCTCAAAGACATTGCAGTACATGTTTCTTATGCATTGGTACAGAGCATTAAGGACAAAAGCACATTATACAATAATATGATTGGGTTTATTCCCCTGTTTATATCCTAACAAAAGCTGGAAATTAGCTTTCAGCTTGTTTCTTTTCTGACTTTTGCAAGCCTGCTTTGCAATATTTCTAGAGGACTCTTGGACACCTTACAGGCACCTGAGCTCTTGAGATCCAACATTCTTAGTGCTGTGCAAATTTTGGCACACAGTATACTGCATGCTTAGAAAGTCAGGTGCACACACCCCTAAGCTCCTCTTCCCCACAGCCTGCACCAGCCAGATTTGATGTATCACCCACGTGTAAGTCCTGCTGCTATTCGAGGATGAGACTGCTCCAACAAATGCACCAGGGAGCAGCAGGAACAGTGCTGCTTGGCAGGGAAGGACTAGCAAGGAGCTGCGAGTGACCACAGCACAGGCAGTGCCGTTCCTGCCAGGACACCCTCCTGCACTGCCTGGCCACTTGGGGATAGTGAACAGGAGAAGTGACCTTGGGCTGGGCAGAACTGGGTCTCCTGGGCCACGGGCAGGGCTGGAGGAGGCACCATGCAGGCAGGTCAATGCCAGCACCCAGGGTGGCAGTGCCTCCAGGGCCGTGACAAAGTGCTCTGTTTCTCTGTGAGTCAATCCTGCTAGCCCCTTCCCTGCCTGCAGAACAAAGCTGTCTTTCACGAGTGGATTTCAGCTTTGCTTTGTGCCAGTTGAGCTATGCTGGCCGCACAGAAGCCCTGATCAGTTCAAATTTTCCATGTATTCCTCTTCGCTCTTTACCTACGCTCTGAATCATGAAGGCAGCCTCATGAACCTACTTATCTACATGTCTAGACTGAAATTAGGCACAAGTAAGTGCTTTATTCACCTCATTGCTTCTGCCTACCAGCCAAGCTTTACTTACAGGTAGCTGAACCATATCTGCAAACCCTATGATGCCATTGGCAAACCAGGAGGGGGCAAACTCACGCTCTCATGACCTCATGCTCCAGAAAGTCCGCAAGACAAAAGTGAAGGCACCCACAGCTAAGTATATGCACCTTATAGGCCCTGGACTCCTGAAAAGAGATTTGTGTCCCTTTATGAAGCAACCTCAGGGTTTAGTAGGCTGTTGTGCCATCGATATAGGTCATGTGTTAGAGAGATAAATTAGCCATCTACTTGGATATAGAAACCCATTGCACCACAAATGCACAGTGAGTACATCATCATTCCCATAATAACACATTAGCATTCCTCTTTGAGTAGTAGTCTGTGTTATCCCCATTTTTCATATCACACATTCTCTTTTGTAACACCTGAAAGCATTTCTTTACTGCCAGGAAAAAATAAAAGACACCAGTATTACAATGCAGGCTTATTTTCAGGCACCTGCACAATCTGATGTTTTGACATTAAAAGTCTCTAGCAATCAGTTAGTCATTTCATAAAGACTGAATCAACTCTGTCAAAGATTTATTGTTTTAAGTCCTTCCTATCAGACATCCATTCACTTTGCCAAGGAGTGTCTTTTAATAATGCTGTTCAGGCTCTCAGCACTGCTGCTGTCACTGCTGTTCTTGCACTGTAAGTACAATCAATAGCTGGATGGACAAAAATTAAATCATTTAATGGATTCTGGTTGAGTTGATTTAGGTCACAGGGTTGCCCAATGCTTCTGGCAGACAACATTATTTCATATTCCTGTATTGTCATAACAATGCATACTTCCACTGGGCTGCTATCCTATGGCATGCCATAGCAGAAGATGTGGGCTGGCTAGATGATTGTGAAGAGTCATGAGAGAAGCCTCTGACACATCAGGTCAAAACCACAGAGATTTCTATTCTCCTTCTTGGTTACTACAGCTCACAGTCAGAAATGTTTATCTAAACATGCTTCTTCCTTTCTCTGGAGAGGATCATGCCTGTTCTACAAGTGTGTACATTCTTACTTTCTCAATGCACGCCTTGACATGCAATATAATCCTATGTCAGAGTACATAGATCTTAGTTTCCATGCCTTAGCTCCACTGGAAAAGGCAGCATATCTCGACAACTGCTGAACTATTGGTAAGGAAAGGCTGTAGTTATTTATTCTCCTGACTAGTAAAAATGAAGCCATAATCCTGGAGTCATGATAAGCAAAATTACCCCAAGCTCCCTAGATGCTAGCAGAGCATCCACTCCTGGGTATTGAAATAGAGATGCCTGGAACTTATCATTGGAATTTTACTTCTGGAAGTTAGAATAGGACCATTTCCAGCCATGTCAAATTCACTGGATCATCAATGGACCTACTTAAATTAACCAATAAAACAGGAGTCATCCTTTTCCAGCTTTTGGCTTAGCAGAATACAAGGGTGATTTAAACGCCTCTATCTTCTGGGATTGTTCTCTGGTGAAATTGAAGAATTATTTATCCCTATCTTGTATTGTAAGGAAAAAAAACCTCAAAAAATGATATGGAAATCTGACTGGTGGTAGGGTTTATGGATATTACCAAAAATAAAAAAATCTACATCCTTTAACATGCTGAGAGCTTTTGATCTAAATGGAATATGTGAAAAAATCCATGCAACTACAGTGAAAAAGTTTGTTGCCAGAGCAGCCATAAGCTGCTGTTCAACACATTTTCTTATCAGGAGTCTGGTAGCACAAATTATAGCTGCCCTATGTTGCTAGAAAGCCTATGGGAAACTAAGGTAGAAACACCTGAGAAAGTTTTTGAGTTGCATAAAAGGATGTAAATACACAGTTGAAGCCAATGAGTGATGCATCCAGTCGAGAATGTGCTAAATATTATGTCTACTACAGAAATATGTAATTGTAAGCATGCCTATTACACTATGCATAATCAGGGATTTTTTTTACAATGTTTTTTCTACTTGATGGCATGCAATGGTTTGGAGTAAATAGGCTTTTTAATCTGTTTCTAATTGGCATGTCACTTGAATCAGGAATAAAAGGAATTAATAAATGCTACAAAAATTGGATTGAATATAAGATAAATTAGAATAGACCCATTATAGTCCTTTGAGTAAGTATTTAGAAATTAAATTATAAATATATTTGAAATGTTAATCATTTACCCAACAGGCTATAACAACTTGCAGTACACCATTACAATTTTTCATGTAAATCCATATTTAGACATAGAATAAAAGGGGGGGGGGGGGGGGGGGAAGGGTACTATGTATGGGCAGACATAGCTGTGGCAGAACAGCATTGACTGTCCTTGATAATTTTAGAATCTACTCAAATCCTGAACAGAGGAAAACACCAAGAAAATCTGTAGCTGGCCAATACAATTTCCTTTTATAAAAGTGCTCTTTGCATAACTTATGAAGACAAGTTAAAAATGCCAGATTAGATCATGATTAATAGAAGAGGCCAAATGTACTCAGTGACGCCACACTTCATATATCTTAGGTGCATCTGTTTGATTATCAGTCTCACTGAGCACAGCCATCGAGTCTGTCTATCTTCATGGAGCCCTGATGAGCTACAGAAGTCACACCTTCCATGGTTTACAGACAAGAAACGAAGATATACAGGATGAGATCCCGTAATAATTTCAGCAGCCAAATCCCTCCACTACCCCACAGTGCCCACTCAATTTCCACCCTATCATAAAAGTCCTCCTGCCACTGTTATTCTCATTCCTGGAAGATGCACCCTGGGCAGGCAGAGTTCCTGCTCTCAGCACAGACAGTCCAAGCAGTGACCCCTGGAGCAACTCAGCTGTGGCAAAGGGCCAAAAACAGGGGGACCATCCCTTCATTGTGGGCTGTCCTGCACAAAGGAGGTAAAAATTACTCCCTGTTGGTTCTGTAACTCAGGATCTCAGTAGTCCGAGGCAGGGAGTAAACTAATGCTGTGATGCCCTGATTCGGATGCAATGCAAAGGGCAGCAGATAGGAAACCACTAAGTGCACAAGAAGGAGAAGGGTTTTTGGTCTTGCATGTTATCAGCTTCAGTAGTTTTACTGAAAGCCTCCTGATAATTGATGTTACAGACTTCTGGGTACATGATGAAGCCTTCTTATGTAACATCTCTGGTGTTGCACTCCTGTAGTTGCAGAGGTAATCACACAAAGACAGATTCCAAAGGTTTTTTTAAACAGATACAGACCTTTATATACCTGACTGTTAAAGTGAACCCTTGACTTGATTAGAAACGGACTAGTTAGTTTCATCACTACCTCCTAGTATCCTTTCTATAGACAGGTTGTGCAATAAGGGCTTTGATAACAGCTAACACACTCTCCTCTACTGACAATCGTCATAGGTGGCCATTCCCTTACCAACTGTTGTCTAACAAAATGAGGAACCAGCTCCCACTGCTTTTATACCGACACGACAATAAGTGATCATTACTTCAAATCTCAGCACTGTATAAAGAAGTTATATCTCCTGTTCAGGCCAATAATTTGGGTACAGCTCAAGAGCTGATATATAGTAAAGATGTATGAAATGACACTTGCTGCCAAGGATCACTTTAGGCTTTCAAAGTCAGAACAGGAATCTTGAAGATACTTATTTATTTTCCAGCTATCCCTAGAACTAGCTACAGTTCAACACTATCTAATTTATTATTGATACAGACCCGTAGGTGTCTGCAGCAACACACACCTTGAATATATCAAAAGCATCCCAACACTCAGCCTATGCTATTCACATATACAGTAAGATCTGCCTATTAGGCTAAGCCTAATTTAGGATCCAAATATGGTTACTTCATCCCAACTGCTCCACAGCTGATGGCCAGGAGGTGAAGGACAGAGCTGACATCCATCCTCTGGTCAAAGAGTTTTGACCACCCATCTCCTCCACAGTGCCCTAGCTGCTAGTACATAGACCATTCTGTGTGTACAAGAACATAAATGAGAGACTTGTCCCTTGCATGAGATAACAGGGTATTTAACAGAAAGGAAGGGGAAAAGCAAGAGAAGCCATGAATCTCCAGGCCTTGCTGCACTGAGTGCTTAATATAAAAGTCCCCCGAGCAGAAACTGGAAAAAAGCTTCTGCCTTGTGCTGAGTGCCCCTGTCACTAGGGTTGGTACTGTCTAGATCAACAGAGAAAAGTTATTGCTCCATACCATACATGCATTGGTACGATGGATTTAGAGTTTTTCTTCTACAGCACCATGTTGCTACTAGGATTATTCTGCTAGCTTCAAATCCCCTCAGGCAATAGGAGAAGCTAAACTTTGGTCTTTGGCGCTTAAAGAGACTATGCGATTTGGCATGCCATCAGCTCAAAAGGACATGCTGCTCCTGTTCTGTTAGCCATATTTGTGCACAGCCTGTTTTTGAGAGCATCTGTGAAATCAAAACCATGTGCTTTGTAGATGACAAGACACAAACCAGGTAAACAGGCTGAGAAAAGTGCCAGGCCACTCAGTGATATCAAGACCAAAGCACTTACGCAGGGGCTGCAGAACAAATGTGAATTTTACTGGCAGAAATTTTGGGTTCTATGTTCTTCAGATACCTCCAATTTGGAGCAGCTGCAATCATTTATGAGAATATAGATTTTGGACCTGGGAGCCTAGAATGGCATTTTAGGAGATAAAGACCATTTATGAGTCACCCCTAAGTGACTGTGGATTCCACTAAAAAGCACTAAAATACTAGAGTCCCTCTGTGGATCCTGCCCTAAAACAATAAGCAGTCTTCAAATTCCTTCCTACCCCTGAGCCTCCCAGGAGGACAAAGCAATTATTTACAAAGTCAATTGGCCTGTGACAGTGAGGATTTTTTTTTACATCCTTTTTCATTCCCAGCTCCACTCTTGTGCCTTTTTCAGTACTTGGGCCTTTCTTTACTCTGCTGCTGTATATTGTTTACAATATACACCAGGCATATTTAAGTTCACCATTCCCCGTGGGGAGCTCTTGCAATTAACTTGCTGTCCTGGTGTGTGGATGAGTAAATTGGGAATGGAGAAACAGTTGATTTGTATTTATGTTAAGCAACTCTCGTTGCTTACAATACAAGCCTAAAAAAATGTATTATGAGTAGGAAAAAAAACAAAGAAAAAGAAAACCTACTTTAGTAAGAGAGATTTTAAAATGTCCAGTGAAGCCTTAGGCCAGGTCTTCAGGTTGAGTTCACTGGTGTAACTCAGCTGACTTCAGTTTTTACCAGAGATTTTGCCTTCAGAGGAATTGTGTCAATTTTCCCTACCTGTAGATCTGGGGTCCTGTTTACAATACATATGTTTTAAAGAGCCATATTCAGGAATCTACCTCTGCAGTGCTGTGTTTGTGGTTGTTTTGATCATTTTCTTCTATTGTGAAAGCAAAAAAAATAGCAACATTAAGTAGGGAAAGGTTATTGTAATATCCTCAATGTATACAGTCATGGTTTGTTAGAGGCTGAACATTTTCTTTCTGCTTTTTACTTCATTTTAAGTTCCCAGCTGATGGAAACTTTCATGTCCAGTCTTACTGTTGGTTCAGCAGCTTCTAAACTCAAGATGCAAGTCTGTGTTTCCATAGAAGGCTGCATGCTGTGCTCCTAATAGAAATACTTCACTCTTGCTCACCCTGACAGGAATATTTAAATGCATCCATCACTGACAAAGCTCAAATCAAACCAGATATTAATCAAAGGCTTCATTTTTTCTTTTTTTCTTTTAATTTGAAAGAGTTACAACAATAGAATAAATTCAGCAAGAGAAAAATCTGTCCTGTTGAAGAAAATGCCCATCAAAACTACTGGAGATGTTTTTGCCAAAGGCAGTACCCACATCACTCTCTTCTACCCTATTATTTCTCCTACCTTCCTCCATTGCATGAATTAATTTGAGACTCAGAAGGGCTGACCCAGAGGCCGTGTAATTTCTTGGCTTTTATGGGAGAACTCCTGAGAAAGCACCAGTGGCTCAATACATAAAACTGACCCAGAAAACATAGCAAAAGCCATGCTTGTAGAAAGAGATCTGGCTTTATAAAGAGCCAGGACCCCCAAAAGCCTGTATGGTTCACTGGAGTAGTTCTGAACATTAGTGCCTCTAGCAGGGGAAGTTACAAGATCTCATCCCTAAAATATAAGGTAGTTTTCTCTTAGTCCCCAGTACTTGCACAGAGCCTCAGCCCTTGGGCTGACATGACCAAAATAGCTCTACCTAACAAGGGAGGCATTCCGGAAGGCTCTTTCTCCTTATAGGGCAAAATAATGGAGAATGATAGAGCCACTGACTACATATATATACACACACAGTTACACAGACAGAGGATGATTGCTTAAGTACTCCACAGCCCTTCCCACCCCACCCCCTTACCGACCCCAATTTGTAATGTTTTCCAGGTTTTTGACTCTACTTCTCTTAACAGTTCAGCACATTTTCTGTGTAAAGTGATACACATTGGAGATGAGAGGCTTTATATTATACTATGCAGACAATCCTCTGTATTTATCAGTATAGTTCCTTTGAAATCAAAAAGCTACGTCATTTACTGTGTGAATATGTGGCCATATTTGAAATTCAGGTGTAAAACATAGTTGTTGATATGCAGTGGAGCAGTTTAAAGTAGTAAATATGATATGTGAAAAAATATGGATATATTTTAAAACTTTTATTAATGAAGATCTACAACTCCCTTGCACTTTCTTTCTCTTTCTCTGTCTAGGATAAACACACATCACTTCTCTATACATAGTGAGATGGATATGTACTAAATCTGGGACAAGGCTTTCTCTTCAGATGAGTGACAGAAATCCTAAACTCTGTTTAGAATTGCAGTTTTGTAGCAAATCTTAGACAACAATTTCAGACAGGTTTTGATGTCCAGATTACAATAGCAAGCTGTAGAGAGAGATGCCTCTTATTTTTTGAAGCAGAATTTTTTAGAGTGAAGGCAATATGATTTAGTGACTCTTGTTTATTCAAGTCAGAGATTCAAGTTTCCACTACAAGAATATTTCTAATGCAAAAACAATGCAAAGAAGGAAATGCAGGCAAGAAAGTATACAGTCCAAATTAATAGACAGGATATTAAAAAAAACCCCTACATATACATATAAAACTGGACATAAACCTTTTTTTCTTAGGGCAAAACATATCTTGTCAGTCTGTCCATCTCAGAAAAGTGCCCGCTGTTCTCCCCTATTTTCCCAAAGGATCGCTTGCCCTTCAGCTCCTAGTCAGATAATGACAGTTACCTTCCAGATATTCCTCTCATGGGAAAGCGTATTTTTAGTTGTGTTTTAGCAGACCCAGTGTACTTCATACTCAACCATCTCTCTGCACTTACAATCATCAGAGATACAGAATTTACAGTTCAACATTTCTATGGCAAAAGAAGGAGAAGCAGCTTTTCATGAAAGAGCCCTTGAGCATTCAACTGCTCTCCTGGGAAAAGTACACCATGAGAAACTACAGCAGTTAATTCCCACTTCCACCTTTGCAAGGACACCTGGACAGAAGTAGAGATTGTTGCAACAAGTAGGCAGGAATAATACCTACAAATACTGCATTTGAAAGCCATTACATCAAATTAGTTACTCATGAAGGACAAATGAGTTCTGTGGGGATTAAAGGACCACGCGGGAACCACATGAATCAGCTCTTCTGTCCCTGGGCTTGCTCTGTGCCCAGCTAGCGCATGGTCCCCCGCACCATGTGCCGGGTGTTTGGGGTACTGCAGAATGAAGCAATGAGATATCCAAAGGGTGCTGGATGAAGCAAAGTCTAACAAGAAGGGCAGGGCAGACACAGTTTTCAGCTGCTGATGAACTTGGAAAGACATGCAATATTATCAGTTTTTCAAATGAAGCTGAGCTCCAAAGACATTGCTAATTGTTGTTGTAAAGACAGATTAATGAGCTAGAGCATTCACAGTTTTACACTTACATAGTGTCCCTAGACACTGCCTCTCACTAATCCATATCTGTGTACGGCATAGGTTGTTAGCACCAGCTACACAAGTCTAACTGTGCTGGAAGAGCTGTGCTCTTCTTCCCAGGACAGCCACAGCCTCAGGGGTTTGGTACATTAGCTCATAGGGTCTTGGGGAGGAGATGTTGTGCCACTGAGAGTCACTCAATCTTCTGTCAAGGACTGCCCATTCAGGTCCTCCTCCAGTAAATTGTCAAGCTGAGATCAGAGCGCTCCACTGTGGGACACTAACATGGCTATTTTGTCATGACCATGATGCAAGAATGCCTACCAGTGCCCCTAACTGATTCTTTCCTTGCATTGGTCCTATTCCAGCTTCCAAACTACTTCTCAGCCTCAGGAATCTGTTTAAAGACAGCCATGCTTTACTGAAAATCACTATAAACAAACCATTGTATTGATGTAGGATGACATCCTCAAGATGTAAAGGATATGAGCCAATACCCAGACATAATTCCTATGTTTTCTCAGACCAAAACAGCCTCCCCCCTTTCCTCTGCTCCTTCCCTCTCACTCATCCTTTCCCACATCAAATGCACAAATTTATCATTGACTGTTCTTCAGGGAATTAATGCTTCCAGCAAAGCACTGCAGTGACAGGCACACTGTGCAGAGATGTTCAAAGATTTCCCAAAATGGCAGTGATGAGAACATTTTTAAAGGAGGGATGTGACCTGTGAGGGGAAACATGCCAGACTGCAATTTGCTACAGCACTGAAGGGCCACTAAAAGCACAACTCTCACCTTTCTTCTCATTATTTTTAGATTCAAACGAACCCAAGACAAAGACTGCATGATTAACACTGAAGCATTTTAGTGACAGTACATTGCTGACAAATTTGTATGATGTCCTAAGGGTGTCTCTCTTTTAATTAAACAGGGACTCAAGAGCTGTTTGGGCAAGAGGTACACATTAAAAAAAACCTTTTCTTTTTTTTTTTTTTTTTTTAAATCAGCATAGACTATGAAGAAGGACACTCATTACAAAGCAAAGTTCCCTTGGAGCATGCTATAAATGTGTTTCCAATTGAAGAGTTGATAAACTAACAGAAATTATGCAAATATATTTAGCTTTATTTTGATCTTCTTGCCCTCTCAGGAAAATTTTGAGCCATTCAGAGAGCTCACCAGTGTGGAAAAATACAGGACAGATTCTGTCATTTATATGCTGTGTGTTGGGCCAGACTCTTCAGATCTACACAGGAAATGTCTCTTTACACAGGATTTGATGAAGTAAGTGTGCACACTTTGCAAATCCAATCAGACTGTCATCCTCTAGCACATATTTTTTGTTGGTGGTGGGTTTTTTTAATTTACTGAAAAAAACAAGATCTGGAATAAGCTTCCCAGTGGAATGCAGTGGTCATTAGATTAGACTCTTAAATGAGCTTTGCATGAGTGAAAGTCAACTGACTTTACTGCTGCTAAAGCTAAAATATGAATGAGAGATCTATAGAAATACGCATTTCAGTACGATCTGTCGATTAAGCAATCTCATTGTTCAAACACTGCTAAATGCCTTGCAGTTATGAGATTTTAAACATCAATACTGTTTTTAAAAGTCAGTATATTACTTTCTCCTCTGGAAGTTTATTGCAGTCTATCTACACTGGAATTAGAAGACTCCTGCTGAGCAGTAAATGCATTGAGAGTGAATATCATGAAACAGATCGAGCAGTTCAACCCAGCTAGTGAGCCTGGTCACCATGAATGATTCCCATGCTTGACGGGAAACTTCCAAATTCTTTCCTGGTATGTCCAAATGAGGACAGCTATGGATACGTAGAGTCAAGGCTACTGGGAGACAGAGCACTGTTTCTCCTAACAAGAGGTGTTACAGAGACTCAAATAAAATACCTCAAATTAGGAAGGTCTATGGGAAAAATATTTGGTCCAGCCTCTGGGTTATCACACAGTACTAAAAGGGTTCTACACATTAAATTAATTGCCAGTTCACTTAAAATTAATAAAATATTTCCCTAGCACTTTAGTCAGCTTGCCAGAGGGTGTCATTGAATCAACAGACTTAGATGAATTTTTAATAATTTCATGATCTCTGAAGCATCAGATATAAGGTATTGCAGAAGGTAAGATAAGCCCTCGAAGGCTCTCTTAGCTAGTCATTATTAGGAGAAAGACTGGAATGGATTCTTCTCTCTGGTACATGGATGTATATAAAGAATAAAACACTAAAGTGCAAAACCAATGCAAAATCTAAATCAGTCTCACTGCTCTTTAAAATGGCATTGGCAATTGTGAAATATATGGCAACATTTTCCTTTATGTTCCCTTTTTGTAGCTAGTTCTTATATTTACTGCATCATTTTTTCAGCTTTGTTGTCATGGTCTCAGCAATTTACAAGAACAGTTTATAAAGCATGAATAGAGACAGCAGGTAAAGGAGTTGGGCAGAGGAGGAAAAAAATTACAGATGAAGGGGAAGCAGAGCTCTGCCATTGTCAGCTGGGAGGGAAAAAGTGTCTGAGATGCAATGAGTAAATACTGTGATTTCTTTTGTGCCTTTTGTGGTTTTAGGCAATTATCTATTGCTAATGAGAACTGCACAGAGAATTCAAATTCAATTTGGGGAGGATTTCAAGATTTTAAGAGTTAGATTCATCCTGACTAGGAAAAAAGCTGCAAACATTGCAGAATTCTCTCCCAAAGAAAATTCTGACAGGAATTTTGAAAGAGAGGTATTTTCCAAGGCGAAATGGTCTGTCAACTTTTTCTTCAACCTAGCTTATTGCCACTGCAAGTGGAAGTGTATCATCTAGAACATGCACTGTCATGAAATCAGGCTGATACATTGTCTGTTCCTAAGTGAAATACTCAGGAGTACATTCTGATGCAGAACTGCTCTGGAGGATAGAAAGTCTACCAGAGAAAAAGATAAAATTAGTTAGTAAAATTAGATGATCTGCTACATTTTAGACCTTTTGAGGTAGTAGACAATATAGTAGCCAGTATTTATTCTGTATGTTGATGAGTATAGTACGTTAATGAACTGAAGCCATTCATTGACCAATGGGTTGCACCACTCCTGTCCAGTGGTACCTCCACAGTGATTGACAGACACAGAGCAAATCTGAATCACTCTGCAAAGTCTGTGATTGATGTGAATCTCAAGCACTGCGCCCTTCCAGATGACAATCAAGCACACATATATGAAAAAGAACACTAAATTTCTGAAGGAACTTGTCTTTTAGGCTCCACGTGATGCTATAGACTTCCAGTGCACATTCCAATATGTGTGGGCAGTGCCAGTGACTTCAGGTAATAAACTCTATATACCTGCAGCACACTGCAGGGTCAGAGTCTTAGGGTTGTCTTCCCACATAAAGTCTGAGCTTCACACATAAGAAGCAACAAACTTTCTGCTAGATGTGAGAACAGTCTGACACAATTCTGGTAACAATTTTATAAATAAGAGAATGCTCAGCTATATATATGAGGTTTGAGTATTAGTTATCTTTTCACAGTAAAAGCTAAGGATAGGAGTCATATGGTCTGTGTTTTACTGAAACCGATTTACATTACAGTAGCATATTTTCTAAGCCCAGGAAGAAAATCTCTGCTCTAGAGTGTAAAGTCTAAAAAGACAAAGATAAATTACAGTCTGGAAAAGAGAAACAATAAATAAATAATCTTAATGGTAATTGCCAATAGCTCTTGTTAATTACAAACTTTGTCCCATCACCTTTAAAAAAAAAAAAAAAAAAAAAAGTTAATACACTAAATTTACTCTCTTTAACATCTACTACAAGTTACAATGCACTGCATTTATATCTTTCTTCCCCCAGCATTCAACTCTCTCTGTACAATCATTCATGAGATGAATCCCCAGTATAGGTAAGAGATTCAGCCTGATAGACTTACCTTACTCTTCAAAGGTAGCAGGCAACTCTGTCTATCATGTAAATCCCTGGTAGGTCTCAAAACCATTGTTTAGCTCCCACCTAATGTGATCAACCTCTACATTGCTGCCAGTCTGCATTACCAAATCCACCTCACCATTGACATCACCCAACAACAACTAAGCTACTCAGGGTTCTGGCTCAGCCTAAAACTTCACAAATTCTCACAATGGTCAGGAGAATATTCCAAAACTTGCAATCTGTCCATGCAGGCAGCAGAGCTGAGATAGGCTGGCAACAGGGAGCAGATCCTTACTGAACCTACAAGTAGGCAGTTAGGAGTACAGGGAAAAGAGGTAGAGATGGAGTTAGCCCTAAGTGAGAGGTCCTAAATAAAGATTCAGATCCCAGTGTGGGTCAAAAACTGGACCCAAGAACTTCCAAATTCCACAGAAGAGCTCAAAACAAGCTATTCTCTTTGAGTAAGGCAGTTCCCCCAACTGCTCAATTACTTTGCATGAGCAATGATAGACAAGTAACTTGAGGTTACCATGAATCTGGTGACTGCCCTAATCACTGGGCTATGGAATCAGCCTCTCTCTTGTTTAATAATTAATAATAGTACTTCCTTTCTTCACAGAGGTGTCACGAGGGAAAAAAATATTTGAGAGTGTTAGGTGCTCAGATATGAGACAAAGGAAGCCACCTAAAGTATAATCAGCTATCCAGCAGACCTAGGGCATCAGAGACCAGAGAAAAGACAGATTTAGATAGGACTAGTGGTTAATAAGATTGTATTTTCATTTTGATAGAGAAACAAGAAAGACACATCTGCCATAGAAAAGGATAGAAGAAACAAAGGACTAAATATTAAAATAGAGCAGCACTGAAGTTTCAGTAAGTAATTTGACAGGGATGAAAACCCTGGCGAACAAACAAACCCCTTTTTTATGTTTTTAAGCTCTACACCATTAGCTGAGCTCTTCATTGCCAACTTGTTCAGCTGACAAGTGCCTTGTTACGCTAGTAAGAGAATGTAAGGATTTTAAGAAAATGTCTAACTCTTCATCTCAGCTCAGCAGGCTGAAAGTTCAGAGGGTAGGAAACCATTTACCATGTGAATAAACTGAAAAATGCCTTTGAATATTACATTTTTAATTACAGTTGACATTTCTGAGCCTCCTGCTGATGGTATCTCTCTAGAAGAAAAAAATTATATCAATTGATAGAGAGGAAATGCTATAGGAGAGACTGTAAAACAGTTCACAAGCCAGAGCTGATAGAGGCATTGACTTCACATTGCTACTCACCACAGTTTTGTCCAAACACCTCTCATGCATTAATGAACTTCATCTCATATAAAGTCTCTGAATTAGCAAAGCAGCAGTATTCCTGATTCACTGAGAGAGTTCATGAGCAATTTCTAACTCTTCAGCTCAGCTCAGCAACAGAATTACCATCTTATTCCATCACCTGTGATACAAAACTCTGTCCTTTTGTGATTCTTACAGTGTCAGGGATGTGCTCCTCAGCGCTGAATACTTTTAATGTAAAGGGAAGCTGCCTTTCCCTGATTCCCTCTTGGAGCTTTAATTGCAGGAAAAATTCTGGAGAAGCAGAGGAAGGGAAATCAAGGGAATATGAGACAATTCTCTGAAGCCCAATCATTTGGGACTGATAGGACTGAAAGTTAGTCACTGCAGCCTGAGCATAGGGGATTGCAAAGTTAGCCAGGCAAGATACTTCGCAATCTTAAAAAGAGAGAGGGCCTGCTATGCAAATCACCTTCCCTTGCCCTTGTTTTTCAGCTACTACACCAAACCAAAAGGTAGACTGCAGGAAGTCTGCCATACCTGAACAACCTACAGAAGTTCCTGAGCTCTAACACTCAAAACTTTTGCATTTTTTTCCCTTTGGTAAAGAGAAGAAATGCTACTCTGGAAGAGGAACATGACTTCCTTCCCTCCATGGAGGAAGAGCCCTAAGCATTTGGAGTCTATAAGACTTCAAATAAATTTTGTCTCTATATTTTCATTCCAAGGGTCTAACGTTTGCTCAGTTTTATCTGGGAAAGTGCAAGGTTTATCTCCTGCGTGCTGCAAAACCAAAATTTGCCCTCCTGTCTGCAGACATGCCAGTAAACTAAACCTTGCTAGGTAGTACTCCCAGTCACTGACACACGATTGTCTGTGCTGTTAAACTGCCTGGCACACATCTGGCCTATGTTAACTAATGCTTTCCTAAGCAATTCCCAGTTACAGTTCAGGAGTTAAACACAGATAAGGACCACTCATAAGATGCCATTTACATGTATCTACCTGATTTGGACACCTAAGAGAGTTTCCTTATGGGGAAGCAAGCTTTCTGGAGCAGTTGGGCTCATTAGTCCAGAAGTTTCTCAGAATCATTAAATTCACTAGCGAAGATGTAGTGATGAAGGCTACATACACCATTAACTACTTCTTGCACAGAGATACCTCAAAACCAAAACAAGTCCTTATGTATGTGTCATGCTCACCTTGCTCTAGCCTGCTCAATCCAACCTAAGCTTTCTTTGCTCTTAACTATAAAAGTATCATTCTACTTCTTCTAATATTAACTATTAGCAGGCGTCAACATATTCACACTTACAGCACGTGATTTTGATCCTCATCAAACTCAGTGCTAAAGAAAAAATACTCTTTTGACACAGTTACAAGTTAGTAGGGGTGATTAAACAACATGAATATGAACAATACAGAGCCATATGAATTGGATCTGTTCCCAGGTATGTGTACTAATGTGATCACAATCTCATCACCATCTATTTCCTCCAAATATAGATAATTAATTTATTTTGAAGGAGTTATAACTGACTGAGAACCAAGAATATGAATATCTGATCTGCTAAAAACTGTGTCTAGTCCAGTCCTATGCCTCCATCAAAGAACACCGGTTAAATGCGTGACTACCTCCTGGCAGCCAAATGCCAGATAAACTGTGCCTCCACATTGAGTTCATACATGATCTTTAAAAGTCAGCAATTGGTATCAAACATGAAAATCAGATTTTAGAGCTTTTCCAGAAACTTACTTATCATTCATTATAACAGTTCAAGGTATTAACTGCAGATTTGTAAATGACCAGTCTCGAAATCTTGAGTGCTAGCAAATCATTTTTATGCTACACAGATGAAAAGAAAAACTAAGACAGAAATTCAAATTCAAATCAGCATATTTTTAAATGGCCTATAACTCAAAAAGTCTGACAATGTACCTTTGAATTTTGCAGAAATATTTCCTTTCTTTCATACAAAATGTGGCAATTTTCTGGCCAAGTTAAGGTGCCAATTCAGGAAAGCATCACTATTCAAAAAGGATGTAAGCATATGCTTAACTTGAAGCATGCACTTGAGTCTCTTTGACTTAATGATAGGATCTAAGCACATATTTACATTTAAGCACATGTCTGAGTGCTTTCCTCCATAGAGACAGATTTAAGCTTGTGCTTCAGTGCTTTCACTGTCTAATTTTCCAAGACAAAGCTATAGGTAGAGATAAAATAGTGTGTTAGAATGGAAGCTGCTTGCGAGGCTAAGTGCATATAGACAATCAACCTCTGCAAAATTATATGCAAACATAAAGGTGCACAGCTCATTAGTTGGGCACTGAGGGGGAAAGGGACAATGAGCCTCTGAACTGTGGTGCCAGCTCACAGAAATTACAAGAGCTGGGTGTTTTAGCTGACTGAAGGGGTGATGGGAGTACTAATACTGGTCTTACAGCCACCTTCACTGAATCTGAGGTTAAAGCAAGAAAGGAAATAACACTAGACCTTTCCTTGGATTTGGCTCAAGCCCAGGACAAGATAGGCATTATGTGGGGAAAATAGCTGCAGGCTATCAGTGGCTGTTGTTGCTCTGACTGCCTTTGGAAAAGATGTAGAGTTGTGGCAGTGGGACAAGCAGGAGAGAGCAATGTCTGGAAAGAGCTCAACGTGTCAGTTTTATGTTTCATTGGGACTTTGAAATACCTCCAATAAAATGGAGTAATATATTCCCATAGGAAGATTCACAAAACTTCTGAGTTTTGGCAAAATAAAGGATCAACAGCTATTAGATGATCTGGAAATTTTAAGATTTTTTAAATTCTCCTCCTTCTCCCCCTCCTCCACCCAAATACACAGAAAAGACAAAATACTTAGAATCTAAAGTCCTTCTTTGTTCATAAAATTGTTAATGAGTCTTATCATTTTTGTGGGATCTTTCCCAGACTTTATTGTTAAATGCAGCAACTGACTGAAGCTGTGACTGAGTGTACTGGGGAATCAAGGTGACATAGTGCAGACTTCTAATTGATGTGTCTCCAGAAGTGTTGGGACTCAGAAATTTCTCCTCTCTGACATGCAGACACGGTCAGTTATGCATGTACACACACCATTAACATATAGTCCTAAAACTTACTAATTCAGGCTACAGGGAAAATGAAAAAAAACATGCAAACTCCCTGCATTGATACAACTGAATTTTGTCAACTGAATCATGTGTAAAAGCAAAACATAAATTAACCTTAGATAGCTAAAGTGGTTAAGAAAGCAAACTGCTGAGATAGGCCAGGAAAGTATGTGCTCTGAACCATCACAGCAATTCAGCACAACTGCTAGTGGTATTTGTAAGATGGGCTGCAAAAATGCCTTAGACAAGTTTTAAAGTGGCTTTCATTGCAGAATCTGAAGGGAAGCAGTAGCAACATTACTTGCTCTTAACAACTGGGCCTCATCACGCAGATTAAGGGTGGAAGTGAAATTACTGCTGCCCATGTACATTGGTTGTGTAAAAGACTACATCAGGACAGAGTGGTTGTCCTTGATACGTCTTTCCCGAATCCAGGAACCAAGCACTGAGTTATTTTTAGTGAATTGACTCATTGCTTTTAATATTCTATCCTTCATTAGCTATTATATACTAGTGATAGTGTTTTTTATTTTCAATATTTTCATAGTGTTTATTCTGTAAGGGACACTGAAGAAATTAATTGTTTTCTAGGAGAGATATATGTATAGACAGATACAGGTATAAAATCAACAAGATCTCTTAAAGACATTGTCAAACCTAGCACAGTTTTCTAAGCGTAATCTTGCATGTATTCAAAGTGGAAAGATGTCTCCCCAGAGAATACAGTACAATAATCCTAAAGCTTGATTCATTAAGGAACGCTGGATTGGAAAGAGTTTGGGGATAATGTAAGAAAAATATAGCACGGTATTAAAAAAATGAGAGCATTCATGCTGAGTAACCTCAACTGAACAATTAAATACATATTCAGAATTTATGTCATAATATTATATAGTCCATAGGATATCCTACTAGCACTAGAGAACATTTGTTTCTGAAAATAGATACTTTTTCTATCATGAATCATAGCTGAGCTGCAGGCCAATATCAGTATTTTAGATGAAACAAAAAATCACTTCATAAATACAGAAAATGCCATGAAACCAAAGTATGTACTAAAGTTAAAATATATAAACCCCATCAAATATATATATTACATTCCTTTTGAAAACTGTCATCTCTCATATCCATCAACAAATCAGCCTGAGATGCAATATGTAGCAATAACTGGCCAGTCTTGACTCAGTGCATCACTCAGCCACTTCATAGCTAGAAAAAAATAATGTAAGTAGATTATTTTAAAGCATAAACAGACTATTAAATGAACCAGTGATGACTGTTCATCTTGAAACCACATTTTCATACTTAATTCAGTGTTCTAAATGTATCTGAAATTAATTTGAGTCAACAGGGTACATATGAAAGACAGCAAGGCAATAATCCTGTGACTATATTCACTAAAGGAGGCTGCACTGGAGAGGGTTTCTCAATAATAAACCATAGCATAAAACAAAAAGCATAGACATGCAATGATCTAAATGGAGTTATTCAAGAAATTTGATTACTGGACTTAGCAGAGACTCATTTATTCTTATACCCATTATGCCAGCACACTTATATCCTGCATTGTTAACGTCAATCTTGTGAGAAGAAAAAGGTTATATGTAAATTAAATGTTAGACAAGACTCCTGTTCAAACCAGCCAACAGGGAAACATTGGGAACAAGATCACACCTTTAACAGCACCTGTTTCCAAGGCCTAATGCCCTATTCTGTGGAGCCAGCAGGTATCTTCCTCTAGCATGCACTGACAGCCCAGAATCATCCCTGATCTAGAAGCATCCCACTTACACACCATGTGACTTTGTTCAGATTTATCTGCTTGGTAAAAAAGCAGTGTGCACACATTTTTAGTTTGCTTGGGTGTGAACTAACATCCAAGGGTTGGGGTTGACCACATGTGAACAATGCTATGAATTAAAAAAGCTGATCACGATTCCACCATGTTATGTCCTTACCTCCTGATGTACAGTTACTTCCCATGCATGCCAGTTGAGAGTCTCCTGCTACTTTTTGGACTACCCTGTTGCTTGCAGCCACTGCTGGATACAGTCTGGAAAGATCATCCTATGAGAGTGGAGAGTATTCAGACAACTTTAAGAGTAGTGAAAGAGAAAGGCTCCTCCACATAATTATTACCTGGATTTTTGAAAAACATTTGACACAGTTCGCTATAGGATTCTCATAGAAAAACTGGCTGCCCATGGCCTGGATGAGCGAACGGTCTGCTGGATCAAGCACTGGCTGGATGGACGGTCCCAGAGAGTGGGGGTCAACAGAGCTAAATCCAGCTGGAGGCCGGTCACAAATGGTGTCCCTCAGGTCTCGGTGTTGGGACCATTTCTGTTCAACATCTTTATTGATGATCTTGATAAGGACATAGAGTGTGTTATCAGTAAATTCGCAGATGACACCATGTTAAGCAGGAGTGTTGATATGCATGAGGATAGGGAGGGTCTACAGAGAGACTTGGATAGATTGGATCGGTGGGGCAATGTCAATGGGATGAGCTTCAACAAGGCCAAGTGCCAGGTCCTGCACTTGGGCCACAACAACCCCCTGCATGGCTACAGGCTTGGGGAGGTGTGGCTGGAGAGCTGTCTGGAAGAGAAGGATCTGGGGGTTCTAATTGACAAGCAGCTGAACATGAGCCAGCAGTGTGTCCAGGTGGCCAAGAAAGCCAACGGCATCCTGGCTTGTATTAGGAATAGTGTGACCAGCAGACGCAGGGAGGTGATAGTCCCCCTGTGCTCTGCACTGGTGAGGCCACACCTGGAGTATTGTGTCCAGTTTTGGGCACCTCAATACGAGAGAGATCTCGAGGTGCTGGAGCGAGTGCAGAGGAGGGCAACAAAGCTGGTGAAGGGCTTGGAGAACAGATCCTATGAGGAGAGATTGAAGGAGCTGGGACTGTTCAGCTTGAGGAGGAGAAGGCTGATGGGAGACCTCATCACTCTACAACTACCTGAAAGGACATTGTAGAGAGATTGGTGCTGGTCTCTTCTCACAAGTGATTAGCAATAGAACAAGACGGAATGGCTTTAAACTCCAACAGGGGAGGTTCAGACTGGATATTAGGAAAAAAATTTTCACAGAAAGAGTGGTCAGAGAGTGAAATAGGCTGCCCATGGAGGTGGTGGAGTCACCACCCCTGGATGTGTTTAAGGGTCATTTGGATGAGATATTGGGGGATATGGTGTAGGGGAGAACTTTGTAGAGTAGGGCTGATGGTTGGACTCGATGATCCCAAGGGTCTTTTCCAACTGAATGATACTATGATTTTATGATTTCAGATAGAAACTTAAGGTACAGTTCTTGAGGAAGTTTCTTTCTCATCTAACTTATTAGGGAGATTAAGACAACTAACCATGTATGTTAAGTATCTATCTCAAACTTAGTAAATATAAATCCTCACCCTCCCCTTTTGCTATATCATCAAGTTTTTATTATGATTCTATTCCATAGACAGGTGATGACTAAAACTTAGTAAGACATATAGCATTATATGCTGCACTTGGGTGCTTGCCTCTCATAGCAGGATGCATAGCTTGCTTTGTTTAATTCTTCCATTTATACTTTTTGCTTGACACACAGCCACCTCAGTACACCAAGTCTACCCTACACTTAAATAAGTGATGGTCATATTATCTTTGAACTGGAAGAGGTAGGGCTGCACTAGTCTGGCACTGCACTGAAGGAAACATACCCTGATAAGAGGAAGGCATAGCACTCAGAAGGACAGGCTGCTACTGTGCTATTATTGGACACTGAGACCAGAACCACATTATTATCACCATGACATGTGAACATGCTTGTTCATATCAGCATTAGGTTTGAAACCTAGATCACACTCCAGTGCAGCGGTAATACAAGATCCTACTGTCCTAATACGTAACTGACGATCTGCTGCATGTGGGTGGACAGGGACACTGCTCAGGCATTCGCCACATAAAAACTCCCAGGCTTATTTTCCAAGGCTAAAAGATTAACCTCAGAAACTTCACAAACCACTAACTGGAGCAAAACATTCTGTATAGGTGAATTTCAAATTTTCCTACCAGACACCTCTTATGTGATCTTAGAGCCTATTTTAATATATCATTGCAAAACAAGTTATACAGTTTTCATTCTTCACTGCTCCAGTACCTGAGCTTTGCATCAGCTTTTGGCACTGAAAATGGGTTTGGATGACAAAGCAATGTCTGCAGTGTAACATATTTTCCTTCCAGTATGTCATTTTTTGTGTGAATAAAACCTTTGCTATCAGATGCTGGAGTGCTCAGTGTTTAAGGTAGTATTGCTGTGAGCAAGAGTGAATGGAAGCATATGGAGATCAATTGAGTTATTCATAAGGTGCCACCACAACAAACTAAGCAGGCCACCTGCTGTTTCACTGCCTCAAGAGGCTTTTCTTTACAACTCATTTTAAAATAATTTGGTGGCAAGGCTGGCACTGAAGTCAGATTATAAACAAAATTGAGCAAAATCCTCACCAGGTTTGTGCAGGGAGGGGTGCTTATGTAGATGACACATTCTTCTGTGTCTTTTTACATACATGTTGCCTGTACAATTCAGCAACACTGCGTTATTGCTTTAGAAAAATAAAGCATGCAAAAGTAAAACAATTCAGCAATTAGAATTCCTACAGCAAAACTCCTTTGTGAATCCTGCACATTTTACAATATGTGTTGGACAATAAAGTAATACAGTTAAGAAGGGACGGAATGTATGTAACAAGGAAAGTAGCAACAGATTGTGTTGCATTACATAGGATAGATTTCCTTTAGCTTCTCCACCTAACCTCCATGCTCCATATATTATCATCCACCCCCTCTTATGGGCTAGCATTAGCTTCTGCTTTCTTTTGACCTAAGAACTGCTCATTTGATTTAAAACCCTCCTCATTTCTTGAGTCTGTTTGTGACTGGGCTGGGGGTTTGGGGCAGAGAAGGGAATCTGACAAAAACTTTAGGGTTTCCTCAGTCCCCTTCCATGCAATGCTGGTTTCCTCTAAGCTCTCGAAACCCATGTCTGAAGACCTTTTTCCAGGCCGCCAGATTCATCACCTCAAAAGGGCACACAGAGACAGAAAATCCTGCTCTGTCATATGCACTCAAAATGTAGCAGAGGTTTACAGATTAACTTTAGCCATGGTTTACCTTCAGCCATGGTTCACTATGATCCCTAGTTATGTCACCAGTTTTAGGCTTTTGCTTAATGGAGCCCCTGGCCCTTCATTGTGAACTCAAGATTTGAGTGTAAAAGACATCTCAGCAGCTCTAGGGAGGCCTGCCCTATTTTAACCACCCCGATGGTAACCAGCCTCTTCTCTGCTCCCTCAGTTACTCTTCATACCCATTCATCCTGCCTGTCTCATGACACACACATGCTCCACATACACAAACATTTCCCACCTCTTGGATGCTCTCCTGTCTTTCACTTCCCACCTCTTCATCCAGGAGCCTGCTCCTCATTCTTATTTATTCTCCCCACCTTCTTTGCTGCTTAGGCATTTGTAAAATAAATTTAAAAAACCTGATTAAGCACAAGGGAGAGTGGGGGTGTCTGCTTTCAAGCCTTTGGTCTGTCCCTGTGCCAACGCTGTAACCCTATCCAACTCAGCAATGGTGCCTTAAAAAGAAACAGTCTTTTTTGGGTGGGAAATTAGCTGCTAAATTCTAGCAAATCTGCAAGAAACACAGAAACTGCAGGCTTCCGAAGAGTTCAAACGGAGCAATGGTGTGACTGAACTCCTAACTAATGTACCCTAATAGTATTTTTCCTTTTAATTGCTATCAACATATAGGAAAACAATGCTGTGAGAAAGGCTGCCCCAACTAACCAAAGCCAACCCCTAAACTCTCTTTTATTTGTGCTAGAGAGTGTTGTATTGTTCAGTGTGGTTATCACTGTCCAAGGAAATGTTTTATTTTCCACTGTGTGTTGTATTTTTCAGATCTTTAGCTGGACTATTACAATCTCATGCTGGGCTGTCAAAACAACTCAATCTACGCTGACTAGCTACAGAGAAACATACAGCTTCCATCCAGTGCCTCCAGAGTAACAGTTCAAATAGGGAAGCATCAGGGACTGTGATCTGAATATCAGAGGCTCACCAGGATTAGAAGCCTTAAAAAAGACTTTTATGGGTAATAAATTATTCATAGCTTCAAACTATCTTAGATAATTAAAATTACCTGCTTTCAGCAGATATGCCATCTACTACAATGCTCCCCCCTTCTCATAGATCTGATTGGCACTATCTCTTTCAGATAGCTGTATCCACTCTGTGTTTATACGTTTGACAGGTGCACTGTACATATCCTTTGCTGTATTACTCACTTGTGCATGTCTATGCATGCATGCACATAAAAACTCATGCAAGCAAAGTGTCCTATTGTGCTAGGAGCCTGACAACAAGTATGCTAAAATACAGCAGGATGGGTTTAACCTAACATGCCACAGAAACAGCATATCATGTAGATAAATGTCCGTAGCAGTCAGGGTGCAGGGAATAAATAATAAATGCTACAATGTGGAGAAAGAAGCAAGTAAAATTCTTTGTTCCATGAAGAAGCTGACACAAAGAAAGCTACAATCTCTACTGACAGTAACTTGAAGCTAAATTTCTTCACTGAGTTGAAGTTAACATTGTGATATTTGGCCTGATGTTCCATGAAGCCTGTTGAAACACAGGCACCGTGGTTTTAGTTTTTCTCCATTCTCTTTGCAAATGGAAGACATATACTTTGCAAATGACTGTGTGCCAAAGGTGACAATACTGTACAACATTGCTACTCAGCAATTTGAGACATTATTTACTAACTCATGAAAATGAAGGGAGGGAATATATTTCTCAAAATCATGGTCCTGAACATTTGACTTGAAGAAAATGTCAAAAATTAGGAAGTCTTTTCAATTCCTAAGCACAGTAATTTCAGTTTGGAAGACTGAAAATTTCCTACAGTTATGAAACAGTCAAATATTTTAATATCATTCTGTATTATGTAACCTTCAAAACTCATACTGCTTCCATTCTTAAGCATCTATAAAAAGAGACTCTACAATAAAATCAAATCACTCTGTGCTGTGTGGAGCCAAGTGAAAGTATTGGTTGAAATGTGTAGGTTATGAGGTGTTTGCAGACAGAAAGAAATCGTAATTAATTTAAATTACATGCTACATCGACTGAAATTACCTGCTTACACCCTATATACTGTTCTCCTGACTATCTCAAGCAGTTTATGAAGAAGGTGGGTTTTTTTTAATTGATTGGCTAAACCTCTTTCATTTGTGACTCATTAGGTTATGCTGGCTTCTGGTACAATACACTATGATGATGTCATAGCTCTAAAAACCAGTGATTCATCCCCTTTTGTTAAGCTCTACCATTTCAAGAAAGATGGCAAAGAAGCAACTCGAAGAAGGCAAAATGGAACACAATTCTCAAACAGTGGGATGCATTCAGTGTCTGTAAACTTTATCTTTTTTAATTCTCTGCTCTTTTGTTTCACAAAGAGGAAATATCCCTAACTTCTAAAGGGAGGAGTAAGCTCTGCTTCTTATTTCTATTTGTTTTCACTTCTTTGCTCTGCGAGTGAATGGATAAAAGACTGTCAATAAAGAAGAGCAGAGACCATTGAAAGCTACTTTCCAACCTAATAGAAAACAAAAAACAAAAAACAAACAAAACAAAAAAAATCAACCAACAAAGAAACCCAGAAAAATATAGAGAAAGAATAAGTTACATCAAAGAACTGGTCGTGGAAAGCAGGGAGGTTGGATTTAACCTAACTAGCCACAGGAACAACATATCACATAGATGAAAGTCCACAGTGTTCAGGGTCCAGGGGATAAATAACAAATGCTATGATGTGAAGAAAGAGACAAGTCTTTTTCTTTGTATTTGAATACAGGACTGGAGAACTGACTGTATGTGGATACTGGACAGGGTACTGCTTACCCCCTTAGTGTCAAGGCTACCTGTTATCCATTCCAGCCAGAAATGATCTTTATATAATAATATAAAAAGAAATTCCTCATGAAAGTACAATAATATATCTGAAATGCGTTGTCCTTGTGTGAGCTTTAAAATTGTTAAGAGGGTCCTCTAAGCTCTTTAATGTAGGAAATCAAAAACAGTGGTAAGAGCATCCTTTGAAAGAAATGAAAGACTACACTGAAAGGAACCTTGAGTGTGCTACAAGACGATGATGGTACTGTTCTGCTAATCTGAACTGTTTGTGTGACAACAGTGAGTGTCAGAAATATTACAAGATTATTTAATTCATACTACTGTAAGTCAAGGTCATGTTTGATCTCTGTTCTCAGAGCTGCTTACAGACAACTTTCTATGGATTCAAATTATGGGCCAGATCATTAAGTTAGCTGACTCACCCTTTCTTGCTATTAATATAGAACTCATCCTGGAAGATTTTCTGCACAGCTGTATGGCTAACTTGAATTTATGTAGACCTCAGCAGTTAAAAGCTGGAATGTGCTGCAAGCAGTGCAATAAGCAGTGTCTGAAGTGTATTGACATGGAAAAGTCTTCATCTTTCATTGCATTATTCTGAAACACTGTCCACTACAAAACACACTGCATATGCGGTACCTGTAAATCTCATTTTTTGCATGTGGAGAGACTGAGGGATAGCTAACATTTCACAGGTCTTGGAGAGAAAATTCTTTCCCTGAATGCACACAGCCTGTCCACCACCCTCATGCTCTGAGCATGAAAAATTATATAAAATAGGCTGAAATACACCTCAAGGAGTCCTTTACCTGACTCTCCTACCCCAAGACAGAATCAGTTATAAACTATTTCTTTACCACCAAGTGTTTGCCTAACCTGCTCTTAAAGACCATCTGTGAAGATCTGCTCGTTTCCAGAAAATTTATTCTGATGCCGAACTATCCTGACCATTTACAAGCTTTGATTGATACATAATTGCCCTTGCTGAAAACTAATGTCTTATTTCTAACATACTGGGCACAAAGAAGAGTTTATTCCCTTCCTGTTTATATCAACCCTTTTTTCATGTTTTGTGTCATATAAGCAGGTGTTATCCATCACAGTCCTTCCTTCTCTTGACTGAACTACTCCCACATGTTCTGTCCTTGATCACACAACATGCTCTTCAGTCTCTGGTGTCTCTCACATTGGACCATCTCTTTCTGTAAATACAGTATGTAAAACTGGACACCATATTTAGGTCTGAGGACCCTTCTCTGATGTGGCAATATTCTAACATTGCATAAGTGACTACATGTCATCGTTTAAGCCCAGAAGGCAACTGAGCACCACGCAGCGGTTTGCTCAGTCCTCGCCCCAGTGGGATGGGGAGGAGAATATATAAGAAAAAATCTCAGGGTTTGAGACAAGGGCAGGGAAGGATGATTCACCAATTATGGTCATGGGCAAAAGACAGACTCTATTTGTGAAAAAATAAAAAAACACCATTTTAATTTGAACACCACCATCACTAGTGTACCAATCAATTCAGAGTAGGATAGTGAGAAATACAATCACAACTTTAAAAAAAAACACCTTCCCCCCATCCCTTCCTTCTTCCCTGGCTCAGCTTTGCTCCCAATTTCTCTACCTCTTGCCCTGGGGAGGCTCAGGGGGGCAGAGGGTGGGAGTTGTGGTCAGTTCATCACCCATTGGTTCTGCCACTCGTTCCTCCTCCGGTGAAGGACTCCTCACACTTATTCCCAGTTCCAATGTGGGATCCCTCTCACGGGAGACATTCCTCCATGAACTGCTCCAGTGTATGTCTTCCATGGGCTGCAGTCCTCCAGACAACAAACTGCTCCAGTGTGGGCTTCCCTCAGAGTCACGGCCTTCCTCAGGTGCAGCCACCTGCTCTGGCTTGGGGTCCTCCACGGGATGGACATCTGCTCCACCAGTGACCTCCATGGGCTGCAGGGGAGTCTCTACTCTGGTGGGGCTGTCTCCTTTCTCCTCCTCCTTTCTTCCACTGACCTAGCTGTTTGCATAGGTATTTCCCTCACTCCTCCCCCTCCTCCTCCTCCTCTCAGGTTCCCTTTCTTAAATATGTTGTCACAGAAGAACAACCACTGTTGCTGATTGGATCGGCCTTTGCCAGAGGTGGGCCTGACTTGGAGTTGGGGTAGCTTCTAGAAGCTTCTCAGAGAAGACACCCTGTAACCCCTTCCCCACTACCAAAACCCTGCCACATACAAGCCCAATACACTACATAATCAATTTAAAATCCCTGTGTCCCCCCTACCTTCCCAAGCTTTATTTAACTTTCCACTCCTTAGCCGTAGAGAGGTGATAACAAGTTGTACAATGATGTAATATGACATTATGTTAGCATAGCAGATGTAAGCAACAGGAAATATTAAAAACATATCTTCCAATTTCCTTTCCAAACTCAGTCAAGATTCTAAGAAAGGTTGAAGGGATAGGTCTCCAGGTTAAGAGACAGATACAGTAACAGAACACGGTTCATTATCACAAGGCCAGACAGAGACAAAATGAGACAATACAGAAGAATGACAGCAATAACCCTTTTCCAGCTGTTACAGATGTGCATGCACCAATGGATTCACTCTCCTCAAAGATCTTTTTGATGCAATTGTATGTGCATTCCCTAGAGCTCTGGTAACTTTGGAAAAACCTAAGTGATCAAACATGCAGACAGAAATGGCAAATGCTCAGAGCAGACTATGGACAATGGAAAGCATATAGGAGTCTCTGACTGGGGAGGAGAAGAATAGTGGGGAGCCTGACATTCAGCAAATAAAATGGGTCATTGCCCAGAAATCAAAGAAGACCACAGTCAGAAAGATGGAGTTATTTTAGAGCGAGAATGTCCAGAAAGCACTTTCCAAAATTCCCCGTACAACTCCAGTTTAGTGCTGGCACTAATGAAAGACTGCTGGTCTCCCCAAGGCAAGGTTCTATCCCTGTGGCAATGTCTTTTCAATGGCCAAAAAGCCCTGCACAACACACCTATAGGTGTGTAAGTGCCATTGAAAAATGGCACATTAGAGGCTCAGTTAAAAAGAGGATGAAATGAGCTTTCCTACAGTGCTATAAAGATTTAGCAAATATAAGAGTTGGTAGGAGTCAATAGCATTACTAAGAGATATCTTTTAGCCTGTTCTATTCCTCATGCCATTTGATGGAGTCAGGCATAGCTCAGGTCAGGGGAGAATTTGGTCCCCAGTGCCTCCCTTGAACTTTTTGTTACAGCCTTCAGGACTCCTACCTGGCTGTTTGTAGAGCTGGAAGAGAAAATCTACCCCAACAGAAAAGAAAAAGAAATGAAGTAAAATAAAATCCAAGTAAAAAAAGAGAAAACCCAAACATTACAAATTACAGATAATCCATTTGTTAGACTTGGTTAAAACGAGGGAAAATCACAAGAGGGAATTTCCAATTTTGAGGAAGTCTGTTAGGCCAGTGGCTGGATTTGTGAGCAGCACACTCTCTTTTTTAAACTATTGATCTTTCTTTATTCACATGTTGTGAAAAAAGTTAATGAAGAACAGGCAGTTCTGGTGGCATTTGTGGAAAATAAGCAAATACCATCCACAGACCTTGCCTATGAGGCAACAAGGTTTAATATTGCTGTATCATGGGAAGTGTCCATGGAATCTGTGGCTCTAAAGATCCCTGCATCCACATTGTGTCACCCATCCATTGAAACATGTAACACAAGAACTTCCTTAGACTGGAGTGAGATAGGCAGGGAAAACCAGGACGTTTTCACAATGTACTGGATGGAATAGTTGATACGCACAGTGCCTTGGAAGCTACTTTCCCTTGCAGGAATATTAAAAACAACTGTTTTTCTCCGACTTCCTACTAAGCAGTGGTATCATGAGAATGCTTCTAACCAAGGAGTTTCTCAGATAAGAAGCTGGATTTTGAAAACTTTGTGAGCATTTGCAGCTGATGTCCATAGTCAGAGCATCCTGGGTGTTCATCAACTCTCTAACCATTATTAAGAGTTGCTGAGCCATCCCACATGTCCCTCATGTACACCACATTAGCCTGAGGGTTAGAAAGAAAAAATGCTCTTGGTCACACAAGGCTGATTTCATTTGTAGAAAGCACAAACTGGACCATATAAAGAGGATTCTTAATAAGCAACTCTGATAGTTGCAATTCCCAGGCACAAATTCTGGCAAAGAGAAAAAGTCCTGGCCAGAGTGACTGCTTGTGCAAAACTGTAAGCAGAACATCACAAGCTGTGTTGAAGCTCTTTTGAAAATGTGGCAACCTGTTTTATTCATCTCTCTTTCTCAGAATGGGAATATGTTGCTAATTATGTACCGGACTGCATAGCATTCTACTGAGTAACAAACTCAGTTTTCTGACAGCTGTTACTGTACTTTTATGAGACCTTGATTCTTTAGAAGATACTGTGCTGTCTCAGACAGTTATATTA
The DNA here is from genome assembly GCF_965140245.1 of Athene noctua. Lineage (NCBI taxonomy): Eukaryota > Metazoa > Chordata > Aves > Strigiformes > Strigidae > Athene > Athene noctua. The sequence continues at coordinate 89,884,165 of NC_134038.1, forward strand.
AAACCTTTTTCTCTGAGAACAAAATCTGAAACAGAGGAATGAGTCAGGCTTTTGGGTTCTTCTCTAATAGGCTTCCAAAAGCAGCAGGTCTTGCAAAAACCATTCTCAACAGTTATTATGTCTTTGAGAGGCATATGGTCCCACAGAATAAAGATCTGCTCTGTCCTTTCTTGATGGGGGTGAGTTTTGTGAAGTGCTTTTGTATTGTGTTTAAGGGAAGATTACAAAAGCAAGCAGGAACAATAAGCATATCAGCTGGAAGGCAAAACCAGACAATGACAAATGCAGGGAGTGGGTATCCTAATCATAAGGATTTTGGCAAGTGTAGTCACACAAATACTCAGTTGTTGAAAAAGAGGGTGACAGTACAGATCTTAAGAATAATTTTCTAGAGCAGAGAAAGAAAATAGACAACAGTTGTACCCAAACTTGGGGTGAACAGACATGATTTGCAAGGAATCTGCACATGCAAAAAAATGAGGCATGTAGGAGGAAGAATCCCTATTTTTGGACTCAAGATGAGAAGATTTTTTAAAATGTAAGACTGAAGAAAGTTGTCAAACTCTTCACCTCCTTAAATTGTTATTCTTTTTGTTCTAAGAACATGTAACACTATCACAACTCCACTGTAACTTGGAAGTAACAGAAATAAGAAAGAAAACTCTCAAAGCAGTATCTGTTCTTATATGAGTTCATGAAAACCCAGGTAAATTTAATCATGAGCATGTGAACACATCCATGATTACCCTGTCTACAAGTTTTGCAGCCCATCACTATGTGAAAATACTCCAATGTCAAAAGCCAATTAAAAGCCCTACATATCTCATTTGATTTGATTCAAAGTTTAAATACTGAAATTTAGGCACACTGTATGCATTTTACTGAACTCAGTCATTACTGAATGAATAGTACTGATTCTCTTAATTTGAAGTTTACACAGTGTAAACCATATATTATATAGTGAATTTTACCTTAGAATCATACAAATTTTTCTCTCAGAAAATTCAGTTAAAATGCTTGTTTGCTGTTTAAAGTCATTCACCCTTCAGCCTCATCCTTTATAAAACCAAGAGCTAAACATTGCTTAGTTATTAATAACAGCAAGCTAATTATAATAGCATTTAACTCATAACCAGCACATAAACAGTTTCAGAGCTGTGTTTATGTGCTCTGTTACATTTTTTTGTTTCTTTTGGTCAATGTTCATCTACATCTCTGCTTTCTGGAGCTATGCTCATTTATGAAAATTCTGTGAAACTATTCAGAAAGTTTCTCTCATCATTAGTAACAAGAGGTAGGCAATTAAAGTCGAAACACACCTTTTAATATTCAGAGAATAGGAAGAGTATAAAAATAAAAAAAAACAAAAAAGAAAAAAATTACCACTGAAAATACACCTGGGCATAGAACAGTAGAATAAAAGCCAATAAAACACCACTGTCCTGGTTCAGCTACAATAGGGTTAATTTTCCCCAGCAGAGAGGGGGAAGGGATCTCCAGCTGGGTTATTCATACCATGCCCGAAGGTCAGGTCCATCTTGGGAGGGCAGGAAGCTTTCCTTTGTGGCTTTGGTGGAGGGGAGCACGGGGCTGTCTATACCATTGCGGTATTTCACTGTATATCTTTTGTCCTGTTTACTGTCATTGCTGTTTATTGTTGTTATCATTGCTACTGTTGCTGTTCAGATTGCTTATTACACTGTTGTATTAAATTTCTTCTTATTTTAACCCGGGGTTTGTGCCCTACTTGTGTCCAAGGGTGGGGGAGGGACAACAGCAATGTGTTCTCCGGTCCCGGCAGGGATTAAAACCATCACAGCATTTTTGGTGCACCAACATGGGCACAAGAGGGTTGAAATAAGAATCAAAAAGGGACAGACCCTGACCAGAGTGTGTTAGAGCAATCTGTTGGGTGTAATTTTTCTGTTTGTATTTGTACTGTTTGATAAGAAAATGTTCGCAATGCTGGCCTGTTTGCTTGCATGGTGGGGCTAGATTATTCCTTATATCCACTGTGTGTTCCCAGTGCTGGTGTTTGTTGTCGGTGGAAAATGTATAAAGGGGCTTGGTTTGTCATACTGGCTACTGACTGCTTATAATGCCTTTGTATCGCTGTTTGTGGGAGCGGGCTGGTACCTGTTTGCTGCCTGGGCTTTTGTTAGGGGTCTCACCTCTCTATGGGTGAGCCAGGGGAAGAGATCCTCTCGGTTTTGAGAGTTTCAATTATATTTGGAGCCTGCAGGCCAGTGTGATTGTGTCACAATGCTTTCTGAATGCCTGCCAGATCTTGTTTTGGGCCATGTGGCACTTCTCTAACAATAGCAGCACCCGGAAACCTGCCCCGAGGTCAGATAATAGTGAGTGGCAAGGGGTGTGGGAAAAGATGGGCAAAGGCCTGAGTAGGTGGGCACCTCCAATGCTTTGGAATTTCACTCCCAAACAAATGCAGAGCCCTGATAAACTGATGGAGTGCTTAGAAAGGGTGTGTTAAGAAGCTGGCAAAACCCAGGTGACACAACTCGCTGCAATGTGTTGGGGACTTGCCCATGCCTACTGTGTCCTCTTTAATACCACCCACTGCCCTCAAGGGGGGAGAAAGGGCTGCAGGGTCTGAGAATGAACTTACTGATACAGCAGCTGGGCCGGGGGAACAGGCAGAGCCAGTCTCAGTCGCCTCCACCAGCACAGCGACTGAGCCAGAGAGCCAGCCAGTGCCAGTGTCAGTCACCCCGATACAGAAAACAAAATATACCAGAAAGTCAGTTCGCAAAGTGGGGGATGGGGATGAGCCAGGCCCAGCACGGGAACAGGAGGAAGGACCAGTGGTCATCATCCGATCTCTATCCCTGACTGAGCTGCGACATATGCGGAGAGATTTCGGCCACCTGGGAGGCGAACAGATTTGCACCTGGCTACTCCGATGCTGGGACAATGGAGCCAGTGCTTTTGAGATGGAGGGGAGAGAGGCCAAGCAGCTGGGATCTTTGGCCAAGGACGCTGGCATTGATAGGGAAATAGGGAAACAGACTCAAACCCTCAGCCTTTGGAAGCGACTCCTGCTCAGTGTAAGGAAAAGGTACTCCTACAAGGATGATATCCTATGTCAGCTAAGCAAATGGACCAACATTGAGAAGGGAATTCAGAATCTCAGGGAACTGGCTGTGTTTGAGATGATCTATGGTGATCTGAATGATGAGCAGTCACCCATGGACCCAGATCAGGGCCCTTGCACACACCTGATGTGGCGAAAGTTCCTGAAGAGTGCACCAGAAGCACACTCAAAAGCATTGGCAATAGTGTCCTGGTGGACAGACACCCACACTCTAACAGTGGATGGAGTGGTTGGCAAGCTCCGGCAATGTGAGGGAAATCTCCCTTCACCTCAACATTCCTGGGTCTCAGCTGTGGAGGAACTGTCTCAGAGGGTCCAGAAAATGGAAGAGGACATGTCCTACATTCCACCTGCACAGGCTGATGTCTCAGCCATTAGAAGTAAACGTTTCCCCACCCAAGAGAAAGGCAGCAGAAGGTACACACCACGAGGCACCCTGTGGTTTTTCCTCCGTGACCATGGAGAAAACATGAGGAGGTGGGACGGACAGCCCACTGCCGCCCTAGCTGCACAAGTAGAGCAGCTGAAAGGGAAGACCATCACGAAAGGGGAGTCCTCCAAGAGGAGCGCAGCTCCAGTGTCCAGTCAGAAATCCCCCAGACAGAATAGAATGGCCAATGTCATGTCTGACCCTCTTGAGGGGACCAATAAATCATTCTTACAAGAAGTGAGTGATGATGAGCAGGGTTAGAGGGGCCCTGCCTCGAGCCAGGTGGAGGAAAGGGATAATCGGATTTACTGGACAGTGTGGATCCGATGGCCTGGCACATCAGACCCACAAGAGTATAAGGCTTTGGTGGACACTGGCGCTCAGTGCACCCTGATGCCATCGAGCTACAGTGGGGTTGAATCCATCTGCATCTCCGGAGTGACAGGGGGATCCCAACAGCTGACCCTACTGGAAGCTGAAGTGAGCCTGACTGGGAGGGACTGGCATAAGCACCCCATTGTGACTGGCCCAGATGCCCCGTGCATCCTGGGCACAGACTATCTCAGGAGAGGGAACTTCAAAGACCCAAAAGGGTACCGGTGGGCTTTTGGTGTAGCTGCCCTGGAGGAGGTTGAACAGTTGTCCACCTTGCCCGGCCTCTCAGAGGATCCCTCAGTGGTGGGGCGGCTTAAGGTTGAGGAGCAGCGAGTGCCGATTGCTACCAGGACGGTGCACCGGCGGCAGTACCGCACCAACCGAGATTCCCTGGTCCCCATCCATCAGCTGATCCGCCAACTAGAAAGCCAGAAGGTGATCAGCAAAACTCACTCACCCTTCAACAGCCCTATATGGCCAGTGAGAAAGCCTAATGGCGAATGGAGGCTAACTGTGGACTATCGTGGCCTGAATGAAGTTACGCCAGCGATGAGTGCTGCAGTGCCGGACATGCTAGAGCTGCAGTATGAACTGGAGTCGAAGGCAGCCAAGTGGTACGCCACGATTGACATTGCTAACGGGTTCTTCTCCATTCCGATAGTGCCAGAGTGCAGGCCACAGTTTGCGTTCACTTGGAGAGGCATCCAGTACACCTGGAATCAATTGCCCCAGGGGTGGAACCAGAGCTCCACATTTGCCATGGACTGGTCCATACTGCACTGGAGAAGGGTGGGGCTCCAGAACACCTGCAGTATATTGATGGCATCATTGTATGGGGGAACACAGCTGAGGAAGTCTTTGAGAAAAGGAAGAAGATAATTGAAATCCTCCTGAAGGTCGGCTTTGCCATTAAGCAAAAGAAAGTTAAAGAGCCTGCAAGGGAAATTAAATTCCTAGGCATAAAATGGCAAGATGGGCGTCGCTACATCCCAATGGAGGTGATAAACAAGATAACAGCCATGGCCCCACCAACCTCTGAAAAGGAGACTCAGTCTTTCCTGGGCGCTGTGGGGTTCTGGAGGATGCACATCCCGAACTACAGCCTGATTGTGAGCCCTCTCTACCATGTAACCCGTAAGAAGAACGATTTTGAATGGGGCCCTGAGCAACAACAATCCTTTGAACAAATTAAGCGGGAGATTGCCCAAGCAGTAGCCCTCGGGCCAGTCTGGGAAGGGCAGGAGGTTAAGAACATGCTCTACACCGCAGCCAGGGGGAATGGCCCTACCTGGAGCCTCTGGCAGAGAGCACCTGGGGAAACCCGAGGCCGACCTCTAGGCTTTTGGAGCCGGGGATACAAAGGCTCTGAAGCTAATTATACACCAACTGAGAAGGAGATACTGGCAGCGTACGAAGGAGTTTGGGCTGCCTCAGAAGTGGTCGGCACTGAAACACAGCTCCTCCTGGCACCCCGACTGCCGGTGCTGGGGTGAATGTTCAAAGGAAAGGCCTCCTCCACGCATCATGCAACCGATGCCACGTGGAGTAAATGGGTTGCACTGATAACACAACGGGCTCGAATAGGGAACCCCAGCCGCCCAGGGATACTAGAGGGGATTACGAACTGGCCAGAGAGCAAAGATTCCGGGATGTCACCAGAGCAGGAGGTGACACGTGCTAAGGAGGCCCCACCATATAACGAGCTGCCGGATGAGGAGAAGCGATATGCCCTATTCACTGATGGGTCTTGTCACATTGTGGGAAAACATTGACGATGGAAGGCTGCTGTATGGAGTCCCACACGACGGGTCACTGAAGCTGCTGAGGGACAGGGTGAATTGAGCCAGTTTGCAGAGGTGAAAGCCGTCCAGCTTGCTTTGGATATTGCTGAGCAGGAAAAGTGGCCAAGGCTCTACCTCTACACCGACTCGCGGGCAGTGGCAAATACCCTGTGGAAATGGCTGCAGCAATGGAAACAGAGCAATTGGCAACGTAAGGGTAAAACCGTCTGGGCTGCTGAAGTATGGCAGGACATTGCAGCCCGTGTGGAAAACCTCGTTGTGAAGGTGCGCCATGTGGATGCCCATGTACCCAAGAGTTGGGCCACTGATGAACATCGACACATCCAGCAGGCAGACCAAGCTGCTCAGATTAGAGTGGCTCAGGTGGACTTGGACTGGCAGCGCAAAGGTGAACTGTTCATAGCCCGGTGGGCCCATGAGACCTCGGGCTACCAAGGTAGAGATGCAACATACAGGTGGGCTCGAGATCGAGGGGTGGACCTCACTATTGACACCATTGCAGAGATCATCCATGGATGTGAGACGTGTGCTGCAATCAAACATGCCAAGCGGGTGAAGCCCCAGCCAAATGGAGAGCGATGGCTGAAATATAGATATGGAGAGGCCTGGCAGATCGACTACATCACACTGCCACAGACTCGCCACAGGAAGAGCCACATGCTCATGATGGTGGAAGTAACCACTGGATGGCTGGAAACTTACCCAGCACCCCACGCCACCACCCGGAACACCATCCTGGGCCTTGAGACCCAAGTCCTGTGGTGACATGGCACCCCAGAGAGAATTGAGTCAGACAATGGGACCCACTTCCGAAACAACCTCATAAATGCCTGGGCAGAAGAACACGGCATCGAGTGGGTCTACCATACCCCCTACCACGCACCAGACTCTGGAAAGATCGAGCGCTACAATGGACTGTTAAAAACCACACTGAAAGCACTGGGAGGTGGGACCTTCAAAGACTGGGACATGCATCTAGCAAAGGCCACCTGGCTAGTCAACACAAGAGGATCTGCCAGTCGAACTGGCCTGGCTCAGTCAAAACCTCCACGTGCTGTAGATGGGGATAAAGTCCCAGTGGTGCACATGAGGAATATATTGGGAAAAATGGTCTGGTTTAGTCCTGCGCCAGGCAAAGGTAAAGGCAAACCCATTCACGGGATTGCTTTTGCCCAAGGACCTGGGTGCACCTGGTGGGTGATGCAGGACAATGGAGAGGTCCGATGTGTACCACAGGGGGACTTGATTCTGGGTGAGAACATGCCGTGAATTATGCTGTGCCTTTGTAAATTGTTATTTGGTTATTGTTAACTGCTAAATGGCAGCTGGACATGACGCAGATGGTATAGAATAAAGAGGTGGACTATTTCCTGGTTCAGCTAGGATAGGGTTAAGTTTCCCCAGCAGAGAGGGGGAAGGGATCTCCAGCTGGGTTATTCATACAATGCTGATGTCAGGTCCAGTGCGGCAACGTGGGAACGTTTTCCTTTGTGGCTTTGGTGGTGGGGAGCATGGGGCTGTCTGTAACCACTGCAGATTTTCTCTGTATATCTTTTGTCCTGTTTACTGTTATTGTTGTTTATTGTTGTTATCATTGCTACTGTTGTTGTTCAGATTGTTTATCACACTGTTGTATTAAATTTCTTCCTATTTTAACCCGGGGTTTGTGCCCTACTTGTGTCTGAGGGTGGGGGAGGGACAATGGCAACATGGTCTCCGGTCCTGGCGGGGCTTAAAACCATCACAACCACCACCACTATATGTCATAAAGAACAGAAAATGCAAGGCATATAAAAATATCTCTAACCTAAATCATCTGCAACAAGGCCTGTTTTTCAGCGAGTTCCAGCTTTTGTAAATGACTGAAGATTAGCTCTTGATTGTACAGTATGCTCACCAGGAATTCTGCTGCTGTCTTACTGTGATGGACAACAACTATAAAAATAACCTGTGCTTGATAGTGCTGGAGAAGATGGTGAAGCGTAAAACACTAAACGAATTTATAAAGCTGATGACTAGATGAGTGTTTCCAGTTATTGGGTTCTCCTTGTGTCAAATACAGAGATTCAGTACTGAGGCATACATTGTCAGTTTTCTTTATCATATCTTCCAACTCAACTCCCTGAAGTCATATCCCGACCTGTACTTGGCTTCGTATAAAACAAGGGGTAGAATATGCTTTTGAAATTGGTACAATAGCTGCCTTCAAAATGCGAGTCAGGCACCTGGAGGTTCTTTCCAGATCTTTGTAATGGGGTGTGACTAAAGCTCTTGAAAGCCCATGATTGTAGCCTTGTAGACAAACTGCTGAGAACTGCCAACGTTGTACCAGACTGGCATGCCACAAAAAGCCTGTTAACCATATCCGTGGAAGTATTTTTTTGGGTCAGCTAAAGACTTTGTGTGCTATCTTGGACTATAAGGATATTAATTCTGTTTAGGGATCTAACCCAGGGTAACTGGGACCCCCATTTTCGAGGCTACAGGAGCCCCAAGATCCCATTTCAGCAGCTACTGAGAGAATCTACCTCCTAATTTCAGGCAGTCTGGATCCCAGCAAAACACCTGCAATAGCACCAAGGAGGTAGAGTGAACACCTTCTTTAATGTCACCTTGTCTCCATCTCTCACCTGTAGAATGGGAATCAGCATACTTTTCTACCTTACCGAGGCTGGTGAAAATGGAGGCACATTACATTGAAACAAAATCAGATATTCATTTTCTGGGGAGAAGGTAAGGATCTTATACAGTTAATATTTATAAATAAAAGTGTATAATTTGAAAATGTAATTATTTTAGTAGTGAAAAATATTCATTATGAAAATCTAATTAAAAGAAAACAATTTTCATTTTTATTATCGTTCATAACTCTAACACATTTATGAGAAATTCTGCAGTAGCAATGTCTTATGTACTTTTAAGGAATTAAATTTCCTACTTGTCTGATTTTGTTAGACTAATAAATTATACCAGGAATTTAATAAAGTGGACAGTTAAAGGAATTTAATCTATTCTCTCTAGAACAAACAAGATTAACAAGATAAGGTTCAGATTTGAGAAAAATATTTAAGAGATAAGCTAAATTAGAGAGTGAAAAAAGGTCTTTTGACTCCCAAGAAGTCACATAACTGAAGGAAATAATTAAAAAAAAAAAAAAAAAGGCAAGAAAAAAAGAAAAAACAAAGGTTAACAGGCAATATAGGAGTAATTTCTTTTCTCATAAAATAATTAACCTTTGGAAAAGGCTTCCTGTCAACACAGAAGCTTTTACAGTGCCATTTAAGGAACTAAGCACATTCCTGAAAAATGAACCATACGGAAACTTAAATAAGCCTTTGAAAATAAAGCATCTTAGATGTAGGCAGTTCCTGTGAAAGTGGTTCTTTGCAGCATAGAAACCAAACCATTCTCTTCATCTCTTGAATGGGGAAAACAAACTAAGCAGGTATTTTATAAGTGGGAGGAAAGATGAAGCAATCTATTTTAACTTTCTTCTGCTCCGTACTTCCTTTAATAGTTGGTTTAATTCCAAGACTGTGATGGTCCATTAGGTGGATTAGCTGATTAACCATATGCTGGCCTGAACACCAAACTGGGACTGATGAAATACCATTCCTACCATTCATATGAGTTCCTCTCTGAAAGGATTATTTTGTGAGCAATGCTTGCATATTCTTGATATTATAATTCTCATTTTGAATTAAATAATGAGAGAAACTCCTACTTTCAAAGCAGATTACACAGATCAATTCCTTTGATCATATACCACATTCTTACTGAAAATTGGTAGGATTGAGGTACCTAACTCCCTTGGACTCCTCTGACACTTCTGGAAGAAGTCTTCTATGGTGAATAATCAGCAGACATGCAAAAAACAACAACAAAAAAAAAAAAAAAAAAAAAAACACAAAACAAAACAAAACAAAACAAAAGATAAAGTAAGATCCAAGTAAATCTGGGGGGAAAGTTTTAAATTCCATAAAGGACATTTATTTCATGTGAAGAAAGAATCGTGCAGAAAAGCCGTATTGGAATAGCAGTAAAACACCACTCATTGGTAAAGCATTTCATTTCTGGGCAGATAGGAGAGCTAAACACATTCACCATCTATCTAGAAATCAAATATCATGTACATCTACTTGCTCTTTATTACTTAAATCTATGCTGTGTATAGGTTACAGTGATTTCTCCGGGGTGAAATTGTCTTCTCCATCTTACCATATTCTGATAATGACAGGAATGAGTTTGATATATTGAAACACTCTTGCTTTGATTGTGTTTTTCATTCATTACTAAAGCTGAGAATATTGAAGTTGCAAATAGTGTACAATATTTTATTAGAAAAATAAGTGGTTCCAGGTCTCAAACAAAAGACTGGCATCTGACATTGTAATAAACTGATACAGTACCCTATGCTGAAATAATCATTCTTCGGACCTGGTGCAGGAAAAAATAAAAAGCCATTACATTCACATTTGATAATTATATTTGGAAGATGCCCCAGGATACAACAACGAAGCAGTGAGCTATTCATCTCACTTATAAAAGCCACTGTGTTGAAGTGGAAGCTAACATACTCAAGAAAGGCTGATAAAACAAGGAACACAAAACTACGAGATTTGAACAAAATGGCTGTAAGTCAGCAAGGAAGAAACCATTTCCTATGAAACAGTAGAAAGATTCATGATACATCTCTCCATATCATCTTCCCCCCTACAGTTCTGCTTCAAGAGAAAGTGCCAGAAAAGTATTTCCACTGAGGTCTTTCACATGGCTTTATGCAAACAACAAATTAGAGTATATTGATAGATTCCCCTTTTTAAAGGTATTCTGTTTGCTGTAAAGATGAGAATTCCGCAAAACATGGAGCACATCATGACTATACATTATTCCTCAATACTGAGTTGACAGTGAAGATCGTGTAAATCAGGTGTGCTGATCTCTGTGGAGCTCCATCACTTTTCTTCATTTGAGGATCTTTAAATGGGCGCCAGATACAAAAAGGATTATTCATTACTCATATGTCTGTATTTTGAGGCATGAAGGGCTGGGAAAGATACATTAAGGAAAGTCCCCTTAATTAAGGCTACAACATGGATTTTTATTATAAGACAAAATTTGGCTCCTATCCCCAGTTCTAAATTCCAGATTCACAAATCATATTGGCCTCAAGATTTGTAGTCTAGGTCTCAAGCTGAGGTAGGGTTTCTCTACAAAATTTGCAGTAAATCAGACAAGGAGTTCATGAATTATGAGTCTATGAAATAGAGATGTTCACCATAGTTCAAAAAGTCTCAACTTTTTTGTCACTTCATAGCCAAAAAAAGTAAATAGTAATAACTTCAATCTGGAAAAAAAGAAGACGGTTTAGACTTCATTTAGCAGACTCTTGCGGCTGAGGTTGTGACACAGCACAAAAACTGCTTGATAGCAATCACATCAGATACATTATTAACATTTATATAGGAATGCTGATATAAGTTATTCGTCCCATGGAAGAGACATGTGTAGCAGATATTTGTTCACTGAATCTGGTTTCATTCAGGCAAGCACAAGTACTCATCAATGCTATGTGTCCGCAAAAAGTAGCCACACACATGCACAGACCCCTGTCCTAAGGCCTTCCTGTAATTGGAAAATTGTGCTTCTACAGGAATGAATAGAGTTGGGGAAAAGACCACTATGTAAGTCTCAAAAGGCAAGTTAACACACACTTCTTCAAAACCACCTAAGTGAATCAAACTATCAACATAGGCTTCTAACCTATTTCATTTAATGTTTAATATATTAAAAATATATTGTGCAGATTATAAATACATCAGTGGGGCCACTGTTTTCTTTATTTATAATCATTTAGAGTATAATCCTGCAAATTTTTCTCATGGGGTCTTGTGAGGTAATGATCAGACAAAAGCATTTGCAGGGGTACACCTTTAAAGCACATTTGCAGTGTGATTTTAGATAAGGTAACAGGTATTTTTGAGCTGATTAAATTTACTTACTTTGATATTATATCAATTGCATGATAATAATAATAATAGTCATAAGGACTGGTGTAAAAATGTGCCTAATATAACATCAGGTTTGTATATTACACCACCCTCCAGAGATACAGTCAGAATTACACAGAGCTATACAGACATAACAGTCCAAGTTCTCTATGTTACAAACCATCCATTTTGATTCTCCTAATCGCTCTACCTCCCGTTTTTGGCAGGACAGAGACAGATGGTTAAAAACAATGAAGAGAAGCTGCCAGGCGTGATGGAACTGCCATACCTTCAGCCTGGTGCAAGCTGAGGAAGAGGAAGGGTCAGCACCGTGGAGCTCTCTGCCCAGTGGAGGAGACTCCACACTTTCCCATTTTTATTCAGTGGCAGTCCTTGCATACGGATGGTGAACGGGCTCCTGGCCAGCCACCACAGAGGTGCCCAGTAATGTGCTTTTGTGAATTCTCTCAGCCAAGGACTATTTCTGTGCCAAACAGGAGATGGACCAACCACTGTGTCAGGAACAACAAATACCCTGTTCCTTATCCAGCCTCTTCTCTGCCCAAATGAATACTAAATGTTCAAACCAGAAGCCTTTGCATTTTCACACACGCACCAGACTGGAGAAGTGCATCTTTTCCAGAGCTGGCTGAAAGAGTAGAGCAAAATGGTCTTTAACAAATGCAGCATTTTTCCAAAACAGAAACATTTTGTAATGGAAAAAATATTGGTTTGATATTTTCCATTTTTTTAGTGAGCTCTTATTTCTCACTCTTTGCTTTTTCATTTCTGTCCAGTGACATCATGGAAAATATATCTTCCGTCCCTGTTTAACCTTTACACAGAGAAGTTTCCTCCCCTCCTCCCTCCATTCTCGAATATCTGATCGTGTTTAATAGCCATTCTTGATATACAAGATCATGAAAAAATCAGAGATGCCTTTCTAGGCTTCAGGAGTGGACTACTGGCTGTGTTAGGCACCTTCCAACTAAGAAAAATAATTTAGATTGTTTTAAGCCGTTTCAGTAGGAAAATGAAGGGCACGTTAAGGAATAAACAGCTGCTTTGACATCACAGTGATATATGAAAAGCAGGTAAAATTCAGCCTAGTTTACTTTTTCTTCTGAGATGTGTAGGTGGCTGAAACCAGCTTTTCTAAAGATGACTGAGAAATTTACTTGCAAGTGTATAACCAATAAAACAGTCCTTCATTAACAAAAAAACAGGAAAACAACAAAAGAGTTTTTAGAATTTCTTGAACGCTTGAACATAATCCCTAACCGTGACTTTTGCTCCCAAGGCTGTTCTGCAGCATTTTCTTGTACAACCAGCCTGAAGCTTGAAAAAGAACAACAGCATTAAGCCTCAACATGGTGTACATTAATAAGTGACTGGTGCATACCTTGGATTTGTTGCATTAGGTAAAAGGTTGAAAGCACTGTGCCTTCCCTTTTGGCCACCTAAGCATGCAGCCAGCTTAATAACACACATCCTGAGGAGAATAATTACTGGTACAGTGGGAATTTTTTTTATCCAAAAAACCTCCAACTATTAAAATTGTTCATTTTGAGCTCTCTTTAAAAACAGTGTTGTATGACGCTTTTTTTTTTTTTTTTCCCAGAGTGCCTTTACACTCCAAAAAGTGGGTCTCAGCAAAAAGATGTCAAGAAAATAAGTATGGACAGATTATACATATCTCCTTCTCTGTTATTTCAAATAAACATTTGCTAATTTGCTTGCTTAAAAATTCCTAAAACCTCTCATTTCTATTTCCATGAAGCTAGTAGCCTTTTTTTAAGCCAGAGTTACTGGCTTCAACAGTGAGTTTTAATATATTTTCCTTTGTAAAATTTAGAATAAACTTTTATTACTGAGCCACTTCTTGTGTTAGACACACACAAAAAAAAACCCACCCCAACAAAAAAAAAAAAAAAAAAAAAACAAAAAACACCCACCGCCAAAAAAACCACAAAAACCCTAGAAGTAGCTGAAAACTCAGAGCCTGCTACTGAAATAGTAGCAGAGCAGTCTAAAGGGCTGTCATTTTCTCTGTCCTATGCAAAGATCTGCCTTCTCTTGGCCACCTGTTTGGTGTTCTACCACACTAATTTTCTCATCCCACTGATACTTATTTGTGTCTTGAGCTGTGTAAGGGAATGATTGGGAGCAAGGGTGGACGGGAGAAGCAGCAAGCCCTGCAGGTATCCTCATGGATCCTTTTAGATGAAATGCTTCTGGATGCAGAAGAAATGATTCACTGGCACACATGATCCATCTTTTTCTATATTCTCCTCAGAAATACCCAGCAATAGGTATGGGAATTTCTCAGATCATTAGTGAGCTGCAAGATAGCAGGGTACAGTACTAGGAGTGGAAATTAAGTTCACCTGCCCACAAAGTAGGTCCAACTATCAGTCCAGCTGTAGTTTTGAAAAGTCAATATTCTTACCTAGACAATAATGCTGACTATTTCTAACAGCTCTTCAAGGAATTTACGCCAGTCAAAGCTTACTACCATTGCAGACAGGGAAGGAAAAAACCCAAAGCCAAACAGCTTTGGAAACTTTACACTGTGACAACACCAAGCTCCAAAGATGTATGCAAGTACTTACCTCCACACGCTGTGCAAGCACGCCTACTGACCTGCACGGGTGCATCAGGTTAAACTCGGGTTTTCAGAATTTAAGATCTCAGTTTAGACAGACCACATTCCAGATAGTTTTCCCAGCCTTTTACAGTTGCATTAACCATAGTCCCTCAGCTCTCGTGACAGATTACCACACCTGTAATTCTTTTCATTAGCTCTAAGTGATCTGCCACAGGCCCAATGACAGTCTTGTCAGAGGATTTCTGACAGCTCCAACTTCTAGATTATTTCTGAATCAAACAGGAGGAAATATCATTGCATTTACCTTAGCAGGTAGCAGCAATCCTTCTTTGTCTGCTGTGGAGGAAGGTTAAAAAACACAAGAGAGCAATTAAAAAAAAAAGACAAAAACAAACACAAAACTCCATTTTAACAAGAAAAACAAAGGAAAGGAGGATATTGACACACTAGAATCAGGAAAAAAAAATCACACACACACCAAAACTGCATTTTTTTATACTAATACTGAAAAGAAGGTACAAAAATAAGATTTTATGACTTTACGAAGGAATATCCCCATGCATAGTGCACTGCAAGGAAATAAATTATCCTTCCTTTGAGGACTTTACTTCTGTTTCCCCCTTAAATAAATAAATAAAACTCCAACAACAGAAAAAGGTTTAATAGAGGGAAATATTCAGAAAAGCTCAGAATGAGAAGAATGCAGGGTTAACTGTTCTTTCACATTTCTATTAGCCTTTACACCTATATGAGGAAATCCACCTTGGCAATGCTTGTGCAGATTTACTCCAAAGAATTTATGTCTTTGGTGTGAGTAAGTTAAGTTAGTAACAATACTAGATCTCAGCGTCACAACAAAAGCTATTGCTCCGAAAATTGTTGTGCTGCAAATTCACAGGCAAACCCTTTTCCCCCCAGAAAACAAACAAACCCCCCAGTCATTTGATAAATACTTACATATGTTACTCTAATAAACGGAGGCATGCATGTTAGGAGGAATTTATTTGAAATGAGGCAGGAAGGGAAAGGGGAAGACTAAGTTTCTCACTTCAAAAAACCTGCAGTAAGATCGTGTTCATTGCTGTGGTGTGCACTTTATCAGTTACACTTCTGAAGGTTTTGAAAAATGTGACTGGGAGTTTTTAACAGTACAGTGTTCACAGTTAATCATCAACAACTTAAAAAGACATTGACATCTGTTGTCTAGGGAGAAAAAGAAAAATGTAGGGGGGGGAGTGGGCAGGGGGGGTTGAAAATTAAATCAGTTTGAATCCTCCTTAGTGTTACAGAGTCAATAGCAGGAAATTTGCACTCAGAAAAATGTGGGGTTATGACCTTCTGTGTTTCAAGACATCCTAATTTAGCTTTATCCTTCATGCTCTGCTCCTCCTACTTGTACCCTAGAGGCAGGTTTTCTCCTACTGAGAAAGAGATTAAGGGGGAAAGTGCTGAAATAGAGAGGGAAAGAAAGAAAATAAAACAGGAATAAACTGGAACTGAAGTCCTAAACTCTAAGAGATTATTAAAATTCAGTCACTCTTCAATGCAACTTATTTTTATGCAGACACCAACGACTTCTTTGAACTGATGTTGAAAGGTAACATGAAAACTTTTTATTAGTGTTTGAGACCATTTTCTGAGGACACCAAAGAGCTGGTTTTGACACATACAAATAGTGCTTATACACTATATAATGAGTATACATCTACCGAGATACTTTTCTTCATCTCAGTATGGACCATATGAGTGAATCAACTTTCCAATTAAGTGGCAAACTATGCAGGCTAGAGACAGCTGATGAATGGTAGCTCCCTAGCAATTAGTGAAATTAAAAAAAGAAAAAAAAAAAAAAAGCCAATATAGAGGATACTAACAAAATTAATCAGTTGTTAATACTACTCAGCTCCAAACCCATTAACTGGTGTTGCGTTGCTTATCCAAATAGTTCATTTATGCTTACAAGTACCTGACTTTCCAAGCAGACCACACCATTATGTGGCTCAGTAGAATCTCCCCAGCTCACAGAGGTAAGCCTGGGCAGCCCCTTGAAAATATCAGAACAAGGAGGGATGGCAAGGGGTGGGAGGTGGGTGCAACCTCGGCTCTGCTGTCTTTCCCCATTCATTAACTGCTCAGAGCAGCTGGCAAGTCACCTCACCCATGCGGGGTGTGGGAACTCAGAGGAGACAGAAGTCCTCAATGTTAGGCTGGAGATGAGGTCCCACTCTTCACTCCCAGCAGCACACCAACAAACAAGGGTTTTCCATGCAGAGCACAGAGCTTCCTCTGCTCTGACCGTGCCTAGGCTCCATGCCTTGCCCAGCATGTGTCCCTGCCTCTATCCTCCCAGCTCTATCCCAGGGAAAGGGATGGTTAGACTAGACAACTCATGTCCCTCCTCAATGCCGTGACATGTCCCAGTGCAAAAACAGGTTTCTGCTGGCCCAGGTGACCCACAAGGGCAGCACGTCTCAGAAGTCCAGCAGGTTTTGTCCACTGCCAGGTTCAAACTGCACATGCAGCATTAACCACCCCAGCAGTACTGATGTACACTAGCACATTACCAAATGAGATAACAGAGGCTAGAGTAACCCACCTGAGTCTGGGTTTCTAAGGTCTGATCATAATGCATTTGTGGTTTGACCTGAAACTCCATAAATTCAGCCATTGTCTTTCTGTGGCTGTCAAGGTTTTTTGCTTCAGGTTCATAAATAGCACCATTGATTTCATTGAAGTTACATGGCACATGCCAATATCCACCTCAGAAAATGTTCCAGAACTGCGCACTTAAACTTGTGACTAAACACTGATATCAGTGTGTGGGGGATCATCTTCCAAAGCTGATTGTATGTGAGTTCAGTGATAAATTATAAAACAAGCTGTCCTTGATTGACAGCTTTATTATCTAGCAGAGGACAAAGTAAAAAGAACTGACTTTAGATCAAACATTAAATATTTCCTATTCATAGATTCCTAGATTTTAATGTCAGGGGAAAAAAAAAAAAAAGGAAGCTACACAAATTCATCTAGCCTGGCCTCCCTCCACGGGCAAAAAAATTTTGTATTCCACAATTAACTGGGTAACCCTAAGTATATTTTTAGAAAGACATCCCATCTTAGTATAATTCAAGATAGGAGGAATCTGTTTCATGCTTAGGCAAATTGTTTCAAAGTTAATTACCTTCACTATCAAAAATATGCTCTTGAATTCAAGTCTGCATTTAACTAGGTTAGCCTTCTGTCATTAAAAGTTGATCTGCTGTATTCGAGAGCTCTTGATACATCTTGAAGTGTAGACAAACACAAGAGAAAAAGAAATGTCCCTTTTCCCACTGAAATACGAGAGTCATCCTTATACCACCAACAGAGCTTTACATAAAACATTACAATTTGGTGAACTATGTTCAGTAATAATTTTTCAGTTTGATAAGCAAACAAAAAAATATTGGGAATATGTATTTTGTATCAACCAGAAATTAGTTTTAGCGTGTCTCTAAAAAGAAACTGAGTCAAATATATATTTTTTTAATTACACTTTAGCACATCTGATGAAAGAACTGCTTTGAAAATTTAAAAAAAACCCACATTTTTTCTGAAAATTTTGGAATAAAATTTCTTGTTTGCTCTCGGCCAAAACAATTTGCCAAATATACAAATCATTTCAGTCCGCCTATCTGCAAGTGAATAAATAATTTGAAATGTTCACACAGCTGGTACTTAATGGTACTTAATAATACTAGCCACAAAACCAACAGTTACTGCATATTCTTATTTTCAAAGAGTTTACAACTGATTATCTTACATCTTCAGCAGACACTGATATTTTTCATAAATATTCATCACACATGCTCATAAATATTTGATTAATATTAATTGTTTGTTTGTTTTAAACATAGCTTTTCCTTTAGTTGTCATGACTATAGAGGAAGGTATTTTCATGGGAAAAAAAGTGGAGAGGAAAAGCTTTCAAAGATGCAGAAACAGAAATGAAAGACTAAGACAGCACATTACTTCCTAGATTTTGATTGAACAAACAACCCTCTCCTTGTGACAGAAGTTTTTGGAAGGATGCATATTTGCCCTGTAATGTGTCCTGCCCTTTGCAACACAATGGGGAGCTTATGGGTATCCTGTGGTAGCTACATCAAGTCAAATGAGTTTAGGATGTTGCAGATACATAGGGGACATTGGATTTTATTGTTCTAAGGATAAGTGGGAATAAGAGTAGGCTCCTCCCACCATGGGAAAAAAAAAAGTAGGACAGAGAAGAGCGTAGCTAAGTTGAAGGATAAGAAAATAAGGCTTGCTGCCACTATAGTTGGTGGATCACTTAATTTCTTAGTGTTGCAGTTTATCTGCACAGATAAAAGTTGTCCTATGCTTGGTCTTTTGTGTGAGGAGGAAGAGGGGAAGAGAAAGCAGGTTAATGAACAGTGTAAAAAGGCAGCCAGTCCACAGACCTGTCCAGATGCACGTCCATACTTAGAGATTCCCCGTTTTCCTTTCCACATGGGTTTGAATACCACCAGTCCAGGAAAAGACATACATGAAATTCACTGAATGTATTTTTGCATATTAGGGTGCTGCTTTTTAACATAGTTTACCATGACAGGGGACCTAATTGCTTTCCAGTTGCATTTCCATTCACTCATAGCAGGAATTTATGGGCATTCGGGTACAAGCTGGAAAACTGAAGACAAGTGTCAGTTATCTGTGGATGGCACATACAGCCTGTGTTCAGATGTACTACAGGTTCCCAGATAATTACACTGGCCATCTCTGGGAATTGATAATACCTAGGAGTACTAGCTGAAGCAGAGAGCCGTATGAGCAAAAGGGCATTCAGAGCTAGCCTGCATGCTTCAGCACCAACCTCCTCTATCCCAGAGCAGAGGAAGTGGGATCCACAGAAAGCAACCAACTCTGCTTATCACCATCTGTGGCTAGAACAAAAGCTGGTCTCATAAAGCCAACCAGAGTCTTGAAACTGGCTACTCCACTACCTTCATGTCATGTTCCTCCATCCTCAGAGACCTGAGAAAGCTTATTGCACAAAACTGCTCAGCCGAGGTAAATGGGCATAAAAGAAGTTCTGCAAGAATCAGCTTGGTCAGAAAATGCTTATTACCTCCAGGCTGGCCTCATGAAAAGCCCCTCCAATGTTCCATATTGCTCATATTCAATATCTTTAATTACATGATAACATACTGTTTTATCCAAGCAAATCCCTCCCTCGTTCAGCCTGTAAAGTGGAAGGTGCTTACTAAATATGCAGCTATTTAATCTGTGGTTTTATCTCAACCATTTATGCTCCCAATATACTTTACAAACACAAGAATGAATAGACAATATTCTAGTTCCAGATAGAGGTTTCATAGATGTCTGCACAATAGTATTTGAAAAAACTGAAAATATTCACAATTTTTGTTTCCCCAGCATTCAATTTTAAAAGTGGCAAGTTGAAGTTCAATGATATTCAGGAGAAATTCCCTAATAACATCTTAATGTTCCAAATGACCTGAATATTTACAAGAGGTGGAAAGAAAAACCATCATTGCAGTTGTCAATTATTTAAAGGTTTTTGCCCTAGGAGGTTATACATGCAACGTTTATAACATTTTAAAAGAATCAGTATATTTACTTCTAAGACTGCTGCAGACTAACAATTTCTCATTTGCTGCCCAATTGATTGTCTTCATGGGGAGTTGATGTAAAGTAAATGTTAGTTTATCCTTACATTCAGTCCCCTAATGTCTTTTGAATTTTCAGTGGAGATATGGCAGAATTATATCAATGATCTGCATAACAATAAAAAAGCAAATATTTTGTTCAAATTTAACAGATGAAACATGAGTCATATCGCCTGGAGTGGCATGAATGGAAAATGTGATTAAAAACATAAAAGTGAAAGGGAAAGAGAACAACAAAAATAGTTTTTAGTTTACAGCTATTAAAGTGCATGAAAACTACTAGAGTTACTGCACTTCAGAAGGTCTAGTTTGTGCCTCTGAGATTCTAAAGCCCTCAAACAGCAATAAACTCAATATTGTATATAAAGACACATGCATGATATTTCCACCTCAAACTGAAAAACAAGAGAAGATTTTCATAATACCTGAGAGAACAGATATTTAAAAACTTGGTACTTAAATACTTCTACAAATAAATATGAAAGTTGTAGGTTTGTGTGGTTTTTTCTCATTTTTTACAGAGAACAATCTAAGGCCCCCAGAAATTCTGATGTCATCTGTTTTTTAGATACCAGTGAGTTCAGCCTTGTGTGGATCGAGGGTTCGGGTCTGATACATTACAAAAGTGCAATCTTTCTTTGGAATGTAGATACAGGTTTGAATTTCCAAATGGACAGAAAAACTCACAGTGGGTCAATTTAGCTGCTTGTTTAATCATCATCAAGGCTATCTGATTTTCTTCTGCAATACTGGCATTTTACATAAAAATACACTACCTCAGCCCTTCCTTCTTTCAGCAACTGAATCTTACAAAATCTGTTATTTGCCAGTTCTACACAGAAAGAGAGAAAAAAATCCTCTTGCTATCTCCTGTTGGTGAAGAGTCAATAACAGCTCGTTAACATCTTCCTTTAAAGCAGAATCCACACTTCAGGAATGCATTCAAGTAACCCACCTGTGTGATGACCCCCAGATGACCACGGAGACAGAGAGAAGTGCAGTACAAAGCAAGAGGTTTTGCTTAGATATCTTAATAGGAGGCCAGAGTTCCTCACAGACAGCTTGAAAATTGCCTTCTGCATCACAAATATTACCTTTCCCTGAAAGGAAAATACATCAGTTTTATGCAACTGGAAAAGCAGTTAGTAAGCCCAGGAGTCTAGTCACAAAATACTAGTTTTAAGTTCTCCTCTTCTATAGTCCCTCTAACGTCTCCATTGCTGAAGTTTTTTCGGTATGGTCCATACTAATATGTGCTTGGCAAATGGTCATTAACTGCAATTAAGCAATTCCAATCCTATAAAATTTATTCAGCTTGTTATTGCTACTGATCTGATGACTCTGATAAAATTAGTGTAACACTTTGCGGTTTGCTCTGAAAACATACTATTGATTGGATGTTTATTTTGCCATTTGAGTACAAAACCCCACCACAGTCAATATCCCAGTCTCAGTGAGGTCAGTCCATAGACTCATTGTCTTGTCAAGAAGTCAAATGCAGTCCTCTGCATTTTGGACCCCTTAAAAAGGAGTGTGGAACTGCAGTCAAAGAAATGTTAACATTTCCCTAAAGTAGGATTAATATATGCTGTCCCTAGCCAGTATGTCTCCAATCTTTGGGAGGCACTGTTAAAAATGCAGTCATGGAGTTCTTATGTAATACAAAATTATGTTTATTTCAAATATTGTAAGATCTACTTATGGAACAGGAAAAAAAATCCTGGGTATTCTGATCTGATAGGTCTTACTGCTCCACCATGATGTGAACCATGATTGAGTTTCAGCCATCTAAGAGAGTACTGCTTGTCAGCTGAGCAGTGGTGACTCTTCAGTGGGTAAGTTTTCAGTCTGCTCAAATTCTGAGATTAAATTTAGTTGTTTACACAGCTACAAAAGCTCATCTAATTTGTGGACACCTTGTCTGCTTGCTATAACTTAACTGTTAGTACAAGCCATTTGGCTTGGTCTATACATTGTCTGCAAAGTAAAACTATTTTGGTTAAAGATAGATGATTTTTTAAAACCAAATATTTTTACTCTTTTATAACCTCAATGTTATATATGTGGCTATAGCAAACAGATGTTTTATTGCTATGGTGAGAAATTTTCTTTCATAAACTGTTTTTATAAGAAGACAACGGTAGTTGCATTAAACTAAGCAGGGCCATTTCCTCCTAAATATATTACTAAACATTAAGGTTTCTCAAATTTTGCCTATTAAAAAAAAAAAAAAATCTTCAGAGGTTCCACCTTCACATTAAGTGCCATAAGACATATTGTAGGGGAGAGGTTATAAAGTGCTCCCCATCCTTGATGTTTCTCAGGCAAGCAGAGTAAGTCAGAAACTATTATTTGGTTACTACAATTTTTTATCCTCCATTGCACAACTTCCATGACCTTTAGTGTAGGTTTTAAAGCTCAGTTGCCCATTCATTAGATTGACAAACTTGTCAAAACCCTGCAGGACTATGTCAATTATGTCAAAAATGTTTACAGGTGCCACAATATGTGTCAGCACTCAACTGACTCCTGTCAGCCATTGCTGAAATGACAAGAAACCCTTCTGGGGGCAAAAGGCAGCAGAGGTAAAAGATAGAATCCCACTCATTTTGTTGACACTGGCCACTTTTTTACACTAGTGAGGGTTATTATAATACCATTCTTTCTGCTACTGGAATCTGCAAAACCATTCTTTATTGAAATGAGTAATTAGTTTCCTCCTTCAATGCCTGCTGTTGTTCATATTATACTCCAAACACACCAGTCAGGTAACTTACTGGTTGTGTTCTAGGTTCAGTACTAGCTTTGGGAAATGCAACCAGAAGTCAGTGAGTTCTAGGCCTGGGTAGAACATGTCAAAAAAAGTTAACATTTCATGATTTACTGACTGTTTGTTACACTAGCTTTCTGATCAACATATTTTTAAAAAAAAAAAAAATCAAACAAAACAAACCCTTGTGGTTAAGATGAAATTTGATTAAAATCACTACTATATTGAGAAATTTTCTGGAAACACTTTTCCCATTTTCAGCCAGTAATAATCTGCAGTGAAGTTTCTGGATATCAGGAAATGCACTGTATATTGCCACATAGATATGAATCTACAAAATGCAAACAGTTTCCCTGTGCTGTCATTCACGTGCTGATTATAATTATTTCCCTCCGTTTAAACCATCCATAAAGAATACAAAGAAATAAACAGCAGTTGCAGGAGGAACAGCAGACGCAAACAGAACAGTCTGTATTAGATAGTAGGTAGCAGTTGTCATTCTCCTTGCCTATTTAGATGGCTCTGAACTATTACCTAACTAACCAGTCCTCTCTTCTTTCTCCATAAAACCTCTCCCATAAATGACAGAGAGCACTTTGCAGGCCAATCTGATGACAGCAGAAGGGTTTATAATGTCACTGGCTAATAGCAGGGCAGAAGAAAATGACTAGATGAAACGTCCCAGAAGTTTTAGATTAGATACAAACCAGAAGCTGCAGTGTATTGACTTTTTTTTTTTCCTTCCCATAGACTTTTCTCCAGAAAGTGTCTTGCTCTCCATCTCATTCAGCTCACTAGAACACTTATTAGGGATGAGGGCTCCACTGGGCTTGATATACAATGAATATGATACACAACAATGAGCAGCAAAGTATATCCAGAGACTTAAGACTTAGAAAGCAATTATATAGTAAGGACAAGCAGAGATAGAGAACACATCAGGCAACAAATGGTTTGTCAAATTTTTCTTGGAACATTGTTCCTTTCTATCTCTCACAGTAGCAAAAAAAAAGGTGTACGGTTAGCATTTTTCACCCACAGGTCTCAAGGAGATTTACAGACATCATTGCCATGGCTTTGTATGTTGGGAAAAGAAAGTATGCAGCTTGTCTGAGGACTCACAGTGACATGGTGGCACAGTCAGGAACACTGCATATTGCACCAAGTATCCTTCATATTGCTTTTCCTTTCGATTGTTTTTGGGGGGGTGGTTTGGGTTTTTTTAATAAATGAGAAATTATTATTTTACCTCTTTACTTTAAGCAGCAGACCAAAGGACAGTAGATCCTATACCCTGCTCTGCTGCAGAAAGGGCTCCGGAATGCAAATAAGTATACAGAAGACATGCCTTCCACATAACAGTGCTACAGACATACAGGGGGTCTGGCCAGATTTCTCTCCTTTTGAGAAATGTGGGTAAGACTGTGCAAAACAGCTTGCTTATGTCCTAAATTTCCTTGTGAGGGCCAAATACTGCTGTCATATCAAGCACATAGATCAGACTAGTATTTAGACATGGAAAGGATAAGAAAATTGTGCTTGGAAAGCCTAGTAGCCGTAAGTAACTAAATAGAGTTGCAAGTGCTCCGTAAAATAATTCCCTTCCCATTCACCTTAATATAGGACTTCAAATAGGAAAATGAAGGCCAACTGGGCTCACAGAGAGATGGTTTAAAGCTTCACTGCATCGAGAGAAAACAGATTGGCTCTGGACATTTGCAAAAGGAAGCCTGAGAAGGGCTAGACTGAGAAGGAAGCCTGAGAAGGGGCTGAGAAGGTCTAGACTCTTCCCAATCCTGGAAATATTTGTAGCATGGTCTCAAATCTATGATCTATGGTCTCAAATCAGATCTATGGTCTCAAAAAGGGGTGCTGAAGCAGGAATCTTGTATACACTTGGTGCCTTCAGGGTTTGCCTCCCTGATCATTCAAAGTCATGAGAAGGCAGGGAAGAAGCCATCCTTTTCAAGTATCAAATCTGGGCATTAAGAGAAACGCTAACATCTGCAGCAGGGTTGTGTGTACAGCAAATGACAAATGCTGACAGTTCAATAAATGACATTGAGAACAAAGAGCTAAATGATGCACCCGGTAGCTGAAGGGTAGTCATTAAAAATAAAAAATGAATGTTTTAATACACTGTGTCCTCACAAGCAAGTACTTGTCTTTGTCTCTCTCTCGACTTAAAAAATCTACTGAAACAAACAACTAAGAGTGGAAGCCACACAAGATCGAGGAGTGGTATCCTGATAGGTTCAGTCATAGCTGAGTGGCGACGCAGGCTGCCTGCTGTTTACTGGAAAGCCTTCCAGTTTGTTTCCACGATGTTATTTCTGCACTAGAAAGGAATGAAAAAGGCTACTAGGATATCCCTAGCTGTGATCATCCACACTCTATGCCTGTGGGTTCCCTGTACCACTCTTGGGATGAGCTGCCAAGGCAGAGGCTCTGTGCCAGCATGTGTGCACAAAGCACAAGGCAGTGCAGCAAAATTCACCACTATGTTAGCAGATGTATTGGAGGCTGTTTCGATCAAAATCATGGTGTGCTGAGGTGTACACAAAAGAGAGGTATTCCCAGTAGTATTTCCAAAAGCAGCAGATGACTTAAAAACCTCAAGCAGCAGGTGACGTAAAAACCTCAGACTCACTTTCAGAAGTCAATCAGACACATAAACTCCTGAACTAAATTCAGGGTAACCCTCTTAGTTTGGCACCCTTCCCTCTTTCCCGCCTAAGCCTTACATGTATTGCTTTTTACTACAGCATATTACAGTCAACAGTGCACCTTTATGGCTTCCAGGAGTCGTGGTAACCCATTCATACCTAGTTAGGACATTCCTTTACTGATGCTATCTGTGCTGTTCCAAGAACTTCTCTGCACAATCAGCCAAACTCTAAGGACCTAGAGGTTTCCTACCCATAAACCAGATCTCTTCCAACACAGTTCTTGGGAGGAATTAAGCACTGAAGGGAGCAACAGAAACCAGTAGTGATCAGAGAATCACTGATAAGACTTACCAAAAGTAAATATCTAATGTTAGATTGCTTGGAGCTGCCCAACTCCATATTTGTGACTTTCAGTCACAAGTGGTTGGATCACTCCATTCCTACATCAGCCCCATGATATCCGGTAGTTAATGGTTATAGCAATTGCTGGGAGTAAAGCAGGAACAAGTTCCAAATTTCTATTCTGATCCTTCCTCATATGTACCTATCTTTCAGATGAGTGGTCTGAATTCTTGAATGCATTGGTGTGGGTCTTTCTCAATCCTTCTACTGATAGCTTTCTACTTTGCATAAAAAGGAGGTACACAAACATTGGGTCAGTGTAATGTGGCACCACAGATTATCGTTATTACTTCTGGAGATGTTTCAGTCCTTGCTTTGAGCAACTTTGAGGGTTTATATCAAACACAACAGTTTATAGGAAAAACTTAGCGAGCTATAGTTCAGAGTACTCACAGGGATGATGACTGAAGCACTTGCCTCTGCTCCAGATATTTTAGGAATATCTTTGGGATTCAGTTTTGTGATGTAAGTAGAGGATCATGTAGTTTATTTAGCTGGGGAAATACAGGAAAGAAACATGCACCTGTATGTTCCATATTATCAAGTATTCTGACCACTCAGAAACAGATCTCTATGTTGCTGTGAAATCATACTGGTGGAAAATTTTAGATAGATAGTTCAGGAGTAAAGTTTTTTATGTCTCCAAGTTCCTCAGGAAATGAACCAGAATTCTGAGAATCTAAACTTGTGAATTTAGGCATCAGTAAGTACATTTTTGAGGGTATGTGGTGCCAAAGTCCTTTTATGTACCTAACCTTATTTCTTCTATAGTGCTATCGATTTACCTAGACCTATCCCTGAGTAGAAGTACTACTCTGGTTAAGATGATTATAATTTGACCTTTAAAGACAATTTCAGAACATCCTAGTTAATTTAATTTTATAAGTGACATTAACACCTATCACATACTACAGATGGTCTTAGAAAATATTAAAATGAGCAGTGGATACATAAAAGGAGGCAACAAAGCACCTAATGCACCTTAAAATGTAACTACCTCACAAAAATGTCTTCGGTCATATTAACATCCATAAAAGAAAAAAATAGTGCTGTGAAGTCCTTTTCTTCTAATACACATCCTTCCCAAACTGTTCCAAGGGAAGGCCTGGGAGCAGATCATCCGAAGGTTCAGCGCCTTGGCAGTCCTCACAAACCAGAAAGACAAACGTGTGCCCAAAATCAGAATTTTTCCATGTCTGTCTCTAGGACAAAGTTCAGATCTGCACAAAGGGTCAGCAGAAGACTCCCTTTCACGTTAGTCTTAAGAAAGCCCAACCAAAATACAAAATATTAAGCTTTTTACAAAAGAGACTAAAAAGAGGAGCCTGAATGAATTTCACCTGTACTATGAGGTCCAGCCAAAAACCTGTTTGAAACTCACATAAAGAAGGCAAGGAGTCAGGGTTGCACGTAATCCAAGTCTCAGTCAATCAGTTTTGACAAAGTAATATCAAAACTTTAAATGTTGGAGACTCAACAAGCACCATTTTCAGTGCAGTAGTGCTAGTCCTAAGTAGATCTTTTTTAAGGTAATATATTAATTTCCGGTTTCCAAGCTCATCTGGGTTCTGACAGTGTTACGTTTAATTCTTGTTATCTGTTTATCAGGTTTCAGAATTTCTTAATTAAAACCTGTAGATATTTAGTGCTAAAGTTTCGCCTCTTGAGTTAGCAGTTTCCATGATTTATCATATTTGAAAATGTGATTATGGATACACTGTACACACGTATTTGAAACTACAAACTTTGTTTTTTTAAAAAATAGGGATAAAATTAGGAAGAAAACCAAATATTTTCAGAAAAAAAAAAATGTCTAATATAAATAAAAGGCTAATGAGGTTAAATTGAAAGAGAAATAAAATATTTCTTCACCTGAGCTCATCAAATGAATTTTAAGACCATGATACGCAATTTAAAAACCAGTTGTTTTAGTTCTGTACTCCCAAGGTACAGCTAGTACAAAGGTTACTTCACTAGTATTAAGTATTGTTGCACTAGCAATTAATTATTTTTCAATATTGATGATTATATGACTCTTGATTTGATGCTTTACCACTTCTTCAGATAATTCCTGTGAAACAATGAGAAGGCAATTCAGAGTAGCTTCATGTTAATTCAGAATTTGGGTCCCCTTCAAAAAGTCATGTGAGTACACAGAAACACATTTCCTCAGTATACCACTGGACAGATGTGAGATCATGTTCATGTGTTATTATGTAACTGCAGATGGGCTTTCACTTCTTTTCTTTCTTCCACCTCCTACTCATCATCAACTCTGAAGGATATTAGATTAAGTTCAGCCTGGATATGTGGATATGCAACCCTACTGCATTCAAACAGACTGTACATGGATGGAAAAGAACTGATTTGGCCCATGGGTGTTCTGACTTATCACATCCTTTTATAATAATTCTTATCACCATTAACCTAATATTCTAATTTGATATTCTGTTTTCATTGGAAGTTTCTCTTGCCGTGCAACTAAGGTCATGTATCTTATTTTCTTTCTTGGCAGACTGCACTGTATTCAAGAACACTCTGGCACTCTTGCATATATTTGGGGTTTTTCCCCCCCCTCTAAACAATTACCAAAGTTGCAGTTTTACATGCATTTCCTGTGATTCACTTCAGTTTGTCTACACAATCGTTTCAAGACAGTAGGCATCTTCTAAGTGTAGTTATTCTCATCAGATTTGCATCAGGTATCATCTACTAACCCTTTGCCTACCTTTATATAAACGAGTAGTAACCAGCTACAGAGTTAAGAAATGGACTTTTACTTTTTTGCCTGGAAGAATATCCATATGTATTTTGGGAGGTGTGAGGTAAATGCTACCTTACCTGCCCTGTCTCTTGATTCTACCCTGTCAGGGACTGATTATTTCATCCTTACAAAAGAAAACTGTGGGAGTCTGTGCCACTTAAGCACAGCAGGAAGAGACCTATAAAGACATAACGGCAGAAAAGAATATTTGTCCTTTGCGTTATCAGTCTTACTGTGATACAAAGGCAGGTAGATCCTTCTGCCTCAGGGATTAGACGCAGGTATAGCAAAGGATGACCATTTGCTCCTTTTCCCCATAGTTATCCTTTCGCTCTATAGGTCTCCTTCCTACTGAGATTTTTACCTTCCCTCACATTCAAAGTTCCTTCTGTCTAAGTATTTGTGCACTTTTCCTTTTCACAAGATATTCTTTATCCACCTTTGGAAAAGCATACATGAAAGGAGTAAGCTTGGAAAATACAAAGCAAGAGTTCCACTCAGAAAAATTCTTTTTCATACCAAAATTAACTTCCCTTAAGAAAATGTATTTTTCTTTATAGCTAAGGTAAATGTGTGCTTCTTATCAAGACTGTAATAAATGCAGGAAATATTACAGCAATATTTAACAATTTTCAAAAATAACATAATGCAACTTTAGTAAAAAGGAAATTAGAAATGTTCAATAGGACTCACAAAATCTATTGTAAATACTTGAAAAATAGTGGCCAAAAGACTGAAAAATTGAGAAAATATTTTCCCAGAAACTTTTGGAAATGTTGCTTTTGACCAATCCATAATAATAGAAAGTTTCAAGCAGAATGGAATGTCACCCAGAAGAGAAATAACCAGTTCCATTACCTACAAAAAAACCCCAGTGAAATCCTTCGGAAATCTGACAACACTTAAAATGGCTTTCCTAGGAAGATCAAATTCTCTTGTACACATCCTTCGCTGAAGTTGACAGAACAATGCTGATGTTTAAACATGGAGAATTTAACCCCAAATATATTTACATTAGAGTCCCATCACGAATATGGAAGCAATATTTTGACAACAAGCTTTTATTAATTGAGAAAATTTTGCATTTATGTCACAGTAAAAGGGTCTCTAGAAGGCTATATACCCTAGTTAAAGGCCACAGAGAAAGGTAATCCATTTTGCCTCTGCTGGAGGTGAAACATCCTACCAATGCCACAATATAATTTGCATCACTATCATTACTGCTCATAACCAATTTCTGTGATCTTGAGATATAATTAATGTAGGTGGAGTTGCATAGACATAAAACAGGAATAGCTCTTTTCAAGATGTCTTTGATCCTGCTCATAATTAAACCCCACACCCCCAAATATAGGATAGAAGAGGCATTCAGAAACATTTGCATAAAGGTCTCCAACCCTGTCGTACATTTCTTCCACAGCTTCCAGAGGACTAATGATCTCATTTTTCAAGTTTTGAAATCAATGATGTTTGTGACCATGTTACACTGAAATTTCAGGCATTGTTTCACAAAGGCATTTAGAATAGTAAAATAGGATTATATATACTTCTTAGGTCACTGCGGTGATCTTTCATTCATTTCAGCATGTCACACATCTGTAGTAGCTCTTAATCTATTTTTTGCATATATTTTTGAAAAATTTCTGTAATTGCTCCATTCTAACTCCTTTGCTGTCTGTTTTCACCCTTCCCAATTCCTCAGCTGTGACAGCAGCGACTACCCATCAAGCCTGATATGTACAATATAGTGGCTGAAACACATATCAAGTCATTACTATGGAAGCCTTTGCAAGTACCTGGAACTTTTTTTGTTTTACTTGAAGAGCATAGGCTTTTATTACATTTAGATTCCTGATTTAGATTATTCCTGATGTTATGAAGGCCTTTTTGTTATTAGAATGGACAGTAGTTACTCAGATATATGTACTTTACATACAAATTAATATCCATACAACTGTGCGTGTACATATTCCTAATAGACAATAACCAGGTGATGCTCATAGGATGACCTGGAGATTTACAAACATACAGAGTGAAATGAGTGTGACCACATAAGCAACCTCTTGAGAGCTACTTTGACTGTGCATTGGTAGGTTAGGGCAAATGTTCTATGGGTCCACCTGAGATGGTCTCCCTGGAAATGTAGCTCTGGAGTGACAGCAAAAAAAAGATACTCATTAACACAAAGGATAAGCACAGAATTTCTGCCTGCCAGAGCATCCTGGCATTAGTAACATTCCCCTGCAGGCAGAAAGAGCAATTTGTCATTGTTTTGCTTTTTTGTGGATTAAATGTGGTCCTTCGCAGAGATTGTACAACTGTATCTGCAGATCACTTATATCTAGCACTGATCCTAAAATCTGAGTTTATGTGGATTTGAATAATGTGGCAGCCTTTTGCTAGAATTCTATTTGGGAAGAATGTCCCTCTGTTGTGGAACAATTTTTTTTTTTTCCCGTAGGCATTTGCATTAACATTTTTTATAGGTGTTAATGAAGATAGCATATAAAAAAGCCTATGCTACAGCTGTCACATCAGCCTTATTCCTGGCCTGTGATTTCTCAGGAGGGTCTTTACATTATCAGGTACAACACCTTTGTTCATCGTCTTAGTGCTTCATACTTGCAAAGTGCACAGACTCCCTCGTGCCAGACTAAACAATCCTTGTTTGATAACCTGAGTGAGCATAAAAGCTCCAGAACCACACTAGCACTTGACAGATGCATAGGACAAACTGCTGGGTCCCACCCAGTGTATTTAACCAGCCTGCTGACAGAAAGTTTTCCTTTGCAAATGTAAAAGGACTGATCACTGCTCTTGTAGAGGGGGGATGGTTCCTTATCCTGCTACATCTTTTTATCATTTCTGGAACTGGTATCTGTGGCAAGAAATGCCGCTGAGACAAGAATAGTTACACTAGAGCCAGTTGTTGCTGTTACTTAATTAGATTCTCATTCTGCCTGTTAAATTCCAGTAATGTTTCCTGTTTGTTTTCATTAAATTAGATATTTTCTTCTGTACAGTATCCACTAAACTATGTTAAAATGCTATGTTTATGTACTCACTGAGGAGGACTAGAACACATTATCTGCTCTAAAGCAGTGCAGTAAGATGGCAGCAAGACTGATGAAACAGACTAGTCCCTCCTTTTTGCACATGTCTATAGCCCTACAAAAAACATGGTGATGTCCCACGTATAACTGGTTAATACAAATATAGCCCTCAATATTCCTCACAGTCCAGAACAGACTGGGATCAATCTACCACCAATTTATTCCTCTCCCATCCTAAGGCCTGGCCATAAACTGCAGCTGAGGTTAATACAATTCCTGCAGCCTTCTCTTGGCAAAATTGTTTTATTCTGGCTTTGATGCAAGTTTTAGGGTTTGGCCTATTTTACTATTATAACAGAGCTTTGAGAATTCCTATTGTATGGTAGATGTTGGCTATTAAATTGTCTGAAAAAAACAAAGAACTGAATCCATGTTTAAAACCTACAGCAAATTAGATTCGGAGAATAACATGCAAATAAAGTCATGCAAGTTTCTAGTGGTATCATAAAACAGCCCTTGTTTTATTCAAACAATTACATTTTCTAGACACTGTGATTAATGTAGGTGATTTCAAGCTATGTGGCTTTAATTTTAAACAACAAAAAAACACCCAACAATACCAACAACTACCAGCTAAGAATAGATATTAAACCTTCATGAAAGAAAGTCCTTTGATTTCTTAGGATTATTCATCTTTAAAGTACCTTATGCTCAGAATCAACAGAACCATTTCTCTGTTGAAAGCCTGGAAAAGCTGCTGAGCATTTGGCCCTATTTCCACCTTGTCAGGAGGTATACTGATTATTGTCATGCCCAGAGTCTGAGTCAATTAAAGCATTGAGAGTAAAGTCATTAGAAGCAAAGGAGTTACAGGCCAAAAACCTTCAAAATATCAGACTCAGGAGAGACACTCAGGGCAATTTTGTAATGACAGTTTTGTGACTAAAAAGAACCTTGAAGAAGCTTTTTGTGAGAAAATGATTGGGGTTGATCTCAGTTTGTATTTTATTTCTGTAAAAATCACTGGGAGTTTTGGTTGAATAAGGGTTAAAGATTACACCAGCAATTTCTAATCTCAGAAAAAGAAATGCAACGGAATTCATAGAAGCTTTAAACCAAGGAGTGCACTTACACCTGTGTATATTTGTTTGCGTAATAACAAATGGCTTTCCCTGTAGTCAGTGGCTGAAAAAACCCTAGCATTTGGTTTTACATAATTCCTGTGGAGTTCAACTATTCCTGAATTCTTTTTCAGATTGTAGATCATGATAATCAATTCAAATACAACATTTTCTAATCCATTCTTTTAAACCTTTTAAATCTTTCTTGAAGCAATTATCAGTTTTGACTGTATGAAAAATCAACATAAAAGATAATTAAAGTGACAAGAATTAATTTTTATACTTGTTTATTTTTAACAATGGCTACATTTAAGCATTCTCCATTTTGAAATATGGACAACTTCTGGTCTATGGGTTTACAATATATTTTTATTGTTATCAAATAACCCATTGTTGTCTTCACAGTTTATTGCTATAATGAGTTTTAGTTATTTCCTAGCTTAGCTCTGTTTTCCTGTGTTTCTGCCACTCTTTCCTCTCTGGCTTCATCTTCCAAGTAGGTGACAGATGGATTTTCACCAAAGCAAGACAAGAAGCAGCCATCAGAGACAGCCTGTCATCAGCAAACAGCAAGAAACTCTGCTGCTGTAGGACTGAGAGATGCTCAGCTGTTGTGACAGAAGAGCCTTCCTGGATGACATGAAAGAGCTCTGAGGATGAATCCTGACTCTTTACTGCCTGATGTATTGTGCTATTATTAAAAGAAGTCCACAGTGAGTGCAAATGGTATGCAAAGTGCCACCAGTTCTGGAACCCCCCTCAAGGCTGGGGTTGATGATGGCCACCTTAGAAATATTGCTTAGCACCATAACAAACTGCTTTGAGTGGATATGCACTGCACATCTGTAATGAAGCAACACAGGGGAAGGTGCAGTAGCCCTTGCATATGCCAAAGTCCTAATCACAGCATCTCAGATGGATGGTAGCTTCTGTTTTCCTGAGCAATAGTGCTGGCTAGGTTACAAGAAGTAATAATAAAAGGGTTTGCTTTTACTTCATGATTTTATGCTGGAATTGTATAATTTTGGACAGTATTTCTTCCCCAGATGTCACTAGTTTAATTTTATTAGGAGAATAGCACCTATTCCACTGAAATTTGCTGAGATAAAGCAATTATGTAATGCAGAAGTTCTGCAAACCTGATCCATATACTGCCAATCCATAATTTGTGCTCTACATGTCTGGATTGGTTTTAGCACTCTGAGAGACAGCTTGTTTTATTTAGCTTCTGGTTAACACATTTAACAGGGGTAACTGAATGCTAGAAGTGCAAGCGTTTCAACTTCTTTCAAGTTTCATGAACATAAAAATAGGAAGATGTCCAAAAGAGGTGTATATATCACTTTTATGGCACAACGGTGCTGTTTTCAAAGCAAATTGGGTGTCTAGTAAAATGTGCAAGTGGTGACATAGAATTAGACTGCTGTAAATGCTTCACAAATGTACTGCGTCACCAGCCAGGAATGAAGCTGTCCACATTTTTTACTTTGCTCAGCTAAACACAGAGTGCTCATATTGAGGTTTTCACCCTGTGAAGTGGCTTATTTCCAGACATTTTACCTGTGAGCCAAATCCCGGCAGGAAGGGAGGAGGTTCAGAAGAGCCAAAGTTGTGAGATCCACCTGACCCTTCCCAAAGGAGCTGATCAAGTGCACAAGTACTTTGCACTGAGGAAGGCTGCTGTAAATTGGGGTTGGACACACAAAATTCTGATGGCCCAAAGCCTGTCTATGGCAACAGTCTGCTGAAGGCTGGTCAGTGAGGTATGTATAGACAACTAGAAATAGATGGCAGCTAAAAGCTGAGTCCGAATAACTGATGAGAAAAAACAGATGCAGAAATGGAGCTTCTGGGTAATATTTCAACGCAAAGCACCAGTTTTTATCAGTATAGGATGTCATATACAAGTCATAGAGGAAGTACTGGGAGCTCTGTGGACTCCAAAATTCTGCTGATGTCTTGAAAATCTGCCACTTCAGCAAACAAATTACTCAAGTTGAAGACACATTGTGACTGCCATATCCTATGAAATTAACAGTGGTTTACTCTTCCAGTTTACGAAAAATCTTGATAGATGTTATTACCAGGGTATTGAAATAATAATGGTGCAAAACCTATGGAGAATTCACAATCACTGCTGATGTTTCCAGATCCTTTTTTTCTAAATTCATCTGAATGATTCCTGACTTTCTAGTTAAAGATTCACAGATTTCCAAACACAGTCCTATAGCGCTGATGAACAATGAGATATTTGGAATGAACTTTTCATAAATATTGCATGAAATTTTACATCTTTACATTCCACCAATAGAGGAAAGCACCTTTTAAAGCAATGTATTGTTCATGCACCACAACTGCATTTAATATTTTTCCGCTGTATTGCTTTTGGTTCATTAACATTCATACTGTTGTCTGCCACCTCATTTGTTTCAGTGTTTGCTTTGAATTTGCCTTGCTGAAATAGTTTCACACTGTGCTTGCTCTGGCTCATCTGCTGTTTCTATCTGACTAATGTTTTTACTGTATGTGTATATTTTATATATTTATGTAGATTCTGTGCTGATTTATACACATCCATACACACAGTTATCTACTGGGGCAAAATCAGACAGCCCAAATTCAGTCTTGGGAGTGGTCTTTCCTAAGAATAATGGGCTCAGGTATTCTTTTGTCACAAGTCCTGCTTACTGATAATTAACATGTAAAAAACTTCCTTCTGCCCAAATAGTTTCATTGCTTAGTTCCAAACCTTCTATGCAGGTCTTGACCCAAAGCTAAAATGAAACTGATCTTCCACCTCAGTGCCTGTCAGAGGAGTGCTGGAGATCCAGTCCTTTGAGACACAAAGGTCTGATTTGCAAGATTTTTTTTTTTTAAGGCTTACATGAAGCAGACGACTTGATCTTGTTTAGTCCAAATGGAATGGAGTTATCAGGCTGCAGAGTTTCAATCAGGAGGTGCTATTTTGCAATCTCCAACAATGCCATAGACAATAACTTATGCTGTATACACATGGAATGCATGATAATTTCTCTAGCAAAGGCCTTTTATTTTGCACAGTTTAGAGGTATCAGGATATGCTTACAGCCTGCAGCTATACTCTTTCTTGCTCTTCATGGATCAAAGTATCTTAAGAAAGGAAGTGATAATGTTCTCCTAACTTATACAAACATCTAAATCCTGCCATTCATTTACAGCGGCTTTGTGTTGCTTTGCAGGAAAAAAGTGGCATTCTCCATGCACACGGAAATCCCTCAGTAGCACTGACACAGCGTATTGGCTTCTCCATCACCCTTTGACTAGCTATTTATGCAGTCAGTGACAAGAGGCTTATTGATGACAAAAATTTATAAATATCAGATTCTACCCCTTTAGCTCAGATTCTTAAATAACATGCAATCCTAAGAAGCAATTTAGAACTGAAATTTCAAGTCCTCATTAAAAGATTTTTTGTATCAACTATGGAGAAAGTGAGCATCAGATATTCAGCCTTGATAAATCACATGTGTTTAAAGAAGAGTAGTCTGCCCATTTACATCCCAGTGTTCTGAACTGGTTTTTAGTAAAAGCATTGAATGAAGGTCTAAGTGTCCAGAAGGACATTTAAGATAGCTATCACAGTTACTATCAATAACAAAATTAGTCAAATTCAGTTTAGACTAAGGGAGAAAGGTTAAGAGTCTTTGTGTAAATCATATATTTTCAAGTAAACTGAAGTCTGTCCTAGAATACTTTGAGAATAATAATTTCAGGACACAATACTTATCTCTGAAAATCTGTTGAATATTGGTAACGTACCAGAAGACAGAAAAAAAGGTAAACATGGTGGATATCTTTACAGAAGAGAAAAGTGAAGATGAGGGAAAAGGAACAAGGAAACTATAGAGTACTCAGATAAACTGCAATTCTTGAAAAAATCTAAGAACAAATAATCAAAATATTTGTAGATTGCTGCCATAGGTTGACTTTGGCCATTTGCCAGATGCCCACCCAGCCACGCTCTCATTCCCCCTCTTCAACAGGACAGCAGGAGAAAATAAGATGGCAAGTCTCATGAGTCAAGATAAATACAAGGAGATCACTTATCTGTTACCATCATGGGCAAAACTGACTTGGAAAAATTAATTTAAATTTTTGCCAATTAAAACGTATTTATACATTGAGAAACAAAGACAAAATGAACACATCTTCCTACCACTTCTTCCCTTTTCCCATGCTCGGCTTTACCCCTTCATTCCTGATCAGAATCTTTGCCGGGGCGCCTGGAGCCCCTCCTGCCCTCCTGCCGCTCTCCCCTGGCAGGGGGCTCGCAGGGCTGTTTCTGCCCCCGTTTCCCTCGGGCCTGGCTGCCGGGCAGCGCTTTGCCCTTCCTTACCCAGGCTTTCCCCGAGGCGCCCGCCCGGGGCTGAGGGGCTCAGCTGTGCCCTGCGCTGGGGCCCTTGGAGCCACCTGGAACCAGCTGTGTCTGGTGCGGGGCAGCCTTCCCTCCCAAACACCTGGGCACCTGCACCCAACAGAGAGGCATGAGACGAGTCCTGAAACTGCTGAAACAAGGGAACAGGTGATAGCCAACACAGATTTGTCAAGAACATATCATGTCAAACAAGTCTTAGTTTGTTATACAACAGGTAATTAGGTTTGTAAATAAAGGAGAAGCTGTAGGTGTCATATCTTGATGTCATTTAGGCTTTTGACATAGTCTTATGTGACATCCCCAGAACCAAGCTAGGAAAATATGGGAGACTTAATAGAAAAAGCCTAGTTGAACAGCTGTAAGAGAACCTTAATTGCTATGAAATTGTCAAAATGCAAGGATACATCAGGCAGGGTACAGAAGGGTTTCTGCCCTTATTCCAGTTCTATGAAACATTTTTATTAATATCCAGGCTGAAGGAATAGAGAGCATTCGTGTTACACTTACAGATGACACAAAACTAGCAGGAACAGTGAGTACAACAGAGACCAGGATTATAATTCTAAATGAAACTGCCAAACTGGAGAAATGGTCTGGAAAAAAAATAAAATTAAAAAATGGGAGAACCACCACAGAAATACAAGGTGGTGAAGAACTAGCTGGGAATTGTTACTTCCGATAAGAAATTAGGGGCTGCAGGGGATCACCACACAACTCAAAAGTCCTTGCAAAACAAGAGCTTTTATTACAGTAGAAAGCATAATAGCATAGGAGATTCCTGATTCTAGCTTTTGGTCCAGTTGCAAGACCACATCTTTTCCTTCAGCTAGATATTTCTAAGACCTTCTTTCATTGATGCATATAAAGTAAGACAATCCAAATCTTCTACACTGATTTCTGCAATTAAATCCTCTCATAATATGAAAGGAAACAAACAGATGAACTTGATAGCTATTTACTTAATCTAGTCAAGTTTTCCACCTAGTTGGAAGAAGGCAGCAAATCCTGACAAAATTCTCCTTTGAACCCTTAGAGTAAGGAGAATTTTCCTCTGCAGAGCACCAGAAATATGAAGGGACATGAGGAATAATTAATTGGAATCTCTAATTAAACAGCAGAGCCTAAGAGATAACTTTGTGTCATCTGGAAATGTTCTCAGGAAGTGACATTGTCTCAAATGAAAGTCCAGATGTCGATTAATTGCAATTCAGGCAACCTTGAAACTAAACAGAAAGTGACATGAAGGTGTGATATTTCTGCAAAATGTCCCTGTAGGATTAAAAGGGTAAAACGTTTTGAATTAAGATAAGTAGGACAAGAAGTTTGCCACATCACATGTTTTCCCATTTAGGAACTGACAGGACAAACCACTAGCAGTTGCCTTGAGCACTACTTTATATTCAGGGCGTGAAGTTAAGTAAGGAAAAGGAAGTGCAAAGAGAGACATGGTTTAATGTCGAAATTATCAAGGCTATCTGAATTGAGTCAATTCATCAGATAGGAAACTAGGACCATGGGGTTAGAGGGCTGAGTATCAAACTATATTTTACCTTTTTTTTAAAAAAAAAAAAAAAAAAAGAACATTAAGGTAAAAGTTTTAAAGTTTCTTTTATGTTCAGCATAATCTGAAGATTAGAGATCTATGATACTTTCTGTGAAAGATCATCCTCAGAAACAGTATGTTTGAGGAAAAAAAAATGCCATGTTTAATTATATCAATGTTCCACCTAATTTGGTACATTTTCTTCAAGACTTACTAGTACCTCAAAATGTGTCACAGCAAAGTATGAGAATCACCATATAAGACTACTCTGCCCTTAGGGAACATGTCTTGCCAACCCCTCTTATTTAGGAGCTGGTTTATGTCCTGAATCATGAAGGTTTATATCCCACATAAATTTTCTATGCAGCCTAATATAACTGTTCTCCTTATTCACAGAAATATTTATTTCTGATACTGCATCTTGTGGTAATGACTTAAATATGCCAGTTAGTCATTGTACTAAAGGGAAATTCATTTTATTGGTTTTGAATTTGTTTCCTTCTAAATTCATTGAATCTCCTTTTGTTCTTCTCAGATACAGTGACACAGCATGTGTTGAAATTAGTCATTATTTTGTGTGTCACTATCAGTGTTCTCTCTTATTACTAGTCTTTTCAATGTCATTTCACAAGATTATTTTCTAATGCTTCCTGTGTGAAAACAAAACATTCTGGATTCCAGTTTTTAAAAGACATTCTTTTAATTTGTACCCACGTTTTACCACATATGAGCATTTGCTTTCAAAACAAAAGAGCCTGTATTTCCCAACCAAATTGGGATGCCTGGCTCTTTTGTAGTTAAAAAAATATAAATTTCATGCATTATTTTTTGTGTACCTAAAATTGGGATACAATTTTAAAGATCAAGTTGTAAATGTGGATATTTCTTTCAATTAAACTGCCCTTGAAAAGGCTTTGTTTTCATGACATGCATTTTCATTACCGCTTTCCATACTTTGTCTATTAACTTTCCTACAATATATAGACTTAGAGGATGAAGGTGGAAATATGTGTGCTAGATTTACCCAAGTGTTTGCTCCATTGGTAGCACTCATGCCAGACCAACAGTGCAACAGGTTGTAAGAATGGACAAAGCCTGTTCAAAAAAGAGAAAGGGAAATTAGGTCAGAAAGGAGCTGTTTGGGATGAGTGTTTTAAAACTGAGAATCACCTGGAAAGAGCTATCTGTCTTAAAAAAAAAAAATGCTAGAAAGGCGTAGGAATTGACAATAGAGCTATTCAAGACAGGGAATCCTGGGAGAACACTGCAATGGACACTGCAATGCAGCGGGACCAAAACCCACAGGGAAACACATTAAAAAAGACTGCAAGTTCTTATGAACCTCAGTGCTCCCTAGAGGTAGTCATTAACCCTGGGACTTTTTGCATGTGTGATGTAAATTTTGATACCTCAACGGGAAAACACAAGAGAGATCTTCTTGTGGGATTTTCCCAATCACCATGCCCCAAGCCACACTAATAGGAGCAGAGCTGGGCTGACACTCAAGAGTGCTGACTAGCAGCGTCTGCCTGCTGCTTTTAGGAAAGGCAGTAAAGCTAAAGGTCAAGTGTTGTATTTTGTTAGCAGCCTAGTGAATAAATACATTGGATGTACCTCATTTTGATGTGTTCACAGTACCAAACATGTAAAATATGCAGTCATGGATGACTCCTAGATTAACTCGTTCTCAAATATTTTTCATTCTTATATTGCTTTCAGTAAATAGGAGCAAAATAGCCCATGTGGTGACCTGAACTATTAGTGCCCAAATATATAGCAAATAGTCACTTTGCCCTAATACTTCACTATAAAACCTCTTTGATTTAGAAAACTTTTGGGATTATCCAGATGTTTGGCAACATTTCCCTTGCATGCTGATGCTATGTCAAACTACTTCCTTCAGCTGTTTCTAGTGTTGTTACTTCAGACATGTAATGCATCACGAGGACCTGATTCTAGTTTGCACCATGACCTTCTACTGTGCTCTGGAGAGCAAAGGAGCCCAAGACTGGACCTTAACTTCATTCACATCAGCTACGTGGTCCTGTTACAATATTTGGTTAACATCAATAGGCCATAATGTCAATAGAAACTAGGCCCAGCAATCTAAGCCCTACATTTTGCTTAGTCTGTGATTTCAAACTCAAAAAGGAATCCAACGTTCTCTGTAAAAGCTGAACCAAAATGAAATTATTATTTAAAAGTGAAGCAGCTTTGCAGGCAAAGGCAACTGAGTATGTGGAAACAAAATTTACTTGATGAAATGGCAAGCAGAACAAAATCAAATTATACACTCTACTAAAACATTCTTTTAATAACAACAGAACAAATCCGAGCCTTCCAAGTTTCCCATGGGTTTTATTAATGTAACATATTCAAGCAGCTAGCTTGCCCAGCCAGGAAGGAGCTAAACACATCTCTTCCCCTGCCTTACTTTCAGTTTTGATGGATTGCTAATTGAAACAAGAGAAGTGGCTAAAATGGGATTGGAATTATGAAGGGTTTTGTGATTAGATTATGGACACTTTCACCTCTGGTTGACCAGATGATTTCCTGTGAAGGTCAAGGAGACTGAGGCCTCAGTTTACCAATTCACGATGTCTGGCATAAGACTAAGCACATGATTATGTTCTATGGCTTCATTAATATACAGCTGCTAAAATTCTTTCCTAAACTGAAGCTAGAAGGTCTTCATTCTTTCACAGATGGTATAAAATATATCATGTGTCTCTCTCTATTTCTTATTGCACACAGACCTGCAATTGAAGATGACCATCAAAATGGATAAGTCATGGCTCTGTTATCATACTGGGCAATGATTAGATTACCCAGAACAGTTTGCTAGACTTTTAACACCAACTTTCAGTTCAACACTGACAGAAGAAGATATGATATCAGACATTCAAAAATACATAAACAAAAAGAAGTGTGGATTGAAAATGACACCTCGTTCAGACTCCAGAAAAAAATAGTCCCTACCACTTCAGTTAAATTTAGAGGGAGGTTATGAGCTGAGAACTGATTAGATAATCTAGTTCTGTTGATTTGTGTCAGTTACAATTTACATTTATAGAATACCTTCAAAATACCTAACCTTACTCTCTGCCTCATATAAATACTTAAGAAATCAGTGAGGTCTGGTCTTAACGTGCTATGTTGCATTTTATATATGGAAAATAAAGAAACCAATAAACACAACACTATCAATTATGATAAATGGACTTGATATAACAGTAAAATATGTATTTCTCCTTAGAATAAGCCTCACCATAGGTAACTGAGCGCTAAAAGGGACTTGAATATCATTCTTTGGTGATAGAGCAGTCTTTCTCTTGTTAAAAGCATATGGGTTTAAAACACTTTAAATTTTAATGCATCAGCCACCAAGTTGTAAATTAAGAATGAACTGGTTATTCTGTGTAATTCAAGAAAGGTCATCTATCTTGCTAAGTTTTCAAATTCTTCACAGCTTTCATTTTGCCATACTTAAGACATATTGCATATTATCGCTTCACCTATCATATATTATTACAGATAAAGCTGCATATGACTTCGAAAGGATAAAGCCTCTGTGCTGCCAAGTCTTCAAAAACTACTCCAATAGCAGAAAAAAGCTCAAAGAAATCAATGAAAAGGACAAGGATAAAGTAAAGAATAAATTAGAAGAAAGGGGGCTTCAAGCATTCTGCTTCTCCTTACTAAGATTAATACATGTTTGTTTCTGATTTGTCACGCTTCCTGTTGTTAATAAATTAGGGGGGGGGGGTGGTGGTGGTGTGTTTTGGTGGTAGGGAGTGTTTTTAATCACTCTACGTAAGCCTTCTATTATTTCTTTTTCTATTGCACTGCAGAAAACATCACTGTGCTATTTCATCAGTAAAGTGAATAAACTCTCCCAAGGCTATATTACTGGTTGAACACTACTGAATACCAGAAGCTGCAGGCTGCTCCAGTGCCTTTTTTTTGTGCAGCAAGTCGTTTGTGTCAGAATATCTTGCACATGGCCACTGAGAGCCAAAGATTTCCCGACCTCAGCCTGCACTGTTATTGTCTTTGGGGAGGAAGGGGAAAGGAAGAAGGGGGAAGAGGTCTGTCCCAGGAGCTTTCAGTTTCTTCAAATAAAGTTCAAAATTGAGATCAACTTGATAAGGAGAACAAGTTCTACTTTATATACTTATCTGATTGCCACAAGCTGAAAACACGCACAAAACTGTATTTACACTATTGGACAGATATATGGGCTCGAGTAATTTCCAAAAGCTATGACCCCATACTTTATAAGAAAAACAGTTACCGGGCTTTTTTTATAAACCACAGGATTTTATTTTTTTTTTTACAGTTAAGTGAAATGACCATTTAGGGTTCATACATATTCATAATTAACTGGGAACAATTTCAGTGTAAACATTTACTTGTTTAGCAAGGGTAAAGTTTCCGTATAAAGCAGTCTTCTGTGCAGTTGATATTACTACAGCCTCACTGTTCCCTGAGGAACATAGTTCAAGGAAGCAGCTTGGAGTAAATGAAAAGGTAAAAAGGTGATTATTTCTCTGGCACTGCTAAGATAAGTTGTCATAATGAATGCAGTAAGAAAATAAAGTAACTTTAGCAAAAAAGGTGTTCCAGACTTTCAAAAGAGTGTGTAAGTTATTGATGTGATCAGAACAATAGCTACTAATGGATGAAAATGTTTCTTATGCACCTGCTTATTCTTCTGTTAATTGCCAGAGTAATTTTTGCATTGCATATATGTGCAGCTTCAGGAGCAATTGACACATTTTGCAAAGAAAAATGTAAACCAAAATTCTGCCAGTAAATTCATAGAAACATAAATAATTTTAGAGTTTCCTGGTGAACAGAGCCACAAGAATTAGGATCAAAGCTTCCAAGCAATCTGAGTATGCACTGGTAAATGCCTAGGCCTAGGATTGAGTACAGATTCTGAACTGGTGAGACTTTTGTGCTGAATACAAGTTGGAAAAATAAATTAAAATGCATACTACAGCCTTTGACCTCTCCACTGAGGCCTCCACCAAAAGGAACCATTAATGCCAGAGTGGACAAGGAGCAGAATTCCATGCAAAGGGAAAACTATCTTAGAGTTTGGTTTAAAAACACCATAAAGATTTTGAGAGACTTCCAGTTGAATCCAAAGGTTTCTGCAGATAATTTCTCCTGTGCTTCTTCAAGGGAGTAGCAGCTACAGGATTTGTTTTGAAGAGGATGTACACAAATTGTGAAGTATCTGTGCTAGCTATACAGAAGCTGAAAGTGAAGAAATGCAGTTAATTTTAATATTTTCAAGGAGTGAGCAATGGACTCAAAAACAGGGCTGAGGGATAAAGGAAACTTCTCCTTAGACACTCAAGCAATATCCAAAGCCTTTCTGACTAGATTATGTCTATTTGGTAGACATGACCAAAAGCTGATGTCAGCAAAGAACAATACAGTCAGTGGTATCTAATAATTTTAGGATTTTGCTTTGTAATACAAATGAAAGATCACCACATCCAATGTGCTGTTAAGAGCTGACACTTACTACAATGTATTGTAGATGACAACTTTTTACATGACTCTACTAGAAGGGATCTCTTAGACCTCTTAGATGCAGGCCCCTGTTCCTGAGTGCATCTTTGACAACTAATCCCTTTCATAAACTGAAGATTAAAGTGCTTTGCATACATTAATTAATTAAACCCCACAGTTACAGCTGTCAGATAATATCACTGAATAATTTATTTGACAAATTTCACTTTTTATGATAAATTATTCAATGTTCTTAATTCTTATTATTTTCTCCACACTTTATACAGTTGGGCAAGCAATTTGTGAAGCACAGTCATTCAACAGCCTCCTAGGTGTGTTCTGAAAAGATAAAAAATCCAAATAAAATACAAGTGCAACTAACATCTTCCTAACCCCTTATTTTTTCTCAGCTTTATTCATTGGTGGAGGCTATCTTATGTTTCAATAGTGGGAAATA
Organism: Athene noctua; assembly: GCF_965140245.1. NCBI lineage: Eukaryota > Metazoa > Chordata > Aves > Strigiformes > Strigidae > Athene > Athene noctua. Next base: position 89,928,891 of record NC_134038.1, read on the forward strand.
GACATTTCTTATATGCATAAAAGTTAAAGGTTTGAATCACAAAGACAAGGTCAGGGGCTGAGAGCAGTGACTGCAGTGGCACACACAGTTTGTTTTCTAAAGATTCACAGCAAGAAAAGCAGAATTCAGGTATACTGAAATCCATCTGCATTTCATCTGCATCGCAGTTACTGCAGCAAATAAACATCAATAAGCAAAATTACAATAAAACAGTACTAAAGCTCTGCAGTAATATTCAGGACACAACAACTGAAGCTTCAAATCCAAACAAATTATTTCCTTCCCTTCTGTCTAACAAAATTAAGAAGCAGTGAAAAAATCCTCCCATAATAAGTGTGCATTACACCTTGAAACTTGTTTCATTGGGGTCACCAGAGGAAACAGAGAGAAAAAGTAGAAACTCCATTAAAACATCTTGTCCTGCTTGCCTACCTGCAAGAACGGGTATTTGGTCCTGCTGTTCAAGGAACAAAAGACTGCAAGCATTTCATATAACACCATCCTTGTAGCAAAGTAATCAAAATAGTTAATAAAAGTAAAGATAAGAGAATGCATATGTGGCATGACCCACCCATCTCGAGCAAATTTCAAGAACTTCAGGAATGTTATTTGGTGTATTGGAATCTGAGGAAATCCCAGAGTTCAAAATCTGGAACCCTAATGAGCCAAAATCTCAAAAATTGAATTAATTAATGAATTAAAACCTCAGAATGTGTTCCATGTTCTCCTGAAACTACAGGAGAGGGGAAAAAACTGGTGCACCTCTGTATCCTAATGTCTTGACAGTCATAATCATAGAATAATAGAATCATAGAACGGTTTTGGTTAGAAGGGACCTTAAAGATCATCTCGTTCCAACCACCCCGTCACAGGCAGGGACACCTTCCACAAGATCAGGTTGCTCAAAGCCCCGTCCAACCTGGCCTTGAACACTTCCAGGGAGGGGGCAGCCACCACTTCTCTGGGCAACCTGTGCCAGTGTCTCACCACCCTCACAGTATAAAATTTCTTCCTTAAAGCCAATCTAAATCTACCGTCTTTCAGTTTAAAACTGTTATGCCTTGTCCTTTCACTACACTCCCTGATAGAGTCCTTCCCCATCTTTCCTGTAGGCCCCCTTTAAGTACTGGAAGGCTGCTGTAAGGTCTCCCCAGAGCCTTCTCTTCTCCAGGTTGGACAACCCCAACTCTCTCAGCCTGTCCTCATAAGGGAGGTGCTCCAGCCCCCTGATCATCTTTGTGGTCCTCCTCTGGACTCACTAGAGCAGGTTCATGTCCTTCTTAGGCTGGGGGCTCCAGATCTGAGGGCAGTACTCCAGGTGGGGTCTCACAAGCGCAGAGTAGAGGGGAAGAATCCCCTCCCTCGACCTGCTGACCACACTCTTCTTGATGCAGGCCAGGAAAGATTGGCTTTCTGGGCTGCAAGCACATATTGCTGGCTCATAGTCAGTTTTTCATCCACTACTACCCTCAAGTCCTTCCCCACAGGGCTGCTCTCAATCCACTCATCGTCCAGCCTGTATTTGTGCATCAACTTCAGCTTGTCTGATTTTGCCACACTTTTTCAAGCAAGACTTTCTCTACAGCCTAATGTAATTGAGAAAGAATAGAAAAAAAAATCTTTTTTACAAGCTGTGGTTGCAAAGATGGCATAGAAAAAGCTAAATCTTAGCTTTGCCATATGTCCCCCTGTATATTCAGCTAAAATAGCAAACCAGAATACAGGTCTTTCCTCATTCAGCAACAGTTTGTCTCCTCAACCCTTTCTGCTCTAGAATATATTTGTTAGATGTCAGGCAGTGTGTATATATTGCCATCCTAATAGACTGCAGAGGAGGACACAAAATGACAGGAGACCTCCTCAGACCAAGCTCCGCCCAGACCTTGTCCCATCTTACCCATGTGCCAGAGGAATAAGAGTTACATAGGAATGTAACTAGCAATCCATAATCATGGTATGCCTAGCTGGGCAAGGGAATAAGGGAGACATTAGCTAATTGAATTTATCACAGCTGGATGAAAAAACAAAATGCACTTATACAAGGAGTTCTTGTAAAGAGCCCTGCATGATATATGTCACTCTGAGAAAGCAAGGTATGGATTAATTGCCAGGGATTGACCAAACATTTCAGAGACGAAGTCCAAGATTTACAGTGTATCCTTTTATTTTTTTAGAAAAGACTAAATAAATTGGCCTAATCAGTCAAATTAAGGAGCTCTTCGCCCCTGCATGCTGAATCTTCTTCAATGCTAGTGAATTTTTCTAGGGAAAAATTAATAAAAATGTCTTATCATAGATCAATAGTTGAAAGTGATGGACTTACAGTAGTGAATTTAAATGAGCCTGTGAGTCTAGGATCAAACATTTCCTTCCAGTCTGGGGAGTTGCTTGATTTTTTTCTGTTATCTCTAGTGATTATTTTAAAGTATTACGTTTAAGTTCATTAACCTCCAAAATTATCTTTAAAGTGAAGGAGGAGGAAATGACACGTGCTGGGATATATGAGAATTTAACAGGCTGTTTTAGTTTCTGAGAATGTTTTATGTCTTGCTTAGGAAAAAAAAAAGGAGGGAAATGAGAAGAGTTTTGAGACAAGAATAAGTGGGTTTGGATCAATGTGCTCTCCTGGAGTTATATTCTGTTAATATGGAAAAGGACATGAGATGTTCTAAACTTCCATTTTTAAAAGTGTAAGAAAAAGAGGCAATAAAAACATTTCACAAAAGATGCACCATCCTGCCTGCCACAGTAGCTTCAATGGAAAGTGATACTCCAGCCTCTGACAGTGATTCTTGTGTAAGACACAACATACTGCAGAGGTCTGACCCTTTCACAAGTCCCACTTGTGAAAGCAGCCTAGTTAGACAGTTTCTCTGTCTATTTCTTCTCTTCTAATGCATGATTTTTAATGAAAAAATGGTAAGAAAATGAATTCTCTTTAATAACAGCACTTAAAATTCCTTTTGTAGACCTGCTTGCCTCCTTCTGTATGCCACCACACTCTTCCCCTCCACACATCGGCCACTCACACTTCCTTTGAGAGAAAATTAATCAGTTAGGTCTTGAATCCTCAAACCTGAAAAAAGACATCAGCTTTAGATAGCATGAGAACCTATGACTGCCATCATCTCTGAAAATTATTCACTTGCAGTTGCAAGATTTTTTAAGCAGCTGATTTCATTTAGATGATTTAGTTTAGCTATATATCCTCCACTGGTCTAAATCAGTACTGCTTTACTGACTCCACCAGCTTTTTGTTATTTTGCATCCAGCTGAGCTCTTAGCTCTTTATGTGTTGCCATGAGTAGCAACCATTTACTTCCCAGGATTAACATTAAGAAATAAAGGGAAAGGTACCAAATATCTGGTACTTTAGACCAGAGAAAAGCTACTCTCCACTTGACTCTTGTTGAATACTCCTGGTGACAATCTTTTCAGTGCTTGCCAGCTCATTTCTACTGTTTCCATCTGCACATTTTTTTGGGCTTTTTTCAGAGTTATTAGTTGAAAATATTTTTTTTTTTCATCAAGACAAATTAAATTGGTTGAAAGTTAACCCTTCCAGAAGTCTAGCTGAATTTTTATAAAAGTCTTCTGCAAGTAGCTGCCTATCTGAATTAATTATGAGACAGGCATATATTTTGGAACAATGAAATTCTTAAATGCTTCATATTTACATTATGAATATTTATTTAGTGTACTCTGATAGACAACCAGATGTACATCTTATCTTGCAGGACCATTTGAAATATTAACACATACAGTGCAGCTGGAGAGTAAAATGATAAGTTGCCTTATCTAAAGCTTTGCCCACTAACTTTGCACCAGACAGGGTATTTTCTAATGTTCTAAAATTCTGAGCAGATCTGAATAACCATCAATCTCTGTACAGCTTTCCAAATAAATATTTATTTTGTCCTGAACATGCAACTTGCTAGTAAATTAGCAGAGGGCTCAGGAAAGAAAACAGATCAAGTTTCACAGGCTGTTTTCTCATTTTCTAGCCAGGAGAAAAGGGAGTTTTATAGCACTAGGAAAGGGAGACTCAAATTTCTCCAAGGGATTGTATTATTTGCTTCAAAACATGGTAATTTCAGAGTCATACATTGCAGGAAGGTAGTGTCAAAATAAGGAAAAGGTTGGTAACTAGAAGAGGAAAAGAATTTGTTGCTGTTCCTATCCCAAGGAAAAAGTGAAAAAGAGAAGGGAAGGGGGAGGGTGGAAAAGAAGAGGGAGAACAAAAAAGAAGAGGGAGAAAAGAAGTAGAGAGTGAAGAAATAATGAAAAAATAAAATTAATTATTGATAAAAGAGAGATGAAAGAAGGAAGGAAAGAAAACCATAGTACTACAGTGTTAATAGACATACCAGAACAGTGGTACCACTTCTGAATACAAATCATACACAGAGTTAAATGACAATAATTCCATTTAGAATTAAAATAAAATTTATTGCACTTTGCAGCACTTAAATTAATTTATTCCTTTATTCATAGACTGTGTTTTCTGTTTCCAGGCTAACAATGGAATGTAATAATATACTCAGCGGTAACCCTTCTCTACTGGATAAAAATCATGAAAAAAAGTGTTGAGCTTGACTGAAAAAAAATTAAACACATTCCCTGAATTATATTTTCACCAACTACTCCCTTTTGATTCAAGAGCAAATATGGGCACAGCAGAAACCATTTAAAACATTTTTACCAATAGCAACAGAAAAAAAAGCAACCATGAGAAATAACAAGAAAGCAATGAATGCTCAGGTATACTACTGATGATTAAAACCCTACACAAACACAGGCACAGTGCAACTAGACATCAAGAACGTTGTTTGCAATGACACAAGCTGTCCTTAAAGGGAACATGCTTAATGTATTCAGGAGCTGTGGGAATGAAAACTAGCATGGACATCAAATTTTTTGAACTGGGCATTTGAAGTGTCAGCATTTCTGTCCCACTCTTGGATTTTTCAGATGAGTTTTTTTCTGTTCTGACTGGAATAAAAAGGAGATTCTAGCTGAAGAAATATGCTGAAACACTTCATTGTAAGTGTCCCAAGGTCTTGCTGATGCAGCCAGCAGAAAAATGGTGAAATGACGTCTCAGCACCAGCATTACTGAGTGATATCTAAATGGCCTTTTCACAAAAGCTCATGAGGCTTAGGGCTAGTTCTCCCCTCTCACCATGTTTATATTACTTGCCTCTACAAGGTGTTTTCCAAACACTTTCACTCATACCACAAGTTTTTTAAAAAATGTTACTAATTTCAAACTTTCTATCAGCTCCAGCCTGTTCCAGACTTGTGTACCCAGAGATGTCAATACACTTCAAACTAGCAAAGCAGTTCACAGTTCATGAGTTACTATACCCCAAGCTTCCTCATGGATACTCTTTACAATATACTGAAAGGGGATATTTGTAACCCAGCCTGCTCCAAGTTCTGTTTGAAATAAACACAGACTTTCATTAATCTGTGAACATTATACAAAGGGCCTCATGTACTGCAAGTATTTTCAGAGAAGACTCACTTAAAGCAGAATTAACCATGCCACATAAAGGTACTATTAACAAGCACTCCATATTGCACACAGGGAAACAGTATGGAGTTTTGTGACATAAATTAACATTTCTCCATTAAATGCGGTATTTCCCATATGGACAGCTCAGTAAAAGCAGTCTGTACACTGGATCATCTTTTATACACTAGCGTGTTACATTAAGCATTCATTTGTGTCTATTCAAGAACAAGAGCATGTGAAATATTTTGAGAGACTTGAATGCAGATCTAACATGCTCCCAAATGAGAGAGGAAAAAGGCAGGAATCTCCTTTGGAGTGGTAATTGCAGAAGAACTAAACACATTTTTTACACAAAGCTAACACTGGAGGAAAGGATGTTTTCATACCAGAGTCCTTATTTATGGAGGAAAATCCTGAAAGTGCCTCTAAGTGAATTGTTGGTAGGAAAGCTTTTAGAATATATTAATAAATGAGCAATAACAAATTACAAGGACAGAGTGATATTCACTCAGGATTTCTAAAGAACACTTTTCAGATATGAAATTGATGAACTACTAAGAGGAGCGTGTGATCAGCCTTGGTATCAGAGGAATGAAAGACACCAAACATGATACCATCTGGTTATGTAAATCTCAGGAGGATCCAGTTTTGGCTTTCATTCAGGACAAACTGATAGAGGTAAAAAAATCCCACCAAACAACAGATAACAGAATAGACTGAGGAAAAGGTTGCATACTAGAGGATTAGAAAATGAGGAAAGATATAGAGAAGATGAGTTGGAAATAACCCTCTGCTTCTCCTATTATCAAAATTAAGGTATAAAATTACATGGCGAGCGATAAAAAATAATTAAAAACATTTCTTTATAAACTAACACCTAATATCTGTTTTGAAGTTAGGTTTTATGACACCAAAAAAAGAAAAAAGTAATGATAAATAAACTGACAAAAAGTTTGTCCCTGAAGAATTTCTGAAAATTAATTTTTTCCTCAAATTTATTCAACTAGAGAGGGAAAAAAAAAACCAACAGGTAAGCCTTAGTTCCAACTCCTAGGAAAAATAAACATGGGTTACCTGTTAAAGTACCTCCTCCACTGTCCCCACCTCCCCCGTCCTTCCATAACTGCAACATCCCCTACAACTCCGAGCCTGACAAGTATTGATGTTTGTCATTGGGTACTCCACAAAGCCAAAGTTTTACAAAGCTGCAAGGCAGACAAGGCAGAGAGGTGTAACATGCATAACTGCTGTACTTTGATCTAGAAGAGTGCTGATTTAAGTTACACCTCACCCCACTCTGGTATCACCACAGTGATCGGCCATGTAGCTGAACAGAGAATTAAACCCATTGGCATACTCTCTTCTTGGCATTCACTAGATTTTCAGATTTCCAATAGCACCTACTTATTACAGAGAGTGGCTTGTATTGTGGGTATTCTTGATTCTGTCAGTCTGATTTACTTGTGAAACCAGGCAAGAATAACAAAACTGTTTGCAAAAATGTTCAGGGCTGTATTGTTTGCAATGGCTTCCAGGAAAGGGACTGGAAGCCACATTATTGAATGTTTTGTGTTTGAATGTACTTGGTGTTAAAGCTAAAGCATTATATAGAAAAAAGCTTGCACAGAACTGAAGAAGCAATAAGACATCTAAAGAAATAAATACAACAATAAACACAAAACAAAGACTTGCAAATTTAACATCTATCGCAAACCAGGATCTCATTCCAAGAACTACTGATAGGATAGCATTACTTGCCTCAGCATTACAATTTCTTTGTGCTCCAGAGTCATTACCTTTTCCTTCCTTAAATCCATTCAGAATTAGCTTCTTACCCATACTGGCTCATTCCTCCAGTCAGGTCAGCAGTTGTGAGACAGAGCTTCTCCACCTCTGTGCTCTGACCATGCCATTACCCACTCACCAAAAAGGACACAGGCCTTCTGGATCCCCCAGGCTATGGTTTACAGTAGCCCATGGTCACAACACCTCTTTCACAACGCATCACGTCACAGTGCTTCTTAAAGGAAATTAATAGGTATAGCTTGAAAAACCCAAACTTGGTGCACTACTCTGTGCTTGAGAGTCATCTGGATCTCTGTGAAAGAGACACTTCAGTTGAAATAGATACTACAAAGCTCAACTGTAGAGTTTTCTGAGAAAATTATATGAATTATGCTGTCTCATCTGGCTAGCCAGACTGTCCCTCGTAGACTTAATATATATTCAAGCATTAATTTGCATGCTATATGTATTGCACAAAATATCTTAAATGGGTAACAAGTATGATTAGGTAAATAATACATGCAGGCATACTTGCACCTGTACTTACACGCATGTGTTTCCCAGATTCACATGTACAAAGATATTATTAATAAAGATGACAAAGGACCACTTTTCCAGAAAAGTTAGCATTTCCAAGTTCTAGATTTCATAACCTATTGTTAATATTTGTGAGGAATTATAGGGATTAGTAGAAAACAATTGCTGAGGTCTTTAGTTAAATAATCATTTGTTCTCAGCGTCATTAAAAACGAGTCTTCACTTGCTACTCATTTTCTTTTTGGCTACGAAAGTTAGTGTTTGTTTAAATAAGGATGGAAAATAAGCTGTTCGAAGATGTTTACACAGAAAAGAATAAGGTACCAACAGGAGGAAGCATATTTAATACTATTGTAAAATAGTTATATTTTGAGCACAGGTTTACTGCCTAATTCAGAGCATGATGATACAGGCATCTGGTGGCTTCTCATTTGGAGTAGCATTGCTATTCCCAAATATTTTAAAATAATGAGTTTTCTTATTCCTGAGGTTTCAAAGAGCACACTTGCAAGCTTATCTCTGCAGCAGCTTTTAGAACTAGGAACTCACTCTTTTTTTCATGGTAAAACCTGAAGTCAAAGTAAACCTATGACTTTGAGCTCCAGGACTTTAAGGGCTAAAGATGAGGAGGCAAGCAGGAAGACAGAATGGACAGAAATGCCAGGAGGCTTCAACAGCAGCCTAAGAGAACACTGTGTAAGTGAACCCTACAACTCTAATTTTTCTGTTGGGCAAGTCACTTGAACTTCTCCTAATTATAGGTTCACCATGCTTCATTTTAAGCAGAGGTCAGCACTAAAGTGCTATATTTCAGAGAGAGAAAGAGAGAGAGAGAGGTGCTAGTTTTCTAGCAATGTAAAATGACACTGCTTCATTGGCCCAAACCTTTCCTCTGCAATTCTCCAGCTTTTGCAGAGGAAACATGCTGACTCCTGCACTCCCGTAAGAGTACATTCCCTCCATGCACACAGCCACAGCTCATGGCCCTGTAGAGCAGAGACAGCCCTTAAGATTGACGGAGCACTGTGGCTTCACTAGTCCCTCTTCCCTTTGCAAAAAGAGAGGTTTTTCAAGCTATCCTCGTCCCACAGACGCTGAACTGTGTGAAACAACACAGATGCTACAACTGTAGTATCCTGTCGTCTGTGTCTTCTGTAACAGGGAGCAGCAGCTCCTGGGTTCTCAGAGAGCCTGCTGGCTAAAGACTTGGGTAAACAACATCACTACTTTGTGTGTGCGTTCACAGTTATTAAAATAGTACAATGGACAAAATAAATTCAACAGGAATTTCCCTATTTCTGTGGGAGTTCAATGATGTTTGAGGGAAAATGTTAAAAATTCCCCAGACTGTTCTTCTCACCTGACAAGCTTGCACCTGTTTGCATACACATCCTTACTTTTTGTGCATATGAGTTGCTGCCTGGAGAAGCCTAAACCTTTACATTCTGTTTAGGTTTGCAGTATGGTTTGGTTCAATTTTAATCTAATGTAGTTCTTATTTTCAGTAGGAATTTCACAAAGTACAAACCAGGATAGAATATGGTCCAGTACTGTGGCAATTGCCAGAATTACCTTATGTGGATTTTGTGATTTCACAAAGTCACCAAATTTGCATCATACAATTTTGGTAATATTGAATCTGTTACGTGACATTTTTTATCCATGGAATATACTTCTGGACTTTGTCTATGTAATATAAGTTATAATTCCCCCAATTTCCTTCAATTTAACTCTCTGAATAGTGTAGTGGTAGGATGTTACCTTAATATTGTCAAAGAACAGCAACCGAGACATGTTAAATGCTTCAATGCGTAACAATAAATCAGAAGAGGTTCTTTCACAAATGACAGCAGCCTCATAGCCTTTTTTATTTTACTTATTAGAACCAAACTTAACCTTTCCCTTCCCTAGAGTGGCCTCTTTGCGGTCATGGTTCCCGACCTAATTCTTAGCGGTTTCCCAAAAGAAACTAAAATACCCTCCTGAATTTTGAAAGTGGTGAAAAAAACCATCGTCGATAACATTTAATAAATAACCTTTGTTAAAACAGTCTAAATCTATGTAGAGTATGTCCCAACAGCCCTCTCACAACCCACAGCTGATTTGCATATTGGGTCATGGAACATGTTTTAGGATATCTGACTGCAGACCTCACTGAAACATTCATAATACTGTGTTCCAAGTAACATTCAGTATAAACTGTTATTAAACAGAGACTCATTGTTATGAACACCCAAACCACCTCTGAATTTGTATTTTTAAAAAATCAAATCTTATTTTCTACTTGAAATTAACTTTTAGTAGCTTTACTTATATTAAACAGAAATTTTCCATAAGAGTTCTGCAGCCCTGAACATATTCACACACATGCTGCTTAATTGAGAAAGGCCATCAGAAGCTGACCTGGAACAGCTATCTGTGCTGTCTCTAAGGGATAAGAGATCTAGAAAGTAGGAAGAATGTATTCTGATATGGTATGACAAGGGTATGTGTTACAAACATGGTTTTTAATGGGCTACTCATTGATGACAAACCTTTTTTGTGTGTGTGCATGTTGTAGAGATGATCTCAACCAAACCAATTACACTTTCAGAGATAATCAATGCAATGAAATGCATTGATAATCCACTTATGACATGTGATAATTAACTTATGCCATGTGGATTTTATCTTTTGTCTGTGTTGTTTCCAACATGGTAATTGCTCATCTCTCCATTTCAAAAGTCAAGGCCTTGCAGAAACATTTTTAATTTCTTTGATGTAGGAAAATTATAAATGGCACATTTAATAAAAGTGTAAAATGCTCCAGTACATTATTATATAGAAAATGATTGGATTTAATGGAAAATGAGTTGAGCAAACACTTTTTTTCAAAGGAGTTTTTTCTTATAATCCATGGTCTTACAACATAATGGGACCAACAGAAAGCATGTGGAATTTCTGTTTTCAAAACAAGTATCTCTAACTCCAATGCTTTCACAGATTATTGGACATTACATCTTGTTCAGTGCTAAGCAGCAGACTAATAGGCAATTTTAGGGAGCTTCCCACTTAAGAGGATAAATACAAAATATTTGTAGGTGGTGGCTTACTTTTATTAAAGGCATTCAGTGTTGATACTCAAGGGCCAGTGACATCAGATGTAGTCCTGGTAGAAATGGAGAAGTGAGAAAGACAGGAGGTAAATATTTCCCTCCCCATGCAAATTCATTTGCAATTTTAAACAAATTTGTTGGAACTGTCATGCTACTATTATTCATTGTTCAGTAACAAGATTCCGGCAGATGTATTCACTAAACAGTAATACTCACTGCAAAGCTGGTTTTGTTTTCATTGCAGAGAAAGTCTGCTTCCCAGCTCCACCCTATTCAATAAGGATCATGCAGGAAGCTTCTCCAGCAAAAATCTCCACTGGAAATGGTTGAGTCAGGAAGAACCTCTGCAGAGGTTCCTGCTGTTCAGATGCCCCCCTTCAGAAATGGAAAATAAGTCAGTCTTTCACAAACTTGAGTTTAGGATAGCTGTATTACCCATAAGTAGCAAAACCACAATCACATTAGGCAAATGATTTCATACATTTATTCAGGTAGAAGCTTCATGTCATGCCAGAGTATATTTCTGTGCAGTGAAAGACCACACATGTCATAGACACATTCTTTTAGTGGCATTTAAAGCTGAGAAATTTCCTTGGTGTTGCATGTCATATATTGCTCAAAAAGAAACAGGGTTTCCTCAACACTCTAAGTCCCATTTTAAAAACCTCAGAAGGAGAGATAAAAGCTTATGCATTTTGGAAAGGTCTGAAGACTACCAAAAATAACTTTTCCATATTGAATAATATTCCAGGATTAACACTTGATGTCATAGGACCTATCATCTCTAGAAACAGAAGCCTTCTCTTATTGGACAGAGGGAAAAGTAGTCTTTGAAGCTTTCTAACAGTATGAAGCGCCTGCCTCTAATACTGATGAGTTATCAGACCTTAATCCTTTTACTAATCCGGAAAAATTGCCAGAATACCGTCACTTTCAACACAAAACCAAGTGAAACTTGGCAACTGCAATGAATGTCACTTCGGAGCATTTAAATAAACTCAAGTTCAGTATTCAAAACAAAACTCTACAAATGTGAACCCATGCAAGTCAAACCACTCAACCAAAACTATACCCATGAATCACTAGGAAAAAAAGCTCTGTTAATTCAGGGACCTTGCTCAACATAAATGACTAGTTGCCAGTCTAGGAAATCCCAGGTGGCAATAAGAAAAGCCACAGTCTACATCATGTGCATTGGCTCCATTTTATCGTTCCTTTACGCTCTAAGTATAATGCTAAAAGCCCTCCAGGGGTCTGAATGCGCTGGAAAGACAACATGTATTATATCTTTACATGGCACACTCAACAAAAGTCTCTTCCCATTAATTGATTAGGGCTCCTTTGTTCAGATCAGCCCCATCCTCTTCAGGAGTTAGCAGTTCAGTGACAAGTACCGGAGACATCAGGGTCTACACCTTTGCTGGGGGCTGATATACCCTTATTATTTTATGAAATATGTGAGCTCAGCCACAGCATTGCCAGAGTCAGTGAGGCAGAGCATCAAATAATCTGTGGCAATGGTATCTAGCTCTTCATAAATTTGGTTAGTTCCTGAAAAGCAGAACATGACTCCACCATATCAACACAGTGACTGGTAGGATCTTTTATGTAAATTTATATGCATTGTATTTAAAACAAATTGATGCATTAAAAAATGTATTTTCATATTTTGAAGGATGAATTTTTAATAACGTAATTACAACTTCACAAAAGAAAGAATCATTACTTGTTACACATTCCAAATCCTTCTATATCAAATATGCGTCTCCAAAATTGCCCTCTACATGTATATTAATGATGCCATCAGATGCTTAAAAGACATGCCTTGAATAATACATACAATTTAAATTAACTCCCATTCTTAATGTTCTCAAAGAAAAGTGGAAGCAATCAAGTCATAAGTCAGGTTCACTCATAATTATTATCATTTCAGTATTATTATTTATTATTAATACAAAATTCAGTGATCAGTATGTATTTACAAGCAATCTCAGTGAATCTACACAGAACCCAGACCTTGCAAGTCACATCAACATTGTAGAACAATTCAAGGCTCAGTAAGCAGAAAGAAACCTCTGGCAGATTGACAAGAAACTGGCTCTGACAAGTTACAAAACCAATGACCACTCACGGTTTAGAAAATCATCATTCTCTTTTGTTGTTGGTACAAAGATATTTTCAAAAGAAATGAGAAGTTATTATGATCTTTAGCTATCTTCTAGGACAGAGAAGCCAAAGAATGGTTATCAGGCTGTCATGGTCCTGAATTGTAGTGACGTCAGTGTAGCAGCTGATCAATAGGTACTTGGACCTCTCAAACTTGAGACTTTCCTCTTTGGTGTCACCAAACTACATTGGCTCTTTTTCAGATGATATCAAAACTTCAGTGATGCTCCAGATCCCACATGGGAAAAAAATATCTTGAGGGCGAGCAACAAGTCTGTTATCTAAAGAATTGCCCATAGCTAGCTAACTGAAGATGCAGAGGTAGTTGCTTTTATATATATATATATATATATATATATATATATATAAAAGTAGTTAAATGTAGTAAGCAGAGAAGGGACTAGAGGAAAATTGCAGAAGAGACATAAAAATAGATACAATCAAAACAGAGAATACAACTTCACATTCCTTTAGGGAACAGGATTCGAGGAACTAAGAGCACTCAGGGGCAGAGAATTTTGTAGAGAATCTTAAGAAAATTATCCTCACTTTATTCTCACCCACACAGTCCAAATTCGCAAGATTTTCCAGTAGAAGGTCACATAATTTCATGGGGGAAGTGATGTTCTTGCTATTAACATAATTCATCTATACAGCATGAGGCTTTGCTTCTGATTTATGGAATCAATACCTGGGAGAAACTGTACTTTGAAGAAAGGTGGGTTGTCAAATTATCCAAAGACCTTGAAAGCTCGATTTTATTTGACAAAGACATAGCTTGAAATTCCTTCAGGAATGGCTCTTTCTTACACTGAATGTCAGGACATAAGGAATTCTTGATGGAGCAAGGGATTGGGAAAAAAGTCTCTAGGGTAGTGAACTCCAGTCTCTGCTCTCGCAGAGAGGAAATTTAGGTGAAACACTGCAAAAAAAACTCTCAGATGTTCTCCTGCTCATTGCAGGAAATAGAACCAAGAAAAGCTTCAATGTTTCTCTTGTGACTGGTAAATGCCAATTACCTACCTAATGAAGTCATGGATGCTAGTGTTTACTGTGGGGAGATTACTACTGTGCGAGGAAACAGCAATCTGAAAAGTACCAACTACAAATAGTAGACAGAGAGAATAGTCCCTGGTACAATATTTGGCAATAACCTCACTAAGATTCTACTGGAATCATTTCAGTTTCATATACTTCATATACTTCATACACAGTGTTATTCCTGTATGTCTGGGAGTGTGATTTTTAACCCTTGAGCTCAGTCATGTCCACCCTGATGGCCATGGGAAATTTAGGACTGAATGCCAAATCACCAAGACATTGAAGCTGACTTCTATTAAATGTGACTAAGTTGGAGAGTCACCTCACGTCTGTAAACACATGAGCAATTTTAGGTTTGGGGGTTTTTTTTGCATAATACTTCTCCCCTTCCACAACAGATTTTTTGCAAACTGCTTACAGAGGTTCAAATAAGGTTCAAATTTCTACCAAACCCTCCTTCTTAGCCATAATCCCTGATTTATCTGTGGCCACTCTTTTTTTTTTTTTTTCTTTTACTCCCAGTCCTTTAACCAGTGAACCAGAAGCGGTGAATCAGGAGATAGGGGGGTTAAACCTTCCCACAGCATTTAAAATAGAAGCAGTGTCACATAATTCACTGCTGGGAAGAGAGCACACCTAGATAAAGGGCCAAATGGTAGTTTTCTCTGTACTATTAAAATAAGTAGAAAAGACAGGGACTGTAATTACATTTAAACCCTGGCCTCAGTCTAAAGCCCACCACATACTTCCCACTTCGAGAGCAGTAGGCAGAGAGGCATTTTGCCTTGATATTGTGCTCAAGAGGATCACCAGGCATTTCTCCTTGAATGACACATTCATGCTCCTCTCCAGCAAGAATCATCCTCACTGATGGCTTTTTTCCATCAGAGCCCTTGGACGCAAATCACTGCAGTATCTGCTGGCTGGAAAGTTCTGGCTCTGCAGCAGAGAGCAACAAGAAGCAGAAGAAGATGGAGTGATCTGCATACCGCACAGCATTTACAATCCAAAAGGAGAGCATGTTGCAAGTGTGAACTGAATTTCAATAAAAAAAACCTTAGAATACAAACTAAAAAAAGAAAGGTTAATGACGTTTACCTCTTAAAAAGGCCAGCATGCATATGCTAGAGGGGATGTCTGTAAGGAATGACTGATTGGCAACTACTTTCTGTATTGCTTCTGTTGAATCACAGCTTTATAATGCAGAGTCCTTCATTTTGAGTGACTGCCTATTGAGAAAAATGCGACTTGGAAATACCACCTTTCTAGGAGGGATCACCCACCAAGCATCCACTTGATGTAGATTTTGACAGGTCTAACCCTAACCACACAAGTTAAATCTTGAAGTTGTGAGGCTTTAATGTCTTGAGATTACTGTTTCCCTTGGTCACAGACTCTGTTCAGCACTGATTATTTTTAGGATGCAGAGGTTGCCAGCTTCAAAGGAATGTCCCTAAAGGACTGCCTTAACAGTCACAGTCAGCCAAATAAAGTATGACAACAGCTAGCATTACCATTTACCTGGCTGCATAACTTAACCCTCCTGACTATGTACAGCTTCGCACAAACAGTCTCTCAGCCTTCCAGATGTGCTATAAGGTCAATTTCCACAGTCTTTCCCCAGAAGATCAAGACAGCTGTAAACTGGGGCACTGATCCAAACCGAGAGCAACTATCATTTGGCAATGGGTTCAACTCAGTGCTTTTCACTCTATTTTTCAAGTGTCTAAAAAATACAGGCATTAAAAACCTGCAACTGGCAAATACCATACATCAGATTCCAGAGATAAGCTCATCAATAGCACAGTTTGCCCAGGCTGGCTGTTATAAACTGATAACCCTTAGGGAAGGTGGGGAGAAGAGATCACTTTGAGCCTGGGGACGGTGTGACTCTTACCCAGCTAGAGCAACTTTTCACCTTTGCAGTCCCTCATCACTAGATACTACTAAAACACGGTACATTTTACTTCACATTGTTCCCCCTTTGAGAGACAGAGGTCTGCCTGCAGTTTTTTGGGTTAACTCAAGCTAGCATTATATTGGAATTAGGCAGCAGCACAATGGTATCGATGTGCAGTTCGGTTACTGAAATAATGATTTACGGCTTACAAAGATTGAAGTAAAACTTGTGCTTTCATGACTATGTTCCTACTGAAACCCATGTTAGCCATTGAAATCTTGTTCAGGTACACCTAACTGTGATGCAGATCCAGCTGCACTGCAGTACAGACAGCTTAGCTACTAGCCAAACTACCACTGGGGATAGTAATTAATAATTAGACTATGCATGAGATTACACAGAAGTAGCATGAAGGAGGATCCTTTGAAAGCCAATGCCATACTATCATATGAAGGACAAAAAGAAAAAAAAATATTTAAAAAGCAGCAATCTTTCTGCTTATCCCTCTGGGAACGTAATTCCTTCTTTTCAGCACAGCAAAGCTCAAATATATAGGACACAGTGTGGGACAGAGGGTCAATGGGTTACACTTATTTATATGCTATCTGTATTTGGTTCAAGGACTCTCAGATTGAAAATAGAAAGAAAAAAAACCTTTCCCTGATGGCACTTTCAGCCAGTAGAAACTAAGATAATATTGTACTTTTACAACATGCAGTAGATCACCAAATTCATTTTTACTGGGGTCATAACAAAGAATTTAGCTCTAGCCTTCAGAGCTAAGAAGCTGGTGCACTAATCGTATGGATTTGTCATCTGAGGTGCCTGATTGCTATTGTGTGGGTGGGGATGGTTGGGGGGGCGTGTGTTTCTTTTTACACTCAGCTGTGTATTGGTCTTGAGTTCAGGACTATATTGTTGCCATATTTGAAAACAATACTTATTAAGGAAAATTATACTTTCACATAAGACAAAGGAAAGCAATGTGAAAAGTTCAAAAAACCAAGCCTGTTCTAGCCTATATTCCATACTTTACTAGCATTGTTATTGCTTTTTATGATTTTTTTTTCCCCTGTTTAAACATACCTGTAATTCTGCTCTCTCCCTACGTGTATGAATGCTTTCTAGGTGTAGGCTGTAGAAAAGCTGTCACAGCTATACCACATACCTTACTGTTTCCAGGTCAGCTTTCAGCTCATGGGCATCACCAAGGCACTGTGAGTGTTTGTTCTGAATTTTTGGGCTTGTCCTTATATTCTGCCAGGATCAATTACAAGGTTTGCTGTTACAACACTGGTTCTAGCGACCTGGGCACTTTGCTGCATCCCGGGTGACCTAGAGAAAAAAAAACCACAACAAACTCCTGATGAGCAATTAAAAAAAAAAAAAAAACCCCACACAAAAAATCCACCAAAAAACCCACAAACAAGAAAACCAGCTTGAGTTTGATGTCTAGGAGAAGCAAATAATCTGTGTGCACAGAAAACAACAACAAATCTTACCATAGTCAAGAGTGCTGGAATAAGTATAGTTGGTACACAGACAAAAATCAAACTAATATCTTGTATACATTCTTGAAAATTATTCTCTATTCAAAATGCTTTCAATGCACCTTGTTAGAAGAACCTTCCCACATTCTCTCCAATTATACGAATATGGGTTTCTTCCTCCTTCACCCAGAATTTTAAAGTAGAGAACCACAGCATTTTCTTTTCATTTTTTGCTTTTTCCTCTCCTCAGCCTTTGCCTGTGGCTGGCAGAATTCAAGCCATATATATCTAATAGCTGGAGGAAAAGTAGAAAAACAAGTCTAAGAATATGTACATCCAAAAGGGTCCTTGTTTTGGCTGGGAGCATTGGAAGGTAAAGCCAATTAAACCCGTAAGCCAAGCTAGACATAAAAGCTAAGAGCCATTTGAGGAAAAGACAATTATTTCTTTAAAAATAAAACAAAATTAATACAAATAGAGACTATGATTATTTAACTCCCTTCATAAAAAAACAAACCTCAAAGCCCTCTACACTTTTAAATTAGACTTCATAAAAGCCTTTCATGTAAACAAGTAGTATTGTCCCCATTGTTACAAAAAACCTGGACCTAACACAAATTATATAGTATATATTATGCTACAATCCATACTTTTAAAGTATATTGGCCTCTATTCAGTGAGAAATAGGGTTAGGACTGTGCACCTAATCTTTTAAGGACTTTAAGACAAATGTAAAGTTTGTTTCACACAAACACATGAGACTTCCCCTCAGTTTCCCTATTCTTGCTCAGAAAAAAACGTTGGACTGCAACTATATAATCCATGTAACAGATTTTTCACACTGGGAGAGCGGTTCCCTGGAGGCAGATCTGTAAAATGACAGAGGTCAGATGACGGTTTAGGAGCTGTGTGCTCAGTGTGTGTCTCACTAGCAAATCAGGCCTTTTAATTATTTGCAGTCTGGGGCAGAATTTCATGCATATGCTTATTTTTACAGAGTTCATTCCTGATCTCAAGCTCCTTTACTTAAAGGGATGGAAATCCAGAGCCTGAAGAGCAAGTATTTGGACTTCATCAAGTAGCCTTTAAAGGTTCATATTGCTAGTCCAAGTACTAAATTTTGTCCTCTTAAATGTACATTAGAGTATCACAGTCTCTACTATGCTAGTTATCATTATCATCTCTTATTCGCTGCCAGAAAGTTGACAAGTGCCTTCAATCAATCCATGATATGAATATTCATCACCCAATAGTTTTACTTTAAAAACAAATATCAGTAAATATCTGCAGAACTCTCCAGTTAATTTATTCCATAGATGTCTCTAAAATGCTCCTCAGGTATAACACCAGTTAATATATATGTATTATTTTTTTACAAACCTATATCCACTCACTCTTTTCTTGTTTCCATCTGTATCTGTTCATTGACTCCTGTCTTAGCTGCTTTGAGATAGAGACCACCTTTCTATTAAATATTTGAACAGACTCTTGCAAAATCTACTTGGCTGTGATTAGAGCTCTTACAAATAAAACAAGACGTGCTCTATCAGCAATAAATAAATGCATCATTGATTCACTTACTAAACAATGTGTTCTTAAAATCACAAGTCATCTGATTTTGCTGATTCACTACAGGTAATCCAGCCAGCAATTTCCAAACGAACATTTTCTGGCTCTTGCACTGCTGTTACAAACATCACCTTCAGTATCCTTTTATATACAAGCCCTTTAGTAAGGGCGTTAACTCTTACACATATTTATAATGGTTCTCTAATCATCATTGTAAACAATACACTGAGGCTGACAAAGAGTATTACACTGAGCAATCCCAGTAAAATCAGTGGGATGTGCACCTGATATAGGACTTTTCCAAACACTGAGTACTTGCTGACTCCATTCATGCCATATATTGCAAATGTTTATTGCCTCATTACTTAGAGCAGTAATAAAATAGCTCAGTTCTACCATATAAAAAAAAAAAAATTCTTCAAAACCCATGAGATTGACTTTAAATCATGTATTATCTTTAACATTAAAAGTTTATAGTATTTTTCTCTTATTTTATGTTGTCTTGGTATTTATTATATGCTTTTATGGCTAGAAACTCACTAATTATTTTTCATTTAAAGGTAAGGGTCGCATGTAAATACCCGAGTTGAGGATTTAAGAAAAACCTGAATATCACAGGAGTGTATAATGCCACGTTTTCATAGATTTTATGAAGAAGCAAAACCTAATTCCTTTTTTTCTTCTGTGAAAGATCTACTATCTGAATTAGATCTACTTTGCTGAATCTACTTCAGTAGATCTACTTAGATCTGCTTTGCTGAATTAGACTACTTTATGTGATAGTTGTTTCAATTTAATTTGAAGAAGAAAGACAATCCAGAAGAAAAGCTTTACTCACAGAAAATTAACACACACCTTTTTTACGGGTTGATTACACTTCGGTGTTTTTCAAGAGATGATTATTCAGGTTTCCCTTTTGTTTATCCATCTACAATTCCCTTCTAGATAGCTGCTCTTTTTTTTTTTTTTTTTTAATACAACAGGTTAATGTTCCAAGTGGTATATTTTGTGAGAAAAACCTTGATTTTTTTCCCCTCTCTCTTCCTCTCCATCCCCAGAACATCACTATCTGTTCAGATTGAAAGTCTTTAGGGTATTTTGAACGCAGGAGACTGAAAAGTTTGAATGAGGTACTCCACTGGCAAGCTTTCAAACTTATTTGCAGATCAGGACCTCTTTTGTAAAAATCTCCCCAGGAGGAAGGCAGTTAGACACCTGCCAGTAGCCTGCAGTGGCACCATCCCACTGTGATGTTAATGAGATGAATGAGAGCACTACGGAGAGCTGCAATAATTACAGGGTGAAGAGCTTGTCTTTTCCTGGCCCTTCTCTCTGGGCTGCCTGTTCTATAAAGCAGGGTCTTTTGTAATACTAATTACAAATGTTAATTAAACATTTCTTTGGAATTTTGCCCTCCATTAATAGGTCAGATAAACAGGGAATAGCAATGACAGGCACAAGTCATTATCAGCCACATGAGAAAAATACCATTTATTTGCTCCCTTCCTTTGGCCCCTCCAAAGACGTAACTTCTGGCTTTGTTTTGATTTATTAAACAGACACCAAAACCACTGAAGTGTAGCTTTGCAGCACAGAAATAAAATTAAAATTATTCCTACAATAATGGAGTTAAACATAGTTCTAGGGCCCCTTCCATTAAAAACTCACTCTAGTCCATGCTGGCTTGACCCCAATTTTTAAGCATAATCATGAATCTACCTCTAAGACTACATGAAACACCTTCCAAACACAGATTTAAGGAAACATTCATGACAGCTGTTGGGGACAGCACAAAATCTAGTTTGACGGCTTGGTCTGGCATGAGCAGTGCATGGCATTTCAAATTGTTGCACTAATCCCACCTCTAACCTGGTCCCTAGAACTACAGGAGTGACCCCTGCTCAAATCAGAACTGAACACAAGTGCTTAGCAGACATCATCACAAAAAGCCCTACCCCTTGCCCAACAGCCTGCAACAGCCAGATGCTCCCATCCAGGCTCACACGGAGCAGTAATTTCATACATTGGCAATACTACCTATTTCAGTGAAATCCCTTCTGCTGGGTCAGCTCACCTTACTTTTTCTTATAGTCCACATTGCTAGGACACAGGAGGAGACCAGATTAATTCTAAATTCCTCCTTTTGATGTTTTTCTCAAATATGTACACCTTGGTTTAGAAAACATTTGGTGACACCAAACAGAATTTCATCCAAAAATAATTGTTTAAGCCAGAAGATGCACTTCAGGAGCACAACTAATGCACCCCAACAAAGATATGAAGGAACCTCCCTGAAAACTAGCAGGGTGGGCACAGGGTAGGCACAGGGTTTTACTTTTCAGATTCATTTCTCCTGGGCCATGCCACTTGGGAATGCAAACACAGTCTAATTTAATCTTATTTTTATTACCTAAAATAAGATTTTTTTCCATTTTTTCATTTTGTCAGATAACACAAAGTCAGGCTATTTTCCCATTTGACGGGGATTGGCATTAAAATGAGGAATCCATTATTTTCCCATACAGCTCCATTGCTTTTACAGCATGTGACACACATTGGCAAGACAAAGCCTATAATATGGTACGAGTCAATATCAGAAACTTCTGAAGACTTGTGATTTAAGGGTATCTTTATTTGTACTACTAACCACCATGGCATGGTTGTCTGTGGCTACCAGACTTCACTCTTACTCACAAGTTCCTGTGTGCAATGGGCTTGGAAAAAAGTCTGGTGTATGAATCACCGAAACACCTCAATACTTGCACCATTACAGTGCAGGATGAACATACATACAAAATCTGGCCCACATTGATTTACAGATTCATAGAATTGACCAGAGTTTTGATTTTTAACTTAGATGGAGAAGTTTGAGTAAGTTATTACTATCCCAGCTCTGACAGTTTTTATTTAATGAAGCAGAATATGTGACTGGGCAGAGCCCCGAGTACTCCCACCATTTCCAAAATGCCCCAAGACACACTGTGAGCTTAACTCTCTCCTCGGCAGCTTTCTATCACCCACTAATAATGCAAAAAGACAAAATCAGGAAAGCCCATGTCTCGCTAAAACCACACTACTTAAAACAGCTGTTCTGTACTGCCACAGCCTCTGTAAAAATGCAGCCTCATCTGTTTTGTTGAGTCAAATAACTTTTCTCTTGTAGTTGCTAATCCAGGTGTCCGTTGTCAGCTCCAGTGGTAGAAATGCAAGGAAACTGCCCAGTCTAACACTGAAAACAGAACCATGATGATCCAGACTCTGCTCAGAGTTCTGCTCTGCTGAAGTTCACAAAAACCAAAGTATCTTTTACGTCTCTGGTGATTCATTTATCCTTACTTATCATATCCACCATTTCAGCTATGTTTGCAATTACAATGATTGTCAGGATGCTGAAACGAGCTTGCAGTTAGGGAGTAATATGGAATTTAAACAGAAAAGTCACAAATAAGAGTATATGCCACACTGATGCACATAAGAGAATTTTGATTATCCAGACTGATTTCTTAACACAGGCCATAGATTCTTAGTACAGAAATCTGTACATCAGGCCATAACTTCCAAGTTAGAGTACACAGTTTTCAAAAGACATTAATTTTGGATTTACAAATGTCAATTGATATATAATTCAAAGTATCCTTTATTAAATATCTCAAAGATTAAAATTTGCCTTTTAAAAAAATTGATTTATTTCAGCTTCTGGACACTTGATCTTGTTATACCTTTTTTCTGCTAAGACTAAAAAAACATGGTTCTCTCCACGTAGGTACTTTCATATCATGACCCAGTCACCTCTTAACCTCATCTTTGATAAGCTAAGTAGATTGATTTTCTTAAACTCCCACATTGGAAGAGCATGGTTTTATTCAGAACAGAGAAGATATTACTTCATAGAACTTCTCTCAAACACTAGGGTACAGCTAGGTAGAGTTTCACAGAAAAAGTATCACCCTTTTGGTTTTGGTTTTAAACAACGATAGAAAAATTACTGCTAACATAGCGGGAGGTTGGACCTCCAGAGCACCCTCTCAATCTGAATTACCCTATGATCTTGTAATTTCTCAATTCTTCAAGACAGCAAACAAAGCAGAAAGTGAGTTTAAAAGCAAGATAATCAGTATAAGTAGAAGGCACTCCAATGACTTCAACAGAACCATATTATGTTATACCAGGTAAGGCTCTAGTTCCAAGAGCAATAGAAAAGATATAAATCATCATAGTCCAAGCATAAATCTGACTTAATAGGGAGGTACAACAGTTACAAAAAAAAAAAAAGAAAAAAAAAAAAAGAAAAAAAAATTGTTGCTCTAATAGTAACTAGTCTTCTGAAATACATGTTATAATGACTGTAGGAGACGTACTAATAGCCCTATACAATGTGGCAGTTCCCATCTTTCTGTAGAAAACATTTCAGTCGTTATAAAAAGCTGGATGTTTCAGAAGTAGTTTTACAGGCCAGTTATTTAGCTTCATTTTCATTACATTTTGCAAGACACTATAATAACGGTGTCCTGAATGTACGGCAATTTCTTCCATTTCATTTTGCAAGACACTGTAATAACTGTGTGCTAAATGTATGGCAATTTCCTGGAAAAATCACTTTTCACTGGACAAGACTTTAATATTGCCAGGGAACGTACCAGCACATTGCAGCAAAGCAATGTCCATGCCACTATGGCCTCTGCATTTACCAGGTACAGTATCAGCTACTTTAACTTAACTCATCTGTCTTGCAAACCTGTCCCAGAAGGTTGTGTTATATTTGTACTGACCTGAACTTTTATCAATGTCATTATAAGGAGTCTTAATTTCTAAAATGAATAAATTACTACATTGGATCACTGCTTTGAATGCAGATCTTTGGATCACGTGCAGTTTGGATAAGTCTACATCAGTGATTCTGTGTGGATCAGAGTGTACTTTTGAAGTGAACCTCTCAATCTTTTCCTATTTACGTCACTTTGGTTTGCATTTCAGGACAGTCTCAGAGCAGATGGCAGATGATCTGTATCCCTTTTGGATTAAATTAAGCCAGAAGATACATTTCAGAGCTGGTATAAAGGAACCTCCCTGCAAATGCTTACAGGGTGTCCACAGGGTTTTGCTCTGCAGATTCACTTTCTAACACAGGCATAGCCTTTCTCTAATTTAATCCTATTTTGATCACTCTCATCTGTCAAAATGAGAGATATCTGAGAGATAAACACTTTGAACCCAGTTGTTTGCAACTGCATTCTATGGTTCTCTCCAGCATGGTTATACAGTAATTTGAATGTATTCAGCCTAGTGTGTACGCATATATGTGCATTTGGGTATAAAACCCAAGGAATTGCTGTTTAAAGAAACAAGCACTTAATGCACGTGCTCAGTCTTTCGGAGACATTTTTAATGTGCATATTTAGTGTGAATGCATGTTTTATTCTGTCAGTGGTCTGCGGTTAACAGTCCCTATATACCTATTGTCATGATAAACTATGATGACTTCATAATAAAGTTAAAAGCCCAACATAAATGAAGAAAAGAAGGAATTTTGGAGGTAGAATTTGAATTTCAGTGCTCACCTTTTCTTGTGTTGGAACTTTATGAAACTGCTACATACTGGTTTCTTTAGGCACAAATGTAGAAAACAGCATGACAGGAATATAAACAGTGAAAATTGTGTGTGTTCTGACAGGTTCCCATATTTCCTCAGAATTGACATATTTTCTGTCATTTTGTAATTTCACAAACATTTTTGTGGAGCTTTGTCGTTTATCTCAGTGATAACTCTACCATTTCATACTGAGCTAGGGCTGAAATAATTTGATATATTTTGAAAAAAAATTCTAGTTGATGGCTTACACTACTGAACATGTTAATAAAAGAAGGATGTGAGACCATGTACCACCACTTAATACTGAGTTGTGATGCCTGTAACCTAAATGCCATGAAAGAGCTCTGGGGTTTTGGTTGTAGGTGGGGTTTTTAAAATTTTGTTTTCATTTTCTTTTGGCTGATTTATTTTGGGGTGTGGGTTTCGGTTTAGTTTGGGATTTTTTTGTTGGGGTTTTGTTTTCGTTTTTTAGCTGGAGAAACAGTAACATACTTTAAGGCAAGTCTCACTAAGGTTTGTTCGTTTTGCATTCTCCTATCGCCTATAGAGTTAATGCTCTGGCATTGTGTTATATTATGCAAAACACAGGCCTACTTATTGATTATTAGCATAAAAGGAGGTTTTGGATACCAGGATCTACCAGTGAGTACTACTGAAATCATGACCTTACAGACTGATCTTAAGTGCCTTGCTTTCTATTTGTGTGACCTAGTAGGCCTTCTGCCGTTTTCAAAAATAACAAGCAAAACACCAACTGAAATCCAACAGCTCTGCAGATGCTCAGTGTTTTCCAAAATGAGCCCCAAATCATGTTACTCATATTGAGTTAGGATCTTGGTGCCTGATCTTTTTATGTATCTTTCCAGTTCACCTCTGCAGTCTGAATCCCCACCATATTAACTTCCTTGCTGAATGCAAGGACATTAACATTCTACCTTTTTTAATAGATCTGATGCTGTTGGACAAGATTCTTCTGACCTATTATGGAAAGCTTCCAAACTGATGAAAGTGAATTTGAAAGGTTCCCACTAAGCGCTCATGAAATGCTTTGAAATTTTGCTGGTGAATCATTAGACAGTAGTTAGATGAATAAAAGAAAATCTAAACACCAGGATGAGATAGGATTTCAATTCTCTACACGATATTATTTATAAATTATTCTGTATTATATTGAAATCATTAATAGACCTTCACTGCAAATCTATTTTTTCTTCTGCTGAAATAATAGAGAATATTTTATTGCAATAACAGGATTCTAGAATCAGTTACATGGAAAATTCATTTCTAGAACACTATTTCAACAAGTGTTTTCATGGGAAGAAGATTCACTGAAAATATAAGGTCACAGAATTTTGTTTGAGGTGGTGATTTTTCAACTTAAATCTCTGAAACCTTTCAAAATTTGAAAGAGTTTTAGTTCTATATTTTGAGATGAAAAATTGGAATTCTTTTAGGACAAATGCTTTTTCCATGCCGCAAAATAAGTGAGGGGAAAGGAGACTAATATTACCGTTACTTCTGTGTAGGAAATTAATGTTTTGAAGACACACCAAGCTGAATCACCATGTTTTGGTATTTCATATAATGACAGAATTATTCAGCATTTCCTTACATGACATTAATTCAGTACATGAAATTCTGGCCTGAGTTGGAATAACAAAGAATTGCTTCAATTGCCTCAGAAATTCAAAGGCAAAACCATTTAGAATAGGGGTTTAGCAAGAAGAGACATATCTTTAGGAGAGCTGTTGAAGGCTGTTCCCACAGCTAAACAATTATTTTAATTGGTGCAGTGAGAAAATTTGCTCTAAATTTATCTTTTCATAGAATATTTGGGGAAGAAGCTAAAAGCCTTTGTTTTCAGGGAAATACAAGCTGCAATTACACCAAGCCCCTTATCCTGGTGGGAAGAGGGCCCTTGCATAATGTCCTCTTCCATAAATCCAAAAGTCGGGGATAATACATTTCAGAATGAGGATGATGAATTCCCCTGCTACTTCAGCAGAACAAATCAGGATGCATACTTCCATCCTGCATATCAGGATGAGAGAGATCAGTGCTGGAGACAAAGGAGGAATAAAATAAACTCTCTGTGGTGAAAAAAATGAGATGGAGAAACTTCAGAGTCTGCCAAAGAAAATTCAGTGTTCTGTTCTTTTTGTCAGAAGATAAATTTTCTCAGTGTCAAATAGGCTTGATAAACAGAGTTTTCTGAGTAAAAACTTTACTTCTTTCTGCTATGTGCTGGACTCCTGTCCATCTGAAGGCAAAGCAGGGTGCTGTGAAATACTTCAGACAGATTTTCTGCCTGGGAATAATGTTTTAGAGCTACAGTGAATGACAAAGCCATACAGAGGAAATGGGAATCAATGATTTGCATTTCATTGCTGAATGAAACAGTACAGCTACAGCTCCTCAGTCTGGACATATGGAAAGAGGAGACAGAGAAGTGAGACCACATTTTGAAGATCTGAGTAGAAATTAATAAACTTCATTTCCAGAGTAGAAATGCATTTGGCATCATTGCAAGGCAGGAGAGGCTGGCTTTGTACCAGGCTTGCGCTAGTGTGATCTCAGTGACCTAATGGTGACCTTTAGGTATAGCCCTGCCATTAAGTTTCTGTGAAGGTCTTTCCATGAGAAGGAACCAGATGCAACCACCAACAAGGAAACAGAGGCCAAGCCATAGCCTCTCTCCTCACTGCTGACTGTGTAGCAAGTTGAATCACGGTACAATGGGTACAATATATCCCAAAAAGTTCATCTCATCCTAACTCAGAGCTTCAGCTGTAGAGCAGAGCTAAGCCTTAAATTATTATTACCAACAGAAAAGCCATTGCCTCAACTGGCTCTAATTCTCACTCACCACATATCCTGGTCTACACACACAGACCAAAGTTAAACATGACTAAGCTCTAGCTTCACCCTTCAGGAAACAAATCTTAGGATGACTGCCAAGCCAAACTGACACATCAGGGAAAATCTGGCCTGTCAGGGCCAGCACTAAATACATCCCGGGGATAAACCAAAGTCTGTCTCTGCTGTCCAGAGCTATTGATCCTCTGCTTCACAGCAGCACTGAATTCTCCCTTACTGGAACACCCTAGGTGCTCACAAGCAAAATTAGGAAAGCCCTTTCACACATGCCTACAAGGCATCCTCTCCAGGAAGCAGGATCAAGGTAAGATACTTTTGTGCTAGCGTTCCTTTAGAAGTTGTCTTCAGATATAATGCAATTACACCCTAATGAGTATTTCAATTCTCCTTAAAGAGAAAAAAGTTATCCAAAATGTGTTTTTGCTGTTTTCGAGTATGTCAGCTGGCTGTTCTACAATACATATCAGAAGCAGCTGTAGTTCTTAATGGTGTGGGAAGTTTGGGTCATTGTCCCGCTGGTCCCATGGCAGACAGACAAATTCAGAATCTGTTCTCTCCCCTCTCCTTCACTTATTTTTTCTTTCTCTGAACAGCTTGAATGGCAGACTAAAGAATAATCCTGTTCACAGCTAATGTGCAGTAACAGGACTGGGGAAAAAAAATTACTTAAGCAGCTTTCATCTGGGTCAGGACATATCAATACCATATTTAAAGATATATGCTCTGCAGCCTTATGCCGATTTAAATGTTTCAAGTGTAGGCTTAAAAAAAAAAAACCCACAACAAAAAAACAAACAAAAAAAAACACCACAAAAAACCAACAGAAAAACCCCACACACATTCCCATGACACAGCTACTGAACTATTAGATTATGTGAAACAATTTCCACAGTGTTTTGTTTCTTCACAGGTTATAGAGATCTGCAAAAGAGTCAAAGAAAATGTTTCCTTCCTATACAAAACCAATAAGAGTTTATTTTCACTGGTTCTGAATGCACAAAGAACATGATAAAGCCACTGGAAAAAACTGTGCCTGTCAATGTGAGAAAAAGGGGACCACCCTTTTAGGTCATAGCCATCTCCAACAGCCACAGATCCACTCACCTCTTTGGTACAAGACAACTTGTGTGTTCCTTAGTCTTTTCTATACTGGATCTCTAAACCTGTTTCATTAGTGGGTATTGTCATAATAGATTTCTATCTCACCAGTGTCTTCTTTTCCAGTAATGAAAAGGTGGGTCTTTCTGATAACGGCATCAAGGGAATCCAACAAGTTCAAATCCTAGAGTTTTCATTTTCCTGTCGAATTCTGGATACGAGGGATTTTTAAAATTATTTATTACAGTTACAAATATCATTAATAATTAGAAATAGTAAAAAAACAGTGTCTGTTATGCTGGCTGTTATAAAGCAGATAACTTTACCAGCCCAGATTATAAATGGCCTGAGCCAGCTTTTAAGGCGCCTTAATATCAGTCTTGCATAGCTCACATTGTAATACACCAGTGTTATGCATTTACTTTGACTGTAATCCCAAAGTTTTAAGAGTAAATTCAATTTACTTGAGTATGTGTGTGTATGCACAACTCATCTGGTTTGAGTGGTGCTGAAATTGCTTGTACTGGAATTAAATTCAGTCTATAAACATTTTTGCAGGAGTTAAACTGTTGTGGTTTTGTTTGTTTTTAGCAGAGTAACAGAATCACAGAACTGTAGGTGGGGAGACATCTGGAGTTCATCTGATACAGCCTTCTGTTGAAATGAAGGCCTTAGATCAGGTTATACAGGTACCTGTCAATCAGTGTCTAAATATTTCCAGTAAATGGGATCCTACCACTTCTCTGTGCAACACATCCCAAATAGTTCTCATGGCTCAAATATTTTTTGCCCCCTATAGTCAGATGGAGGTTCCCTTACACTGTTCATGCCTGTTGCTTTTACCCTGTCACCACATACTTGGGAAGAGAGCACTTCCATATTATCTGTAATTACCTTTTTAGATGTTGGAAAACTGAGTACTGCCTCACAAAGCCTTTGCTTCTCTACTTTGAGTAATCTCAATTTCTTCATCCTTCCTTCATATATCAAGTTCTCTAATGTGTTCATCATCTTGGGGATACATCTACTGAACCCCTTTAGTTTTTCAATTTCTCCTGAACTGGGGGATCAAAATTGGACACAGCATACCTTTCAGTCTGTCAGTGTCTCTCTGCATGGTGGCTTTTCCTTCTCACATTCTACTTCTCTTCCCAGTCTTGCATCATCTGCAAGGTAAGCACTGATGTATTGAAGTCTTTCATCTAGACTGTTTATAAAGATATTGAATAACATCAAACCCAGTGTCAATCCCTGAGAAACTCCATACATGGGCAGTTGCACATTTGACTTGGAGTCATTAGCCACCAACTTTGAGTTCAGAAGTCTAGCCAGTTCTCTATGCAGTTTATGGTGGTTATCTAATCCTTATGGCACCAAGCTGTCAACAAGAATGCTGTGATAGACCATACCAAATTACTTGCTAAAATTAAGATATATGATGTCTAAAATACTACCATCCTTCACCGACAAAGTTGTTTCATAATACAAGACAATAAGGCACAGTTTACCCCTGGTAAATCTGTGTTGGCTTTTCCCAGTCACCTTCTCGCCTTTCATGTGCCCATAAAAAGCTTTGGTGAGGGTCCACTGTACCTTTCTTTCAGGAACTGAAGTGAGGATGACTGGTCTGTCTTTTCCCAAATCATCATTTTGCCTATTTTATAGATGGGTGTAATATTTGTCCTTTTCCTGCCACCTGTGACTACCACAATCTCCAGGACCTCTCTAAAAAAATTAAAAAAAAAATTTGCAAAGTTATCATCAAACTTGACACTATTGGGTGCGTTCTGTCACATTTTATAGACTTGGACATGTCCAG
The DNA here is from genome assembly GCF_965140245.1 of Athene noctua. Classification (NCBI taxonomy): domain Eukaryota; kingdom Metazoa; phylum Chordata; class Aves; order Strigiformes; family Strigidae; genus Athene; species Athene noctua. The sequence continues at coordinate 89,959,375 of NC_134038.1, forward strand.
TTCTTACAGAAGGTCCCTAATTTGACCCTGCTGTACTGTTAGTGGTTTGCCATTTGCTTCTGTCCCAGGGATTTGGGGCTAACTTCACCTGTTAAGACTAATGCAAAGGTGGCATTGAGCATGTCAGCCTTTTCTGTGCCATTTTTGATCAGAGTTGACAACCCCATTCAGCAGCAGGCCCGCACCTTCGTGGTAATTCTGGTTGCTACTAACATGCCTATAGGAGCCTTCCTTGTTTTCTAGACATTTCTTGAAGGCAGTCTCAGAGTCTTCTAACACTTCCAAAATCCTTTGGCCTCCAAAGCAGACTCTTACAGAATCCTTCCTAACAGCATCATGAGTCAAGTTGAAACCTATTCCTATGAATTTCTGGGTCTTTATTCTGCTACTTACCTTCCTCTGCCTCTTAAGATTTAAACCCTACAATTCTGTGGTCACTGCAGCCCAGGCTGCTGTGGAAGGTCATAATAATAGTAATAGGTATTATATTTATCTACAGGCCATACAGGATAATAAGAGGATACAGGCCTACAAGATAATAACACCTATCTACAGGCCATAAAGCAAGATGTAAATTCCTTGTCCAGCTACCTTTATAAGGCAAGTTTTATAGCATTATTAGGTAATGGATAATATGGACCTCATCCTTCTTCCTACGTGTTCAGTATGAGTGTCTGGTTAAAGCTCAGTCTGCAAGAACACTTACAACTAGTCACATGATCCACATTACTTTGCATAACCTACCTTTCCCACACTGCATGTTTTGAGGTACAAATTATTTCTCTGTAAAAATCAGAAGAAAGCAAATGTCACATTTTTAATAATTATGAACTAATTGGGGAGGAAGGAGTGGAGAAGGGATGTTGAGATTTTTCAGAAGTTCTTGAGAAAAAACTTGATTTCACTACAGCCAAAAGCAAAAATCGTATTAACTTTTCTGGAGTCAGGATTTTGCCCTCTCCCTTCCTGTCCTGACAATATTATAATTTTCAAAAATTTGTGTAACTTCTAAAGGCTACATCCTGTCCCATGCTTAAATTTTATTATAGCTGAAGAATCACTTTGAATTAGATTATTTATAAACACAGATAGTGTTTATGATAAACACAAGTGACACACAAGTTCCCCACTGAAAGCTTATCTCTCATCTAGGAATGTCTGAATACCAATTTTTGGACTGCAAATGTTTTCATCTAGGAAATGCTTTGTGTGCCACTGTATCTCAGCCAACTGTTATTATTTCTAAGAACAATTATTTACTACAAAGGAACCATGATGACACCAAATTAGCTAAAACAAAGAGAGACCCTCACATAACAAAACAACATATTTAGTCAATGTTCTTCCAAATAATCTGCTGTGGCTTTAACAAAAACTCCTGTGAATCTGAAAATTTAGAAGTAGGCAGCAGGATACTTTCATATACTAAGAACTTGGGGGTTTTTTTGTCATTCTCCCTGTCACAATCATTTCCAAAGGCTGGAGTTTAAAGCAATCGCAACATTGTTCAATAAGACTTAGAAATTAAACAGTTACTGTGCTTTGCAGAGTCCTTTGATCAAGTTCTGCAGGTGGAAATTGAGGACTGGTGCCAAGTAGAGTCTGTGATTTCTAAATGGCAAAAAATCAGAACAGTGTTATCTCAGACTTTCTTTCCAGACTAAGTGTACTTTTCTCTTCCCAAGGTTGGAAACAACATGGTTTCTAGTCCTTTCTTATTTCTACATTTTACCTTGTAATACTACAGAGCTTTGAAATTTTTCAGGAATTTTTTAGAATTAAAGCCTTCTGCAATAGCACCTTTCCTTACACAAGCTTCTGACTTGACATAATAGTTAAAAGCAAAATAAAGGAAAAATAACCTAATTTATTTAGCTACAGTCATTTCTGTTTTATTACAGACAGCTCTACCAGTTCCCATAAGAATATTTGTAATCTTTCTTGGTATCTTTCCTAAAGTCTCAGATCCCACAGTCAAGTGAAAACTTTCAGTAGAAAGTAACTGTTAAGAACAGAACATGTGTGAATTTTTCAAAAAGCTGAGAATATTTGAAGTAGTGTCAGGATTTTGTGATGCTTGGCTCATGCTTTTCGAAGCTTAAGGTTGGCAATACACACATTCACGCTGCCACAATTTGTGGCAATATTGCTGTCCTCATCCTGTTCTCAACAACACAGAGACAGAAACATACCTTTCCTGATGCCGATTTTATTACAAAAATGGTTTCTAGAAACAGCCCCATGAAAGGCAAACCTAATGCTTTATCTCCAGACTTGATGATTCTTAGGGTGTCTTCTTTCAAGGCTCACCCTTATCAGACTGTTCAGAATGTAGCTGCACTTATCTACAGTCAGCTCCCACTTTCCATTTATTGGTAATAATGCAGCTACACCTTTAGACAACATGATCCCTTTAACACAGCAAGTTACTGGAGACACTGTCTAGCTGTTAAAACCCGACTTTCCGTATCACACACATTTTTCACTGCACCTGTTTTCTCAAGACCAAAATAAAATACATTTCCTGTCTACAATTTCTCCATATTTCATGCATGTTTTTGGAACAAGATGTGGGTACAACATCCTGTGCAAATCAGTCCAAAAGTTGCTAAACTGGGAGGTGAAAGAGACATCATTCTCTAGAACCTGAGAAGTATAAACCCTGAAAAAGATACCCTAGTAACTGCTTTGTTAAGATGATGTCATCAATATTTGCAAGTTTAATCTCTTCTGGACACACATAGACATGCAAGAGAACAAGTTTTCTGGATTTAGAGTCTTTGGGATTTGCAGTAAAGGCCTTTAATATCATTGATGTAATTAAATTACACCACTAAAACAGGAAGCTTAACTTTGCAATGCTTTTCACTAAATTTACACCACCATCCTAAAGAGATTGAGACTCACTTCACCCCTTTGCTATACTGTGCGCTGTCAACTAATAATACAGACAGCAAATCAGTATTATTTTATCTTTAAAGTTTAGAAAGCAAGTGAAACAATTCAGCTTTCCAAATACCGAAATATTCAAATTCACCTTCACCAAGATGAAGATCTACACATTCCAGAACAGGAAAAAAATGCTGTTAATTGAAACTCACAATAATTCAACTTTACATGACAAAAATATTTATTTTATTTTGCATTTCCACACAGCATCATTCACCAAACAGCCATGCTGCAGGATCCTGCCTCTTGAGATAGCAGGGGACTCAAAACAGAAACAAATTTTCATAGTGGTATGAAAGCATATTTCTGAACCGCACATATTAGCAAGATAATGCTTTGCACTGATTCCTTGTCAAGCAGACTGTAGCACTGAAGCATTATTCATGAAGCCATGCATAATGGTAAAAGTAATCTACCTGATGATGTGATAGGTAAGTAAATGTGGAAACAGAATGGGAGAAAATATTTCTTTGCTTTATGATAAAAAAAGTGCTTCAGCTTATTGGCCCTTGAAAGACAGGTGACTGTAACTTCATGTTCCTCTGTAGTGTACATTCTACTAGAAGAGCACAGTTTAAATAGCCTAAATTTTCAGGGCTACTCTAATTTTGTCTGGATTATTGTGAATTCTCCCACGTGCTGGATAAGCACAACCAAAAAGAATAAGATGTCATCAGGAGTAATGAGCAAAAGATGGTGCTTGCATTGTAGGGTAAAATTTGCTTGCTTTTTTTTTTTTTTTTTTCCCCCCACACCTTTCAATGCTGTATTTGCATACCACAGTCATCGTTACTAAGGAGCTCTAAGGCCTGTAAGACAGAATACCTGGGACAGCTCCCAAATGAAAAGAGGTTGAGGGAATTTATTTTCCATGCCTAATTCCTATCAAGTCTAATGAACAAAAATGATCTACTAGCCTTTTAGAAATGAGAGAGAGGGAAATAGCAAAAGATTGCCAGTGTCTGCTGAGCACAGTTCATTTTCAACTAGTATGAATATTTGTCACTTAAACATACAGTATCCCAGAAGCTGCCAAGCTGACAATGCTTTTCAATTATAAGAAAAGGCATGTCTGAAGTTTCTCTTTTCCTGAAGGCTGACATCTGAGTGGCAGATTCTGCTCTGTAACTTAAATCATCTGCACCATCTCTTTTGCAATGTAAGATATCCACTGTGTCAGTTAGAACAAGGTAAGTAGACAACCCTTACACCTCCTGTTAACTTAGACAAGAGTCATGTTGCCAGAGATAATGAAGACCCACAGTTTACACACTGGACTTTTGTAGAAATAGACACTATCTTCTCTTCTGTTTTAACTTTGTTTCTTGGTAGATTCCCTATAAATATTATTGGTCATTATTGTTAAACACACTCAGTTTATCAAAGCTCTCCTTTAAGTGTGTAGTTCATAACACACATTATAACCACCGCAACATATAAATCTTCCTTTCTTTCAGGATAGGTCATCCTTTCTCTTGCAATAAAGAGAGGATTGCTATCCCTCCATGGAGATGTATCCTCAGAAACCTAGTGGAGCTCATGTCTGAGCCCCATGATAGAGCTGATGAATGGAACTTCCACCATTACATTGCCCAAACTTCAAAGAATTTGTTGACAAAAGACTGTCCTTTCTGCCTAGCCTAGATTCCCAAGAGTGACTCAAAATCTATTTTTATCACAGCTGGGGTCCAGGATCCCAGTCATACTCTGCCCCTTGTTGGGCTACATCATGGCTTCACGATTTCCTTCTCCCAGGAAGGGACATAGCATTCATCCTTCACCATCTACCCAGTTCTCTCCTCCTCCACATGTCCAGAGTCCTGTGATCAGCAGTAAGTGAAGAGCAGAGCTGCAGAAATAACTGAGCTGCTCTTCCACAAAATAACATATTTTTCTGAATATCTTGTGAAACAGTCCTCACATTTGCTCACTGCTTGTGTACTACCTTCATTAGCACATGAATGACATGAAACTCTAGGTACTTTCAAGACTGGCCAATGAGAAGGGGCAAAAAGGCTAGTGGGGGATTTAACCTTATTCTGCTGATTTGGCAACAGAAATCTGAAGAGAGTAGCTTCATATGGAAACCAAATGGCACTCAGTTTACCTGCTTATTTTGTAATTTTAGTTCATTTCTCATTAGTAATTTTATGAAACCCTAATAACCACGAGAATGCTGAATGAGCTATTTTCACTTCTCTTCCAGGTGGGCAGATCTCTGAATTATTTCTCCTCATTAAGTAAAGAAACATTCCATTTGGTTGGCATGACAGTGACAGGATTTCTCAACAGCTGTTTCAAAGGCTTCTGGAAACTGCAGAGCTTTCTGTATGGAAAATAAGGCTCTATACCACCACATCCTTAGGACTTACGTGGGTAAAACCCCACTCATTAAGATGGGAGTATGTCTCATTCAGCATCATATTAATTGCCAGCATTTTCCTAATTCACCATAGCAACAACAATATGATGGTATCAAGGAGTGAGAACAGCCTGGTAAAGCAGACTATGTTGGATGGTAGATGAAGCAGATGACAGCTTACATTTTACATTTGCTGCATACAGAGCTTTTCTGGTGGTCAGTGCAAGATTAGCAAAAGATAAAAGATAATAAAGTGTGGTGTACAATAGAGTCCTCTAATTACCTATGAGAAGTATACAGCATAGTCTTGCAACTCTTATGAGCCCTACAGTTGCCCTCTGGGTGAAACATTTAGTATTTCAACATCCCAACTGGAAATAATACTGCAGTCTTTTATAAGATCAGTGAATTGTGGAGTCCCATATTTTCTTAAGATGTAAAATAGGGAATCAAGAAAAATAAATTAACATATTTTATTGCCTCCAAAACCAGCCAGAGACCTACATAACAGAGGTCATAGTAAACTTACTACAGGGTAGAATATGCAAAGATTATAACCCCCCCAAAAAAAGTATTGCCTTCAAAAGAAAATAAAGATATGGAAAAGTATATTCCATACTAATATGCAGCTGGTGAACATCTAGCCCTCTATGAAATATCTCAGAAGATGGTATACTTCATTACATTCAGCTGCATTCTCCATTTTGCATGGTGTACATCTCTCTGAGGTTTTGTCCTCTCACATGGATGTAATTATGGAACCCTGTTTACATCAGTTGAACGAAGTGAATATAAAATCTGGAATAAAGTCCAGGCTGAAATTCCATACACTTGAATGGTACCAGTATGTCACCTTAAACGTTTAATACTCAAAATACCATCTCTGTCTCATAAAAAAAAAAAAAAAAAAAAAAAAAATTCCTTTTTTTCCTCTATAACTGAGCTATTTTTTATAAAATTCTATGCCCCAAATTATCCTTTCAGAACGACTAAAAACATTGAAAGAATATAAAATTAAGCACAAGAGTGATAAAGTTGTACCATAAACTAATACCATATGTCAAGTCACTGAACAGATCTAATAATTTCCATCACAGTTATGATATCCCTTACCCCATTCAACTAACTGGGAAGACAATCAGCAATATGATGACCAAAACAAATCTTTAAAAATTTAGAGAGTGAAAAAAAGAATATAAATTCAGTGTTGTAGAGCAAACTAAGAACAACTTAGTGACATGTGAGATGCTTGGAAGTGGAAAAACTGGAGATTTTTTTACTTCATGACAATTGTTTTACACCTAGTACTTACATCATTCCACATTCATTTTATACCGAATTCCACTGACCTCGCATACAATCAAGACAGCAGCAGTGAAAACCAACTTAATAATTTCTTTATGATCTGTGATAACACAGCCAATATTAGGTACTCACACCTGTTTACCTGTAACTATAACAGTAAGGCATCATGTCTTGAATAGTATGTGGCTTTAAATACTTCTGAAATTTTGTATGAGTATACACACTAAGCTATTGACACAGAAATAAAAGATGTCCTTGGGTATTCTTAACGCACGAAGTATGAAGGATTCATAAAAAAAGAAATTCCTAGTTACCCTTTCAGTCAAAGAGACTTAGATGAAGGACTCAGAACTTGCACTGAAGAAGTCTTTTTCTTTTTAAAGGTACATACACAGCTTTTACACCTCATGTAATTGCAAATGCAATTACAATTTTCCTCCTCTGTGCTTTCAACTCAAGTATGAGCAATATGTGATGATGGGTTAAATTCAGGTCTTGGACTTTTTTTTATTTCATATCTAATTTCATATGACTCCTCTTTGTATTACTCAGAGATAGCACAACAGTGGATAGAAGATTAGAAATTATGTACTTCATAAATACCTATGATACGTTCTGTGTGATTTTGTTTAAACTATCTTAATCTTATAGAAGCAGGTGGTATATTCGTCCTATTGTCAATCTGAGCATACTAACAGCAGGTAAAACTGGCTTTTCAGAGAGGACTAAAAATCTCCATAACAATAATACATACAAATCTTATCCTTCTTGCAACACTTGTGAAATTTCATCATGCTCCTCTTCTCAAGAAGTATCCTAAGACTTTTGAGAAAGGAAAAAAAACAACACACACAAACATTCAGAGGAGCACAGTTGATTTAATATCTTCCTCTTCTCTGCCTGAGCCTTTCTAAGCAGTACTTTGAACTGATGCCCTTTTGGATTCAAATAGTATGACTAATAATTGCCATATATGTCTCAAAATCTGCTATGCCCACTAAGCTACAATGAGTTTTCCTTCCACCTCTTACTACATCAAACACAAGTCATCTTTTCTTAATGATCTCATCCTACAGGCAAACTTATTCACCTTATCTCTCATTCCTTATGTAGCGTTTAACTGAGTTACAGTAAGCAACCCAGTAGTGTTGCAGTTAGCACGCAGAACAGTCGTGTTTGGTTTTCTGTTCATTTAAGCCTATTGAGGCTTGTATTAAAGAGCTTTTAAAGATAACTGAGAATCTCAAACTTTTAGTTTACCCAAGCCCTTAAAAAATCTCATCTTCCTTTGACTTTAATCTGGTAAACCTTTGATGTTAGTTGTTAACCTGCTTGTATATATGAGCAACTCAAAATTCACATTACTACACACAGAGAAGCAGCAAGCCTCTGCTGAGTCTGTTCACGTGCAGGGGAGAAGGACCAGAGTGGAAAAAGAAGCTTTATTGAACAAATTTCCATGAACAAATCCTTTACACTTGAAGGGTTTTCACTTACCACAGGATATTTGGACAAGTTACTGCCTAAAAAACATTGTAAACATAGAGGTGTTTATAGACCAGGAAATATTTAATTGCTGAGAAAATCACAAATAAAAAGATACAGTCTCAAGGAAAACAAAGGTGCCGTTTACTTCACAACTGTCTGCTTAACATTTTTGCATTTAGAGACATTCTCTTGGTGACGTCAATTTAAGTACCACCTTTGCCACAGGTACTTTCACAAGTCACAGAGGTACCACAATAACATGGCACATCCCCGTCCTGTTTTGGCTGGTGGATTTCAGGCATCCACACTTACACCAAAAGCAGCACCTTATTTCTTCTGCTGTCCCAGTGTTTCGGGGTCCAAGTCTCCTACAGGACACACATGCGACCTCAGCAGCGGTTGTTTCCCACCCCCCCACTTGCTGCAGCCACCAGGGCACTCCTCTCAACGAGGCAGTGCAAGGGCTTATGTGGGCTAAGACCCCAACCACCAAGTACTTCAGATAATTGAAAGTAACACAATGATTTTGAAGTTACGTTCAGTGTGTCCCACATTTCGCATGGAGCTGGCATGGGCAAAGTTCTAGCACAAAAAGAAAAAAAAAAAAAAAAAAAAAAGTGCTCTTAGAGCACTCAGTGGTGTTCCACAAACAGTTAGAAATGCTGATGCCAAACACCCACATTTGTACTGATGACCTGGCTATTTATAGTCAGAGGAAAAGCAGCAGCACACTTCCTCTGCTTTCCACTCCAACACTTACACTCTTTAAGGCCTCATTTAGGAACATCTCCAGATTACAGCCATTGATCTCTTGCCATCAAATCACCCCGGGGCGAAGTGCAAGTACAAAGCAGGAAGAGACTGTAGAGCTCAACTCTGCCTGAATTCACATGGTGCCTTGTTGGCATTCGGAGTTCACATTGCTGCAGCCAAGGTGGACCACCAAGAATAAAAATCACTGAGGGGCTGCTTGTCTAGCAAGCAAGATCAATATGACTTGTGGCTCCTTCCTTTGACATTCACTGAATCCTTCCGCTCTATGCAGAATAAAGTTACCCCTGAGAGGAAACCAAAGTCAATTCACATCTGCCCCACACAAAGTCAGCAGCCTGTTCAAAGTTTCATAGATATCACAATGTGTGTCTAAAGATCTGAATAACAGGATCCAAAAAAATCTTGGAAAGTATGAACAAAGGGTATCTCTGCTGGACCCTAGGGAACCACACATGTGTAAATATATGTTTATCATTATTTATTTTCCTTTTGTAAAAGTCAGGAAAGGTGATATGGGTGAAAGGAAAATGCTAATTGCAGCTCTCTCAAAAAGTCCTTCTCAGGTTCCAAAAAACAGGAGCTAGATTCTCTTCTCAGGTTCAAAGCACCCTCGCTGTGCTGGACCAACAGAGCAGCACAGTTTGAAGTTGAAAAGAAGGATAGTGTGGCTGCTGCTCTTTGAAGAATTGAATAAGAAAGAGTAACATTTAAGAAGCTTGGAAAGGACTTTTAGAAATATACACCTTTTTCTGGGGAAAAAAATATGTATATTTTAAAATGGTAGAAGTTTAATGAAAAGTGGGAAAAGATGTTTTATGAAACTTCATTTTGGTGATCCATTTTCTATGAATAGCACCTTTCTCCCTCATTATTCCTCCCACCCAGGAAAGAGGTTCTGTGGCAGGACTGATAAAAGAGTCAAATACTTGTATTGATGGATGTGGTTTTAAGCATTGCATACACTTGGCAGTGACAAATTATTGCTTTGCACATACAAGCATACATAGTGTATGTATATGTGATTGTAGAAATGTATGCACACACATATACACACTTATTCAGTATACATATTCACATACCACTTGTCTATTTGAGAGGCCATACGTGTATATATTTATGCATATTAGGTGGAACAAATTTAGACTTTGGCAGCAATGCATGTATTTAACCTTACATATGCAAATAAACCCATCAGTTTAACCTGAACAGCAGTAAACATGCATAATTTCCTTCCAGTGGTCAAAGCTCTACCTAAGATTTATGTGCAAAATTTCCTTCCTAGCCCATATCAGCAGAAGAGAAAACAAGAGCAAGCCCTATGTACCTAGCCCATATCAGCAGAAGAGAAAACAAGAGCAAGCCCTATGTATTCCCCTCTATCCCAGAAAAGGGAGAGCATCTCCTACAGCTTCAAACATAATGTGAAATCGTCTCAGAGATTTTAGATATCTTAACGTAAAATTAATTGTCTAGCTCTGATCACCACAACTAGGAAATGTTACTTCTGAACCAAACACTATTTTTCTTTGTATCCTAGTATTTTTGGAACATTAAGAGCATTACTGGGAGTGGTCAGTATCATGTCAGAACAAAAAATTCAGCCAGCCCAGCACCTTCTCTCTCATGGTGGTAAGAACCAAACCAAAAAAAAACCACCACAACCAACGAAATACAAGAGTAGAGCAGGCACATATTTATTTTGTTTCATTCTTTGCCCTGATACCATTTGTTTTAAGGTCTCTTCCTTGCATGACTCCCAAGAGTACAGCCTGGATTGTCATGATCTGATATCACTTCACACTGTTTTTTACAGATGCAAATCCGCAAAGACCAGGCTGTACAGAGTTTAATAAGCAGTGCATGAAAGGGCTGCAGCTAAATTCATCTCTGGACAAGAGACTGCTTTAGAGTAGGATCATGCCTCCTGCCAAGCAGGGACAAGCTGGGAGACAGGGGTGGGGGTTGAGGACTTAAGATGTCTTCCCCTATCATAGAGACAGCCCCCAAAAGAGAGCAGCTGTAAAGCAACACAGGTCATGAGAAACAAAAGCACAGGATAAGGAAATCCACATGTGATCCCACCTCTTTTCACATTTGATGTTCAACTACCAGAACTGAGCCAGCATGGAGGGAAAAACACCGTGCAGATGATTTTGACCTAAAGCCAATTGCTCTCCCCACACACTATGATGAAACTGGGAGGGAGACCCAAGGTTCCTGATTTTGTCCCCTTTCTAATCTTGGGAGCATGTGATTAGGCAAATACCCCTTAATCAGGGTCAGTTTTACTGCTGGACCTTCTCATACTAGTATGAGAACACACCACGTTAATATTTCTGTTGACCTTTTTAAAATTTGAAAAGCTGTAAATGAAAGCCAGTTTGAACTTCTTCTGTGCACCAAATTTCACCTTCTGTTGCTGCACTGGGCTGGATACAGGCACAGACTCACAGAATGATTGAGGCTGGAAAGGACCTCCAGAGGTCACCTTGTCCAGCTACTCCCCTGCTCAAGCAGGGTCACCTAGAGCTGGATGCCCAGGACCATGTCCAGTTGACTTCTGAATACCTTGAAGGAGTAAGACTCCACCAGCTCCTGAGCCAGCCTGTTCCATTGATCAGATTAGTAGGAGTTACATACACACATGACTAAATGGGAGGAAAACATGAGACAGAAGAGCTAAGAGTCCTGGACTTCCTCTGCCTCTGCCATGAGTTTGTGGTTTGTGCCCTGTGACTCCATACCCAGCAACTGCTGCTTGTTAGGGCTATTCCCAGCCCTGGCTGTTTTTACACTTCTCAGTCCAATCTTGTATGAATCACTCCAGGTACTTCTCAGCCCCCACAGTCAAAACATATATAAGATGACATGGTCTGAAAATACCGTGTCATTGTTTTAGCAGATATGACTCCTACACAGAAGCTGCCAGGGTGGATGAGATCAATGTTCAGCACAATCTTCTATCCCAACTCACAGAGTAAACAGGACTGAGTGTTGCCAAAGAAAGGACAAAAGACCTTCAGTGGACAATTAGGCAGAACTATCCCACTGTGGGCAAGTTCCTGCTAATTTCAGGCAGTCAGCTTACACCCTTGGAGCATACAGACTCATCTCCTTTATGAACCTTTACCCCAACTAACAAAACTGCAGGTATTTTTATTTGTCACATGCAAGGCTGAGTCCTCATTTCTGTAGTACTAAATTCACTCTCTCAGATGTAAAGCACTTCAGACTCTGCCTTTTCTGGTGCAGAGACAATGCCTTTTTTTATGTATAAATGGGACAGTGCTAAATGGAAGCACATGCTGCTTGGAAAGACAATGTCAAATGTAGTAACACTGGTTTGTACTGATATTTAAAAACATTAAATTTGCTCACGAAAATTACCCTCCTTATTACACGCACTACTGTATGTCTTTCTCGTGAACTACCCTCTTGATGAAAAACAGAATGCAGGAAAATCCCATGTGGTTTCACATGGGATCCACCTGGGGAAACAGGGAGTTGCACAGATAATTTAATAGTCTTCAGAAGCAATCTTCCACAATTAGCAAGGTCTGATCAGGGCAATGTGCCAAATAGAAACATTGCATTTGAATCCACTGAACTGGATGGAGTATCACTATATTTATCTTGCCTTGTTCAAGTTACATTATTTTCCATATATGTAGCTGTGATACTCTATTACTGAATTTATTAATGGATAATATCCCATATAAACTCATTAGCACTGTTTATGTTCAGATCTTCATAGAGTGCTAGAAAGAACAGTCAATAGATTTGGTCTCCAGTGAAAGTATTAAGTTTCCTCAACAAAAGTAACATGATATACACAATCAAAAAGGTAAGTTTGCAGTTAAAGAATTTTTCTATCCTTCACCATAAAAATCACTGAAAATAATGAAAATTCATAGACTCACATAGAAATAGTTTGGACTTGAAAAAGTCAACAAGTTCATATCTTCTCCCAAAGTAAGATTAATTATACATAATTTAAATCACCTAATCTATCCCTCCATATCTGCAGTGCTGTCCTTTATTATAGTTGCATGCGTGTGTCATGTTTTACTTAGACTAAGTCACTAGGTATCTCCAGTCTATCACACATCAGCATTAAAATTAATCATATTATTGAGAGCATCTGCTCATCCTATTTTCCTTCTAACAAACTCGTTTTTAACCCTGACATAATGGTTCACATTCCTGGTGTTTATCTCACCAACATACAGTTTAGAGAACTTGTCTTAAATATCTCAGCACAGCTGATGCAAATTTGCACAGCAGTTTTCTGTGCATTTCCCCACCTCTATACTTATACACTAGCATTTGAAAATGGTAGGTCAGTCTAGCAGCTCTCACCAAGCAATAGCACTACAGTGCTAGTAAATGGAAATAAATTGTTTAAGAACAAAACTCAAAGAAAAAAAAATAGGATTTATATATATACGCAAATATTTTTTTTTTAAACCCACCAAACTACACTTGCAAAACCTATGTTTTGCATCCACTGCATTCCTTTCCAGTTTTGCAGTTCCAACCAAAGAACAGATCAAGTTAGGTCATTACTCGCAGGAGCATGATTCATTCCTCCTAGGAGCCATAAAGTCAAAACCCATAAAATGTAAAGTCTGTTTCAGGTTTCTGTTGAGAATGCTTTTGTCCCATTCAGGTATGGGTTCTGCCTCTTCACAAATGAAATCAGTTGTATTAAATTAAACAAAGACATTCCTGAGGAATCCAAGTGAAGTGTGACTAAATTCTTGTCTCCAGTACCTCTCAAGCACTGTTAAAAATTAGATTTCTTTTAGTTATTCCAGCAAAAGAAAAATCTTGTCCCAACATGGGGTGTTAAGTCCCCTATCGGTTTTAACGGATTCCTTAATAACACTTCTCTTTTGTACTTCCCAGCATGTAGGTTTTTTTAGTAGAATTCATTGTGGAGGCTGTTTGCCCTAAGGACAAATGTCTATTTTCCTTTCTTAACCAAAAATCCTGTTGACATGACCAAGAAACTATCACGCCAAAAGAATGGGCATGAACTGTGGGGCATTTCAGATGATAAAAAAAAAAAAAAAAAAAAAAAAAGGCAAATCTTTGAACCAAGAATTCAGATGATGTGCACCCAATGTTAGAATTACACCACTGCTTCTCAGGGCTGAACCTAAATAAATATCAGGATCCTCAACACCACTACTGACATTATATTAGCCTGAATAATAGTTCCCTTCCTCCTTAACCCAAGAAAGTCCCAGCACAGTGTACATGAAATATAACACTGATTAGGGACCAGGAACATCACCACAAATTCCAGAGATTAGTGTCTGCAGATCAGGCACTCAGATGGCTGGGGCAAGACTTTTTATGTGTCACTCGAAAACATATGCAACACTGATTCCGCTGTTTCATGTTGGGCTTCTGTTTCTTTTGGCATGTGTTTGCAGTCTCAAATGCCACAATATTGATGAATACTCAAAGACCATATGATTACACTAACACAGAGCAAACCAAACAAATCCCAAGATGTCCAGCAATGGAGTTGAGCTCAATGCCCCTGTCAACCCATATACCCTGGTTTCTTGGTGCAATCAAATGTTGCTTGAGAAAAATACATGTTATTGCAATTAGAAAGGCTGCCCTGGAGTTCCTCCCATCTCTCCATCACTTTATAAAGGTTAGCGCTGAAATGTAGTAAACAGGCATCAATAGAGATCATATTCATCTCTAGATATGAGCAACTGCTGGCTTTGCAAAGCCATGTTGACATTTTGCCACCCTGCTCTGCTGCCAGCAAAATTTGGTAATTTAATGAAGCAGAGATCTAACAAATGTGCAAACCTCAGTGGACTATTCAGCATCAAGGTTTGTATTACAGTGTGTGAAAAAAGGATTAAAGTAGTACTTTTTAGTTATAGAAAACCCTGAGCACTGGATTAAAGCGCAATGGAGCTGGCAAGAAGGATACAGCATCTAGAGAATTTAATGGTAACCTGGCTCTATCAGGCCCTACAGCTTTAATTTCAATACAGCATTTTCTTTTTAATCCCGTTTCCCAGCAGTAATGCTGTTAGAGTGGTCACCAGGCTGTGGCTATTTATATAAAAATTAGGCAAATATCTTTAATAAGGAAAAAATTTCATGGCTGCTGGATATTAGAAAGGTTTCATAACTCTGAACCCTGCTGCTTCTGTGAATCTCTACTAAGTTTAAAAGATCAGGAGAAGAACTCCCCTTCACTTACAGCAGTGAGCAAAATCTTCCAGCCATTATCTGCCACAGCAAGAACTTGATGTTGAAAGCTCAGGAGCTTAGCAAGTGTGTCTGCACCAAGTTAACATTTTGTTGGTTATAAAACAGAGAACAGATCTTCAGCTAGCATGCATTGCCAACCCTGCCCTAACTTCAAAATACTACTTCTGGTTTATATTCGCTGTGTAACAGGAATAGCTGATAGATAGGAATAGGCTCATATAGCAGAAAGATGAATCATATCCACTAAATATTTTTCCCTACTTCATTTTAGTATTCCTGCCCCAAATATCTATCTGCTCTCGTAAATCAATTTCTCCTGTTCCTTTACAATTTTCTGGAGTGAGAGACTGAAAAAAACACCTGGCATCACAGAGCTAAGAAGTGAAATACAGTTCTCAGGAGTAACAGCCCAGATTTGGGAAATGAAGAGCTAGTACTGGAGATGTAAGTGAAGGTGGCCCCAAATTACAGATGGGCAGTCCCAGAATATCTGCTCTTCACGAGGAGATGGAAGGCAGGGAAGCACATAACAGAATGGTAACTGGAAGGAAAGGAGGCTAGGAAAGATAGAGGGGCAACCCCACCCAGTTATGAAATCAGAAGACATACAGAGGAAGAAGGATCAATTAAGGATCACTAAGAAATGGTATCTCTCCCCTTTAAGGTTTTCTTTTGTATCACCTGGGCAACAAAAAGAAAAGGGTGCTAAGCTTGGCCAGCCTGACCTCACCCAGAGCATGAGCTTGTCAGTTTGCTGTGAGAGCAAGTGTCATGGCCAAAAGAAGAGCTCAGGACAACAGGGTGAAGATCACTACTGCCAATCAAACAAAGCAGAGAAAAGCATCAGGGTATAATATCTTCACCTGCTCCTCTACAACTTTCTTTAACCTCTGCTTTTGGGAGGCGGGTGGTGGCCCAGCCTGAGGTATTCAGTCTTGGAAAGAAGGAGCGGATGGATTTGCAGGAACACACTTCACTACTCAACTTTTCTGTGCAGGGGGTGAATCGACTGGAAAACCTAAGGCATTTATAAATAATTAGGTCAGAATACCTAATGCGTTTATAAAAAAGAACTATCTAGAACAAAGATATCAATAACTAACTTTGTTTCTTACTAAATACGGGTTCATATGTTGGTTGTATCAAATAGCTGTGGTTTGTTTATTTGAAGCAGGCCAGCCCATTTCATGCTTTACTGCAAATTATCTGTTTATTCCAGCAACTTAAGAAAAAGATTCTCTGAATAAAGCTTATTTCCATTCTTTCATTATGGAAAATAGATAATAAAACCATTACTGAACAGATATGTCCTAGTTCTTTTTCTAATGCACTTCATTTTTCCTGGAACTGCTTTCTCTGGCCCTTTCTACACTATGAAAGTAAGGGGAAATAAAATTGGTGATGTTTTTGGTTTTTTCTCTCCCCCAAAATAAATGACTCTAATAAGATGAGTGCCTGAAAACTTCTTTCCTTCAGGAGCTGTTGTAAGTAGGAATTCTTTGTATGCTCCTTAAGAAGCAGGATAGTTTATCTGCTAAGAGGACATGGCTTGCTTCCTCACTTCAAGCCTGACTAGTTATTATTGTTAGTGGGTGGTAAAACTAAGACTGTTTCTTATTTCTCTATAATTCACCTCACTCCTCCAACACTTCTACCCTGGACCCTTGCAAGTCAGAGTGCAAAGTGTTTTTCATGAGAAAAGACATCCATAGCACAACCTGTAATATTCTGCTATGTATCCTCAACATACCCTGATAAGCACCTTCACCTATCCTGTAAAACAGACAAAACATTCCTAACTCTAAAAGCATGATCTAGAAAAGGGAGTGAGTAAAAAAGAAATAACATGTGAAAATAATTATTTGGAAAAATTGAAAGGGAATTTAATTTTATAATATTTTTTTTCATTTCTGTGTATCACCCTATCCTGCTCCTTACTGTGCCAATTATGCTGCAGTTTAGGAAAGTACCTGATTAATACTTCATGCTATTTTCATACTGACTTTACCCCATCAGCCTTTAACCCGTGTAGACTTACCAGGACACATTTTAATTACAGTATCTCTGAGGAAATCACAGTTATTTCTCAGTCGTACAGATGGAGATTTCCATAATCAGAAGAAATTCCTTTGGCACATTTCCTCAAAACTAGCCTTTATCAACCTCAAAAAACCCAAAATACCAACTCTCTGTTTCTTCCTTAAACGCTCCCGCTTCTTCCCAGCCTGACATCAAGGTTCTCCACAGATCCTATCCACCTCATTTGTCATAGCTGGCTCAGTTCCCCAGGGCTGGATCCAAGAGAGCATGTGACTGTGCAAGCTCACAAACAGCTTAAGGAAACAGTCCTGCACTATGCACCCTTTCTTAATTGGTGCATAGTTATTGTCTTAATCAATATCTCAGTAATTAAAATCCTGCCTGATCAATTTTCTGGCTTTCCAACAGGCCTCTCTAATTTAAAAAAGCATTTCCCAGTCCCCTAACTCTACAATGATGTTGGCTGTTCCAAAAATCACAAAGCTCCCTCCTCTCCTTTCAAGTTCTTCAGAGTCTGTCCTTGGCCATGACAGCTATTTTTCTAAGATTTCTTATTGCATATTTGCAGCAGAACTGCCATTCTGGACTTCTAAAGGGCTGACTTTTTCTTGTTTAGGCAACTGCTTGACAGAATCCATTGGGACATGATCCTGAAGGGTATAGGGGTACAGGAAGGCTGGACACTCTTTAAGAAGGAAATCTTAAAGGCACAGGAACAGGCTGTCCCCCAGTGCTGTATGAGAAGCCAGCAGCAGAGAAGGCCACCCTGGCTGAACAGGGAGCTTTGGCTGCAACTCAGGGAGAAAAGGAGAGTTTACAGCCTTTGGAAGAAGGGGCTAGCCACTCACAGTGATTACAGAGAAGCTGTGAGGCTATGCAGGGTGGAAATCAGGAGGTCTAAAGCCCAGCTAGAAATTAATTTGGCTTCAACAGTCAAGGACAACAAGAAATGTTTCTATAAGTATGTCAGCAGCAAAAGAAAGTTGAGGGAGAGCCTCCATCCCCTGCTAGACACAGGAGGAAACATGGTAACAAGTGATGAGGAGAAGGCTGAGGTGCTTAATGCCTTCTTTGCCTCAGTCTTTTAATAACAAGACTAGCTGTACTGAGGGAATCCAGCCTCCTCAGCCAGAAGACAGAGACTGGGAGAGCGACCGCCCTGCAATCCAGGAGGAGACAGTCAGTGACCTGCTGCATCACACAGACACACACAGGTCTGTGGGACCGGATGGGATACACCCGAGGATGCTGAAGGAGCTGGCTGGGGTGCTCGCCAGGCCACTTTCCATCATTTACCAGCAGTCCTGGCTGACCGGGGAGGTCCTGACAGATTGGAAATTGGCCAATGTGACACCCATCTATAAGAAGGGTCAGAAGAATGATCCAGGAAATTACAGGCCTGTCACCTTGACTTTGTTGCCCAGGAAGCTGATGGAGCAGCTCATCCTAAACACCATCATGCAACACATGAGGGACAACCAGATGCTCAGGCCCAGTCAGCATGGGTTCATGAAAGGCAGGTCCTGCCTGACAAACCTGATCTCCTTCCATGACAGGGTGACCTGCTTATTGGATGGGGGAAAGGCTATGGATGTTGTCTACCTTGACTTTAGCAAGGCCTTTGACACCATTACCCACAGCATTCCCCTGGCAAAACTGGCTGCTTGTGTCTTGGATGGGCACACGCTTCTCTGGATGGCCAGGCCCAAAGAGTTGTGGTGAATGGAGATAAATCCAGCTGGTGGTCAGTCACAAATGGTGTCCCTCAGGACTTGATTTTGAGGCCACTCCTGTTTAATATCTTTATTGATGATCTAGACGAGGGGATCGAGTGCGCCCTCAGTCAGTTTGCAGATGACACCAAGTTGGGTGGGAGTGTTGGTCTGCTCGAGGGTAGGGAGGCTCTGCAGAGAGACCTGGACAGGCTGGAGCCATGGGCTGAGGCCAACTGGAGGAGTTTCCATAAGGCCAAATGCCGGGGGCTGCCCTTGGGCCACAACAACCCCCAGCAGCGCTACAGGCTTGGGGAGGAGTGGCTGGAGAGCTGCCAGTCAGAGAGGGACCTGGGGGTGTTGATTGACAGCCAGCTGAACAGGAGCCAGCAGTGTGCCCAGGGGGCCAAGAAGGCCAATGGCATCCTGGCTTGTGTCAGCACTAGCGTGGCCAGCAGGGACAGGGAAGGGATCTGAGCCCTGTACTCGGCACTGATGAGGCCGCACCTCGATTCCTGTGTTCAGTTTTGGGCCCCTCACTACAAAAAGGACATTGAATGACTCGAGCGTATCCAGAAAAGGGCAACGGAGCTGGTGCAGGGTCTGGAGCACAGGTTGTACAAGGAGCAGCTGAGGGAACTGAGGGTGTTTAGTCTGGAGAAGAGGAGGCTGAGGGGAGACCTCATCGCCCTCTACAGCTACCTGAAAGGAGGTTGCAGAGAGCTGGGGATGAGTCTCTTTAACCAAGTAACAAGTGATAGGACAAGAGGGAACGGGCTCAAGTTGCACCAGGGAAGGTTTAGACTAGATATTAGGAAGCATTTCTTTACAGAACGGGTTGTTAGGCGTTGGAATGGGCTGCCCAGGGAGGTGGTGGAGTCCCCATCCCTGGAGGTGTTTAAGAGTCATGTCGACTTTGTGCTGAGGGATATGGTGTAGATGAGAACAGTCAGTGTTAGGTTAATGGACTAGATGATCTTCAAGGTCTTTTCCAACCTAGATGATTTTGTGAAATTTAATAATATCATCCACCAATATTGTCAAATCCCTGATTACTCTTCACTACATACAGTATTATATCCCCGCTCATTTTCTTTGCTCAGTTTTGCTCTGTTATTACAGTAGTAATACAATCGTTATCACTGAAATGATTCTAGCAACAGACAATAATCCTCAAGCCCTAAGTCTAGGGTGCAACACCCATTTTAAGAATGCAAGATAGCTGAATAGTGCTTACTTTTGAGGACATATTCACACCTTGATGTAGTGCTGCAACCACACTGACGAATACAGTCATTCATGTAATGTTTGAATTTCACCAAAGTCTCTGCATCTAATCATCAGAAACTATGTAGTGTCTCTAAAAAGTAATGTAGAGGACCACATACAAAATTACTTCAAGCTTTCCAGCTGGAGAGCATGGGCAACTCTAACATGACAAGCAGTGCTCATGCACACAACACATGTGGTTTTGCTTTTATTTAAATGGATAAACATTTCTGTTCTTTGAAGCTAAGAAGAACTTTATCCCTTCTCTCTCCTGTTCCTCCATTCCTTCCTAAAGAAAGCAGGATGAGGTCAGATGGACAAGGCAGTCCTCACCACACCACATAGCTCTTTTGAAAGAGCTGCAGCTCTTTAACAATCCAAGCATTTGAACCAAGTGCTGTTGTGTCACAAATTCATTTTATCCTGTTACAACAATTATAAAAGCAGAAAACCTCTGAGTATGTTTCGATTTCTGTTTTCCTAACCTAGCTGTTTTGGTTTGGGTTTTTTTTCAGTTGAGAACTGTACAGGGTAAAGAAATATTCCATGATATGTGTTTGTACAGTGACCTATGCAATGGGTTTCTCTGGGTGCTGAAGAAATAAAATATTAATATGCAAATCATTATTCTAGGCTTCTGCTTCTGAATTTGACAACTACTAGCAACTGATCCCACTGAATACCAGCAACAAAAAAAAAAAAAAAAACAACACTTCCCTTTTTCTCATTTTCTAAGCAAGGAGACTGAACTTCCTTTCAAATATCTCTGATCTTTTTTTTTTTTATTTAATTATTGATATCAATATGTAATGCTGCAGAAGAACTCTTCCTATTTCTCCCAACTGTCATGCCAACAGCCTCAGTCATGGAGCAAAAGTTATATTTTCAGTTGTCCTTGTTCAGAGCCTCACGTTCTGGTGAAGGGCTTCTGATCCTGATCTGAAGTTAGATGACAAAACTCTCTCTAAACTCAGTGATCCAGGACCAAGTATTAATCATTCTCCCAGAATACCAGGCAGTATTTCCCCTCTTCCCCAGTGCTCTTACACTTAGGAGGTCAGAATCTCAGATGGTGAAAATTAACCAACACAGCTGTATGGACTGTTGTGGACCAATTCACACTATCTGAAGACTGGGCCTGAAGGTACTGTCATCCCTCTTAAAAAAAAAAAAAAAAAAAAAAAAGTCAGCAACAAAAAGAATAGATTATTAACTCCTTAATTAAGTGACAACATTCCAAATCAGATTTTCCCATGACCATGTTTCAGTACACCCCCACACACTACAGGAGAAAAATCTAGCAACTGGAGTACCTGCTGTTGAGATTTTTTCAAAGGTCCCTCAGAGAATTAGGTGCTGACGTGGAAATGAAAGAGGATTTCTGCCAGTTCAGTAGGCCAACAATTTTCAGCGCTATTTGTATGTTGGCTAAACTTGCAAGACACATTAGCAAGACACCTCTGCTGAGCACTACACAAGCAGACCAATACATCACATTTCCCACCCAGTACACTCCACACAGATATTTTGCTCATTAAGTTGCACCTTCCTCTGCTTTCTGTTTCCCCTCCTTGTATTCAATAACAAGATCACACAGCAGAGCTTCTCCTCCTTATGAAAGTTTCCCACTGGCACTAGCCCTTACTGTCCCCTACTTGTACCAGCTCTTCCGTCATTCTTCAACCTCTCTCAGCACAGACAGCAGATTAGGCACTTCTCACTTGAGCCTGAATACATCCTACAAATTAAATTTTCAGCTGATCTTCCTGTTCCACCACACCTACTCATCTTCCAGCTCTCACTGCAGCCATGCGAATAAGGAATGATCCTTATTCAGCTACCTCAAATAAGGCTTCTCTTGCTTCTTCAACCTTCAAAAGCAGAGCACTATTCAGCTGTTATACTGGTAAGCACTGTTATTTAGAACTACCTTGAAAAAATATACAACCTCATGCAACAAACCTGTTTGGTCATTACTAGTTCTGCCAGGTGGTGAAGTGTCCAGTCAATGGATCATCAACAGGTTAGTTGAGCACTCACTTGCAAAAATTATTCCATAAAAACTAGGAAAATCATCTGTGCAGATGAGAGCAAAACCAGCCAGTTTCAAGTTTCACAAATGAGGTTAAATAGCCAGTGTCCTAAGGATCACTATGTTTATGTGAGGCCTTTCCTTTAAAAAGCCCTAGTAAAATTCACTGTTCGTCTGTGGTGTCCACCCCCATCCATCTCTCCTCAGTTCCCAGAATAAGAGCCTATGTAACTGGAGTCCACTCTTATTGAACAGGGACAATGTTTCCACACACCTGGTAGGACGTGTGGCAGCACCAAATGCTGAAGTCAGCTAGTGGAGCAGAAATTTAGCCCAGCAACTACATGCAGCCACAGAAGGGGTCTTCCATCTGTTTACCTTCTATTGGAGGTTTGTGAAGTGCAAATGCTAAGCAGCACGCTCATTTTTGACATCAGCTGTAAGGTTAAAATTAAATTAAGAGAAGTAACTGATCCTTTGCCATGCCCATCCTTTCCAGTTCAGCACTGGTACCTCATCTCCATAGTTCATTGTGGGGCTTAGGTAGCACTTAAAAGCAAGGTCCACGTTTTCAATGTGAAGTGTAGAAGAGGGGCAGCTACTTTAACACAGCCAAATACAGCTGGAACACTCACACTAATACAGGGGAATAGAAACAAAGGGTAGAAAGGCATCTCAGAACATCCTCCCACTGAGACCCACACACATGAATGAGATCAAGACAGTATGTTTCTTTAATCTATCAAAGTTTTCAGTGGACTCTATCACGTATTTATTGCTGCACATAATTCTAACACCCAACCCCTTTTTAAAGAGGTAATAGTGTCAAAAACCCTTCTAATAAATAGCTCACTTCCATCAAAGTAACTTTTCCTACACAGCACTATTCAAGGTGTGCTATACTGATTTACAAATCAAATTCCTTTATTTCACCGACAGAGGAGAAAAAAACCCAAATATGTGGCAGCTGTGCATCATGTTAAGGTATCATCACTTTCCTTCACCAACTTCTGGTGTGGAGGGCACATTTACTTGAACAAATCCCTCGAGTAGAATATTGTTTAGGCCAGCTCATTTCTCTCGTGATTAGAGGTGACTGGTGCCGTCAGTGTTACATTATTAACAGGAGCATTGCTTTGGCATTAAAGGGAAAAGGGGTTTTATGAGAATGTCAAAATATTTCAGAAGAGAAAGAACAACCAACCTTTTAATGCCCATCAAAAACCACTTGTTTGTCTGATCTCTTTCTTTTTTAGCTGGCACTAAGTCTTTGCAGTCAAGTTCAGAGAGATTATATTTATATCCCAGTTTAAAAATATATTAAAAAACAGCTAAAATATCAGAGGGATTCAAGACAGAGAAACACCTTGCAATTATTTGGTTTGGAGGCATTGGATCTGCTGACATGGCATTTCCCAACACTTTAGTCTTTTACTTCTGAAAGTTATTCCTGGATTTCAAATGTTTCCATTTAAAGGCAAAAGATACTCCTACAGAAAAACAAATAGGCACTTACCAGTACAAGCCCCTCCCCACAAGGTTGTGATACCCATTCCAGTGTTGTGTTAGGAGACTTGCCTCCAAAATCATCATTAGGGACTTAAAACCCCATGTACTAGTTTGAAAAATGTGTCTAAAGATAAAGTAGACCCTATATGTAATTTGCATATCCTCAGTAGAGAAGGATTTTTTGTTTTGCTAACTAGAAACAGAATTTGACTACAGGGGAAATCCTCACTTTTACTACATCAATCACAGACTAAACTTTTTGGAAGGATCCTGATTCTGCCACATTTAAGGACTTTCTGAAGGGTGCCAAGTGCCCATGTACTTACGCTCACAGATTAATGCTTGGAATCTGAGTTGCACTCAGTACCACACAAGGAGTGAATCACATCCTTAAGTCTGTGAAAGGACCATCTTCTCCCCTCTTCACAAGTACATTAAGGGTCAAGACATCTCTTGACCCCTGAGTGAAGCAGAGTCCTCCATCCCTGCTCCAACGTGCATCCAAAGAACAAAATCCTGCTCTCTGTAGCTAAGTCTGCCCTGGTTTTGGAGGAATGCCTATTAACAGCAGTTCGGCTCCCGAGATGATGAAGTTGCTAGTTGCTGCTTATCATACTGATGTTGTCTCACTGTTTGCTTGGATTCAGACTTTGTCATCAGCTCTGGTATGGAAATGGTGACTCCTCTCATGGCAGAAGCCATGTTTTGATCCCATGTTTGTACAGCACCTCACACAATAGTCATGATCTGCAGGTGAAGTTCTCTAACCACATGTTGTACAATAAATGCATAGGTTTTATCTAAATTTCTTCTACATGTATCACACATCTGGTGTCTGTTTCTTGCAAAACAGGAAAAAGTTCATCTCTACAGGAGTTTAGTTTTGCCATAGACATTTCCGCAGCTTGAAAAATAAAAGAGAGGTGGTTAGAAGAGGTGGTAGTATTTTGAGAAGGGATGTGAACAAGTGTTTAGGATAAAGAGCAGTTATTCTACAAGACATGACTAGTCTCTATCAGGTGTGGCTGGGTGGACTTAACCTTCCTCATAGCAGCCTGTGTGGTGTCTTGTTTTGGATTTGTGGCCAAACGAGTGTTGATAATACACTAGTACTTTAGCTATTGCTCGAAAGTGCTTGTACAGCATCAAGACATTCTGTTTCCCACTCTGCCCTCCAGTAGGTTAGTGGGTTAGTGGTGGACAAAGGTTCTGAGGGGATGCAGCCAGGATAGCTGACCCAGATTGTCCAATGGAATATTCCATACTATGCAACATCAGTTGAGCTGCGTTCCCAAGTTACTATCGCTTCGAGACCAGCTAGGTATTGGTCCGCTGGTAGTAAGTGCTTTTGCATCACTTGTTTATTTTTTCTCCTCCCCTCACTTATTAAACTGCTTTTATCTTGATCCATGAAGTTTCTTTCCTCCCTTACTTTTGCCTTTCCAATTCTCTTCCCATCCCACTGCAGGGGAGCTGGGGGGGCAAGACACTGGTTAGGGACTTAACCTGTCAGCTGGTGCCAACCCAGAACATGGCACCCAACATGGGGCTTGAGTAACTACAGATTTGATTAAAATGTGCTAGACTGAATTTACCGTGGTTATACCTGTTTAGGTGTTGCCTGGCAAGTTGCTACTTGCTGTTGCTGGTCACAGTGTGGACATTCTTTTTCTCAACACTGGCTTGTTTGTTCCCTTACCTGCTCCACAGCAAATTTCAGGACTCATTAATGTTGCTTTTGCAGTGTGACTGATGCTATGTGGGGTAAGTGGATAGCACTGATCATATAATGTGTTTGACTGGGCAACCCCAAGCACACAGAAATTCCAGAAGAGATCATGGACTGATCAGAAGGCAGATATTTCAGAGCACCACCCAAGGAAGCGACTCATGCCAAAAAAGCCTCACTGTATAATAAATTGCCGGAAAATGGGTATCAATATGTTCTGTTTACTGATGTGTCCCATCACAGTTTGGAAAACTATCAGAAATGGAAAATTGCTCTATAGAGTCCCACATGACATTTGAAGAGCAATAGAAACAGATCAACAGACAGCATAGAGATAAACCTATCTGGGCTGCTGCACTGTGGCAAGACATTGCTGCCAAGGCAGAGGACCTTATTGTAATACATCATGGAGATTCTTACATGCCCAAGAGCCATGCCAATGAAGAATGTCAAAACCATGAGCAGGTAGACCATGCTGCTAGAAATGAAGATGATATTTCCACTATTTGAAAAAGTAAAATACAAGCAGTCAAAGATGATGATGTTTTGAGAAGGGACGTGAACAAATGTTTAGAATCAAGAACAGCTATTCTACAAGACACTAGTAGTCACATGTCAGTTGTTCAGAGAAAACATAACAAGGAACATCAATAATTTTGCAGTATGGAAGCAGGGAGTTAGAAAAACATTGCTTACAGAGACTGCCTGAACTGTTCCCCTCAAACAGAAAGAAAACAGAAAAAAACCTGCACCTCAGCCTCACGCAGGAATGCACTAAGGACTGGAGTCTTTTGGGAGTCAGGAGACATATCTACACTGAATATTAAGAGCAACTCATTAGAAGAGCCTGCCCGGGGAAAATTGCTGACTAGGACCAGGCTGTTTTGCTCTCAGGCTCATCTGACAGACCTTCCCAGTCTACCTAGGGGAGACCTTGAGGTAAGCACACTTGAGCTCTCCTCCTCAAGAACGCTTCAGAAAACCCTATGCTAAACAAACACTTGCACATGATCAATATGAATGTTACATGCATTGGGCCTTGAGAATTCAGACTCTCCCAGTACAGTAAATATCAACAGCACATAACTGGCAGGCTGAGTGTTTAATACTGAAGCACTTAAACTAAAGTCCAAGTCTGAAAACCCAAGAAAATCACTTTGTTCAACTAGAGAGTGAAGTTCAAATCAGGTATCATTTAATATTAATGTTTTGTATTCCTACATATGCAGTGTTAATTTGTTAGCTGTTTATCACACTATTCATGCAATAGGTTGTTTTAATCATGTTTTTGTTTTCCTATTTCTGTATGTTCCCTATTAATGAAAAATACCATTTGTGGTTCTCCCCCAGTTAGGCAGGGCTGGCTTTTCTGAACCAAAGTACGATTAAGAAAATAAAAAAGTGAGCACATTCTCTTGTATTCCTCCACGTGCCAAGAGAAAGGCCTTGTCTTACAATACACAATTTTATTGTCAGGCAAGCATAACCCCTTAAAGCAAAAGTTAACATAGTAACAGAATGTTCTACCAATTATTCTTTGGAACTAAATGAAGATGAACAAAGTTTTAGAGATCACTATACCTCAAACTAAAAACATGCTAAGTATTAACAATTATTCCTGACAGTATTGAAGAGATGCTGCTGTAAACAAGATGCAATTTCCTTCAGAAACACAGGAACTGGATGGATGAAATATTCTGAATCTTGAATTGAAAGGGACATATTGCAGTTGGCCTTGAGGTGCCTGAACTTCATATGAGAATTAATCTGAAAATAGTCTAATAGCAAATGGTTTCAAAAGAAAAAATTGACTCAGAACACCCTACAGCTTCTTTTCCAAAATTACTTAAGCATTTAGCTGCTAACTGCCTTTCAGCAGCAGAGGCATTTCCGATATGTGTGTTTTAATGCTCTACCATTTAATTTTTTTAAAATATCCATTAGTGCTGCAGAGACAGTTAAGCTAAAACTGTAAATAGTCACACATATTACAGAGTTAAATTTCACTTAGTCACATACAGCTGTAGATATTTCTGGATTTGGTATATCTGAATCAACTACTAATCTACAGAACTGGTGGAAGTTGACTGGGGGAGGATCACTACTCAGGCATCAGTCAGCAGGTGGTGAGCAACTGCATTGTGCATCACTTGTCTTTTCTTGGGTTTTATTTTTCTCTTTTTTATTGTATTCCTTTTCATTACCATTATTATTTTATTAATATTATATTTTATTTTAGTTATTAAACCTTTCTTATCTCAACCCATTAATTTAACTCTTTTTCCCCATTCTCCTCCATATCCCACTGGGAGGAGTGAGTGAGCAGCTGCATGGTACTTAGTTCCTGGCTGGGGCTAAACCACAACAAAGGTTATTCAATATTTGAAATTGTATGTACACATCGATTTTGCTTGAGTAGTACATAGAGTCAATATAGAAATTGTGATAATGCACAAACCCTCAAAATGAGGCTTCTTGCAGGCCACTTCTCATACTGAAACTGTGGTTTAAAATTCTGTGTTTCACCAGATGTTTAAACAAAAAATAAACAACACAAGTCTTTTCCTCCCCCTACCTCTTTCTTGATCTTTAGCTACAGTTCTCAAAATATAACAGTTTTTGCCAGCTCTGCAAATTCAGGTAAGTAGCACCCATACAAAGGGAAAAAGGCAAGGCACACTGCATATACAGCTATTGTTAAATAAATAATGAATATTGTTCATTCCAGCTTCATTCAAAACACAGAACATCTTGGTGGTCCTTGCAAATAGAAATGATCAGGAATGAAAGGGATTTTTTTCCTTTATAATAGTTTTTGGGTTTCAGCCAGCATGCAGATGCCAGTAGTAGATGTGTGTCCTAAAAACGTTACTTCACTTTTTTTTTAACCTCAGATTATCCACAGTTATTCTTTCTATACAAATATGACTCTTGTGTTTCATACTCTAACTCCTAAGATAGGATAATTATTGTTAATGATACATATGAAAAGATGCTACCCCTCACTGAAGCTTTTGAAGGCAACTTGTCCTCTTGTAAAAGATAGATATGTGGAAACTGGTGTTGGAGTACATACCCCATGTAATCCCCTCTTGTTATCATTTGTCTTTAGCAAACATATCTGCTTGTAAAGATATCCACATTTAGTTCAGTCATATCACAAGTTTGATAGGTTCTCATTTTAGTATTATCAGTCTGATTTAGTTTGAAAAAAAATATAAATCAGTGATCCTTTGTCTGAGAAGATTTTATTACTGTAAAGAAACATACTGCAGTACAAAGATGTAACATACATGCAGTCCAGCTACTGTTTAGAGAAACCCTATCTTTGCAAATTAGGCCAACAACTGACAAAAGGAAGGGTGGGTATACTCCTCTTAAACTGCCAGCCTAGACCTTGGAAAACTAGATTCAATCTGCTACTTCACCACAAGCTTCTGTATCGGAAGCCAATCACTTAGCCTTATGAAAGAGTTATAAGTGAACAGAAACATTTGAAACACTCAGATGGCATCCTTCTCTGGTCCCCTTCCACAGCCACATAATCCAGTGGTAAGAATGCTCAGCCAGGAGCAATGAGATGTGGAGTCCAGTTCTTACTCATAAAAATGTTTCTGTATGCTGTATTAGCCATAACAGAGAGAAATTTCAACCCACAGCTAATCAGTTAGACAGTGTCACATTCCTTTTCCCCACCCCCCTCCCCAACAACAAAGTATTTTAGTAGGAGAAATGGATAGTTACCTAAAGTCAAACAATTTGGATTTTTGTAGCGAAGTCAGTCTCCTGGGAGATGAGGTTTTGAATCCTCTCCAGCAAAGTTAAACCTCTCTCTTGCTACATCCAAACACTAAACTGTAAGAATGGGGAAGAGAATTCTTTCACCACCACTGTTTCCTCCCTCTTTTTTGTCCTCTTCCAGGAGGGATGCAAGTGAGAAGTGGAAACCATGCTTCTTCAGCTGAGGAAGGACAGAGGACAAGCAAAAGAAGACAAGAAGCTCTAGGCAGCAAGCATCTCAACTCTGAACGTCTGTCAAAGATTTCAGGCCCAATACTTGCCCATATGCTTCTTGTTGCTACATGTGAGCATCTCACTTCTGCATATACTTAGGCCTTTCTAATGGGATCAAACCCCCCTAATTTACTATGTGTCTTTTGCAGGTTATATACACCTAACAGATTTCTGCTGTCTGTTGTAGACACTCAACCTCTAAAAGCAAGGCAATGCATCATCTTACTTTAAAGCACCTGAATATTCTGCTGGTTCTAAAGCTTCTGATTAAAGTTCTAATCTCTACTGACCTTTTCCTACACTCATAGACAGTGTCACAACTTGTTATGTGTTACCGTGTTAGTGTCATACTAATGCCATGCACAGAAACATTAAAAACATTGAAAACTATAAGGTATTTAGACACTGTAGTAATGAAGGATACACTCAAGTTCTTCCTAAGGAGTGAGAATGGAAAACAAGTCAAACTCTACACCTTCAAGATTTCATCTAGCATAAAGTTCATTTGCACAGTCTGACTCATGTGTACTTTGCGCAACACTTTAGAGACACTTATTCAGCAAAAGACACCTAGTCAAAACAAAATCAGTGCCAGAAACCAACTTGGTTTGTAACATAACTCCTTTTATGCATTGCTAGATTATTTGGAGTTTCTCTCCTCTCCATTCCCTAATCAAGAAAACACAATTACAATAAACTTCGCCCTGTACTCCTTGGCCGCATGTGAACTATGCTTGTGATAACTCAAGCGGAGGCTTCAAAAACATCTGCATGAATCATGAAGGAACAGGTAACCTGGGCCACGTACCTTATGAAAGATAGTCTTATGAAGCCAGAGGAATCAGTTACACAAAAGTATACTCCACCGGAAATTTAAACTGGGTTTAAGTTGCTCTGCGCTGCTGAAGCAGCGCAAAACTGCCTTTAGAGATTTGTGAATGTAGCTTCTCATTGTTACACCTCAGCTTTCAATAAATTCTCTTCCAGGGAACATACACTTTCCTTCCATGGTTTCTATTGTTTGGATTATCTTTTGCTATCTATATCACATTATTTATTAGGATATTGCGCTACCTTTCTCTTATTAAATTAGCAAATACATCTCACAGAATAGGGTGAAGTTACTCACCATGAGTAGCACACAAGACACAACAAATCCAAGCCTGTACTTCTCAGGAGGACACTTTGTGCTCTCTGGTTCATTAAGAAATGAATCCCAATAAGCACTTGGGCATGATGGCCAGCTGGTACCACTTAGTCCCTACTTAAATCCAGTGCCCAAGGGGTGCAGAGATCTCTCACATATTAGGGGAATTTCTAGCAGTACTTGATTTTGGGTTTTTAGTTCAGTTCAGTAGTAACCTAGCAGATATAGGCTAAGGATAAAGTTTTTATTGGCATGAAATATTCAAAGTTCCCTTTTTCTTTTCACTCCAATCCACCCCCCCAAAACAAGTAAAAAATACTTATAATCATTCATCTGCAGTATCTCAGCATTAATGATTAATTGGAAATGACTGCTTCTTCATGTGATCCTGGGGTTGGTCTGTTTGTTTTTAAACCAGTATTAAGATGAAAAAGTAGTTCTTACAGGAGCCTTTTAATGTTGACACAATTTTTATCCTTTTGCTTAACTCCTACAGCTATTTTTCTTTTTTCCTTATTAAAGTTTTCTTCACTTTTATTTTAAACCAGCTGCTATCTTTATGATATTGAAGTGTTTTGATTAGATCCTTAACTGATATAAATTGACATAATTCTGTAACTCTATAGGCTTCTCTAGGTTTACCTCCACAGTCTGTGCTTTTGTGTATTACAGTCCAGACAAAAACAGTGTACTAGGTTCACCTTATTAGACAAATAAATTGTCAATGTCATGATTTATCCTGAATAGCAGATTTTTCTAAAGAAGTTTTCTTTAAAATGAGGGGGTTAAAAATGACCTAATATACTGCAGTAAAATACTGAGGGCAATCAGTAAGACCATTATTATTTCTTGAGATGGATGGAAATCTGCTATTTTCTACCTTCCCTTCCAATATCCTGAAAAATAATGATGTGATTTAAGAACATAAACCTTGCAGCTCAATTGTGGCAATTTATGTTCCTGTAAACTTGATGTAAGCCTGAGCAGCCCAATTTTTTTTACTGCATATTGTAAAGGATGGTATCTCAAAGGTCATAGAAATTTCCACAATTTAACTTCCAAATTTTTTTTTAAGATTTTCACAGGAAAGTGTTGAGACTTACCTCTGACACAACCTAAATATTTCTCTCAAAACTTGAACTGTATATAAAGAATGGAAGGATCGCTCGATGAATGGGTTCTTTTCTGGGTAATACAACTGAAAGAAAAACCTCATATAATAAGGAGATATAATGTACCCATAAACACATTTCAATTCCAAAGTGGGAATTGTAAGCAACCTCTTGCTCTAACCTTTTCTCTCTTCACTGAATGTAATATTTTCAGATTCTGTTGAAGAGTGTGTCTAATTCATTTTTCCGGTTTAGTGAGACTCACCCCAAGTCATTTCCTATTTGCTCTCTTGCTGTGAGTGGAGTCACATTCCCAGTGAGAAGTCAGCTCAGTTCCAGTGATTATCTCTGCTGTGTGAGCATGCCTGGACCCAGGCAATGGCCTGAGAGGATGCCTGCTCATGCTGAGAACATAGTTTAACAGTATGTTAATAAACACACGGGGAACGTGTTATGCAAACAAAGGCACATGGCCCCAGGGCAAATCTCTACCCCCAGAGATACAAAGAGTAATAATACTGCATTTAAGAAGCAGCCTCATTGTAAATGCATCTAGATTTGCAGTGGGCAGAGTTAACATAAAGACACACCGTCTAGTATTTTATTTTGCCCTTCCTTTGAAGATCATTAGAGTTAGCATTAAGAGGAGTTACACAGATTAAAGGCAGCTAGGTCTGTTCTCACTTCTCAGTGAAACAGTTGTCATCACAAAGCAGGATAACTTCAACTGGCTATTAATTAAATTCCACTAAAGTCCTTAAAAGGTAGTTGATTTTAACCTTAAAACATCATTGTTTGCCTGTAAGACACCTTCCACTTATAGGGTAATACTGAAATGGAGCCTTCTAGTCACTGTGCTTAAAATCTTTTGTACAGTCAATCACATTTTTTTAATCTGAACTATAACAAAGGATCAGCACTTCTTAAACTCTCTACAACCTCATCCCAGAACCCTTATAAACTGGCTCAGGTTCTTCAAACAAGCTAAAATGTCACCATTCTCCCCTTTTCTTAATTTCTTCTCATCCCCGGGTCAATTTTACATACCAGCCACACAGATACATACATTAGAAAGTTTCACATTTTAATATGTCACAACAATACTTGGGGAGTGGGGCTGATGGTTGGGCTCGATGATCCCAAGGGTCTTTTCAAACATGAATGATTCTGTGATTCTGTAATACAGAAAAATGTTAATCTTAGAGGCACTAGGAAAAAAAGAAAAGATACAGGAGTGATAAGAAATATTCATTCATTAATTGAAGGCTGTTTCAAAATCAGAAAAAAGCATAGGAAGTCTTAGTACTTACATATATTCTCATTCTTCTGTTTTTGTTAGCATTTGTATAATTAATTAGAGTCCTCAGGGAAAAAATAACCAACATTTTATACACTCCTTTAGTTCTGAAAAGCAATCAAGATCTATAATAGCCTCTCAGTTTTGAAGTTTAATGTAAGCTTGTGTGAAGGAACCATAGTTATTTTCTTTTAGCTTTTTCAAAAAAAAAAAAAAAAGTTAGAAAAAATGATAATTCTATGGCCCAGTAGCAAATAATACATTTAGGAGCCTAGGATGAATTGAACAACCTGTATTTTTCAGTCTAGAACTGTATCATTTACAAGCTAGTCAAACTGTATCAAATACAACAAAAAATTCCATAGCTAGATTCTAATATAATTTATAGCTCCATGAGGTAAATAGGAGGAGGGATTTTTGTTGCCTTCTGTTTGCTACTTTAATCAGATTCTGGGGACACAATTCTGCAGGGAAGTGGCTGTAAATATGCCCATGCATTTCCAACTCATGGAGGCAGTTACAATGCACATATTAAGGACAAGTTTTACCACCAAACGTGACATGCAGAATGCTCTGACACTGAAGAAATTGCACATCTCTAAGAGTGGGATTAATCCCATATAACTTTGGCTGTTCAGTATAGTAACCTAAGGTCCCTCTGTAGTCAGTAGAGACAGCTCAGTAACTCCTGTGGAGGATTCTTCCTACCTACTTTGGACATCAATGTTTGTCTACTAACAGGCTGTCTGACACACTCCACTGACTTTCAGAGCATCCCTAAATGGGATGTTTAGATTAGACATCTAATTTTCAGACAACTGAAGTTAACAAACCTAACCCCACGCTGCAGGCTGTCTGCACTGCAGCTAAAGCTGGCTGCAAGGTTGTTTTTTATGAAAGCGTCAGCTGGGAACTGACCTGAGCTGAGGTACCATGAGGAGTTGGAGACACTGCAGCAGAGGTTTCACTGTGAGTTGCTTGCCTGGGCACCTCCTTGGGGCTTCTGGCCAGCCTGCTTGGAGACTGCAGACACAGCCCTTGTGCTGATCTAACAGCTCCAGAGATTCAGGTTCCCTCCTTACACCCTGCTCCCAGCTGATTCAGCACGAGCCTTCTCACTGCTCCCTGTGCTGAGACAGCATGCCAAACTAACCCAGGGAAAAAAAAAAAAAAAAAAAGGAAAAGAAAGAGAGAGGAATAGTTTTCAACTGTGTTTACCAGGGAATTGAGGCAGGAGAAGACCCAGCACAGGAAGGGCATGGGACCCCACGGGTAAAGGAAAGAACAGCAGAAAGGGGTGAAGAAGGAGGTCCTTGTCAGCGCTGAGCAATTCAGCTGATTTGGCTGCATGATCTGAGCAAACCCAAGCTGGTTCAAAGCTAAACTCTAGTAAGTCTAAACACAATTCAACTAATCCTATCAGGTATAGATAGATAACAGGAAGACAGGTTTGATCTAAGCACCTAATGAAAACCTAAGGTTTTGGTATTGGACCAGTGTTTAGCAGACTGCTCTAACCTCACCTTTTTTCTCAGCAATGCTACTGAGTAGCTAATCCACAGTTCTGTCTTAGGAATGGGCTGGAGAGGGTAGGTCAAGCAAAATAAAGCTGTATTGAGCCCCATGTATTGCAATGTGTACAGTATAACTCTGAGGATGGCAATCAGGATGTACTATCTCTTGATGATGCGAAAGAAAATAGCTGGGTACTGCAGCATCGAGTCAGCTAATTATCAAATGCCAGTTTATTCAGCCTCCTTGTCTACCTGTAGCTAGGGACTATGAAAAATAATGCTGTTCATGAACTGTGTATACAAGAAAGCAATGTGACAGATAGATAAATCCAGATATTTGAGCAAAGTATGTTTGCTGCCTGCAGGGCACAGTGACAAGGAGAAAATTATAGTCTGTATTGGGTTTTGCTGGAACGTAAAATGCACAGATTTTATGCCCTCATGCTCCAGCTTGCTGTTCTTGACTGACAAGGTGCACAGACACATTGGTACCAATTTACACATCTTTTTGCACTGAGGGATCCAATGATGCACAGCACATGTTTCCTACTGAGGCAGTTCCCAACCACACCTGCAGTGCTGTAGCCCAGCTAGCAATCACTGACTGACTGATGCTAAAAGCTTGGTCTGTGATCATTCCTTCCCCTTCATTGACACACTGACATTTGCAACAGCAACCGTTACCTAGAATCATACAAAACCACAGTGTAAAAGGTTAGGTATACTGCACTGCTGGTACAATTTACATCCAGCCTTTGAAACCTTCCCTCCTTCCTCTGATTTGAGGTAGAAAACAAGGTATTAGAGTGCTGGGTGGATAAAAGCTGAGAGTCTGTTATGAGCCTCGGGGAAGACAGGGCATCAAACTTACCACCTTTGCAAAGGGTTAGTTAGTCAAAATATTGATGATAATAATAATAATAATGAACAGAAGAATAACTTGTAAGAACCCCCCCTTTCACAATCCTTATCCCAGGAGCTTGCATTTCTCCTGGTGTAAACCAGCTGGGCAACTGGAGAGGCATGGCCTCACTGGAGGCTGTATTGCATGACCTCCCTCAGCATTACTGCTCTGAACCCACTACTTAGTGCCCCACAACCAGAACTTGAGGGAACAGTGTGGAGCGGCAGCTCAAAAACAGCCCAGAGTAAATTCTTCAGTGACTGGTACTGGGTATCTTATGACCCCTGAAAGCTCCTGGCACAGCAGCAGTCAGAGGTCATGGTGGGAGCACCTCTCTAAGTCTTGAATAGCCTGAGGCAGAAAACATTACACCTTACTATGTAAATACTCGGCCCGCCTTCCTGCTGTGTGACTTTTGGCCATACTGTCTAGGGCAATCCGTGTGGGAACCAGCATGTAGGTTATTCTCTGGCACTGCTGACAAGTTCTGTGTAGCTCAAATGACATTTTCCAAGGATGCTAGAGAGTGAGCAGAACAAGCTTTTTTTTTTGGTTTGACCTGTCTCCTTGTCTAGTAATAATATATTAGTGATTATACATGACACTTACATAACATCCTCCATCTGAACTGCTTCACTACCCTGCAGAAAAAAAAAAAAAAAGGAATAACCTCTGTCCCTACATTATTAAGGGCTAAAGTAAGGCAATGTAAGGAAAGATGTTCTGACTGTGGTGGCAGAGCATAGCTCAAGAGTACACCAGGCAACAGGACCCACAGCCAGTCCTGAGCCTTAACTCTTCACTTCTTCCACCTCACCTTGCATTCATGATCTTCCTCACAATCACCCTTTCCCCATCACCAGTAAAATTTTCCCACATTTACATTGTTAATTTTTATAAATTTCTCTGGCGTTTTCTTCCTCAACCACACAGTTCTCAGCTAGGATCTTCCAAAGAGTATTGTTTTCAGCCGTTCTGTTTCTCTGACTGAGTAAACACATCAGCCTTCTGTTATGTTTTCTCCACAGAGTTGGGATACTGTTTTGTGGATGCTCAAGACAGAGAAACAAATGAGTGACAATGCACAAGGCAGCAGGGGCTAGGTGTCTCTTCCCACCTGGCAGGACTTTCCTCACTTTGAGATGCTCTCAAAAGCACAAACAGAACACAAAAGTATATGGGGAGTATCAAAAAAAGAGGTAAATTAGTAATTATTGGCAGTGCACAAAACTGTCTCACCTGATAGACCTACCAGGGAAATCTTGCAGGACTGCATCTGAGGAATATTTCTGCTTGGTAGAATGACAGGATGACAGAAGGCCCAAGGTGCAAGTTCACAGAGCAACCAAGAAAGAATTCGTTTCCCCACTAACACAGGTCAATGTGGGACATATTTCCACAGCATATGACCCAAGTTCAGACCTAATGGTCCTTCTAAGACTCTAGTTCATGAGCCAAAGAACATCTTAGTACAAGTCCCACTAGAACAACAGTCCAAACATGCACTAACTTGGGTATCTGAAGTCTGGATATTACTGTAGGCAGTCAAATAATTGGGCTTATTACCAGACATAGTGAAAGCTCTCAGAATTTCAGCCTTCATTTTGTTATACTAGAAAAAATAAGAATCAGGACATACGTTTTGCAGGGCTTAGAGTACGTATAGATTAAGATGTTAAAAATTTCCATAGATTGAAATCATCTGCTTTCCTTAGTGTAATTTCAGACAAGAAATGCAAGGGAGAAAGTCCATTGTTTTGAACCAAGAATGATACCCATTTTTGCAAATAATCCTTTAAGCACAACCTCAGATGTTGTTTGAAGACAGACAAAACTGCATTTTGGAAAATCAGTCCAGAAAAGACTTTCTCAGACCTTTTCCTCCTCTCAGTAAAGTCCACACAATGACACTTCTGCTTGTCAAAGAGGCACAGTAGAGTTCAAGTTCTCTTGCACTCACAGCAGACAGGCCAGTGTGTTCAGCTAACTTGTTATTTGGTTATTATTTGCAAAGGACATCATCTGGCACTTAATCTCCAGAGTAGGAGGAACCATTTACACAGATCTGAGATCACTTTGTGACAGGTGCCAAAGAGTCATTTCCAGAGCCTTGTGAGCTGACCATATGCTACATCTTTCCCCAGTTGGAATAAAGGCATTCAGCCATCATATAATTCAGCAGCAGCACAGGATAAATAGATAAATAAGTGATAAAATGACACTATATATATGTGTATATATTTATGTCTTAACCAAACTATATAATTACTATGCAAAAACTACAGTTCAAGGTTTAACTCCAGAAACATGTGGTTTTGCAGTGCAATGCATCAAATAAAAAAGGCATACCCCAATACAACTTCTCTCCCATAGTCTGTGTTCAATGTATTACAGTTCTTACAAACCTGAAACTATATTTATAGAAAAATCTCTACAAGTTGTGATTAAAACATGGGAGGACAATGAAAATAATTCACTGAATATTCAGTGGAAATAATAATAAAATCAGTAAATTATTCACTAATCAAAGTGCTTTTTCAGTCTGATGTTAACTAAGTTCATGTCCCAAAACTGAACTACCAGAAGAAGAGGAACAGGAATCTGGATCCTAAAGTCTTACTTGTTGGAAGACATGAGTAGGACCATACAAAAAACAGTAATGAGATTTCCCTCATTATCAGTTTTGCCAAAGAATTGTGAACTGAGGTACAAAAATTGTACACAGGCCTCAATTTTTCTGAAGTAGGAGATGGTCCTGGAGTCTGACTGCAGCCATCCATATTCCTTAATAGAGGGGAAAAAAGATGAATCCACATGTTGCTCTCCTGGTCATCAAAATCCCTCAATAGTATAAGGAGTGATATTTGGGAAGCTATTTCTAACACATTTTCAGAGGCACTGCCTGGAATAGGAAACTCCTCTACATTTTTTTAGAACATCTGGAGAAAGAAGGGAAAGTATTTAGGGGTCTCCAGGGCAAGAAAGAAAAATCTTGCCTCTTGTGATTGATGCTACACAAATGGTATCTCATACACTTTGTAATCTCTAACTCTAATTCAAAAGACTGAGGTAAACTGGAAGAATCCTTTGAATCATGGGTGGCCAGTGATGATGAGAGGGAGAGGATAAGGAGTGGTTCAGACTCTGCAAGCAAGCTTGCGGGAGTTTATCCAGAGCCATTCCCCGCAAAAAGGCTTTTCAGGATCTGGACTGTGTAACTAGCATAAGCCTAACACTGACGGGTTCAGCCATCATTAATTTCCAGCCATTTGGGAATGGGTGATTATTTGACAGTAAGATGTGATCTGAGAGAGGTGCTATTATAATGTGGAGAGAGCTGCTATTCTTGTACTGCAGCAGAG
This sequence comes from Athene noctua, assembly GCF_965140245.1. Taxonomy (NCBI): domain Eukaryota; kingdom Metazoa; phylum Chordata; class Aves; order Strigiformes; family Strigidae; genus Athene; species Athene noctua. Next base: position 89,998,143 of record NC_134038.1, read on the forward strand.
AGCTAATACAATGGCAGAGCAGTGTGACTGTGGTGAAATTCACGGGGGAACAGACTTCTTCCCAGGGCTCAAATTATCAGCACATTTTCATTGCTGCCTCCAGAAAGAGACATGTAATGCTGTCAGACAGTGTTGAGTTGGGAGTTTTTAAAAAGAGATGGAAGTGTATGCATTAAAGAAACCAATATTTACACAAGGACCATCCTCTCATGAAATATAAATGCAGGAATTCTGCTGCTTACAGTCCTTATTTTGAGATTTTACATGAGGGCAGTAAACTGAAGAGGATGCAATGCTCCCTACCCACTCACCATTTTGATTATCATATATGAATTTTAAAGAGGTTGGGTAAAATCCAATCAAAGCTGCATTTATAGATGCTTATACTTTATACTGCTGTCCTTGGTACACTCAACCTTAGTCCAAGCAAAATAACTCGAATTCAGGCTACAGTTCCTGAAAAGGAATGTGACTTTAATGAAATAAAAGTCTCATCATGCCAAGCCCAGGTTGAGAATAACACCCTATCCTGTTGCCATTACAGGCAGAGACAGAAATATATCAAAGTCGCCTAGACACTTAAAAGAGAATGGGAAATAAAAGGGACGTGTCCAAGCAGTGCTGATGGCAGGTGTCAGAAAGCGAACATCAGCAGGATCAAATAGGAGAGCTTTTCTCTGTTGCTTCTTGAAAGGAAATAAAAAACCCAAGACCCATAGATTTTTATTAAAAACAAAGGAAAATTAGATTAAGGTAACACTAAAGGAAGAGCCTGGGGATCCTACAGCATGGGCTTTCAGAGCTTGGCTCACTTGCCTCCCAGGACACAGTACAAAGACAGAGCATTCGGCATTAAGTCTTTGCTAGCATTTCCCATTGGACTGCCTGAAAGAGCTTCGGGGTGGTCTGGGAGATATGTCAAAGCAGTTCAAGGTGCACGAGGTACCTTTTATTCCCCCCACCTTGGCATAACACTTTTGTGATGCCCCGCTGAAGAAGAGCAGAAATATATACCAGGGAGGTTAAGAGTTCACATCGGCTGGGCCAGATTTGACTCTAAGAAGAAAGTTAATCTGCTCTGGTGTCGAGTACATGGTTCTAGTCCCTGCTCTGGAGGGAGCTGATTTACCTTCCATAGTTAATGAACTAAACTAGGGCTCAGGAGAACTGGGTTCATTTCTCAGTTCTGCAGCACATGTCCCATCTGACTTTAGTCAAATCACTTAGGTCACATGTGCATCACATAATAACTGGTCTAGTACTGCTGGTAGCAGAAACCATCAGTGTGCATACAGCACTGAGCCCAGGACAGAAGTGATTTATCCACATAGCACTGGATGACGTTACCAGCTTTGTCCAGAGCCAGCTTGGAAATCCCTTCATTGTGCTCCACTGATCCATAGAGATATGTGTGCATTTCTCTAACAGGTGATCAAGCTGGTACCATTTATTATACTCATTAATACTGCCTGGTTGCATATCCTCCTAGGAGCCCCTCTGCTCAGCTGCTTCCTAACTTTACCCAATTTAACTTGGTTGGCAGAAATTTTACTTCCCCATTATCTGTGCAGTTATTTATATCTTTTCCTGGAAAATTTCAGGCAATGCTTTTCAGTCATTTCCAAGAAAAAAGGCTAATGAGAAAACACATTATCTTCTTCATGACAATCCTTTCTTTGGAATGCTCTCCTCCAACTGAACATTAGGCAAAGACCAGAAATTTGTCTGGGGAGAGAGAGGAATGAATCAGGGTTGCGCTTTTAGCCCTATATGAAAATTAGTCCAAATGTAGCCAAGTTAAAAGCCTTTGAATAATTGCTGTTTGTGCATATCCATGATAGGCTGCTTTGATTTTAGCAGCTGAATTCCCCAAAGAGCCGTCACAGGATATGCTGGAGATTTTCACGGCTCCTGTGCTTGAGGAAGTGGTGCCTGTACTACTAAGCAGAGAACAAGGGAGTGTGTTCAAGCCAAGGGTTATAGGTATGGTTTTCGGCTGTAATGACTGCTTTGATTCAGACTTGAGTACAGGATTGTCTTTCCCGTGATGCTGGTGACCCTTCTGATGGCATCCAAGCAGCATGGAGAATATAGCTGTCCCACTGGAAGATGGGGGAGAAGGGAGAGAAAGGAGATAAAAACTAACACAGAGTTGGTGCAAGACGCAAGGAGATATAGAAGTGAAAGAAGGCACTAGGAAGAAATGAAATAGGATCAGGACTTTACAGTGAATCATGCAAAGGACACCTAAACTTACATGATTTTACCATGTTCATTTTAAAAACATAGAACTAATGCAAATGCTTATCCCATATGTAAAAGGTTTAAATGCTGGCGTTTCCTAATGCTTGAGCAGTATTCTTCATGAGTTCAGTAAAAAACCATTTAGTATAATTTTGCATATGCATTCTCCCAAATTTATCAAAAAATAAATAAACAAAAGAAAAGACAACAAAACATACACAGACACAAATTTCATTATTTGGCATCTTTCTAAGACACATGCAGGTCATCAGCAGAGTTCAAAGCTTTACTGCCAACACACAGATTTTTCCACTGAGCTAATGGAGTGGCTGTTTGCATTAATAGATTGCTGTTCTCCTTGTGGACAGATGCTGAAGGGGGATGAAACACCCCGTTCTGGCAGATGGTTCCAGAGCAGAGCAGTGATATACAGGGATCTTGGGGTTAAGATATCTGCTCAGATCTGTTCATAAGCTACCCAGGTCAGGAAGAGAGTATGTCAGTGCAGCTCAGACACATCTACTACCACTGATAAACTTGGTTTCTTTTCTCATTAAACCATTCAAGAGAAGCCTGATCTTGCCTCATCCTTGATATCAGCTCCTCAGCCAGTCACATACTCAACAGAGTTCTCACTTCTGTCTCAACGTTCTTGCCCACCAATTCTTCATCTCACTCGATGTACAGGCTCATGTACCCTCTGAATTCCACACCCAGAGCCTTGCTGCTCTTCCTGTGCCATACCCAGCCTCCCCAGTCAGCACTCAGCACCATATGTGCTCTCCACAAGCCTTACACCTCCATCCTCCTTGCTTTGGTCTCATGACTCACTTGTTTCCTTCACTCTCTCAGTCAGTCCTTCCTTCTGCCTCACCTTCTACTCTCAGCTCTACCAGATCTGCATCCTACAGTCCCAACCTGTGCAGCTTTGTCTTCCTCCTCCATGCCCAGGCCTTCTTCACCATCCACAACCCCAGTACCAGTTTTCCAGACCCAGTCCAACCTCACTTTTGTTTCTCCGTCCCCCTCCCCACCTCCAGCTCTCAGACTAGTTTACACAAGCCCCAGTTTTCACGACTTTGTAACAAGGACTTATTTCAATGTTCTGCCAAAAAGACAGTAGATATCATGGCTGACACAAAGGCTATATTCTCAGTGAATTTCAAATTTGATGTCTTCGAGCCTTCTAAAACTGCTTTAGCATGGTCTAAACAAAATGTTTCTATCAAGCTCCTTTCTCCAAACCAGATGAGCCATCTCAATGCTACAAAAAATTAAACTTCTTGCTAAAAGACAATAAACAGAAATCACTGCAAATCTTAATGACTGCTGCTAAAAGACAGACTAGGGAAAGGGTTGGTCAACCATAAAACTGTGTAATGCCATCAAACACAGTAAAAGCTGCTGCAGATAGTGGTAGAGTGTTAAGGTAAGCTATACTGAAGTCAATATGAAAAACAAGCAAGTAGCCTTTCAGTTTAAATGCATTTCAAATGTAGGTCAAGGAGAATAGACCACATCAAAGTGGTCTAAATTTCACCTGTACCTCTGTGCTTTATCATTTCTACTGACCGGCTTGAAGCCCAGACTTTTATGTACACCTAATCCATTCAGTGGACTGCAATAGTTTAGTTGATATCATTCATGTAATTCATGTAATTTAGTTAACCAGTCATCATTTAGCATCATCCTAAAACTGCAAATAACTGTATATTAAAAAAAAAAAAAAAATTTAAAAAAAAAAAAAGAAGACAAATCTTCCATTCAAGGGCTGGATATGAAAATGCAGCCAAAAAAATAATAATCTTGCAGTAAAAAATCTTTTCACAAAAGAATCACTAAATACGCAATTTGTTTCAAATGAGTCACTCAGATCCATTATTAATTGCACTAACTTTGGCTACTTAGTGGTTTTGATTGCTTTTGATATTGTTTATTTTATGATGTTTTAATTATTGTTGTTTATTTATTACAGTAATTGCATTTTAATTGTCTTTGGAGCAGCATACTGACTGTCTTGGCAGGGAGGCACTAAATAAATAAAATCATTATTATTATAAACATATCCAATGGTAATAGTTTTTCACTGTGTACTGTTAGCAATGCTGAAAGAAAAAGTGTGTGTGTGTGTGTATATATATATCATTTGTAAGAGAAAAACAGTAATCAGAATCTCAAGGTTATATATCCAACTCTGCCACTGATTATATCTGTGACTTTGAAAAGTTACTTAACCTCCCTCTTATCTCCATTTATTAATCCATGAAAGGATTATCATAACACTGTCCAATCTCCCAGGATTAGTAGGAGAATTAGCTAATGTCTTTAAAGCATTTTGATCTCCTCAAATGAAAAGTAAAAAAACACTTTAATCTTTAGATTATTAATGATATAACAGGAAAACTGGTATAATCTACTAAACCAGAAAGAGTTACTCTAGTATTAATAATTTTTATCTATAATTGGTGCATTTATATTGTCCATACACTTAGATAATTAATCTTTCATAGATTCATAAATAGCTACTACTAATAGAGGCAAAAATGTATTCCAGATAGAAAACAAAAATGCCTTCCAAAGTTTGCAACCTGAAAAAAATGGGAGAAGCACTGCTTTTAGATACATGAATGGTTTTGTCCTCCCTATTCCTACATCTGAATCCTTTTCTTTAAAAGAGAAAAAAACAAAAACAAAAACAAAAACAAAACAAAACACTTTTTCCTTAGGATGCCCAAAGACAAAAGTTGTTTCTGTGGATTCATAGCATGAGTGCAAAAAAAGGGGGGAAGAATGCTGCACACTATATTTCTGAGAAGAGATCTAAGCTTTAAAATCAAAGCCGCTTTGAATGTTACAGCAAAAGAAAAATTTGAAGCTGACAGGTTGGGCAGGTGAGGGAGATTTAAAGTTGATATTGAAATTTTTATAAATTTAAAATATTCTGATTCTATTTAAGCCAAATAATACTGTTCTAGACTGATTCATTATGCTAGGCTTCATTCTAATCAACAAGCTTAGGGTTTTTTTCAAGCAGCTGGTTAGAAACTCCTAAAATTTAGTGAAAGGAGCAGAAAAAAACATAACTTTACACTACAGTAACCTACCCGCTTCCTGGGTCTCTAGCCTGAGGTACCCAATCCACTATTCTTTCTCTATATTCCCATCCAACTTCTTACATGCCTTTTTGCTGTTGCAATTAACAGCCACTTCAGCTTTCATACAGGAAAATCCCAAACAAAAGGAATTCACCTTTGCTATGAAAAGATTCTCTTATCCTCACTGAGATTCATTTTTCTTATCATTATAGAGGGCTACACCCAAAGTTGCAATGCTCTCAGAAATTTTTTTCAGAAAATCACAGAATCATCAAGGTTGGAAAAGACCTTAAAGATCATCCAGTCCAACCATTAACCTAACACTGACTTCAACTACACCATATCCCTCAGCGCTATGTCGACCCAAAATACTGCCTTGCCATTCACAGCTGCGTGGTTTCAGTTATCCGTCCCCCTTGATCTCTGCCTTGCCATGCTTCAATACTGATGCCTGTTGACAGTCAAATTGCTGTTCATACTCCTATTAATTAAAAATTTATACAGCTGATAATTTGTTAACACTAAGAATATTGCAGCTATTATTAATGACATTTGGCTTCCCATCCTTTTCTCCCCCCAGTGCCATTTGAAAGTTATTAGTAACTGTACCAGGACATCATCAAGACACTTCACCAAATGAAATTCTGCTTTTAAGTAGACTCTCTTTCTTGTGGAAGAAAAAAATACCTAAAGACTGTAAGCAAGAAATGAATACTTTACACATATAGCATATCCATTACAAAAGTTTAATGTTATTTATGCTTCCTCTTTAGACACCTGTGTTGGTTGGATATCACCATCACAATTGATTTTGTACTGCAAGCTTAGACACTGTGAGAGCATGGTAAAACTTTTAAAGAGGACTCAGAATACCTCAGGTGAGCCAGCTAAGGTTTATATGCCAGATGTGCTGAGCCCTAGGTATCAGTCATGGTCAATAAAAACTGCAGTAGCTAAGCACCTCTGAAAGTCAGACCCCAGATTATTTGAGCTAGGCATCCAAAAATCCAAGAACCCAAAATCGATGACAGTTTTCAGCAACTTGCCTGAGGTAATGGAGCAAAACCTTGGCAGAGCTAGGAGTATATCCCAGTCTCCTGCTGCTCAAATTGCTGCTGTAGCTACTGTGACATCTTCTCTCCTAACAAGAGCCATGCTTAATGTGTCATGCTTCTCCCAGAAATCCAGTGTCAGAGTACTCTGCACACACAGGCAGAGGGACTTCACCTCACCTGATCCCTGCACTGACTCCTGTTGATTTCCAACAACAGTGTAAGTGTGTTGGTATTCAGGGCTAGCCAGAGGGATGCGCCTCATGCAGCTGCCCAGGGTCCCACGCTCACCATGGTATCTGTCAGTCAGCATCCTTTCTGGATGGCATCCATGGCCCTCTGACTCACCTCTCATGGCAAGTTGAATTCAAAAACTCAGTTCTCCAGGACCCTACAATCGTAGTGTCCACATCAGTTACCTTCAGGCTTCACACTGCTGGCACCCTTATTTTCCAATCATTATCCAGTCTGTAATCAGCATTTTGATATCTGTGAGGTGCTGAAACTTCACACCCTCCAAAAATGGGCCTCCCCATCATATAATCATCTCCTTCAACAAACCCTCCTTCCATCTGAGTGGCTTACCGAAGTCTGCCCAGGCCTCTTCTCGCTCCCCGGGCACTCAAATAGCTTTTTGTAGGGTGAGATGAAGTATAAATTTACAGTACATCACCCTCCCTTCTTCACATTCTTAAACCTAAGATTAATGCATTGTGTGTTATACTTTCCCTTCTTTCACAGAAGGATGAAATAATTCAGATTACTTTACAATTAACAAGGGATAAGAGTATGCATGCAAAAATGTTACCATGGAGCTGCCAAAACACTGCGAATTCACAGCCTCACTTCCTCTGTAGAAACTTATTTGGGTGTCCTTACCCACAGCTTATTTGCACAAATTCTCAGAGAGACCTGAGGCTGGCACCGAGAGAATCAAACCTCCCTGCTTATTATGGTGAATGGGAGTTGCATATGTTGGAGTCTCTGGGCCTCTTCTTCTCTGTGAATAGCTCCCATTAACATTTATGGGGGGTATGCATATTGAGAAAAAGAAGAGAATAGGTCCCCACTGAGAAGAGAGCAGACTCCAGCAATTCTATTGTGTGCTTTAGTCTTCACTAATCTCAGCAAAGTATCCTCATGCAAGACTTCTGAAGTGAGTTTTTTTCTTTTTATCCCCATGGAAATTGTATTTTTTTGAATAAGAAAGGTGACAAACAGTTAGCTTATGCTCCAGTAAATCCACAGGGCCAAATTATCTCATTTAAATATCTATTCAACTCTCAAAACAAATATCAAAGTTGAGACTTTGCAGATGCATTCTTTGCTGGAATAAGTAGAAAACTCTCCTTTATCCCTGTTCAGGCTACTTCAGGGTCTGCTTATTCCCTCATATATACCTGTGTTCTCTTGTAAGCATTTTTACCTGTCAAATGAAGGTCTCTCCCTTTGTCATAGGGCCAACAGGTTTTCACAACATGAGCAATTTCCCAAAACTTCCCCAGCGCTGCCACCAACAGCACAGCTTCACCACAGGGAGGATAAGCACAGGCTAGGCAGTGACAGGATTTTCACTTTTGCCTGCTCTGAGCAAGATTAAAATGCCAGCAGCTAGTCCCCTTTAGCCCCTCTGACTGTTGTTATCACCAAGAGAGGTGAATCAGTGCTGTGCAAATGCTGGGAATCTAAAGAAAAATGTTAGTGCCAGCAGAAGCACAGAGGCTTAACTGAAGTGCTGATAGAGAATACTTCGGACAGCAAGAGCTGATAGTTGTGCTACAGAGAGAAAACGCCTTCAGAGCTTGCCTTTTATTCTTCAAAAGCATGCATGAAAATTTTCATTTAGCTAAAACTTAAATTAAAGTTTTGATTTTTAAAAGGTTTATGGTTCTGTCTAGTCTGCAAGCAAGTAATGCTGGTGTGACTACATCAATATCAAATGTAAAAGCTAACAGTTTCTTCTCTCTACTTCACACTCACAATGATGAAAAAAATAGCCTGCATGAACTAGAACAGATTTTTTTTCTCCTTTAATTCAGAAGTCCCACATTCCTTTCATATAACATCAACTATCAAATGGAAAAACCTTTAGTGTCTCCTTAGATATAGCTGACATTTGAATACTTAAAAACCTGGGAAATGTGTAAATGTGGAAGATTACTGTTTGCTAGAAATTAGGTTACACCAGAAAGTCTCAGCACCACAGAGCAACTAGTGATTAACACAGTACAACGGACAAGCCTGGGCTTTGGACACTATTCTTGTATATCCTTCCCCCAAAATAAGAAACTGAAAATAAGGTCCAGGAGCTTATCAAAAGCAACAGAGATGCAACCTGACAGGACAATGCCAGCTTCTCATTTGCCTGGCCTCTTGAAACAAGCCTTCAGGAGAAGATGCAGGAGAGCATTCCCTCCCAAAAAACAGCCCCATGGAGTTCATTTTGAGCAACGAATTAAAATCCAAACACACCACAGTTTGGTTAGATGCCTTATTTAATGAGAGGACATCCAAGCACACAGAAGTCTTTGTGATGATGCAGGTGCTACAATGTATTTTGGATGAAGTTAACTACACTTGTGCTATTTGGTCATTAAATCTTATTCATTTTCAGAGATCTTTTCTGCCTACCAGTCACTGCTATGGAAATGAAAATGAAAAGCTCTTATGGTGCAGCACTACCCTGCTCAGCAGAACAGGTGATGATGCCTAAAGCTATGACTGAGCTACACGAAACTAAGCTTTGGAAGCAACATTTGGTACACAGTCTCCTCATTAGTGATATTTAGTCTCCTAACAGAGCTGAGTGATAAATATTTTTTCTTTTTTTAGAATATCGTTTATCACAAACCACAGAACTTTAGTAACATAGGTGAAAACATGTAACTGATAGTTCCCTGATGTGTTGTCCCATCTAGAGGAGGAAAAGCTCAAATGGGGCTTTGTATCCAGTTAATAGGGTTATACAACCAGTTGAGGACATAAACATCTTGATCAAGCAACTTCCTCCAGCCTGTGATAAACAATGATTTTGTGTCACCATAAGTGTTCTCTATTGTCCCGGTTCTTTGCTTGTTTCTCTTTTTATGAGTGCTGTCAATGGCTGCTGTAGTCTTGCAAAACAAACAGATGCCCACATCAAATGACAACACCATTCTTCAAAGTGTCTCCTGTTTCCCTTCAAGATACTGGCTTTTTTCATGACATACCACAATCCTGACAGACATTTCTTTGTGAAGTTCCCACAAGCATTGTAGGTTACTGCATCTTCCAGTTTCTAGATTGTGTAGTTTAGCATGCAGAGCAGAGCAAAAATGGCATGTCAGTGTAACTGAGAAGACATTCAAGACTTTTTTTTTTCAGCAACCAAGACCTTAACCAGCAAGTGGCAAATAGAAGTTGCCATGTGGAAGGAACTGCTATGAGACCCCAAACAGCCTGGTAACACTGACAGCGATGGATGGCCTTGAGACAGATAGGTGATCAATAGACAGATAGTTTAGTTCTTTTGTTTTTAAATCATTATTGATAGTACATCTTAAATAAATCCATCATTCTGTAAATCTTCAGCTCTTTTAGAACAAAAGCATTCTGGAAGTATAATTTATCTTTTTTAAAAAAAAAACAAAAAAAAAAAACAAACAACTAACACAAACACTAAGCAGCAACTGAAAGGCAGGAAAAATAAAGTTCAGAACAAACTAGTTATACTTACACATTTGTAATTAAGCATGATAACCAATTACAGAAATACCTGGAATAGTTCGTGATTCACTCTCACACATCAGAGGTTTCCTAATCAATTTGAAATAACTACACACTGCTATAGAAAATAAGCAAGATCACAGCATTTGCTAATGAGTCTCAGAAATGGATTTCGCTGCATGAAAATGTTCATTGTCAGGAGAAAGTCTGTGTTCCCAGAATCTTTAGGGTCATTTCCATTTGCATTTGATTGGAGAAAAGTCCTCTTTGTTCTTTTCTTCCTTCTCACATCCTCTACAACTCTGCGCTATTTCCCCCCCCCTCTCACTTCAGTGAGTTGGTGTATCAATGTAGTACGTTAACTGCTAAAAATATATCCAAATAAGACTCTTTGTGCTGAAGTAGCTAGAATCCACTTCAATTATTACTTAATTTCTCTATGTTACACTGATTACCTTGAATATAAATTTGAAGATATATGACTTCTGGAAAATTATGACAGAAGATGCAGTGGCAGAGCTCTGAAGCATACACCAAGGTAGTGTATTATGCCATGAATAATGCCACTTAAACATTTGCAAAACGTAAAGCTTTTCTGAGCTCTTCTCCTTCCCCTGGGACTCGAACTCTTGTTGAACAAGCTGTTCAAAGCTCACCACTCTGATAAAAACCTACCCCAACAAAAAAGTGACAGTGACTTTTTTTTTTTCATTATTATTATTAAATCACCGTTTCAGGTTGCCAGTTGCTCTTCCTGCAATGAAAAAAATCAGGTATCCATTTGACCTACTTGTCCCTAACCCAGCAATGTTCAGAGCAAGATGAGATCTGATGATAATGAACTTATCTTGAAAAAGGAATTGCAAACTATGTCCCAGACCCTGCAATCAATTATTCATGTGAGTAACTTTGAACTCAGCAGGAGTACCCACAGGCATAAACTTTCTTACAGGGGAAACAGTTGGCAGGATCAAGACCCACCTCAGGAGGAAGACACACAACACAACATATGAACCCTCTGTGACTCTTTTTATTTTTTTTTTTTTCCCCCTTTTGTCCTTGTTATTGTTCAATTTCATTTGCTACTGCATTTCCCACTTCCAGCTGGGAGTAGAAGTGAAGATGCCAAAATACGAAGACAAAAGCTGCTGTTATGCTCAGCTGGAAGAGAAAGTACTAGAAATCTCTCTCAAAAAAATAAAAAGGTGTAGAGATTTCCAGACCAATTTTATACTCTCCAAGGGCACCATGATATTTCAAAGAAACTTTGTAAAACTCATAATGGAAAGCAGAGGAAGAAAGACAAGTTACTGGTGCATTGAAATTGTCCTGTCTAACTTCCCTCAGCCTAATATATATCATCTTTCTTCATCAAGACATTAACTGTCCCTACCGAGATGATGATGCAGAGCCCTCTAGATGCAGAAAGACCCAGGTCCCATGTAGCCTTCAGTCCTACCACAACAAGAGAAAGGACTTCTCTTATGGTCCTCCCACAGAAAAGGGGCTCAAATGCTGCTGGGCAGAGTAGATGTCACCCCTAGAAAACCCCACTGCTTTAAAAGAAGCACTACCTTGTCTTGGAGCTCAACTGACTTAGAGTGGATGACTGGCTGTTGATAAGACAAAGCTTAAATGCATAAGAGCCATCTTTCTATACTTACATCTCTTGTTCCAAAACACACAAACCTGGACTTAAAAAGTAAACTACTGGGTCAGAGGAATTAATGTCTCACTTTCAGGTTAAAACTGGTAAGACAGAGGTAAAGCAGGGGAAAATTCCAAAGAAATTAAGACCTTGTAGGACAAGGTTATTAAACAAATAAGGAAAAGATAACATTAGGATTGTTGGTATTTCTGAAGAGTAGAAAAGGGAAGACATCTTGAGCTTGAAGCCCTTGAAGTAGACCTTCAGATTAATGGCACTGAGGGAGAAGCAGGAAGAGCACCTGTGAGCTTCTGCAAGGTGATTGACCTAGGATAACTATTACTAACATATTTAAATGTACAACTGGACAAGAATTGCTTAGGAGAACTAGAACATGTGGCAAGCTAGACAGGGAAGACATATTCCTGTACAGAATTGTTCCAAGAGTGTTGAAAAACAATTACATACTATTCATGTCATTGGCCACAGCAAAATACAAACCATGAAATGCCTCATGAAATGTCTAGCTACTCTGTGCAAGCTGCATGATAGACATTAACAGTTTCCAGGATCCAACTCTGGCAAAAGCCTTTGTTAAATAAATTCAGTTCTTCATGCTGTTGTTGGGTAAATAAGCAAAAGAATCCCAACTGAGATTAAGGTATAGCATATCAGTATTTTGCATGGTGTGAGACTACAGCCAGAATAATGCCCTGTTCAGATGTCTGCATTACAGGGGGGATGATAAATTGACAAAGGTTATGAGAAGAGCTGCTTGGATGATTAAATGCACTGAAACACATGCCCTATGGTGACATTTCTTAGCCTAATGACAAGAAGATGGAGGTATGATTTGATCAAAGGCAAGGCAGCACTACCTGAGGACTCTTTATAAATGTGTCTTCATTATCTCAACTTAGCAAACAAAAGCATAAGAAAAGCTAAATTCTAAAAGTCAGATCTAGACAAAATTCAAGCCAGCCATAAGGCAGACATTTTTAACACTGAAGATAATTAACCACTGGAGTGTTAGAAGTATTACAGGGTAAAATCTCCATCACTGGAAATGTTTCAGTAAGGATGGGATGTCTTCAGGTGGGGTTTTATTGTTGGGGTTTCTTTTGGCAAGCTCAGGTAATAATTAAGGCAATTAGGAAAGTCCTATGGCCTGCATCATTAATGAGGTCAGAACAAATGGCTCATAAAAGTGTTTCTTCTGGCTGTGCATTTTGCAGCCTGAATGTAAGAAAAAAACTCCTGCAAAACTCCACAGTGTATAGCTGAATGCCATCTATAATATTGGGTTTGTCTTCCATTGTCTTTTTCATCCATTGTTTTCCTTGCATCTGTTGAGCATGTCCCTAAAGACTGCCAGTGGTTAGGCTTTATATGGTGCTTACTGGCACTATCCATCATCTCCTAATTATCACAGTTATATAAAATATGAAAGAGAGCAGTCCCTCCCACCAGCATATAGAAGCCTTGCATAGGAAAGTACTCATATCTACATGTTATGCTCATTTTGGGTGTTACGTTGGGTTGAAGTAAAAAGAAACACTCCAAATCACTCTGTGTCTTTGGAACTGCAGTACCAATAGGTGTCGTTGGGATCACAAACAGTTGCTTGGTCAGGGGGAAATTAACAGCTCAAACATTTATTGGACTAGATGAGTCAAAGCCACAGTCAGTCCTGGCAAGCAACCAAGTAGACACAAGGAGACTTACATATTCTATTATCAGAAAGAAAACCTTTTCTCTTTGGGGGCTTATTTAAGCTTCCGAGAAGAGATTATCTTTTAACATATCACTAGTTAGCTGAAATTGCAAATGATGCAGCAATGAAGATAATTTCAAGATCAGAGTGCAAGAACAGCAATTTGAACATCTTTTATTTGGGAGGTGAGCTTTCCAGACAGGCAGGAAAGCTAAGCTTATTCTTATGGTTGTGGCCTTTGTGACTTTCAACATGGATGAATGGAAGACTACTAAACTAAATAGTTTTGCATCCTGACAACTGCAGTATGCTAAGATATGGCAAACGCTTATATGACAGAATTATAGCATACACTTCAGTAACAGAAAAAAAATCTTCATAAAGGCTAATAAAAAATTGGCATCTGTACTTGAAACATTTAAATTTATATCAAGATCATGCCAAAACACTACGGACTAAAAATCCTAAAACAAATAAGGTAATAGCTTAGAAAGCATGGTGGAAAATTAATAGACTGTGTTTTATTTTGCCTTAACTAAAAAAAATAGAAAGCATAGAGAAGCAGATAAATAAACTTATAGTACCTAGACTAAAACAAAAACCTATGGTCAGTTTTGGTTAACTCCTTCATGGTTTTTCATATAAAAAAGCCTGGAAAGAACACCTGGGAGGCTGACTGCATTTCACAGAAATGGACCTAACTGTGAGAAAAATGGTAAGACCCCAAGCAGCCACGGATTTCCACTTGAGTTTTATTTAAAGTCTAACTAAATAACCCACAGGCTCTCCAATAAACTTAATGAGGCCAAAAGAGCAGCATCTCACCTCTGACCGACCAAGAGGTAACTATATCTGTTACCCAGGCTAAGAAGAAGATCCTGCTGACTCCGCATGTAGGAAGCCCATTTCATTGATAAATTATGACATGATCATTCTTGCCAGAGCCTTAGTCGTCAGTTGGAAGTAGTTATGACTCAAATTATTCACGTAAATCAGGTCAGATTCATTACATGTCAGCTTTGGACAGACCACCCCAGGCCATTCATTGATACAAGTGTAATTTTACAGCACTTACAAGAGCCTTTGGGAGCCTTTTTGCTAGATTCTTTCCTTAGATTTGGCTGGGATGTTCCCATCATCTCTCAGTAGTGTACAGTTTGGTGACCACTGTTGATTAGAGTGGATTAAGCTACTTTACACCGGCTCCCCCCGCCTGAGTGCTTACCTGCCTTGTTATGAAGGCAGGACTGCTTCATCCCCACTGTTGCTGAGTCAGCACTGGTAGCACTAAAATGAGCAGCTGTGGAGTTTGGGGAGTGCAACACAGAGTTAAAGCTGACCGTATAAAATGACAGCAGCAACAGACTGCTTATTTGGACCCAGCACAGACTCAGTTCTTGAGCTTACAAAGCTCAGTGTCCAAACAACTGAATGGTTTGTGTTCTTGGCTGGATATTGGATTTAAAAGAAAAAGTCTTTGGTGGGAATTCCAGTAGCTATTCTGACTGCCAGGTGAATTTATATATCTAGGAATTATGGTTTCTGGAAATTTAAAACAAATGCCTCGGTATCAGTCACAGACAAATGAACTCTCTCCATAAAATTTCATAAAATCCTATTTCAGTGAAACTGTTGCCCAGACAGATCACATGTTCAGGGAACTCCATTACTATGGTCCACAAGCCAAGACAGACTTTTCTGTTGTAGTGTGGTATCATTTACAGATCTGTTTTCCAAAGTGATTTTGTTGTTTGTGTGAATATTCATCTAAGACCTTGTCCTCACCATGACTTTTGAACTCATTGGTCAAATTTAGACAAGCTTGACAAAAGGACAGAGGCTGGAAAAGTCTTAAATTCCTGTGAGATTGATGAAACAGATGACAGGGCAAGGAGATCCTACTCCAGAAAGGATCACTGAAAGGCTGCAACTTAACCATAAGGTACAGTTCTCCAACCTCAAATACCCCACTGCCAGGAAAGAAGGCTTGCTTCCAAATGCTCATGGACCACCTTCCTTCTAGAACAGTGAGATGGCCATATGTCTTTTTTAAAGAGACTATAACTACCAGCTGAGAAACAAGATTCCCAGATCTGAGGTAGCATTATGATGCCTTTGTAACTAGTTCTAAACAGTCTTCTGAACTACTCTTAAAAAAAAAATAATCCTAGAAAGTGTTTATAAAATTTTGGGATTTTGTAGATACCAAACTTTATGCCTAGAATTGAGCCCCTGCACTGCTCACTGAGTAACAAGGACTTGGTCCACTGAAATCCCTCCCCTTGGCATTAGGGGAGCTTCAGATAAGGCTTGACGTTGCAGCTTCAGACATGGCTTCGGCACACTACCAATATACTTATTCTAGCTTCCACCCAACTAGTCTAAATACCAGACATAATAAACTTGACACAATATCATGGAGGTCAGTGTAGGTTATTCATGCACACAGAACTGACTCCAACCCAAACTAATCTTTTCATGATCATGTATCAGAGGCAGTCAGTGCAACAGTACTAGTGGACTAGAAGTCCTGAATAAAGCCTGAATTTAAATCACATACTTTCATCCTCTCAGCCATTCTCTCTAATCCCAGTCCTCCTCGCATGGCTTAGTGATACTGATATGGGCGACTGCAGCACATGTCCCCCACACAGGCCAGCCTGCATATGATGAGCTAGGAAAACACAACTGGATATGCTTCAGCAAAGATACTTCCCACCTGATCTGGATTCTGGATACTCAGTTCAGCTCAGGTGGCAACACTATGTTAAACACACCTGCAAACACTCAAAATCTGCACACTTGCAGCAGCATTACAGAAACACTGGTGGTGCCTTCTAACCTCCAGTGGCACTGCCAGACTACCCACTGCATGCTCTCACCTCCACCACCAGGGCCTTTTCCCCCTCCCTTTCAACTGTTTGCTGTTTCTGCGTTTGAAACCACTGGGCATAGTGAGAATCTGAGCACTATATAAAAACAATTTCCACCTTTTCTCATTCCTGATGCATAATATTGCTTGTTTCGAAGTACTTGAATGCATAATGTAGGGGAAAGCCCACAGACAGAAAGGAAATTGCTTCCTGGTTGAAAGTTCAGCAGTTTGTGAATCACTACAAACTGACAGGTACAAAAGTGGCACAGTTTGCACAGAACAAGTTAGCTGGAAGCAGTTGTTCTCATTATAGAAGTGCTCACAAATATGTATCACACCTATGCAACTTCCTTGAATTTTTTTCTTTTCTCCTGTTTTTATTCATACTATAGAATTTATGGAAAAGTTTGTTTTAAATACCTGAGGTGTGAAAAAAGAGGAGAGAGTTCATATCAGGAAGAGCTTTGCAGGTTCTCTACCTACACCTTTAATTTAAGGTGAACTCCCCCCAAAATCAAAATGCCCTGCAAGCTTAAAGCCTAATTTTGATTAGAGTATAAACTAAGACAAACACCTTTCTAAAATACAGGAAAGCTGGTATAAATTTGAACCTGTCAGTGAAGTTACCAAAAGAATAGGTGAGGCAGAAGAGAAATAAAAGGGGGATATAGTCAAATATCTGTCTCACTGACTACGTCCTTAAACAGAGCTCCATGACTTCAGTCCATCATTCAGAGATGCAGAAAATGCTATACCATGCCCTCTGGTCCCCAGGAAAAGTCTTTTTCTTTCTGTCACCTCTGAGGCCTGGCACTGTGTTTGTCCTTGCTCCTCTTCAGGAATGCCCAGTTCCTTGTACCTGCCCATCCTCCAGAGTCTCCTCTCCCTGAATAGCCTCAGCTGCTCACAGGAAAGCATCAATCTCCTGCTCACCCCATCAAGGGTTTTCTCTGGCCCTTAAGTCTCTTCATACAGGACCACGGCCTTAACATGAAGCAAATGCTCTACATCCCAACTTTTGTAGTCCAGATGATGATCCTATGGGGCAAAATGGCTCTAAGTCTAAACTGACTCTGTTGAGAAAAGGAATGAAAATGATTATAAATGCGGGTGGATTATTTTCATACTCTTTGTTCCATCATCCCTACTCATATGTGGCTGTCAGCTAATACTCTCATAATGTTGGGGGCAACAGCTAGTTCCCATAGATGGCAAAATCCATATGTAGTTCAGTGGCAGAAGTGTTGCACACCTTTAGCGATCTTGATACTGCTCCCACTTTGGAACAGCACATGAACTTTTTCTAATGAAGCTATAGTGAACTGAGAAAATTCATAATACCAGTAAAGTGCTCAGATATTATGATGCTATTACCCATGCAAATAGTTAGATAGATAGATTAATTTTCTTTTTCATTATTAAGATCCCTGTTTAGCTCACAATTCTTTTTACTTCTGTCGATAACTTTCAAACCACCTCACTTTTAGCAGTCTTCTATCCTTAAATTTTCCACGTATATTTAGGGTTGGAAATGATAGAGCTGTATATTAAAAAAAAAAAAAAAAAAAAAAGATTGTATTGTTAGGCTCACTCTACGGTATAATCCAACTGGCAGCCTGTAGCCTGATTCCTCAGAGAGCCTGGGACAGGGAAACAGGGAAAATGTTTCTCCATTTTCCATGAATATGCAACAGCAGAAAAATAATAGCAACTGCTGGAGTACCTTGCATTTCATTCTTTGGGCAGATGTCACTCCTCTCACAGAGGCACTGCTAGCTCCTATTTCTACTGTAGAGCAATCCTTCCTGCAGCACCATGAGTGGGAAACGGACCTGGGTAACCTTGTCTTCACTTTCCTGCCCTGCAGGAGTGTGTGGAATTGCATCTTCTTGACAATGAGTTTTGCTGGTTTAATGTGCAACTTCACCCTTTGTTCATACACCTTGGCTACTAGTAATGGTCTGAACTGGAGCTAATAATGGCCCATGGAACTGGAAGAGTCTTGACACTCATTAAAACTTTGTTGCAGAATTGAAATGTCCTCGATTCTCATGAAGTAGCAGGGCAGGGCACAAGTGAAGACACAGAGTTGTCCTGGCAAAAGACAGAAGTGTTTCTTAGGTGAGGGTCTTTCAATGGCAATGTTTTGGAAGCGGCTAATTTGCTTAACTACAGATTGTTCATGTCTGGTTAAATAGTAGATATGTAGATCTTCTAGGAGAATAACCAATTAAAAGAATCACAGAACGGTTGAGGTTGGAAGGGACCTCTGGAGGTCATCTGGTCCCATCCCCCTGCTCAAGCAGAGCCACCTAGATCCAGTTGCCCAGGACTATGTCCAGATGGCTTTTGAGTATCTCCAAGGATGGAGACTCCACAGCCTCTGTGGGCAATCTGTGCCAGTGCTTGGCCACCCTCACAGTGAAAAAGTGTTTCCTGATTCTCAGGCAGAAACTCTTGTGTTTTATTTTGTGCCCACTGACCCTGATCCTGCTTCTGGGTACCACTGGAAAGGGCCTAGCTCCATCTTCTGTGCACTCTCCCTTCAGGTATTTATACACATTGAAAAGACCCCATCCTGAGCCTTCCAGGCTGAACAGTCCTCTCTGTTTTTTCTCATAGGAGAGATGCTCCAGTCCCTTAATCATCTTCATGGCCCTTTGTTGGACTGTCTCCAATATGTCCATGTGTCTATGCCTCTCTTGTACTGAGAAGCCCAGAACTGGACACAGCACTCCAGATGTGGTCTCACAAGCACTGAATAAAGGGGAAGGATCACATCCCTCCATCTGCTGGCAACACTTTGCCGAATGCAACCCAGTATGTGTCTTTGCCACAAGGTCGTACTGCTACATCTTGTTCAACTTGGTGCTCACCAGGATCCCCAGGTCTTTTTCTACAAAGCTGCTTTCCAGCTGGGTGGCCCCCAGCATATACTGGTACATGTTTTTTTTCCTCCCCAGGTGCTGGACTTTGTACTTCCCCTGGCTGAACTTCATGAGATTCCTGTCAGCCCATTTCCACAGGCTGTAAAGGTCCCTCTGGATGGCAGCATGACCCTCTGGCCTATCAGCCACTCCTCCCAACTCTGTATCATCAGGAAACTTGCTGAGGATACACTTTGCCTCATCATTCAGATCATAAATGAAGATGTTAAACAGAACTGAAGCCAGTATTGACCCCTGGGATACATCTCTAGTTACCACTCTCCAACTAGACTTGGTTCCCTTGATCACCACCCTCTGGGCCTGTCCATTCAGTCAATTTTCAATCCACCTCACTGCTCATCAAGCCTGTATGTCGACAGCTTCTCTATGAGGATCTTATGAGATACGTTGTCAAAGGCCTTACTGAAGTCCAAGTGGAAAGTATTAGCTGCTCTCCCCTCATCTAACAGGCCAGCCATTAATTTCACTCATACATACTGATATCAGGAAAGTATGTCGGTATACTTGAACTTTGTTTCAATTAGTATGTGGAGATGAAAAAAAGCAAAGCAAAACAGTACACAGGTAGTCTCCTATGAACATCTTCAGTGGGTAGAGTCCTGATCTGCAAAATGGGATTGGTGTTAGCTAATGGAAGAGATAGTCTTTCAAACTACAATAAAAACTGTAAATAAAGGAAGTATGGTGACTATATTTAGAAAGTGAGCCAGGGTTTGGGTTTGGGGTTTTTTTAGATTTGAGGGTATATATACAATATCAGTAGGAATTAATAGATTCAAAGCAGTGAGAAGGATTTGCTTCTTGTGCGTTCCAAAGAAAGCATGTATTTCTGAAAACAGATTGTGGTAAGGTGATATGGAAAGACAGGAAGAAAAAGATTTTGTTCTGCCCTACAAAGTAGTCATGACAATTTTGTTTTCTGTGATTTGAAAGCCAGTAATGCAAGAGTGTCTTGCAGTCCAAGAACACCTTCTAGATGGCCACAACACATCAAGGGCATGGATAGTTAATAATGTGTTTACCACCTACACAGTAGCAGAGGACAAAGCACTGAGGAGGAAAGAAAAGGGATGTTTGTCTACTCAACTTTCTAGTCATCCAAACATCCCATCAGGAAACATCACATTTGTGGTTTTCAGCTTCTGCCTGCTCCACACCATGTCTTTGATCCCACATCTTGGATAACTCGGTGTTTGAAGGTGAAGTCTGGAAAGTCAATGAGTTTCTCCTGATTAAAAGACAATGAGGATCTGACTTCAAAGATCCATGCAAACAAAATAAACAAGAGTCGCTGTGCGAGGCAACTGCCACCATGCTGGGCTTATGATTCTGGCAGCTACTTTCAATACTGAGGAAGAGGAAAGAGGATGATAGAGGGCTTTCCATACATACCAAACAGACATTTCAAGCCTTTTGTTAACATTCAGAAGAGTTTCTCTATGGTCTCAGAGGAGAGAACAAACAAGAATAGTATTATTTCTGTTGCAACTACATCAGTTGCTGCTGATGACAGTGATACAGGAAGAGTGACCTTACTTCCTCTGCCTTCTGCTCATCAGTAGTACAAAGGCCTAGAAAGACAGAGGAAAACATAACATGAGAAATCACATCACTATAGTCAGATTGAAAGAAAAGAAGTATCATTTTAGTATATGTCCCACTGGGCAAGCTTTTATTAAATACTATTCATATGCATTGTATCTGAATTGCAGTATGCTAAACTATATCAGCAAATAAGCGTACATTTATTATTTCAATTAGTTTCTGTGCCTCTCCTGGAAGATACTAATTTGAGATCTAATAACAAAAATGGGATAAACAACGCTTTTGTTGAAAGGGTGATGAGCCAATCTGTTACAAAGTTGATTAAAATAAGCAGAAATCACTGCTTTCTAGTCTGGCATTTTGACTAATTCTGTGGGACACTGAACACCCAGCTTAAAATCTTTTTAGCCCCAAGCAGAAGACATGAGAGAGAAAATCCCCAGCAGGGGGTAATGTAATGTGACCTCATTGGGGCTCTCATACAGAGAAAATAATACAAGTTTTTGATCATGACATGGCACCCTGCAAATATACAAGTTAGCTAGGATCTGCTAAAAATCCTGTGTCTATGAGTGTGGCTTTTTTTGTTACAGAAATGCCAATATTATATGGAGTTGTTATTGAAATACTAGTGGGAGAATCGTATAATATTTACTTGATCCCTCTAATATAAAACCAGGCACCAAAAAAAAAAAAAAAAAAAGGAAAAAAAAAAAGCACCTTGAATCCTGGGTTTGATTTTAAAGGAAGAAATAATGGTTTAGCACCCAAATGCCACTGAAAGCAGGAGAAGTTTGGCACCCAGGTCTGACTACGCTAAATGTTTATGTGCAGTTATTATAAATGCACTTTTAATTGCAGAGAAACAGGAAGAGTCATAGATGAGCCTGAATTGCAAATTAAATACCACAATACTAATTTGGTCCATCTAGAGCTTTTGTTTTACTGTAAACAAACATCTTTTAGACTGCTTTGTCTATTTTAAGACTGTATGGTGAGAAGTGCCAGTTTAATAGTACACTGTTCCTAAGATACTCATACCTCTGGGAGCAGTGCTGCAGAATATACACCATATTCTTCAACTCTGACATGGAAGGATTGCCAGAGAGCTCAAAACAGAGTGGTTGGGTCAGCACAGTTACCCGCTCTGCCTCTCACCTCACACTGCAGTCTTACCCTCCCTAGTGTGCCATGGCAACTGTTTATCTGACTTCTCTGTAAACCAGATCACTCAAATGCTTGGGGTTAAAAGTAACTCTGAAAAGTAACAGCAAAAAACCTTCAGTGACCTAGCTTACTGGTTCAGCTCTCATCGAGCTGTGTCAGCACAGCCGGGGGAGTTGGGACAGTGAACTGCAATGCAGTCTTCAGCACTTCCCAAGCATCCTCCCCAAACGTAACATACAATTACACCTGCCTCAGCCTCTGCAGCCCTAGAAGCTGTATGCCTTTTACTAAGAATCCCACAAATAATAAGGCTGTGTTTTGGCAATATAGTACATTTGGCTTCAGAGATCATCATAGCTCTTGGATGTAGAGCGTTGATCAGGTATTAACTCACTCTGCCAGTTGTGAGAGGTGAATTTTTACCAGTTGGCTGTATCAGCAGTTGTCTGTTGCCCTATAGCAAATATGCAGGCTCTGTACCAACACACCATCGTCCATTAATATGAATCTATGCACTAGTTCAACAACAAAAAGCATGCAACGGTGAGCCTGTTCTTGATCCAGGCCAGATGCCTGTTGTGCAGCGATCCAGATGCAGAGATCTGCAGCTCGGAGTGCAGAATTACAGGACTGAGTAATGCTGGTGTGAAGGCAGCCTGGCTTCTTCCAGGTGCCTCGCGCCGGGCTTGCCTGCACCCTGTGCCAGCAGTGGCTGCAGCAGCGGGACTGGCACATGTGAGTAAACCAGCAGCATCTGCTTGATGTCATGTCAGATCGGCCGTGGGAGCTCTCAGTACTGCTATGGTAATAGACACATTGTCGTGCAAGTTTGGGAAACTATTTTTGTCCAGCTCTAAAGGCATTTTTCTTTAGAAATTTGTCCACTGCGTAACAGAGTGAAAGCGGTGATGGATTGCTTTCTAACAGGCAGCTGAAGCAACTGGCAAAGGCCAACTGGAAAGGCCTTCTTGAGGAGGGAGAGCTGATGTGCTCTGCCACTCCAAAAGCTGTACTGGGAGAGGAACTTTTCCATAAAAGGTAACACCGCAGCTAGGAGATTTTGTAGGGAGATGTTGTAACAGGTCTGGAGTGGCTTCTGCAACAATCAGTTCCCAGTTTCAAACGAATCCCGGCCACTACCAGCATGGCCAAAATTCAGATGACTGGTTCAGAAGTAACAGGACAAATCCCCTCCATAGCTCTTAGGTCATTTTGTGACACAACCTGCACTTTGGGGAGATTAGTTTGCACTTTCAGAAGCAACCAGAGAATACAGCAACAGTATTCACCTCCTTAACTGATGTGGAGCCTTTGTACATGTCACTTTTCATTTCAAGATTTCGGATCCCTGAATAGACCTCACCTGTCTTTTCACTATAATATTTCCAATCCTTTTTTTTTTCTGTTGACTATGCCTCTACTTCTTGCAGATTTTAAAGAGGAGAAATGCCTAACCAGTTTTTCTCTTGCAAAGTACCCAAGAAAAGAAATGGAAGTATCTTGTAAATCCCAAACCAAGTCAGCATGAGCTAGTGAGTGCAAAGGGAGAAAAAACCTGTAATATTCTGGAGACAAAATGCAAAGGTAAGAAAGGATTCTCTGTGCGTTCTCGCCTTCTTACATACGCAAGAGATTCATTACAGCCTTTAATTGCTGGTGGGGGTGGAAAAAATAAAAGGGTTGAAGAAGAGTGCCAGGGAAAAATAATGGAAACCTGACCAGTGACAGGAGCTGATTACTGTTGGCAGACTGTATAGGTTTCAAATGCATGCTGTGACTTAGGAAATAAGTCCTGGCTGAGATGCATTTTTCTGGAATATCCCTAAGGAATATCTATCAGTGATTCATCTAAGCAGCTACTGGATATCATTACTGCTCTACCAAAAATGAAGATAAAATAACAATCTGGAAGAAATAAAAGAAACAAGTGCCCCAGATTTTCTCTCAAACTGTAGCAAAGAGATCACAAGGGTGGGTAAAGAAAGGAGGAGGGAAGGAAGACAGGACTGAACTTTTCATCTGCATGTCCTCAGTTTGCCTTTAAGCTGTGCACATCTAGTTTACTCTTGTCAGAAGTTACCACCACTGTACTTTGTAGCTCTTAAAGAAAGAGATAATTGCCTTTGCTTCCAGTCACATGCTTACTAATACAGAACTTTTTTTTTACCCAGCCCTACACAGTAGGACCTCCATCACTCAAAACAGCCTAAGCTTTGCTAGAGTTGTTAATGCACTATCCAAAGCAAATATAATGCATAGGCTTTGACAGGTTCACATTTTGAAGTCCCTTTTGAACTCAGAATGTATCTCTTTTTTTGTCAGAACAGTGGCCAATTATAAATTATGGCTCTTTCCCAAGACCCCACCCCAACAGCTCCTATGGGTTATGTTCCTATCAGGTGTGAGTTATATTAAGCTGGTTTGATGTCTCCAAATAGTTGTTGGGTATTTTCCCTGCTGTGGTGTTTAGCTAATACATAACTAATCATATGGGAGAAAATAGAAAAGGGAATTAATTCTATCAAGAAAGAGCCTTACAAACTTTTTTTTTTAAGTCAAAGACATGCCAAGAAATGTATTTTTATCCATAGCATCAGATGCTCAGCTGGACCACTAACAACAGTTCACTAATTTACATCAGATACCCCATTGGTCTATTTGATTTGCAAGTTTAAGTAGAAGATTGCTATTGAAATCACTGTTCTTATATACAAATATATAGCTGATCCAAAGAAAATGTAAATATCTACCACAAACCAAATCCAACTAGATTCTCTGAACCTTGTAGGAATTAATTGCAAGAATTACACTTTGGAGCTTTTAAAGTAAGAGATAATTGCCTCTTTTTCTGTCACGGGTTTACTAATACAAAACTTTAGTTTTTCCCAATCCTCCACAGTGGGACCTCCATAAGTCAAAGTAATGTAAACTGTGTGAGAGACGCTAATGTTAATCACTACAAAAATATTCAAATGGGTATTTCAAGAGTGAAACAATGCCTGTGGGTTTAGGAAATACTTCTTCACCCGATTCAAGGAGAACATACAAACTGGATTTTTTAACTCTTCATAGTCCACAGAGGGCTTACTGTAGTGTTAATCCCTACAGCACCTCAAGCCCTGATTCAGCGAAGATGCAAGACAGTCATTCCAGCTCTAGCGGGACGCCTCAGGTGCCCAAAGTTCAGTCTGTTTCTAATTAACTTGCAGAGCTACAACCCAGTCAATAAACTAACATGTCCAAAGGAACCTCAGAGCAGCTTGTCTTCCCCTGTTTTATCATGGGTGCTTGCTTGTCTACTTATTTTCATTCAACTACAAGATGGTCTTTTCTTACAAAAGCCCACTTGCATCGCTCTAATTCCTGCTCAAATGTTTCCTACCCTGCTAGATGACCCACTGAATAAGAGATTAGAAAGAGGATCAAGTAGAGGATGCTTAGCTCTGTCCTTTTCAGCATAGTACCTATTAACAGGAACTAGGTATATTCCACAGCATTGCAGTTCCTAAAATAGCTACAGGAAGAGGAGACAGTGAAATGCAAAAGCCAGTGTGTTAATTCTCTTGTGAATTACTATCACAGTTTGCTACTAATTGAGAAAGTAAATAAAAAAAGTCCTGACAATATGCTCTTTTCTAGTGGAGGCTATTCTCATTAAATGCAAAATAAAAGGTTGCTGCTTCTCCTTCTGACTGGAAATCCTTTACAGTGGAGAGAGTGTTTCTCTTCATTTAATGAAAAAAGATCCAAAATTATATTAACACCAGGCTGAGTAGCCAGCTGCATTATGAATTTTCAATATTGCTTTTGCACTTCATGGCAACCTGCAGAGAGCTGCCACATCCTGAGGGACTCTACTCCTATTGTCACCCAGAGGTGTAGTTGTGCAACTCCATATGAAGGGAGTAAAAAAAATTCTGCCAGAAGTTTGGCTCCTGGTTTCTACAAGTTCCCTGAAAGGGACAGCTCTTGGAGGATAGAGGATTCAGGATGACTGGGCAATCATGTAAGTAACTCTGAAGGATTAGGATGAGGGGTTACAAGTAACCAGAATGGAAGCAGATGAGCTAGAAATTTTAAAAATGATGTATCCTCCTAGGAAAAGTATATTAACAAACACTGCACAGGCATTCTTACCCTTTCAGTTTCAATCACACCTGCGTTTGAAATTTCAACATCCACTTAAATTCAAAATACCCCTGCCTTCTTAAAATGCAGACTTAGATTAGTGTCACTCTCCTATAGTAACACAATTTTTACATCCACAAGAGGTAGGGACAAGAAAGTTATTAAAATGTTCTGGTCACTGGACTCCAAAAACTGGGATCACAAAAAGGTCTCTAATGACTACTCCACCTGGCAGATTTAAAGCTAGGCACAAGGAGCTGCAATCTCCACTCTTCAGATTAAGGCTTTTGTGAGAAAGCAGATGAGAGGAACTCCAAAAAGAAGGAAGGAAAAAAATAAGACACATTGTGAGGAAGAATAAAATAGCCCACGTGAAATTTCATCAAGAATTTTGCTGGGTCCCTGCCTTCAGCCAAATATCAGGAACATCTAGTTATATTGCTTAGATAAAGTGAGTGGCATACAGAGAACCCACAAAGCTGTGGTGTAAAGGGTGTTTGTTTCCTCTGGGATGACAATATCAGTTGGCAAGTAGAAAGGCAGCAGCAGATTTGCTGATTAGCTCAAGTAAATGCTAGCACAAAACTAGAGATGTCTCTTTCACAAATGTCCTGGGGACTTTTCATCATTTTTATTACTATGCTGCTATATAATTTCTCCTAAAAAGGGAATGTATCTTTTAATGTGTAATGCAATATTACATTTATTCCAATGACATTGTCATTTAAGAAGTTTCCCCCAACCACGACTCCCCTGCACATACACAGAGATGCAGTAATTCACCGTTCCCCCAGATTTACCACTACAACAGGTGACTCGATCTAAGTTACAAAACTAACTTTGGCAACAGTCATTTTTAACCACATCAATTTCTGTGACCAGGTTACAGCACATCCCACAGGTGGTTTTTGATGACAAAGGAGGAGAAAATTACTTAAACTGCTTTGTTAAGAAAAATGCAACGTGTACATGCAACCTTAGTGTAAGGTGTGTGTTACAGAATTCAACCCTGGTATAACAGCATAGATCATTGCAGCCATGCAAGGAAAATACTTGGGATTATATAAACCAAGAAGTGGAGGAGATGGGGCAAAGCAAAGCACCACTTTTTAGAAAACTACTCAAAAATTATCTACTATTTCCTGTGTAGATGACCTAACTGAACACACATAGGCAGGTATATGCATCAGTAGCGTTATCAGAAAAGATGAAGATTTGGACTAAATCATAATCCTGAGAAGGAGGAACAGATCAACTGGGGAGAAGGAGTGACCTGTGGTTCTCAGCAATACTTATCTGAGAAATGAGAAAGATATGACTGGATTGAAACCTTTGGTAGGAACCAGCCTTGGCAGGCACTGTGAATAAGAGGATGAGACACTGGTGTGAGCTAAAGTGGAGCAGAAATCAGGACTGGATTTTATCCCCAGATCTAAACCAACCTGCTGCGTGAAGCTTAACTCACTTCATCTCTTCATTTTCCTTTTTCAGCATTTGCCTTTCAGCTCTATTTAGGTGCCAAACCCTCTGGGCCAGGAAGTCTTCAAGTGGATGTGTGCATGTGTGTACTACTAAAAAATACACTGTGATTTTGATTTGCTAATTATTTGCATGTCTTTTTTAGTGTTTTTTCTCCCATTGTAGTAGGTGCTGTGCAAGCAGAGGCAGGAAAGACAGTCAATTCTCCAGAGGTTATTAAAATATAAAGTATGTTCATGACAGACTCACAAGCAAGTTATTACTGCACAGCGAGTAGCCTACATGAGCTCAAGCATAGTAACTGTTCATATAGGCACTCTTAGCCAGGAACAAATGGAAGATAATTCTTTTCAGTCCAGTCCATAGTGAAAAGGGATTGACAAAGTCAAATTAC
Source organism: Athene noctua (assembly GCF_965140245.1). Lineage (NCBI taxonomy): Eukaryota > Metazoa > Chordata > Aves > Strigiformes > Strigidae > Athene > Athene noctua. Next base: position 90,026,137 of record NC_134038.1, read on the forward strand.
ATGGTGTTCTCTACCATCTGAGAGTACACACAGACAGTTACAGTGGCTCAGGCAGTGAGGAGTAACTGGTTAAACCATGGTAACTTACACAGAAAGTTTGAGCCCCAAGAGAGGAAGGAATTGATGGATACAGACAGAGGAAGAGTAAAAATGTTCGCTTCACGCAAATAAATAATAGGTTTCATGGCCAAAGTGGGGCATTTTGATAGCAAAGGCAACCCTGTATAAGAGTTCTGCGGGTTCCGCAATAAACTTAAGGGTTTTGGGTTTGGTTTTTTTTTTGAGAAAATTAAGCATTTATTTTAAAATTGTATTGTGCATTTTTTAAAATATTCCCAAAGCAACAAAACTTTGACAGAGCTGGCAAAATGGCATTGCCTTCTAATTTTACAGGAAAAACATCGCATGTGGAAAGGAGTAACATCTACAGATTCTGACTGGTGCCCATGACTAACAACTCCTACAACAGCAGCATCAGAGGATCACTGATAACATTTCTTATCAGTTACAGGGAAGCTATCAAGATTCTGACTGTAGCCAACTGACTTACAGTGAAATTTGGCCAAGAACTGATTTTATTGTATAATGATTATTCAGCTAGAGGGATAGAATCTGATTTTCCATTTGCTGTTATCCCATGCATGCAGATGTGTGTTGGCTCTCCACTTACCCTAATGATGCAATCTTTTAAAGACCATACTGGTTGTGATGTATTTGATCTCTGTCACATTTCGAACTGAAGATGTTTCTGTCCTTTCAGGCCTCTTCTATGGCAAGCAGAAGTGCTAACTGCTTGTGGGAGTGCTGATTAGAGCAATTATAACTTCATGTACCTGTTGAGGCAATGAAACTCCCAAGGCATTAGCTGCTATTTACAAGTCTTATTTGTTATGCTGACATTTTTATGCTTCTGTCAGGAATGATCAATCAGACATATTGGTAAAGCAGAGGTGAAGGTCTGCCTTACTGTTATTCTTAACAGCAGAGTTTCCTTGTAGTTTGCAGTTGAGTGAGGGGTGAACCCTGGAATGCAAAGGTTCAGTCCAGCTGAATGTACGTAAACTAGATGTATGTGAAACTTACCTGCCACCCTTCAGATTGTTATTTTCACAACACAGTTCTGTAATTACTGACTCCAGAAGTAACATAACAACAGCTGTTCTTGTGATATTTTAATACCACTGGAATTACAAGAGGTAAGAAATTCATAGGTGTATGACAGTTTTGTAAATATCTGTTTCAGTATGAGCTTATCTCGAAATGAGATTGGTTTTGCCATCCCTAGGCAAAAAGACATGGACTAGACACCAGAGGAAAAAATGGGGGAAGGCCATGATGGTCACGATTATTCAATTCAGAAGCAATAGCTATTTCTTAAAGAAAAATGGTGCTATTTGGAACAGTTCAGATGGACACAGAGCAGCAGAGGAACAGCTAGCATGGTAGTTGGCTGGAAAATTGAATTTTCAGAACACTTCTTAAAATAAATTCTCAACTTCAGCCAGGACAAGAAGACAGAAGTTCCAGTTTGTTAGGAAGTTCCAGTTATATAGCTATATTATTAATGAATAAATACAACTATTTCAAGGAAAAAGAAAAAATGTTATTAGTATCTTCTAATTACCTTAATTTCCCGACTTTTACCACTTAAATGGGCAAAGACAGACACTCAAGAAGCCATGAAACTGCAAGAATTTGCAGCTCCAGGTTCCCTAATTGGGAGGCAACTGAGAGGTTCAGATAGAAAGCTAAGGAAAACAGGCAGGTTTCATAATGTTTCCATGAAATCACCAAGCTCTGATGTAAATTTTACTTCCTTGTACTTTCATACCTCACAATGGGAATCTCTTTCACCTTAAAATATCTATGGAATAGGAAGAAATGGAGTAGTTCCTCATGTAGCTTACGAAACAATCAATCCAGCCAACAGCTGCTTTTCTTCATTGCTTCTAGAAGGGACTAAAACACTTAACAAACTCAGAATAAGGCATTCGTATTTGCCAGAATAACCTCTTTCTCCAATTTTGGGGGCCTCACCGGAAGAAGGTCATCAAGGAAGATCAAAACTATTCAGAGAAGGGGAACAAATATACAATGCAGAGCTGCACAAAATCACTGGGATCCATCTGGCAAACTATCACTCCTCCAGTGGTCCAGCAGACCAGGGGTATGGACAGGAGAAGACAGGAAAGGGTTTGAAACTAACCTGTTTCTTTTTCATTTGCAACAGATTAGGACTAGGAAAACACAAAGGGTTAATTTCAGTGTTTGGAGAAGCATGTCTCCCTTGAGGAATGGTAAATTGTGACATGTTATCTCAGCTCCTTAAAATTGCCCGGATAATCCTTGATCAATGCACATAGATCTACAGAACTGGGTTTAGAGACTTAGAAGACATGGCATTCAAGCTTGGGAAAGCAAAAATTAAAAAAAAAAAATCATCTATTACCAAGAATAAATGAAAAATATGGTTAAAATTATCCAGGAGCTCATTATTTTCTTGATAGTTAATATAAAACTGACACTGAAATTAAAAGGCTATAAATATAAAGCAAACAAAGAAACAAAGACACATTTATGCTGTATGCGGTTCACTGGTGGAATTCATTATCACAGAAGGTCAGAAGTGTTAAACTGTGGATTTATAAAGATCTGGATAGTGACCATGCACAGCATCCGTAATGAAGTCACATCAAGTTAATAATTTATTCTACCTCAAAAATTTTGGCATCATCTAATTGCCTACGAGATTCAATGTAAATTTTTTCCCTTCTGCCACAGTGATGTGAAACTGTAGTCATACTCTCTTTTGGAATATTTTCTGTCTCCCTGTACCACCTCCCCCCCCCCAAAAAAAAAAAAAAAAAAAAAAAGTGCAGAAGAGTGAAGAGAAATTCTCTTAGACTGAGGTTTCCCTTTTATAAATTCAGACTAAGGTCCCTCCACATTTTTTGAAAATAAGAAGGGCTGGGAAAACTCCGAAGTGCCTGATTCATGTGAGGAGTTACAAAGTGAGACCTTCAGATTGTTTCATAGATACTGCAGCTTGTAGTGAACCGTGGGTGGCTTTTTACCAGCTTCAGGATTTTTCTTCTTAGTCCTTAATTCCCACATAGACATCTTCCATTGTTTGGAAATAGGATTTCTCCTTAATAGCTTAAAAACTCCAGCACATATTCCTAGCTCATGCTGCATTTTGGTTTTGTGTTGGTAGCTGAGATTCGTGGACATTTCAGCCACAGTCTGCAGGGTTTGGGCATTCCACAGAGACTGCAGAGGCAGTAGTTGCCACTTTGGATCTTCATTCTGGCTAATTCAGTTCTGTGTCTGTCCATGGTCAGAAATACTTGCTTCAGAGAGGAGCCACAGACAAGATAGGTGCGAGACAGTATGTTTTACATGGAGTACTCATCCTGATTTCCAAATACTAGATTGGTTCAAGAGCTGAAAAAAAATAGTTTTATCTTCTTTCCAGTCTTAGTCCTTCTTTGAATCTTCTTAAATTCTCCACCTCATGACAGGGAAGTGGATTTCAACCAGTGCTGATCTTAATTTTCACAACCCTAGCTGAGCCTTTCACTCAACTAATGTGTCAGGTACAGGACACTTCATGGGCTAATGACCTGATCTAGTCTGGGAATTCTAATATCATTATAGCTGTCAACAGAGGAGAGTTGAGGAGTAACAGCATCATTTTGACAATGTCCCTCAAAAATGAAAAAATGTTTTCTTCACACAGCTGTGGACTTAAAATTGTCAACCACAAATTCATATAATTAATGAAAAGATAAAAATCTCATGCATGTGCTCTGGAGAACACAGCAGTTTCTGTACTAACTTCCTTTTTGACAAAAATACAGAAGCCCATCTTGGACATAAATAACTCTGAAGAAAAAAATAAAAATTTTTTTTTTTTTTTTTTTTTTTTTTTTTTTAAAAAAGCAGCCTTATTAAAGCTAACCAGAATGAGACACATCCAGGAATGAATAATGCCCAAGGAGACCTCAGGGTCAGAGTGGGCAGTGAATCAGACATTGACAATGCAATATGGCAGGGGAAAAGAAAGCCTGCAAATGTGGTCTGTCATAAAGGAGAGAGAGACTGTGTCCAGAAGGCTCCCGTGGGAATACTCTGCAAATACTCACTGAGCTCCTGACCTGTCACTGCCAAAAAAAAACCCCAAAATAATGAGGGAACTAGAGGCAGTTCAAAGAAGAACAATCAGAACGATCTGCAGGCTGGAAAAACTCAGCTGTGTGGAAAGACTAAAATGTCTAGATAATGGAAGTGGTACCTAAAAAGCCACTGCTTTTCTGGGTGATTTGTTTGAGTTCAGAAATATATGGAAAGCAGAATACAGCTCCTTTACACTGTTTTGTCTTTTGTAGGTATCATGCAGATCCTTAAAAGCCCAATGTTGTGCTGAAGAAGGACCCTGACAACACACTGACTGTAGGGAATAGCTTGAAGGCTTCCCTAAGGACCCCAGTACCAGTGTCAGGGATAACATCTATGCTGAGTACCAGTTTCAGGGATAACAACTATTCTGTGGAGATGGTGCTGCAGCGCTGTGGCAATTACAGCACAAGCAGCAAGATCATTACCTGAACTTCTGGTACTCAGAGTATTTAAATTATACTAAAAGCCTTGAAATGGTCCAGAAACAGAAGCACACAAAGGTGGCTTCGAGCCAGCACAGACCCATCCTTAAGACATACAGCAAGCAGAAATTGTGAGAGGTGGGTAGGAGGAAGGCAAGAACAAAGGGAAAAAAAAAAAAAAAAGTATATATGACTTAAGATTGACTAGCAGGGGAATAAAAGTACATCATAAAGGTCAAACCTAAGACTGTGGAGATGTGAGAGGCAAATGGCAGAAAGCTTCACTCCTTGTAACATTTGCCATGAATCTAAAGGGGACACAGTGCAGCTGAATTGGAGTGGACTCTTGTCAGGTAAATAATAAACTGGCAGGCAATTTCCGTCTTGTCATTTAATACTTAGATTAAAACACCTAAGGCCTTATTTCAGGCTAGACTTGGGGGGGGGAGGCTTCACGATATACATGTGTGCAGAGGGGCTTCACGAGTCCTACGGCAAAAGCCGAGATGTCAGCTCGTTCTGCATGAAGATTAGTCACAAGCTCGTGTGTGGGGAGCCCTCTGGGGAGAGGGGGCCCTAGCAGGGGCAGGCACCTGGAAAATCCTCCTCCGCTGCTTCCCATTCACATAGAAACCGCCACATGTGATCACCCCCACAAAGTGTCATCACCATTAATAATTCACCGAAATTCTTGATTCATCAAGTCCAGGAAGTTCCCGGGAAGTGTGGGAAAAGCCCAGTCGAGCATCTCTGGAGTCAAGAGGAGGACCTGAAAAGGGCTCCGAGGATGAGAAAGCCGCACAGCACAAACACACAGTTCACAACAGAGGAGAGTGCCTCTCCCTCTTATTCACCCCTCCCCACACCCACTGCCCCGATTTTATTCTCCTAGTACTATCACTACCGAACGATTAGGAGCAAGCTGGCCGCTCTCCACCTCAAGCACGGAGCGGCTCTCGGGGGGAAGGGGGGGGTCCCTAGCACAGCCCTCCCCCTCTGCCCTCCCACCGCATTCACTTGCAAATCCTGCCCGCCCGCAGGAGCCCGCTCCGCGTCCCTGTCCCCGTGTCCCCCCCCCGTCCCCAGTGCGGCAGCTCCGCCGGCTCCGGCATCCGCAGCGCCGGCGCTGGGAGTGAGTGTGTGTGTGTGTGTGTGTGTTGGAGTGTGTGTGTGTGTGTGTGTGTGTGCGTGTGCGTGTGCGTGTGTGTGAGAGAGTGTGCGTGTGTATGTGCGCCTGCCGGGGAGGCAAGCAGGGAGGGAGGAGTTTGGCTTCCCCCCCCCCCCCGCTTTTTTTTTTTTTTTTTATTAATCAGGAGCACCGAATGGAAACCAATCAGATAGAGAGCCCCCTCGGCTTGGGCTGCCTGCATGCTGGAGTTAAAAAGTGCTGCCGGCCGAGCGGGAGCCCCAGTGAGAGGCGGGGAGGCTGAGCGGCGGGGAGCAGGGGCCGGGGAGCCGCGCTGCTGCTGCCGCCGCCGCCGCCGCCGCCCCGGGCGAGGCTCGGCCCGTCGTCCCCGCTTGCCGGTAAGGAGCTGCGGCTTTGCACTTCTTTCGGAGCAAGTTTCAACTGTCACCAGGCAGCTGCCCCCCCCCCCCTTTTTTTTTTTTTTTTTTTTTTTTGGTTTTGCCGTGCTTAGTGGGAATGCTAATGGGGGGGGGGCGGGGGGGGGGGCACTTATTTTGCAAAGTTGGCAGCTGTCTTGCGGAGGGCTCTGCACCCCACCGCCGCGCCGGCGTGTCCGTCCCCGGGGCTGCGCGCCGTGCCCGGCGGCTCGGGGCTGGTGTGGGGACCGCGTCTGCTGTCATTTTAAGTCAGGCGGAGGGATGCGGCGTTTTCCCGAGAATTGTTGTCGCCAGCAAGACACTTCGGTCGAGGGAAGGTGGTGAGAACGGGAGGGGGGTTGGTCGTGTGTGTTTGGAAGGGAATAATAATCCTCACCGTAACAACAATAGGAGAAGCGTGATGAATAACTGGAAAATAGTATTTAAAAAAATCTCTCTTGGTTTCTTGACACTGCCTAGTTGCTGTGAAATGGATACAGGGGCAAAACCCTTTGGATCATGAGCAAAATCCGAGGCAAAGTGCAGAGCTGAATGTAGAGCACAGTTGAAATGAGGCACTCCCTCAGCGAAAAGAAGGGGGCAGAGGGGGCAGATCTGGGGACGTTACAGGAATTGACAAATGTGAAATCCTTTTATTTGATAAAAGAACGGGTTGGGGAGTGATGGAGGTGGTGGAAGAAAGGGGGTAGGCGTACAGGAATTTTACAGGAGAGAAGTTGGATAATTGCAGAAAGAAAGCTGGTAACATACTTTGTACGTCAGATAGATTCAACTATTTATATATGTGCATGTATATAACTCCTACATGCACACCGAGGGAAACCAATACACAGTATGTATCCTATATATATGTATTCTTATGCAAAAGGTTGAGTCGAGATAAGCAGTAGCAGTAGAGGTCAGTGGCTGTGGAAAGAAGTCTTGTCACTGCTGCAATAAAATCCATATTTTACGGAGAGTTAAATGCAGTACTTCGTAAGTGCAAGTGGATGGTCACCAAGTAACTCCTGATGACATTCAAGGATCAAGAAGTTTAATGACCGAAATTACTCCCAGCACAATGGCACAGCTGCTACTTTTATACAAATCGAGAAGATGGGGCACCTTTTTCCTTGTACTTTTGTATGGTGGGGCATTTTAAAGTTCTTTTAGCACTGCATGAGAGATTGTGTAGCAAAAATTACTTGCAGAGTGTCAGGTCAGTCCTTTCTCCACATCTGGAATAGAGAGGACAGTTGTTCCTGTCTATTCAGGAATCTGTGAGGATTGTACATACATCCCACTCATGTTCATGAGCTATGTGCATGAACATATGTGCAAAGAGAACACTACAATCAAGAGCAAGGTTATTTGCGTTCCCTTTTGACATAGGACCATATGTAATAGCACCCTGGAAATAACATAATTCCAAGGGAATAAAACCACTTGAATGTGCAGAGCTCTTTGGTTTTAATCAAAATAGACATAACTCTCCCAGTCAAGATAAAGGCTTATATCATGTATTTGCTGGGCTGAAATCTCTATGCAGTCAGTTCTGTGCAAATGTGCTTTCATTTTACTTAAAGCATTCCATAAAATTGATTAACATCTGTTCCTGAGCAACATAATGCTATGGGTAATGGTGCATCTCTATTAATTTCTTTTTTTCTAATTCCTGTTTAAAGGCAATAAGTTTGCATGTCACAGGAGAGTCCGGTAGGGCTTGGAGACTTGTGATCAAGATCAAGTAGATTCCTTTATCATCAATATATACAGTTTTAAAGGCCTGACAGCAACGACACAATTGGATAGCTCCTTTAAACAGCCCAAACATGCTAATAAAGACTGCAGGGCTGAATTCCTTTTTCCTCTCCTCTCAGTTGTTATCTGACACAGCACCGGTAAATATACAGTCTCAGATGCTTCTGGCTTTCAGCTGCACCATAATATTTCTGGACATATTTCAGAATAACGTAATCAGAGGCAGCAATACTTTTTTTTTTTTTTTTTACTTTTTTTTCTTCTTTTTTTTTTTTTTATGGGAAAATGGCATTGATTCAGTCCTGTTGTAGTTCTCTGCAATTATCCTTCGCAGCCATTTAAGGAACTGGGGTCTCCGTAGGGACTTATTAGTCCCTCTAGGTGTTTTAGTTTTCACATGAGTTCACAGCTCTTACATATCTCCATGCCAGCACTCCAAAGATTACATTTATAGACATGGTCATCATTTTCTAACCAGGTTGTTCAGCTAGAAATATGCATCTTAACTTCTGACTCTTCCCTCCCGCCTTCCTGCCTTTGCACAGCTCTCCCTTGCAAACAGTAACCTGCCGCTGAAGGCAGCCTTCCCTTTCATAAAGTTTGCATTTTGCCATCTGGTGTTTCAATAATATTTAGTTGAGAGACTTCCTTGAAAGCAAAACACACACGTTAAAAAATGTGGTATTTTTTTTCTTCTCCTTTCTGCTGAAGATCTCAAAACTAATGCAAACTTGATAGAAGGTATGAATGTGCCTGTGCTCTCACCAGCTGAGATGCGGCCAGAGCACCTTGTCTCAGGGAACAACCCTCTACTCAAGGGCACACTGGGTTCCTTGGGGCAGGATCTTCCCTCCAGTCCACCATCCCCTCAGGTCTGCTACATCATTTTTGTTTCAACTGAAGATTTCAGCACACTGATCTGCTGCTTGTTAACAGACTTCTGAATATTTTGGGGTTTGGAAGGAATCATGGGTTTTCCAGCAGATGCCTGTGCGCTCTGTAGCGGTCAAGCAGAGCACTGGTATTTATCTGCTGTAAATGGAATGGTGGTCTCCATCTCTTGCTTAACTGAACTTTTTAGTGTGCCATCTGCTCTTTGTTGACTACTTTTAAACTATGTTCACTTGCTAGTGCAATCTTGTAGCATTAAGGCTCAGAATGGGCAGGAAATTGCTTATGGATCTCCTTGGAAATGGTGGCTAATTACTAAAATGAAAGGTAGCTGAAATCTATAAAAACGAGTGGGTAGAATCCGTTGGAAACGGCAGGCCCCACTGTGATGGTGCCTCATCTTGCATAATGGTTGCAATTCCTCTAGTGGCTCTGTTGCAATTATACCAGAACAAAGTAGAATTGGTTTTCAGTATCTTTTGATTATCCTAAGCATTCGGGAAATGCCATGGAGGGGCTGTGCCTTGGAAGCTTGGTGTTAGGGAGACTTTTTCATTAACTCCTTAAAGGCCTAGTTAGCTGCAGTAACTTCCAGTTTCTTAAAGGCTTTGCGTCATTTGGGGTTTGCTTCTTGTTCCCTTTCTTTTTTCTAAATAATTACCTGGGTTCACAATTCTCAGGAACAGGGCTGATTATAAACTTAGTTGTGATTATCCTGACTGCCATGTGGGGCCAAATTCAGGACCTTGTCAACATAAATCTTTAAAGTGAGTCCCCCATCCTGCACATGAAGTGAACGGCGCTGTGTGCTGCCAAACCCAATCTCTTCTGCTGACTCTATGCAGGATTCAACTTGCAGTATAAACACTGTTCTCGAGTTTAAATATGTTCTGGTTGAGATAAAAATCCAGTAGCAGCTGGTTTGCTCATGCTGCTTGCTTAGTCATGGCAGCCCTTTCCAAGGGGTCTGGAGAAACTGGACTCTGTGAGGAGAGAGGTGTTATGACATCTCACCTTATTTCATTTGGGATGGGGAGAGAAGAGTTGTAGAGGGAATGTTTAGTGTGATTAAACCCAGCTATTATCTGTCTTTATTGCTTAACAAAAAGTATAGGGCACGTTATTAGTCCCAGTCTTAGTTTTAAAAACACCCTTGAAGAATGCATAATTCATGCAAAACATCAGCAGTAAAAGTCATCCTCGCTAGGTTGTGTTGTGAGTGATGCTGCAGTGGAACTAGGTGGAGAAAGTGCTGGATAAAAGCATTTTAAAAGTTTGAGTACTTCACATACATTTGGGTTTTTCTTGCTGTAAATCTCAGTCTCATCCTTCTCCAGTGACTGGCCACTGTCTGTTGGGAGTTCATCCAGCCTTGAGTTTAAGCTTCTCCAGGGCACTGCTGTGTGTCCTAATCCTGATCACCCATCAGCAGCTTCCTTTCCCTATTTCAGGCAGTGTTATCTCTCCTTGCACTCATGACCATCTCCTGTACTTACTCCAGGTGTGGCTGGCTGCCAGCGTTGTCTTCCACTTTATTTATTTTCCTGGCTGGGCACTTGGCACTGAAAGGCCCAAACAAATACTGTGAATATTTTTATTTATGCTTTTGTTTGTTTGTTAACAGGAGCACTCCCAGAAGAAACTAGAGTAACTGTAGTTCAGGACTATTTAGAGTGGTGTGAATTAATGTTACTGGTTGGCACAGCCAGTCTCATGGAGCTGCCCACTCCTCCAAGTGTTTTCCTCTTTCAAAATAAACCAGAAAAGACAGCTTTTGCTGCAGCTGCAGCCCCCTCAGCAGCAGTGAGGAGCAGCGCTGATGGAAAAAGAAAACTGCATCTTTCTGGTGAGGGGATCCTGGTGAGCCCTGCCAGGATGGAAAAGGCACATCTGGCATGGTGTCCTTCATGAGTTATGGTGTTGGACCTCCAAAAAGAAGCTTTAAGAAAAATGATTGCTTAACTGTGATGGTGCCAGAGCATTTTTGATAGCACTCTGCTTAAACATCCAAGATTACACTGATACTGCATTACCTTTCTAAATACCCAGCCACAAGACACCCTCTCCATACTCTCCTCTTTGCCAAGCACACAGACAGAAGAGCATATACATTTCCATCTGGTTGCATTCAGGAACAGTGCCAACCTCGCTATGTTTTAAGTAACCTGTTCAATACTGGCTTTATTCTGGTGTTGTGGGGAAATATTTTATGGACTGATTTGCTTGTCTTGCCAGGATATACATATGTATTTATATATAGCCAGAAAGTGTTTAGTTCTATCCAGAATGTGACTGTTATATTTGATTTGCAACATAAATACCCATCATAACCCCTCAGCTCTTCCCTAGTGACACACCACAACGCACAGAAGAGAGCACTTTATGAATGAGATCGGTCCTGTACGATCTGGGTACCTTAATTCCTCTCAGCTAAACTAATTCCATTATCTTGCTGTAATGTTTACAGCTGCCTGTGAGATAATAGGTAGTGTATCTTTCCAGCATTCCCACTTCTGCAGATAATCACAGAGCCAGAGCAGGAGCACCTAGGAGAAGGGTCAGCAGGAATTGAAAATTAGCACAGAAATTAAACACTAGTTGAGTTTCCCCAGGTACTGCAGGTGCGTGCTTGTCTGGGTGTAAGGCAGAGCCGCCTACTCCCTAACTGCTGCATTTCAATTGTCAGTTAATAGCTTCTATAAGCACAAAGGCCGCTTAATCAACACGATCATTAGCATGTAGCTCTGCTTTGGTGGTAAGGGTAGGACCAAACTCAAAGAAAACAGTTGCCTCTGACAGTAACTCCACTTTGTGTTCTCGAAGGTCGTGGGGATCCAGACCTGTCCTGTGTGGGGGGTGATGGGAGAACCACATGCACCTGCAGATTCCAGCAGGGGTGCTGATACCCGGCAGCACAGGGGACAATCTCTGTGCTGACGCTGTCATCTGAGGGAAAGCCCTCTCACTTGCAAAGATATTCATGTGTCCTCCTCCCCTATCCCCCCAGTTCCAGTACGTGAACAAAAATAATTAAAAGCACGGTTGCTTTTAGTTTTGCCCTAAGCATTCAGGTGGAATCTGTTTCTTTGCTGAACTGATTCTCTTTGAGTGCCTGGTGGTTTGTAACTTTAGGGTGTCATTAGTCTGGAAATCATTATTTGACAAAAGCATCTTCATGGACAAAAATAAAATGGAATAGCTTATCGTATCATGCCAAAAAAACCCCTCACTATCATTGTGAGATGCTGTGTGGACATTTGGGAGTCTTGCTTCAAGTAAGGGGCAAGGCATAGTTGATCGACATGGGGCCTTCACTCAAAAGCTGTTCAAGTATTCCACAGTCTCTAAAAAATACATCTTCACCACACAGCCCCCCTGTGAGACTGACCTGTATAATTGGCCTTGTTTTACAGCAGGGAAAAGCGAATCACAACAGAGGTGAGTGACTTGCCCAAGGTCACACGAGGAGGCCATAGCACAGCAGGGATGCTGAACCAGGATCTTACAGCAAGTACAGCTTGCAGTCAACCCTCCTGGCTCTCTGCTGCTCACTTGAGTTGTTGGAGCTGATCAAAGAATGGATGGAGAAAAAAAAAAATCAGACTTGGGTCTCTTTTTCTCATCCAAAAGAAAGCCAATTATTTTTCTCAAGGACTTCTTGCAGCCGCTTTGACGCTCTCTCCCCAAAGGATTTTCTGGATGTTTTTTGCTTGTTTGTTCAGTCATGTTCTGCGTGGAGGAGAAGGGGGATGCTGGGTAGCTCCAGAGCTGTCTAGGACAAGTCTGAATATCTTATTCCCAGGAGAAAGTAATCCAAGCTGTCCCCAAGCAAGGTGGCGATGACCTTCCTCTCTGCACTGGCCCAGTTGGACTGGCCACAGAGTTTCTTTACCACTCCCTGACTCATCCGTTCCCATCTACTTATGCCTGTGGGAGAGAAGGGGATAAAAAAAGTCTCATAAAAGGCTGCCTTTTCTGCATGCTGCTGCCCGTGGTTTGGGGCAGACAGAGGTCACACCACACTCTCTCTTGTTCACGTCCATACCTGTATGAATTCATTTCAAAGCACCTTTGCTTTGTAAACATCTAAGGAGTAGTATTCCTAGTACATAGGTATGAAGGTGAGTCACGGGGAAGTTACTTGAATAAGGACATGGCATACACCAATACCCCTGGCATGGGTATTGATCCTAGTGTAAATAAATAGAGGAAGAAATAGAAAAAGACACATAAAAAAAGACACGTTAAATTTACAAGTTACATGGCAGGATCAGAGACAACTAGTACCAGGTTCTGAGCTGCGTGCCACCTACTATGCCATCATGCTTTTGGAGCTGGCCTCTCAAACTCATCAACCACTACAAGAATTGAAGAGAGCCTATTTCCTCATTTTCACAGTGCGAACAGTGCTCTGGCAGAGCACAGAGCAGAAATGTATAGAGTTAGAATCCCTTTCAGGGAGCAAATTCCTTTTGTGAAATTGGTGCTCAATTTAGCTGTCACTGCTGAAAGGGAAAAAGATGCAGAAGCAACTTTTAAGTCCACCAGCCACATCCCTTTAAGCAATTCATGCTGTGCCAACCAGTTTTATAAAACTCTGTATTTTATCTAAACTCCATTTAAGTCTAAATAATATGAATGCCCTGCTATGCTATTTCCCTTCTTACTGCTGATAATTACCAAGTTATTTCTGCTATAAACAAAGCAGTGTTCTCTCTCTCTGCCTTATCATACCTGGTCCCAGAGCAGTTTACTTTTAAACATACCAATAAACTGCACTGAAGTCCACAAGACTGAATACTTAAGTGCCTTCCTGGATCAAGATATGAGGGTCTTGTAATGAAGTGTTTACGACTTTGTAATTATTTCCATGGTGACCAAACCATGACCTCCAAAAAATTGTATACTTGGTCTCCCTAAATAGTAGACTTGGAAAAAGGGGGATGGAAAGAAACCTGTGTAAGAAATGATCATCATTTCCCATTGAAGCCCCTCCAGCAATATAGCCCTGGCTCGTTTGTACAGCATGGAGGTGGATTCTCTGCTGTCCTGCTCCCATCAGCAGCTGGGGGCAGTTGCAGTGGGGATGCAGAGGACTGGACTGATTGTCATTTGCTGGCTGGAAGGTAGCAGGGACATCTTTCCTTTGTGCAAGTGTCGCTGTGCGTTACATCTCTAAAGCCAGTTCTTAGCTCAGATTCTTCCTTCTGGTGCCTGTGTCTTCAGGTCACCTGCACTTAAGAGGAAGGAGTGCATAAGCATCCAAGGAAAAAAGCTGCCCCAGTGTATCTTATTTATTAATATTTACAACCATCAGCACAATTCTGCAGACAATCTAATCTCAAGGAGCTTTGAAATTCAGTGCTTTTCGGAGCAGTGTTTCCCATCAGAAACAGAAGTGTGCACTCTGATTTGTAGAAAGGATTTATCTTCCTCTTGGAAAAAAACCCCAAAACAACACAAAAATAGGCTCCCACTTTTCTCAGCACAGAATTTATATTGTTATTAAATGAATTATATTATCATATTGTAACATGTCAGGGTGTCTTTTGCAGGATTTCTGAAGTGGCTCCTCATTAATCTACCGTAATTAATTTGTCAGATATCTCAAAGCTACTTGATATCACAGTTACTTTAAGGTATGACAGAGTTTTCCTTAGCAACAGGTTGTAATTTCAACCAGGCTGTTAAATGTGAGGTCAGAAGCTGGTTGCTGCAAATCTAGGATGTTGAAATACACTAAACATCCTTGTCTCCTGTTGCAATACCATCCTGAATCCTAGATGAGCAAAAGTAAATACTGGGGTTCCTCAGGAGCAGGTTTTGTCTCCTGGAATGGCTCATTTAATATTAAGTGTATCTTGTGCCTATTACAGAGGTATTTATGCTTGGTCAAACTGGCGTTAAAACCAGCCTTCATGTGATGCAGGCACCTCAGGTGCAGATTTAGTTTCGAACCCTGACCTGAGCAAGTATCTATTACGTCTCAGAGGCTGCAGGTCACTGTGGGGTGGAGCTGCTGGAGCAGTGGTGCCTCCTGGGGGGGCAGAGTGTTGGCAACAGGCATCCTGACATGACCAGGCATCCCAGCCCCAGAAGGCAGGCAGAAAACTTATTTCTGGAGGCTGAATTTAGTAACAACAAGCACATAGGCTACCTGTGACAACAGCTTCAATAACTGTTTGACTGGGGCTGGGTTGCTGCAATCCAAAACACCAGGGGTCTTGTGTTAAGTCCCAAACTGGGTGTGACTGGGTACCGTGGTGATAGAAAGTACCACATTACAGCAGCAGCAGCAGTTTCCACCTCTGGGAATGGTGTGGTGAGCACAGGGAGAAGATACTCAGCCAGCTGGTGCTTAAAGTCCGATTCTTCACTTCCTTCAAAGGTGACATGGTAGAAGGTTAGATATTTTTTATATACACTAATGATGGAAGTGCAGGACTCATGGTTATCCCAGCTTTATTTATGGGATGTGCTGTATAAGGGGTGATGAAGACATGTTTTCAGGCACCACTCAACTTCCTATGTTCTCTTTACCTTACATATTTATCTTATTCCACTGGACTGTTTCATGCTCAGCTGTTGTTTTATAAGATAATGATCCTTTGCCCAGCTCTGTGCCTGCTAGAATCATAGAATCATTTAGGTTGGAAAAGACCTTTAAGATCATCAAGTTCAACTGTTAACCTAGCACTGTCAAGTCCACCACTAAACCACGTCCCTAAGCCCCATGTTGCCTCTGGGAAGACAAGACATAGCCAGGAAGCCAAAAGTTCAGTGGACATCAGTGTGTCGGAAGTAGGTCGTTGTCCTCACGTGGTGTGTCACGAGGCTGGAGGAGCTCACTCTGCACTTGCCGCTTTACCGTTGACTCCGACTGTCTGAACAGAGTAGAGATCAAGCAGGATTCGGCTGCGAGCTGGGATAGGATGAATTACTGTAAATAACTGAGCTGAGCCATTAGAAATAAGTTGCTAATGTAAGCAAGATTAACTTGATGTGCTGCCTGAAATGAGATATTAGAGATGATAGGGGAGAGAGAGAAAACTTTTCATTTAGATGGAAACAGGACTGATTAATTAAGCAGTAACGAACAAGGAACCTTGCCTTGAATTGATATGAGGCTTGCAGTGCTAATTTAACACAAAGTACAGCTTCCAGTTTGTTATTAAATTAAAATGGCTTTTAAAAGTGTTTACATTTTTTTTTCCTTATCTGCTTCTGTGTGGCAAAATGATTATTCTGGCTAGTTAGAGAAGCCAATCAGAGCAACAGAAAGTGTAGGTTGAAGGGAGGAAAGATTGTCCTGTTGTGTAATTAAGAAATATACACTAATATCCATGACATCATGAATAAGCACTTCAAAGTAGTAAGTGTGCTTAGTATTGCATATTAAACTAAACAATTAGCATGCTAACAAGCTGCTCTGGACATACATTGAAAAGGCATTGCACTTAAGGAAATGACTACTTCTTATATTTTTTAGTCTAAAGATCTGCTTGCCTGACTGAAAAATACTGTTAAGGAAGAGTAAGGAAGAAACATTTCTCCTTTTTCTTCCTTTCCCCTTTTTTTGCAATTTTCAAAGCAGTTTTAGTTTGACAGACTTTGTGGTTACCCTGTATAAGGGAACTTTTGCTACCCCCATCAATGAATATGATGGAAGTGTGAGACATTGTGTGTGATTGACAAACCCTATGGAACAACGGGGAAAATAACCTTGTAGCAACGTTCGTTTTTTAGTCTCAAACAAGTTTTACTCTTGACAGGAATGATTCTATGTAATTTATTGTAGGAGAGCTCAACAGTGGCAATTTGTCATGCATTGTGATGTAATTTGATGGGTTCATTTCTTAAATGAATTATGGATTATGGATTACCTCGGTATATCAACAACAGAGCTGTATCTTTTATGTAAATATTCCCTCAACTTTTCCTTCCTCTTCCAATACATTTTCCGTCATACAGAGATGACTTTTCTTCCATCTAATCTTTCTACTAATAAGGTGTTTAATAATTTAGCAGCCTAAAAAATGAGCATATTTCAAAGGAGTTGGTATCAATGGTAGCGTAAGAGCCTCAGGCTACAACAATGTGGATGAGGCTACCAAAGTTTTAGAGTCAGGATCCCAACTGTCTTTCTGCTTCAGGCAGCTATTTTATTAAAGTTGGTATTAAACAACACCGCCTAAGGTCTGATTAACAATTTATGACTTCCTAAGAAGGATTAGCAGAAGGCTATCATTTTTATATTTAAATCTTAATTTGCATCTAAGAGAAACCATACCCAGGTTCGTATTTTCATTATTTATTATTTTTATTATTACTATTGCTGCCTCCAAAACATTGCTTGTGTGAACATTGCAGGCACCAGTTTGTTGTACTGATCTTTTAGTACCTCATCCCCTCACACATGTCAGAGGGAAGGCTGGTCTCTTGCATCATGCCATGAGCCTGATCCTGCAAAATGGCAGCTTTAGTCTCTTGCTGGGCTGAGTTGCTTTTCACTGTCCCTGAAGTCTGTTGGGTGATCAGCACTTGACAGAGTGAGACTGAGATCTGCAAGCCCAGGAGCTGACCGTTGTCCAGCTAACATTAGAGAGAACTAAATCCAGATGTATGTGATCAAAACTTGCCTGATGTATGTATGTTCCCAGAGAGCAGTTTTCCTTTTTGACATTTATTTTGTGCAACTAGTCGCATCTCCATCTCAGTGATGTTTTTCTATAAGCCTCCCAGCCCTGCTTATTAGGTTACTGCTGGGCAGCCTCTGCTAAGAGAGGAGGCAGGGGGTGATCCTGCTGCTATATTCTGGGAAGCAACAGAGCAGGAGCTGTTGCTTTTTGCTGTTACAGAGGCAGCCCAGAAAGGAGCATGATACCAGGTGGGAAGGGGTGGGGAGCAGACACCAGTAAATCGGCTGGTCAAACTTTGCTCACTCTCCTGAGGATAAAAATCAGGCCAAAGATGTGCAGCTTAGTGGAACAGAGTGGAATTTATTCCACTTCTGAAAAAGCCAGTTTTGATTTTTAAAAATGTTTTAAATGATCAAATAGAAAATAATAACAATGGTCTGTTTTGTTATCTATTTTCAAATTGAGCTAATGCCCCCCCTTGATTTTGTCTTCTCCAAGTTCAGCTGCTTCAGAAAACTGTATGGCATATATATATATATATATATATATAATTTTTTTTTTTCCCCCTGTGTATTTCAATTTCTGATACTCTTCAGTGAATTTAACACTCATTTCACCAAGGGTTGGATGTGGTGGTCATGCTAGGGGCTATGATCTCCACTGGCTCACAGCAAGGGAGACGTCATATTTGTCGTCTTGAGCTTCTCTAGTCAGTAAGACACTAAAAGGCTAAAAATAAATGATGATTTTTAAGCATCTTCATTGCTTTATTTGAACTCTCAATATCTCCATATCTTTTCTTTTAATCAATAGTTTAGTTTAGTTTTTGTCTTAAACTTGAGGGCTTTAAGTTTAAAAATGCTAGAACCATAATCTGAAAACTGCTGGTTCTTCAAAGCAAAAATGAGCAGTAACACATTGAGAGGAAGATTTCTCATTTTCCTGGCTTTTCAGGATGTGATAAACTGACTTTTAGTTTTAGAGCTGCATTCACATTTCAAGGATCTGCTGTTAGAAGGACTCCCGAGGACCAGTCAGAATATTTTCTTGCGGCGCTTGTGTTCGGCATGTGCTTGTGTGCCATTACTGTCAATGGGATTTAAGCAAATGCTCAAAAGATTGTGCTGAATCAGTGACTGAGCAGTACCTGCAAGGAATAAGGCCCTTAGATTTGGGATTAGCAACACTTGAGGTTTCTATCTTATTCTTCAGTTCTGACTGAAATTTTATCTAGTCATATTCTCAGTCAAAAGAGGACAAATTAATATTATTCCATTGACTTTCAGGGAGTTGTAATGATAAACATGAGCTGGAAAACTGGACCAAGGAAGCAGAAGCAAATGCATGAATAAATTATCAACTGTGGACATGCCCAGGAACTGAGAGCAGTCACCTCCCCCCACCCTCTCACTCTCCTGTTAAAAAATCCTCAGCCGTGTAGCCAGAGAGCAGGAACGACATCCCAGGACTTCTGTGGCCAGTGACACAGCAAACAACATCGTGAGCAATTAGTCCATACTTAATCTGTGATGAATTATTTATTGAAACTATTCTACAGCAACATATTATTATTTATTCGTATGACATTAGCACCCGCAGGTCCTTACTGTGTGAAGCGGTGCTCTAACCTAATAGAGTCCCAGCTGGCAAATATGTTCAGAGAAATCAGTCTTGGCTGCAGAATTATTTGGCCAAAATGCAGCTAACTTCACAGGAAATCAGATTAGAACAGAGTGGTTAAGTGAGTTCTACCCTGTAATAGATGTGTAAGTTAAACATGTCAGCTATGCTTTTGCGCAATTAAAGCACACTTATTAAAAAAAATAGCTGAATGCCTACGATATTATGATTAATTCTATAACCACTGGAATGATTTAAAAGTCTTTGTGTACAGAATTTTCAGGTGAGGTCAGTACGATTTTCACTCACAACGATGGCATCTTGCTTCCTTTAAATGAATCAGAAATATATTTTTTTAAAAAAGTAGATCTGACCATAACGCACAAGAATATCTTATGTGGAGGAAAAACATGATATCAGACCTAACATAAGGATATCATAATTCTTAGATGAAAGTAAGAGAAAAAACTAAGAAATAAAAAGTGAGGTACAAAATGTTCACTGGGAGCTCCTAGAGGTCAGCGGACACCATAACATGTGCCTTCAGTGGTCACCAGGATAAACTCTGCCCTCAGTGTCACACATCTTTCCACTGTATTTGTGGGTAGGACTGTTGCCAGGAAAATAGCCTCTTCTTGCCTTTGTTTTTCATTTTATTCCTATTCTGTGACTGCACAGTCTGAACTAGACACTAACTTGAGCCTGGTTATATATAAGCTGTTCAAGCTTGGTCAGTAGGTATTTTATGGTTATCCAGGTTGCTTTCTGTAGCAAGGATAAGAGAGTTTTATGGGAAATGTTGGCTTTGTTCCACATGAGTCTGCAACAGCATGCCACAGTTTGCAGATACAGACATGGTGTATGTGTCCAAAGAACTACTAGATGAAAAAATATCTGACATCACCTGATTTGTACACATCTCTCAATCTCTACTTTTGGATGCTCATTAGTAATTGAGTTCCACCACACACCAATGCACTAGAATTTTCCCATATCCAGGAGAACATGTGGATATCAGCTTGCAGTGAGTGTCATCTGGCCTGAATCCAAACCATAAAGCCAATACCTTCACATGATGAAGGTGTTTGGAGACTGAACTGAGGTACACGTTATGCAAGTGGCCTCATCTTGACATGACTGAATGGGGGAAATGCATGAAGTTCTGATCTCTTAACATCTGTTCCTGCCTTATTTTCTGAATCTCTTCAGAACAAGCAGACACCCAACCCTACAGCCACACACCCCAGCTTTAAATGGGTTACAGGTACTGGGCTCTGCACTTCGCGGCTCGAGTCTTTTTGCTGCTTCAACCCAGCTCTGAAATGTGTCCCTTCAGGTTAGCTTGCATAAACATAAAGCCCCAAATTAGCATTGCAAGCAGCCATTGCCCTCAAAAACCAGTAGTTTGTCCGTGTTCAGTGCATATTTGCCATCTGCTAATGCATTAAAAAAATAAAAAGGAAAGAAAAATAATCTGGGACAAGTCCTCAATTGGACTAAATCCATGTGTAACTCCAGTAACGTTAAGTAACTGTCATTGCCTTTACCAGCTGATGAACGGGCCTCTGTGACTGCAAAGCAGCGGATGCTTTGGAGCATTTGGGCTATTCTTTGTTTCTGCCTGACCAAAAGGATGCCAAAGAAGGGAGTACATTGTCATGGAGGCAGCCTACTGGTTGTTGTCTGCTGTGCAGAATGGGGTGTATACCTACACACTGCAATCCTTCTGTAATTCTGGCTGCTTGGCTCTAGGCACAACTCACATACCTTGTAATATAAATACTCAGCTTTGCTTTCTCAGCTCTAACCGTTCCCATGCAAAGTCAGAGGCATGGACACTGTGCCAAAAATAGGAAGCTGAACTCTAGCTCCTGCAGAAATGATCTCTCTAAAAGCCATAAGCAAAGAGGGAAAAGGATGTGGGACCATCTCACACCAGAAGGGATATTTTTTCTGTGGGATTTTTCCTCTATCAGAAAAAACAAAACAAAACAAACACCTTAAAAGATTAAAGTAACAACCCCAGTTCTTTTGGACACAGGAGTGAGCTTTTTAACCTGATTCCTGCTCAGAATGAGTAGTGTGTGACAGCCTGACTCATGCTAAACCGTTACTCTTCAGACCACTGGCACTGAAAAAAAAATACAGGACTGTCAAGGAAAGAAATGTAGAATGGTGAGAACTTATAAAAAATATGATTACATTTTACTTCTAAAATTCTCTCTATTTTAAAACAGAGAGACTCTTAGAATCTTTTCCCTACAATATGGTGGATTGGTAAATGCCCATGGGGGAGGGATATCTGGAAACAGAACAGAACACTCTCCAAAAGCTTTTAATTAACACTACTTGGACAGGGTAGTTCAGTAAGAGTGTTTAAAAGGCCTCAGAAGAGAAATTTTTCATCTTTACTTCATGGCTCACCCTCACATACCTGTCTCCTTCAATAAACTATTATTCTGCCATTGAGAGCACCTGGATTGCTGGCTGGTACCACACATCTTTCAGTATGTTGATACCATCATAGCTGGTATTCCTCAGGGGATTGGCAAGCAAATGGGTTTTTGAAAGCCCTCTACCTTCAAGGCCTGTACTCAAACCCCAGCTAGAAGAGATGCCAACAGTTGAAAGCACCATTAGTACCATCTAATGGCTCTTCAGAGGACTGTGTAAGCAAAACAAGTATTTCCATTCCCTTTCATACAGAAAAAAATAAATAGTAGGGTGCTGTATTAATAGCATCATCTGTTGAGAACTTCAGTGGCACTGGCCCATGAACCAGTAGCAGAAGTGACATGGAGGGCTGCACTGCAAAATGAGCTGTAGGCTCCTTAGCGAGGTGGGCTGAAGAAACTGTCATTGCTGCTGTTTATTCATTATCTATTCTATGGACAAATAAAAGGCTTCAGCCTCTGTAGCTGCCAGTGTCTACACTGCAGAAGCATTGCATCAGTAGAGAGTTTCAAAAGGAAAAAAAAAATCTCATTCCAAGGTAACTGCTTTGCTGTGGAGGCAGGCACTGGAAGGATTCCTGAACTTTTGAGCCCCTGAATTACTGGAAGAGCCCATAGCCTGTGTTTTCTCATATCTGCAGAGGACTACAGACAGGGGAGTCTCTTATCTCACGGTGGAATTCACTTTTCTCACAGTCTAGACGTGCAGTGAAGGATCTGCAGTGAATATACCTGATGCATTGAGGCCACATTTTTAAATCTTAAAACTTTGACTTGCAATATCTCCTGCAAAGGAGGGGGAACAGGAAAGGGGGGGACAAAAGACACTCAGTTTTACAACCACCATTAGAGACCAGTTTTTAAAAAGGAGTTGGATAACTCAGGGTTTAAGTATCAGTGCCCTTCCTTTCATGAGTAATCCTCACTCATACTGAGTTCAAATTTTTTTATAAAGTGAATTTTATCACTGCCGTTTAAGGTATTTATACCACAGAGAACATCATTTACAAATTCACAATGGAAAAATTATTTCATGAAGCCAGTGGTGACTCACTTGAATAGGAGTTTGCAGACCTGGACACTGGGGTTTGATGATTCTCTGAGTACTCATGCTTTGTAGATGTGCACCTTAACAGAAGCACACGCACACAAAAAAAGACCATATGACATGCATTTGTAAGTAGAACAGATTTTGCCCTCACACAGATAATTGTATATGCATCTAAAATGCACATATCTGTTCATCCCATGCAGACGTCTTCTTATTCCACTTTAAAGTCAGACCTAAAGCTCAGCCTTAAAGCTCAGCCTTAAATTCTGGTTCATCAGACAGGCAAATCAGTATTCTTCTAAGGGAGAAGCAAAGCGAAAACAAAATTTATAACAGCTGAGGACATGATCCTGTTTTCTGTCATTTAGACTGTCTGGTCAAATGACAGGGCCTATGTTCACTCTTGTTTACATTGAATTATTGGTCTTCCCTCTCCCCTGGGGATCCTGACCACTTTTTCAATGAGTTTGGGAGGTTGAGATTTTACCAGTAGATTTCAGTGAAACTATTCTCATTTTATGTGACTAGTAGCAGTGAATCCGGCCCTTATATATCCGTTTTTTGGTGGTGTCTACTTCATCTCACAATCGACTGCATGTGTTATTCCTTGTTGTCTACTCTTAGCATTAATTTTTCTTAAAGCTCTGACCTGTTAAGATAAAGATGTTATTACACAGGGATTTTAATTATCACTAAAAAGGTAAAATTCCTAGTTCTTGCATGTAAAGAAAGCCTTGAAAACATGAAATCTACCAAGTGGAAAAAATACACAAGAACTATCTTAAATTATTTTTAAGTTGGTCCAACTTATGATTTATTTGAAGATTCAAGGCTGGCAATACATTTAATTTAATTGCAATATTTTATTACAAGTATCTTATTACTAATTAGTGCTTATTATATTACCAGCGACCTCTCAGCTTTCTGGAGCAAGGCAAATTTCAGGACTCCACCTCTGTTCCTGTGGTCTCACTGGCTCGCAGATGCCTTGGTCTCTCAAAGACATGCAGATGCCTTGGTCACAAGTGGCTAAATAAAATGAAAATGTATCAAGTAAAGGTGAATGGTAATGACTGTAACACTTAACACTTACATGTTCCTCCTTGTCCAAGTGCTTCACAAGCAGGAACTAATTACAACACATTCTGTTACAACGGTACGTTCAGAGAGATGCTAAATTGTGTCCTTACTGTAATAAACTGCTGTGCTGGGGTAGGGAATCGCTAGATTACAAAATAGAAGGAGACAGTTTTAGAATAATCCTCTGTAACCTATGCATCCAGATCCCTCTTTGGAGAAGGCACATATCTACGCCTCTGCACAAACACCTACCCTTTTTTTCAGGAGAGGTTTATACCTTGCCTGCATCGTCTTTGCTTCAGCTGGATCGGTGCAAAGGGGCTGCAGGGCTACAGGAACTTCTGCCTTTGTCTGTTCATGATAGGACACAGAAGAAGGGTTGGGAAAACATTTTTTAACTGCCACAGGTTTAAAGAAAGCTGACTAACCCCTAAAGCATTTTCAGTTACATACTGCAGAGCAAGAGAGGAAAAAAAAAAAATCCCCTCTCTGCTGCTTTGCTTGTACTGCTGTAGCATAGTCATTTTGTGTTTTCTCCTTGAAGTATATGATGTCAGAAAAAAATAATTACTTGAGCAAAAAGAAATAGGATTGCCGGGAAAAAGAGATTTGTAATATTAACCTGATTATAGCTACAGGTAGTAGATAATCTTGTGCTTTATCTTGTGAGAGAAAAGATAGCTTGCTTTAAAAAATTACTGTAAAAATTTTCCCATTTTTTATGAGGTGTCTAGTAACAAAGAAATGGAAAAAGCATCATCCATGGATTTTTGTATTATTTCTAGAAAATCTTTCAAGGGATAATTGACATTTCAATGTCATTTTGTTTTTTAACTTCAGCCAATAACCCTTTTCAGGTACTAAGTCTGATGCACTGAAGACGTGGTGGCAGATGCTCTGTAAGAGGCAAATAAACGGTGTGGGTTGTGCTTTCTCTCTGCTGAACTGACCTCTCTCCAGGCTCTGTGGGGCTGCCCTGGAGCTGCTTCTCAGGGGTGCCAAGACATGGTGATGCAATTGCCGTTGCCCACCAGGGAATGATGAGGTCTTTCTGGATGAGAAGGAACTGTAAACCATCAAAGTTTTAGAACTCTGGAAATGAGCAGGATGTTCTGTTGACTTGGCAAAGGTCCCAAACAACTGAAGTTCATGGCATTTCTGAGCTTGCCCAGCACACATCACTGAAGGCAATTTTGCTTTTCCTTGTAAGGGATGGTGTATAAGTGGTATTCCCTCTCCATGGGTGCTTCAAGCATGGAAGTTCTTAACAAAATATACAGCCACTAAATAGCAGTAGCGAATACCTAGTTCCTGGCAGTGTTATGGAAGAACATTCCCCCCCCCCCCCCCCCTTCAGTGTCTTGACATTAAAAATTTATATTAAAATACCAGCCCTGTAAAATCCATTGATTACTTGTTCTAATGCAAGAGAGAAGGCATTTCTGAACCTCTTCAGTGTTTATATTATTGATTTAATGAAGGTGGATGCTGCCAGTTTCATGAATGATAACAACTTGGGTTGTATTCTTTCTGCTGGTCATTGCTTAAGTGGCTTTTGATGGCAGTTTCCCTATGCTAAGCTGCTGAACACCTTTTCCTCCTCTCAGCTTTCTAAAAATTAAGTGTAATTCAACTCCTGTGAATGTTAGTGTGCAGTTTACAAGACAGCCAAAATGCCAATTGATGTTCTTTTAAAGAGGTCATTATTTTTTTAAATAAATAAAAAAAAGTTGGTCCTTTCTATTGGCAAGAAGTATTACTTTTCTCTTCCACCTACTCTATGTTCAGTAAATCCTATAATTTAGACGAATACTAAAAGCAATTTTGAAAGGTATTACAGCACAGTTTTACAACAGATAACAGACATGCTGAAAACTTCTTTTTTTTGATTTTTGTGAAACCTACTTGAAACAATATCTCTTTGACCTAAGCTTTCATGGTCAGCAAAGCACTAAAAACATGGAAGATATTAGATTGTCGGCATAGTTAGCATAGCTCATGATCTATTTAACTAGAAGAAATAGTTAATTTTCTAAAATGCTGTTTTAAGAAAACAATAGCAAAAGGAAGCCGTTTGCACTCTGAAGATTAGGGTAATACATTTATCATTAAAAAACCAAAACCAAGACAAGGTTGAAAACAAACAAACAAACAAAACAGCTAGCCAGATAGACTGTGGAAAATGGGAATGATTAAAAAAAATCTCTGATCAAAAAACCATCTGCATCCTAATCCTGGTGTTTTCAAGTGGAACAACAGAGTAAGAGGAGAAAACCCACACATTTAAGAAGAAATGTGAGAAGCAAACAAAAAAACAATGATGAATGGAAAAATATGACGAAGTCTGAAAAATTCGGAGAAAGAAACAGATTGAATCTGTGCGTTCTTTCACAATGGAGCTTCTGCTGGCATGACTGCATATTCAGCAGTGTGAATATTATAATTAAAGAATGTCAGCTCAAGCAAAATGTTTTAAAACCTTCCTATTAATAAGCAGATAAACTGCTTAAAAATACTGATTATATTAGGGAAAAGGGATGTGTTTGGTTTTTGTGTTCCAATTTCTTTTATCCACTATAACACATTTAAATAGCAGATGTCTCTCCCAGGCAGTGTTGATAGCAGTACTGTTGATTTCGATACCGAGGTGATAAGAACGTCTTTATGTGGAGGCATTTGGTGCTGCGCTGCAGGTCCCAGATCTCACTGGTACCTGTGCAGGGGTCTAGTCCAGTGCCAGGCGGAGATCCCACCGTAGCGGCGCAGCTGTACCAGCCCTGTGCCGCAACCGGGCTGGTTAACTCGGCCCGTCAGCAGGATGGATGAGGCAGGGTGCAGCGCGGTGCTGGTATGGCGGGACTGCTGGCAGTGCCTGGGAGGGCTGGGGGCTCTCCGCGTCTCACTCCACTGCCCAGCCTTGTAGGCATAACCTTACAAGCGCTGCAGACAAAGAGCATGACTCCATACAATGCAGGCAGCAAGCACTGTGCAGCACGTTATCCCAGGTTCAGACCAGAACCGGAGCGCGTGAAAGAGAGCTCCCTGGCGCTGTGAAATGGGGATGTGAGGTCAGCACATACCTCCTTCATCTCTGGAGTTTGGAAAATTCTTCACCCTGAATTGCAGTTAAAGTAGCTGCTTGTTTTTTACTGGCAAGACAAAGCTGTCAAGTATTGGACAAAGTGAGTGTAAAAAAAAAATTAGCTCTGGTGGTCACAGGTTAGACCAGATGAGCCCAGTCTTGCAAATACTTATGGACAGATATATTTTTAGAGACACAAGTAGTCTCAAGCACTTACGTATGTAGCCACTTGCTTATCATTCTAACCATGACAGGCAGTGATTTTAAGGAAGATCATCATTACAATGTATCTTAAACCCACACGTCTTTAGGTCTCTTTAAGATACTGTTCCAACACAAATAATTCAAAGTTGGCTGAACTGTGAAAAATGGCCGTTGAAAAATAACCGCTGATGTATATATTCATCCTGGGCTCACAGGAAAACATTTGTCATTTGGAAAGCTACTCTGCGCTTGCTTTTTTAGCACCCAAAAGTACCAGAGTATCTTAACATTTTTGTCAGGTTCTACCTTTGAGGCTGCAGAGCACTTTTTCTCCCCATTGTGGCCAAGCTCTGTGTTGTGAGCAAGACAGTTTACCTGAGGTGTCATTACAAAGCATGAAAAAATTGTCATCGTAAATAATCAATGTGAAAATAAACGCAGTCTCTGGGATTGCAGGATTTCTTCCAAAATTTTCACCTTGCTAGGAAGTGTCCTGTAATCTAACATTAGGTTTCTTTTTCAATCTGAAGTGCTGCTCTGCATTTCTAGGTTTCCAGAGAGTCACTATGGCAGTTAGACTGTTAACCCAACCTTGAAGAGCAAACAACAGCACAGGCAACAGCCTGGTTATGAATCTGTAAACATTACCTCATTCATTTCAGAGAAATTTTAACTCTCTTCCCCATTCAGACAATGAGACACAAACTGCCAACTCCAATGTCAACTGTTGAGATGCCAAAACCATTAAACATTATAAAAGATAATTTTAAAATATCCAGAATAATAAAACACACATAATCACAGCCTGGTGACATCCTAATTACACAAATTTCGAGCCATTCAAAGACAAAACTACATACATTTCTCTCACTGTATATGTTTAACTTCCCTCTGCATAGAAATCTCACCAAAAATGATGGAAGTTTGGAAGTTGGCAGATGACTAGAAAGGAATGCATTCCAGTAGACATTTGTGTAGCAGAAATGTGCAGTGCAATATGATGCACATCTAGATGAACAAAAGGCTTCATGTTTAACGGATAGGATTTGAAGAGAACAGTATTTAATAATGTCAGTTCTGAGCATGATTTTCTTTTCTCATTATTTCATCCAATTGTTGCCTTTTCCTGCAATAGTAGTTATGTGTTTTGGTATCAGAAAATTATTTACCTCACATTCACAGTGAATCTCTCTTCATTCCACAGTCCAGACATAACTACGTGTCCACTGTTTCTTGTTGCATGCTATTTTGGTTTAGGCTACTTAATTGGTTAATTGGCCCTGGTGTCTTATGGCAGAGAAAATAACGATTTTAAAATGTATTAAGCTCCCATAAATATTTCACTTCATGCTAATTTCTGTGTTTCCAGTTGAGCTTTTTAAAGTGTTCAAAAAACCCCTTTTTTGTCACAGTTAAATACTTCACTAGGAAACAGTGACAGGATTAGCCATTCATGTTTTAAAATGTGTATCAGTGAAGGAGATACTCTTTTTTTTTTTTTTTAAGACTGGCAGTCCTTTGCCTTCTACCCTTAAATTATTTGCCGAGATACATATCCCATCAAAGCGCCGATTTTTTTTTTTTTTTTTTTTTTTAAAAATGCATCAGCGCACCGAGTGTGAGGACGAGTTTAGTCCCGGGCCGGCGGCGTCTGCAAAGCCTGGAGCTCCCTCGCGTGGCGGCCGGGACCGGGGACCGGGGAGAGGGGAGAGGGGAGAGGGGAGAGGGGAGCAGGGAGAGGGGCCGGGTCGGGCTTCCCTGCACCTCCCACCCTGCACAAGTCGACCAGAATTTCAGCCTTGCCATCAAATGCAAACATGCGTCATGAAAACTGACACTGCAGCACCACTTGTAATTATTAAAAGTGCTTAAAACAAACAACCTTTTTTTCACTGTTTTTACTGAGTCTAATTTTGCAAAGTTTTCTCCTTTGAGCAATGAAGAAGGGGGAACAAATTTCTCCAGAGTTGTGTAGTTGGACTTTGGTGGCCTGAGTTGTCCCCTTGGGTTGAGGCTTGTTTCCATCCCAGAGTCACCCCGGGAGGCTCCGGGTGCCCCAGACCTTTGGTGTGACCCAGTGTGCCTTTGGATGCTGTGGCAATTGTAAGGCCGGGTCATGTCCCTTGACAGAAGAAGAGGAGCCTCCATGAAGGAGGGCTGTGTTGTCCTGCCAGACAGATGAGGTAAACGCAGCAAAGGCTGTAAGCACAGGCCTGGAGCAAGAGGGCTAAAAATACCGTATCTCTCCACTGAGCATTCACAGGGGAGGCATTCGGCCATGGGACAGAATAGCTCTTTGGAAATGGTTTAAAAGGATTTTGCCACCAGCCATATGTTGCCATGCTGCTACCAGCAGTTAGTATTGATAAACTGCAATATTAAGTTCAGTGCAAAATCGCCTGGACTTACTCAAACCAGTCACCACTGATGTATATATTAAGCATGCAGACATTGTACCAGAGTGGCTGAGGACTGCACCCGTGTAGACTTCTCTGTGTGTAGGTGTGGGGACAAAGACCTCAGACTGAGGTGCTGTGACCACCCTTTTCATCTGAGCCCTGCAGAGATACCTGCATCATCTGACTACAGCCCTTGCCTCAGTGAGCTCCAGAGTCTATGAACTGGGTCAGCCTGTGCCCTCCGTAAGGAGCAAGAGGGTATTTCTGGCCCCTCTCCACCACTTACATTAGCAACATGAAGGCCATGGAGTGTGGAGATTTTTTTTCTGGCAAGCACAAAATTCACCAGGATGGCAAGCACAAGAAGTCACAAGGGCTGATAGCATCAACTCTTTCTCAAGTTTTTCAGTATCCTCCTTTTGACACATGTAATAAGGCAGTGTGCTTTTATCTGGACACATTGCTGCTTCTTGCAACTTCAATTTACACCCGGCTAGTGTAATTTCAAAATCCTGGCTTTTGAGTCACATGTGAAAGTGCAGAGCTTAGAGATCAAGCATCCCAACCTTTCTTTACTTTTTACTAGCCCCAATGAGAGTACTGAAAGAGCACTATATCATGTTTAGTACATGGTCCCTGTGATCAGAGTCACAATGCAGTAATATGGATACAGTTTTGCCCGTCTGTTTCTATAAGGTGTTTCCTTTAATGGCTTGGTAAAGCACTCATGCAATTG
Organism: Athene noctua; assembly: GCF_965140245.1. Classification (NCBI taxonomy): domain Eukaryota; kingdom Metazoa; phylum Chordata; class Aves; order Strigiformes; family Strigidae; genus Athene; species Athene noctua. The sequence continues at coordinate 90,056,196 of NC_134038.1, forward strand.
AATTGCCTTAATGGGGACTGAAAATGGATTAAGTTATCAGTTTAATGAATGAAAAATCAAATACCAAAAAGCCCAGCCTCCAGCCAGTTATGTTTCAAATATCAATCTTCGGCCTTAAGTAATTATGCTATTGTTACTCCCTTTCCACAGTCAGACCCTGCTTGCATTAGTGCAGACTGGCACCATTCCTCTTGTATAAATCTGCCCTCACTCAGCAGGGGAAGGCTCATCCTCAGAGTGAGCAGAGCTTTCCTAGCGGTTTTTGTATTGCACTCCCTACAGAGAGTATAAGTCAGGACTTGGTCTAAAATGTCCTTTATCACCCTGTTGAATCTCTTCTGTGTTTAGCAGCTGGCACAACTTAAAATAGCCTCCAGCCTACTCTAAATATTGCTGAATTTCCTGGGAACATAGCAGTAGAAGGAATGATTTGGGACACTGAGTCCAGGTCTCCCATAATCACAAGTCTCCACATAATAGACATCTAATTTGCAGGAGTGCACAACACACTTCACCCTTCACTATATCCTGTGACCCACCTGAGACCTGAAGTACAAGATGCAGAAGAAGCTTAAAAATGGCAAAACATTGCAATAAAGGAAAGGAAGAGATCAAGGGTATGATCTGGCAGAAACTGGCAGAGGACTAGGAGTATATAAGGATGGCTTACAGCCACCTCTAACCTTACCTTTGCTCCCCAAGCTGCTCTTAAGTCACAGACTGGAATGAGTCAGGCTCCCCTGTGCTGCTTTTGTGCAATGCTAACTCTGTAATCCTTTCTAGAAACACAAAGCATTGGCAAAAAGATTTGTGGCACTTATTTTAAAACCCAAGTGCTTTGCAACTGTGTAGGAGTTTGTACCATATGGTTTCTGCTGGATCATGTAACGTCATACTGATGAGCTGAAAAATGCATGATAAAATAGTTTTGTCTGATACTGGCCAAAAGCAAGATCTTGCTCACTGTGGTAATGTACTGCCCCAAGTCTCATGTCCCTGTCAGTATATCCTCATATGAAATACAGGCTCGCATGACACGTGAAAACTGTTCTACTGTCTGTGTAGTACATGACAGTAATGACTAAGGAATGCATTGCCTCAAATTGTACCTATGCTTTTCCTACTTTCTTGATACATTTCCACTAAAAAACCTGTCACCGGCAGAGTTAATATCTTGCTTACTTTCTAGGGCTCACTGAAAAAGATTGTGATCTTGTCAGCCATTCTAGTTTCTTTTAATGAATAATTAAAAATTTGAATGTGAAATATATTCAGAAATTATTTTCAGGAGCTTGAATTTTACTTGCCAGCTTTTCCATTGCTTATTAGTTAGATTGACAATGACATGTTATTGATCACCCAATAAACTTCTAGGCAATACTGGACACAGTGGCAGGGCTCCGTGTTTCCCAAGAAGGGAGTAGTCCAAAAGCAGTAATAATTCCTCTTCTTCAGAAGTCTTGCTGTTTGCAAAACTCTGGAAAAGTTTATGTCCTTATTTTCCAGTATGTCTACAGTTTTGTGCTAGTTGTGCCAAAAGAGGCATATCAAAATACATGTTTAAGAGCACTAATAAGAATATGTGTAAGAAAATAGTCTCATCAGGGCACAGATAGCTGTTAGAATAAGTGATAGCAAGGGAAGGATCTTGAAATTTTCTCATGTATGAAATACAGCAACCAGAAGGTCTTAGGGAAAGACAAAAAAAAAAAGCTGTTAGCAGTTATCTGTAACATGCAGGAATCCTGCCCCCGCTCCCATTTTCTCCTCTCCCTCACATACTTGCAATATGTTGTAAGGGTGCAAGTGTGAAAAAGTACACATACGGAATTACTTGTAGACAGTACAGAGATACTTGTCATTTTTTCTTGGTGTGTATATTTATTTTTGATGGCCAAACATCATAATTTGGCCATTTATATGGAGGGAATTGGGCAGTAGGTTTTGCGCCTGGCATGTTATTTTTTGGCCTGAAATCTTGCAAAGCTATTAGAAGTTAGGGTATAATTCAGGCAGATCATGGGGACCTAATTTTCCTTGTAATTTGAATTTAGCTTATGTCCTTGATACTACATTACACTGAAAGCCTTCCTTATACACATTCTAATATAGCCATATACCAACAGTCAACATTCATTCAAACAAAACCTTGTAAAAATCTATTTTATATAAGAATATGGATCATTTCTGACTTGTTGACTTCTATAATAAAGGAAAAGATCTTATATTGCATTGTTTGTTGGGAGGGAAGGTAGTAGCCTGGTAGGTTTTTGTTTGGACTGTTCTGACAAGTATATAATGTTTCACGTGTTGCATGGGCTTGACTTGTCTTGCATATTTGTGCAACACTGTGGGATCAGCAGAGCCAACCATTGTTGTCAGATATATTTGTTTTATTGGTTCTCATTGACATAATTGTTGTAATTCATGCTACCTTCCACTCTTACTTCTGCTTTGCAGTTACACCCAACTCTAAGCTTTCTGGCCCCATCCCTATGCATAAATAGAGAAGACAGGAAATGTGTTGGTTTTGGTTTGGGTTTTTTTTTTCCATGTGACAGGGATATGTACTGCAGGAACCACTGCAACACATAGTCCTGATAAACCCAACTTCATTAATGTCCAAAAGGGAAAGGGACACGTGTGTGGACACAAATGATAGACTGTGAATAAGAATGCCCCAGGGTCCCCACGGCTGCTTTTGGAAAGTGCATAATGTCTCAGATTTTCAGAGTTCAAAGCAGTCTCTAACTTTACCAGATTAGGATCCCCTCATGGAAAGTGGTTCACCCCCATACCAGCCTATTGCTGAGAGCTTTGACCATTCCTCTGTCTGCTTACCATCCACCAGATGCTGGCCACCTTCAGAGAAGAGATACCATACTGCATCTGCCACGTGCTCATTCTCACACAGCATGGTAGCTCTAGTCCTGTGTTCCATATATTTTTTCAGTGCTTCAGGAGTTCAAATTCTGGCTCATGTTGAACTCTGCTATAATAAAATAGCTGTGGCCTGGAAGTGTTATGATGCCCAATCTTTTAATGCACCAGCTAGAAGAGACAGAAGAGCACAGATGTAGCAAATGCCACTGCACAGTATCCTCTCCAGTTACCTGGAAGCGTTATGCTATACAAAAGCATAATGTCATCAAGCACTTGGGTGATTCAGCTCCTCCCCATCCTCAGTATTACCTTGTAAGAGGTATAATTGAGCTCTTTTCTATGTTCTTTTCAGATTTTTTTTCTATGTGTTTTTGTAAAGTCAAACAAATTGGAAAATTAATGACAGCACATGAGTGTACCACAGAATAATGCTACTTAAGGACTGCTGTGCCCTTGGCTCCAATTAACCTTAGTGTTCGTTATAGGTTGCAGCCAGCTGCATCAATCACAGTTACTTAGGTTGGGGAAAATATCCATCATTATTGCAGCCACATACAGATATATGCATTATTTTCCTAAAGTATCATAATTCTCCACTTACCAAAGAGGGCCTGTGATAGCTGGGAGGAGATGAAACTCAATTTTCCTTCACATCTGCTTGATCCTTCGGTATAATCGGCACTGCATGAACCAGGCAAGGTCACAAACTATGGCAATGTTCATCACAACATGCAGTCTCCCCATTCTAGTGCCATTAACTGCTCAGCAACCTCTCCTTCTCCATCCCACTGTTTTTAATCTGCTAGAGCACTTCAGAGCAGGAATGGGAAAGCTCGCCTCACAGACCCATTTCCAAGATCACTGTCACAAACCACACTTTGAGAAGGAGTCAGCAGTGAGCCACTACCACATTTGTTTCAGTGGAATAGGGAAAAGAAGATCACAGTAGGATGTAATTTCAAGTTTGCTGGCCAGCACCTGCATCTAGGAAAAGACTGTGATGGCACCAGCATTACCGGCATTGCAGTGTCTCCTCTGAGTAACTTCCTGATAACTTGTAGAGACCTGTAGCCGATCTAGAGACAACGGGACCAAAAGCGTGGTTTGTTTTCTTTCTTTTATTTTTCAAAAGGGTAGAGAGTTGGTGGTGTCGTTGCCCTGTGTTACAACGATGGTTATTTGCGGAATGATATGTATGGTCAACACACACTATAATTTTCTGAAAGCCTGTTTGCTTAACGTGCATTGTTTTGGCTGAATTTTAGTTCAAAGACTGTAGTTTGCTTGAACAAGAAATTACAGCAGAGCCTGCAACATCACCCGAGACAAGGGTGTGAGGTTCTGGTGAATCTCACCTAATATTATTTCATATGGCTCATGTGCGGTGCAGTTGCTTCCTTCGTAAGAGCAGACCTTTCCCCAGCTCCCTTTCCATAGATCTGATGGGTCAGATGCCCTCTCCCCTTGGCTTTGCTGACTTCCTCTCTCCCTGACACTCACTGGGCTCTCCTCCCATGTAGGTCTTTCCTTCCATGTAGGGCTCTCCCTCCCCAGCTCACGGGCAGCACCTCAGTGCCGTGCTGCCTCACTGTCCCTGGGTAAAGGTGCAAGCACCCAAATGTTAGGCGCTTACTGTGAAGTTGTCTTTAGCTCAAACAAGGTGAGGTATAAGCAAGTAGAAGCATTATGAAATACACAAGATAGGCCACAGGTGCATGGAAGTTAAAAGATAACCAAGTCTCTGTCTTCCAAGTAGCAACATCAGCTCTAAATATCTCTCTGTATGTATCCAGCTGACAAGCTGACAGATACTTCACAGCCCTCTGGCTGAGGATTTGGTTCTTATGCAAACCTATGACTTCAGATTGCATTCACGCAAAAGGATCTGGGATTTTTATAGAACCAGATGCATCTTTTGGCAGGAGGTATATATGCATGCGCGCGTGTGTGTGTGTGTAGGGGGGCACATTCAAATTCAAATTCTCCCCTCCCTTCTCTTTCCTTCCAAGGGAAATTGTTAATTCAGGGAAGGAGTTTATGTGACCAAACCATTGTTTGCTTTTCCCAGTTTCAGAAATGCTATTGTACTTTGTGAATGGCAAGGTGCGGTGGTCTCCAGCATCGATGATAAACAGAGTCATCTCCCTCCTGGTCTGCCAACCCATTGTAAGACACAATGTTCTTTGATGTTTGGCAAAGGGAAGGTCTCAGTACATAGCTTCATCCCACATGGAGCCTTCTACACCACTTACAGATGTGTCACTGAATTAAAACTAAGGCGTTCTGAACTTGCAGAACAATCAAAAGAGTTCATTCACGTTCTTCCCTACCTAGCTCAAACACAAAATGCCTGTTTGGAAGGAATAAGTTAAATAAACTTTCTGGAAACATAAACCCATTCATTTCAATGAGTGAGAGATAAGATGCAGAAATCCATTCCTCACCTGTAATCCCTACTGTTTTTATGTGCACTGAAAAAGTACTTCTATCAGCATGATGCCAGCCCATCATTTCTTAGATAATGATCAACATTTTCTCTGTTAGGCTCTGCTTCTTAGGCCTTAGCAAAGCATTCAGGTACATCATTGTCTGTACGTCTTCTAGCAGCCTTCAGTAAAACCATACAGTTTGAAAGTAAAGTGCTCTGCTAAATTGGGTCCTTCATAGGACTAAAGAGAAAGCTCACACAAGAGCAAAGCTGCATTGCTTTCCTTCCAGTCACACTTGGTTTATTCACTTGCTCTTGCTGTGTACAGCTGTGGATTGCTGGCAGTGTGCTTGGATGGAATTTGAGAGATTCACAGCTTCAAAGATGAGATGTGCCAGCCTTAAAACAGGCTTGTATAAACACATGAAACAAAAGCATCCATGCAAACAAAGGGAGGCAATGCATATATTCACACCTGAGCAAAGACATGCACTTTTACATGTAGCCCTGTATCAGCAATGCTCCAGCAGGTTATATAGCATTCACTGTAGCAGCACACATACCTCTCATTTCTGCTATTGCTTTTCTCTTTGCTTCGTGATCAGAGAAGCACTGGGGCCAAGCCTGCTAGTTTTGCAGCACACTGTAAAATGTATGAAGAGGTTTCAAGAGCTCTGACAGCATCTCATCTATACTGAACTAGCATTATAGTTGTGTTCAGGGAGTTCAGGATGCTACATGTCATTGAATTCCTACCTTATTTTGTGTTGTTCGTGTACTTTTGGAGGTTTTGTACTTTTTACCTCTAAGTGTGGATTTGTCAGTTGTCTTTGCTGAGATGTTTTTTGATTTTTGAAAAGACAATGAGATTTTAAAACATACCTTCTAATTCAAAAGGCTTGTAGAGGCTGTGTGCAATCATGGAGATCAGACATAGAAAAAAACCCTTCACATTGCAAATATTGAGCATTTCTGAACTCTCTGCCACAAAAGAGCCACCAGATATCTCAATACTTTAGGGGAACCAGGTTGCTTTCCTGTAGTCTTTACTGCCTCAGCTCCTTCCTTACTTTGCCACTAGCTGCACCAAGAAGCACTGTCTCCATGGCTAGTGTAAGATCTAGATTTTATTTCCTGCTCCATTACAGAGTGGCATATTCAAGTCACCACAGAGGTGTTAGCCTTTTGGGGGCTACCCAGGGCCACCCTCAGTATTAGGTAAATACTGATCCTGGACACACAGCCAGAGCATGTGAAGCCTCTCATATCTGAGCACACTTTTCTGACTGTTGCACTAGTTTAGTGGGCTCCTGGATTATTCAGACTCACTTATCTCCTTAGAGTTGTATAGGCTGACCTCTTGTGTAGCCTCAAGTCCCATTCACTTCAAAGAGAGGTAGAAACATTCAGCCCTAATCACTTGGCTCAGGCTTGACACACTCTTCTGTATGAGATATACAAAGATTTAAAGAAACTTGCAAAAATCCCTGCGGGAGTTCATCCATGGGAGTTAGATGCCTTCATGGGATGCACAGAAGTCAAACGGGTGCTTAATTGCCATTAAGTTAACTTGCACAAGTATTTTTGTAAGTCCCTCTTGGCACTAATCCCTCTTGGCTTCCCTTCCCTCTTCTCCTTCCCCCTTCAATCTTTTAAATAAAGATAGCACTTAGCATAAAGATGTGTTGCAAGGCTCCACTCAGTGCTTATAAAGTGCTTTTCAGCTCCAGCAGAAGTGCCTAAGTGTACAGTATTCAGTGAAACTGGAAAGAGTGGGGATTTTTATGGAGATGATGTGCAAGCTCTGTTCTGTCGTCAGATACATTCATCTCAAGTTTCCCTGGTGTCAACATCATACAGCTAAAAGAGGGGGGTGAATCCCCAGGGCTCTTCGTGCCTTTTGGCATTGCAATTAAATCCCCCAAGTCTGATTCCCGTTTCATCCATTTCTGCATGGCTGAAGCAAGAGATGTGGTTTGAGGGATAAAAGAGCAGGAGGTATTTTAGCTAAAGCAACGTAGCTAAGTCTTTGTTATCTTCAAAGAGAAGACAGTTAATATATAAAGCAACTGCAATACAAACAAAAAACACATAGAAAGTAGGGAAGGGTGGAAGCATACAACTGACAAATCAGTAATTTGTAACAGGGAAATGAAATACAGCAACTGATTTGTTTATCAGACCATTCTATTAACCTTTAATGCAACATTTCATCTTTTGTAATTGAGCTTTCCATTTTGTTATTAGACCTTAATAGCTAAATTGGCATCTTGCAGACCAGGCCAGGAAATACAAGCAAGCACAGGGGTTCAGACGCAATTCAGTCCCTTCATCAATTCTACACGGAAGCTGCATCAGACCCCATTTTACGATGTGCCTGACATCTTGTTCTTACATCCTCTTTTGGCTGCACTGTGCTAGTGAAGGAGACACCAGTCCTCCACCTGCAGGCCACCTTCCCAGAGCAGTTCACATAGACCCACTTCTGGGAGCCCTCTCCATCTCCTTTCTGTCACTACTGTATAGGTTTGCTAGAGATCTGCAAGCTACAATGAGCTTATTTCAACTGAAATGGATTAAGGAGTAGTACAGCTAACAACCTCCTGTCCTGGCAGAGTGTGCAGCAGAGTGTCAGGTGACAAAAAGGCTCTTAAGCCAACACAGCTGCAGCGGAGAGAAAACATGTGGACAAGATCTTGCTCCCGCATCTGAGCCCATTTGGTTGTGTAAGGTAGAGCTGTGGTGCATTCTATGCTCTATCCATTTAGGCAGGAGCAAGGAAAAGGAAAACAATCAGGACAAAGAACTTGAGCCAAAACTCCCTTTGATACTGGGCCAAAGAAAGGCTGGAGAGGAGGCTTAGATGTGGTGGTTAGGGCAGTTAGATGGACAGCCTGGGTGCTATGAATATTAGAGTATGTTACACAGCCTTAGCTCAACAAATTGAAAAGGATCCAGCTCAGAGAGCCCCACCGGAGCACAGTGGCTGGAGGTGGGAAATGAGCTTGAATGCTGTTCCAATTTGGTAGACACATTTTGATGTCCCAGCTGAGGATCCTGAGGGGAAGTAGGAAAAGGAGGGTCTAGCTTGTGAATCGTGCCAAGTGTTAGCTGCCACATTGCCTGCCTGCATCAGATTTGCATAATTTTGCCCTTTCTCAACAGCAGAAGTGCATGCACCTGGAGGGCTTTGATGGCAGAAGCACGAGTGCCTGGGGAATTCTGGCACTGCCAGGGTCATCTGGCAGCTGAGAAAAGGTTCAAAGGCTCTAAATACTGAGCTTCAGGTCACAAGTTCTCTGTCCAGCAGAACGAACAGGAGGATTGCTCCTATTGCCTATTTTATTTCAATGGTTGGACAAATACTACTTCCATAATTTGAAAGTTGCTTTTGCAGTTTTCAACCCACTTTGTCCCTCAAATGTCACTAATCCATTAAAAATCCCACATAATAACCACTCTTACTCCATTCTTTTCTCCCATTTTTTTCCTTCCTGATGTACTCATCCTTTTAAAAGAGGACAAATTAATAAAGCTTGTTCCCAGAACTCTGCCAATTATGTAAGTGGAGACTGTTACCAGCTACGTTTGGGAGAAAAAAGGCATCAAATTACCTAGGCTGTCAGCTAATGCCAGACCAGATTATATTTAAAACTGGTTATATTCACACTAGTAATTCAGTTCAACAAACTAGGTCACTCCATGACCATCCTTGTATGTGTAACATGACATGTTTCATGAGATAGGGAAGGAAGAAGAAAGTATCACTTGCTAAATGGAAATAGATTCCACCCTACTCTTCTTGAAGTTCATGCAAGAATTTTTCTGAATTTAAACAGATATAAGGCAAAACCCACTAAAGTATTATTTTCTGACCAGTAAGTAAGAAGCTTTTACTGAATATTATTGAGTAGTAACAAACATGAAAGCTACAGAACTGCACTTGACATGAGTATCTTTTTTAAAAGAAACAGACATGTTTGATTATTTGTAATCCAGTTTAATCCACTGTGTAATGTTAAATATTTTAAGATAATTTTTCTTCCATTTGTTCTCAGCACGGTTGGCCTGAAGCCAAAATGTTGTTATTTTTAAAAGCAACACTCCACTAAGGGTTTTGAATTTCTTTCATGTTGGCTCTTTTTACAGCATTTTGAAATTGATTGTGCATAGCAAATTCATAAACAGCAAAAAGACTATGGCCGCATATATCTCTGGCATAGGTAAACTCCTGGTCTCATTTCCAGGGTTCTGCAGCAGGACGAACTCTACAGAGTAGTTGCTAGGAGAAATATAACAGACCTGTAAGTATGGAAGAACAGTTAAAACATTACTTTTACAGCTACAAAGCCAAAATACAACCAGTTCCTCTCTGTACCTCTGCCAGAGAAGGAAAAGGTGGATTTGTTAAAACACTAAAGAGCTGAGGATGCCGCTGGTGAAAGAACTGATCTGACCCTTAGGTATAGCGGTCTGGAAGGAGTCTGGGTTATCTGTGGACCAAAACCTGGGCCCAGGTTTTATCATACAGTTTTGAGCACACTGTTTAATGGCATTTTGGAACCAAAAGATGAAGTAAATCAATCTTTGTAAGAAACTGTTTTGCTCAGTAACAGAGCAATTTTTCTCTGTTAGCTTTTCATTCCCCGGCAGAAAGCATGCTTTTGCTTCTCCTGGGGATGCAGCTAACAGATAGTTCCTATGACTATTCTGTTCCTCTTGGTCCCAACAGATATTTTGCACCCTCATCCGCTCTTCTCCCCATGACAGGCTGCCATGGCCCCTTCCATCTGCTGTTCTCAATCTCAGTATGCTTTGAATCTTGAATTTAAATGTCCAGTATTAACCATGCTGCATTTTAAAATCTGGGGCCCAGCCTCAACGTGTACTAGTTCGGCTTTCCACTCAGGAGGTATTTTGTCTCAAACAATGAAAACACATTGTAAGTACAGATTGCTTTTCAGTGCATTCCAACTCTGGGGTGTCTAGGTTATATTTCCAAATATTATTGGGCACACATCAGACTGGAAACATGCTTTCCTAAATTAAAACGGAGATTCTCCAACAATCATAGAATTATAGAAATGTTTGGGGTCGGAAGGGATCTTAAAGGTCATCAAGTTCTAACCACCCTGCCACTGGCAGGGACACCTTCCACTAGACCAGGTTGCTCAAAGCCCCATCCAACCCGGCCTTGAACACTGCCAGGGAGGGACAGCCACAACTTCTGTGGTCAACCTGTTCCTGTTTCTCACCACCCTCACAGGAAAGAATTTCTTCCTTATATTTAATCTAAATCTACCTTCTTTCAGTTTAAAACCACTACCTCTCATCCTATCCCTACACCCCCTGATAAGGAGTCCCTTGCCATCTTTCCTGTAGGTCCCCTTTAAGTACTGGAAAGTCTCTATGAGATCTCCTCAGAGCCTTCTCCAGGATGAACAACCCCAACTCTCTCAGCCTGTCCTCAGAAGGGAGGTGCTCCAGCCCCTGATCATCTTCATGGCCCTCCTCTGGACTCACTCCAACAGGTCTATGTCTTTCTTATGTTGGGGGCTCCAGAACTTAATGCATTACTTCAGGTGGGGTCTCAAGACAGCAGAGTAGAGGGGGAGAATCACCTCCCTTGACTTGCTGGCCACACTTCTCTTGATGCAGCCCAGGATCTGGGCTGAGAGTGTACATTGCTGGCTCACAGTCAGTTTTCCATCCGCTAATACCCCCAAGTCCTTCTCTGCAGGGCTACTCTCAATCCACTCATTGCCCAGCCTGTATTTGTGCTTAGGATTGCCTCAACCCATGTGCAGGACCTTGCACTTGGCCTTATTGAACTTCATGAGGTTTCCACTGGCAAACTTCTTGTCATTGGCAAACTTGCTGAGGGTACACTCAATCCCACTGTCCATGCCACCTCCAAAGATGCTAAACAGCACTGGTCCCAATACTGACCCCTGAGGAACGCCGATCATTACTGCTTTCCACTTGGACATTGAACCATTGACTGCAACTCTTTGATTGTGATCATCCAGCCAATTTCTTATCCACTGAGTGGTCCATCCATCCATCAAATCTGCGTGTCTCCAATTTAGAGACAAGGATGTCATGTGGGATAGTGTCAGAAGTCTAGATAGATTACATCAGTTGCTCTTCCCTTATCCACCAGCTCTGTAACTCCATCATAGGAGGCCACCACATTTGTCAGGCATGATTTGCCCTTAGTGAAGCTGTGTTGGCTGTCACCAATCACTTCCTTATTTTCCATGTGCCCTAGCACAGTTTCCAGCTCCATGATCTTTCCAGGAACAGAGATGAGACTGACTGGTCTGTAGTTCCCCAGATCTTCCTTTTTTCCCTTTTTAAAAATGGGGGTTATGTTTCCCCTTTTCCAGTCAGTGAGAACTTCACTGGACTTCCATGACTTCTCAAATATGACAGTGGCTTAGCTACTTCATCCGCAAGTTCTCTCAGGACCCACGGATGCATCTCACCAGGTCCCATGGGCTTATGCACCTTCAGGTTCTTTAGAGGTTCACAAACCTGATCTTCTCCTATAGTGGGTGGTTCTTCATTCTCCCAGTCCCCGCCTTTGCCTTCTGTGTCTTGGGCGGTGTGGCTGGAGCACTTGACAGTGAAGACTGAGGCAAAAAAGTCATTGAGTACCTCAGATTTCTCCGTATCCCAGGTAATCAGATCTCCTGTTTCCTTCTGGGGAGGGCCCACATTTTCCTTAACTTTCCTTTTATCACTGATGTACCTATAAAAGTGTTTCTTGTTGCTCTTGACAGCCCTGGCCAGATTTAATTCTATCAGGGTTTTGGTATGATCCCTGTCTGCTTGGACAGTTTCTCTTTATTCCTCCCAGGCTACCTGTTCTTTCTTCCACCCTCTGTAGGCTTCCTTTTTGTGTCTGAGCTTGTCCAGGAGCTACTTGTTCATCCATGCAGGCCTTCTGGTGTTATTACCTGACTTTGTCAGGGTGTATCACTCTTGAGCTTGGAGAAGGTGATTCTTGAATATCAACCAGCTTTCTTGGATCTCTCTTCTCTTCAGAGCTTCATGCCATGTTACTCTGCCAAGCAGATCTCTGAAGAGGCCAAAGTCTGCTCTCCTGAAGTCCAGGGTACTGAGCTTGCTGTGTGCCCTCCTCGCTGCTTTAAGGATCTTGAACTCCACTATTTCATGGTCACTGCAGCCAAGGCTGTCCTTGAGCTTCACACTCCCCACCAGCCCCTCCTTTTTGGTGAGAACAAGGTCCAGCATAGCATCTCTCCTTATTGGCTCCTCTATCACTTGGAGAAGGAAGTTGTCATCAACATATTCCAGGAACCTCCTGGATTGCTTGTGCCCTGCTGTGTTGTCCCTCCAACAGATATCAGGGTCGCTGAAGTCCCCTGTGAGGACCAGGGCTTGTAAACATGAGGCTGCTCCTATCTGTCTATAGAGGGCCTCATCCACTCAGTCTTCCTGGTCAGGTGGCCTGTAGCAGAACCCCACTATAATGTCTCCTGTCCCTGCCATCCCTTTAATCCTGACCCTTAAGCTCTCGGTTGGCTCCTCATCCATCCCCAGGCAGAGCTCCCTGCACTCCAGATGGTCATTGACATAGAGGGTGACACTGCCTCTTCATTTCCCCTGCCTGTCATTCCTTAAAGAGCCTGTATCCTTCCATTCCAGCATTCCAGTCATAGGAGTCATCCCACTACGTCTCCGTGATGCCAATAAGATTGTAGCCCTGCAGGCTTGTGCACATCTCTAGCTCCTCTTGTTTATTCCCCATGCTGTGTGTGCTTGCGTAGAGGCTCTTAAATTGGGAAGATGAAAGCTGACTTTGACCCAAATGAAGCTGACTTTCTGGCTGGAATTCCTTTGTGCTGCTCTTCAGCTGCTCTTCTGCTGATCTGTGACCCCTCTCCAGGCTCCAGGCATCTATTGCAGGCACTGGCATCTAGCTGGTAGGAGTGGGATGGATTGAGGTTCCCCTCCCCCATCAATTGTCTCCCTCCTTGGAGACGATTACCCATTTCCAGAAGGTGGGGCTTTGATTAAAAAATTATGGCAATTATTGCAAGTCTTTTAATGAAATTGCCAGTTGACTGTGGTAATTGTCCCACATTCCTGCCCTTCTCATGCAGGCTTCTAAAGAGGTAGCATCCCTTTCTTCCTAAAACTTTCTGCAATGTAAAAAAATAAACTGCATGAGCAGCCAAATTCTCTTGTAAGATATTTGTATAGGCCTATAACCTCTTTCAGGGATTTCTTCTTAATTTGTATTCATTCACAACCAGCAGAGAGAATGAAAAGTGTGGCAGGGAGAAACTCATTCCAGGAGTTCTGCAGCACCCTGCAGTTTAGCAAAGGTAATTTGTGTAGTTACAGCTCTTCTTTTATTGAACACATCTGCAGCAGTCATTGGATTGGGATGTTTCCTTTATGCCTCCTTGGGAGCTAGTACATGTCCTGGGTGAAAGGTGGAATTTGAAAAATGTTCACAGAGCCTGTGACCAGCTATGGGAGTACAAAAGCCAGACTACTTTGATCCTATCAAACCACAGAAATAGTACAACACACATAAAAAGACAGAAACAATAGAAAGAACTCATAGGCAAATAGGTATTTATTTGTTATGATCTCACCCTAAAGATTTTCTCGTTAAGACTTAATGTGGTTTGGTACAGAGGTGAGTTGGAGCATGGGGTTGGAGATCAAGCCTATAAACAAGAGCAAGTAAGAAAATCAGTTTAAAAAATTGTTCAGAGCTTTTTTCCTTGTCTAAAATAGAATTTATAGATTTTGCCCTTCTACTATGAGGATGAAAATAAAGTAGGATACAACAGCTTTAAAGTGCAATTAGAAGCAATTCAGGAAAAAAAAACCCTAATCATGACTAAAACAAGTGCAGCTGCAGGGAAAAGGCAGAAGAGGACCCACAGCAGCAAGGTTGATGTTACCCAGTCAAATGTATGAGGAATAAGGTTAGATACTCAAAGTGCTCATGGGGTATTATCCCCTCACAGAGGCTGAAAGAGATGTGATGGCAGCACACACTCCCTTTTAAACCCAAGGGGAAATTCTGTTTGACTGAGACAAAGTTGTCTGCCTCTGCTTTCCCATCCTTCCCAAGCTCTGAAATGTTCAGAGGTAAAATGGTGATCCATTCTACTTCTGATTTTCTTCCTGCAGTTTTGCATTTTAACATCCTTCCTTGCCTCACCTAGAACTACAAATAGTACATTCACATATATCCAGGGAAAGAAAAAGAGACATTTAAAAAGTGTAGATTCCACACTGTAGAAGTTTTTCAAAGTTTTGCACAATAGACCAACTGATAATTAATCTTCCTTTCTCCCCCAGCCACAAGCTGTGCTTACATCCCCCCACGTAAGAAAAAGCACATTCATCAATTATCTCTTTCTCATCCCACTCACCAAACAGCTGTAATAAAAAAACCCACCACGTTATAAATTACTTCAGAACACAAAGGGAAATCTCTCCATTTTCTAACAACTTTGCTAATTTAAAATGGAATGGGGACTATTTTTCCATTTTCCCTTGTGTTTCACGCTAGTGTATACTTTCTAGGACATCATATTTTGTTATCAATTTACAGAAAGTATTCATCCAGATTACTACAGGGTCCTCCAGCAAATGCAGGAACAATTTGACATTAAGAAGCCACACGTTTTCTGTAGGGAGTCACCTTCTGCAAACCTTGCCTGCCCATAAGTATGCATAAAAATGCAGCTCCTGGGAAAAAAGATTGAATTCTTATCCTGGGGGAATGGAGGAGAGAAGTTGTACTATTAATAAATCCAAATGTTAGGCTTAACTCAGTATGCAGAATTTAGGCAGGGATGATAAATTGTACTCCCCCATTTGAGAAGGAATGGCAAGGCTGGCAAGACATTGCTATTTTTCCTTGAAGACAACTAATTTTCCTTCATGTACTTATTCAGGACACATGACTCGGGTGCCTTTTAAATGGTAGCCCCCACAGAAACTTCATCCTGGCCCTTTCCTCACTATGTCAGTCCAATGGGTATGCAACTCCACTGAAGTGAAATGCTCTCTTTCCCTGTTTATCTTTCAAGAGCAGTGAGGCATGTTGTTGTTTTCTTTTTTTATGATTGATAAAACCAACTCGTGTGTCACACTGCAGTTGGATTTGAATATGGAGTCATCCATCACTCTCTCAGATTCCCTTTTTTTACTAAAGGGTCTGTTCAAGGAGCTGTTAAAGGAACCTTAAAAGCCCCAGACACCACCAGGAAGGACACATTCTCCCAAACTTCATCATTTGCACAAGTACTGAACTCCGGCAACTCTGCTCACATATATTATCAGCACAGGAAACATGTCCAGGATGCTCCCAAGATTGCCTAGGCTTTGTCAGGGGCCACTTCAGTCCCTAGAGCATGCCAGAAAGCAAGACTGCTAAAGTCGCCCTCATCCACGTTTCCGTCAGGTCTCCAAATTACAGGCTGCACCTCTGAGATGCGGCTCCAAATTTCAGTCAGCCCTGACTAATGAATTGATGCTGTCTGTTTTGGCATGGGACTTGTCCCTGAGGTCCAAAACTGCTGAGAATAGGGGACTGCTTCAAGAGCAAAATTGATGCTGTGACCAAGAGGGTGATCACAGCCTTTGTGACTGCAGAACAGTCCCCTGCCTTCCATGCCACTCCAAGCGAACAGCACGAGGGAGGGACACCCACTCAAATTCCTTGCCGGGCTAGAGCCTAAGAAAATACCTGACCCCTATGATGCCAGTCCATATGTCAGAGTGCCGCTGGCATGAGCTTAATATAAATGCAGTGAAAGGGTACATCTGGGGGGTGTGCCCTGAGTCTTCCTCATCTGATTGTGTCCCAGGCTTACAGCTGGATAAACAGCTGTGTCCCAGCTCTGAAGCACTGCCAAGCTAGGAGCCTCTTTGCTGCCACTCCTTCTCTTTCTCATTGCTGCTACTTCTCATTATTTTCCCCCTTTCCACACTTCTGCTGCACAAAAATTGCCCATCTGACAAAGAGTGTTACAATCAAAATCTCATTATGGGCACAGGGGAGCATACCTTATATGCAGAGCCAACAATTAGAGTTTATTGTTAGTCTAATTAATGTTTCAACAGTAAAATGTATCAAAAAGTTATTCTAAGTCCAGTTACGATACATTTATAGTCCATATTCTCTAATTATTGCTAATTCCAATTAAGAGTACAATCCAGTATTTTAGTCATCAAATTCCTGGTATCTACCTCTTTTTGTCACATCGCACTCACCTTTCTTAGGAGTAGCAACAGCAAGTAATTAGCACCCTAAGTTCCTGCCTGGGAGGAGTATGCTGTTGATGGTCACACTTTCTTCCTCTTTGGTCCTGGGTCTGCTTGGGGTTTTCACACAGTCTGTTGCTATCTTTTTTTTAATTGTTGCCTAACTTTAGTTACGAAATATTCACTTAGGAGTTGTTGGAACAACGTACATGGTATAATGTCTTTAGGGTAAAACCATGAAATTTCACAGAGTTAAGCTAACACAAAAAATAAGTTGGACATCGGTCACCTGCTGGGTAATTGCTTGTTCAGATAAAACAAGCTAACATAAGCTCAGGACCACAAAAGACATGAAGTGGCCTGTGTTAAGGTAAAACAAAATCTTCCATTTTTCAGTAGCAATGGAAACATCTTATTTCCTAAGGTTCAGGGCTGCAAAAGCTGTGTTCACACTGGTACTGCTGACGTATACATGCTCTTGTACATACCAATTACATCAGTGCTTTTGTCAGTAAACTCTGGTTACCTGATCTTTTTCCAGTTACAGTCAAATGAACTGCAAAGTGTTATATGTTATTTGTCCAAACACCTGAGGTTTTCTTTCAAGCTGAAATCTCTCAGCTCTATTCACATCTGGTAGTCACACTTTCATTTCAAGTCACACTTTCATTTCAAAGCTTTGTGGTTTTAAGCCTCCATCTATTCTGTGTACTAAGTCAAGGAAACGCTTTAGCCATTCAGCATTGAAATCAAAGTTCAATTCCCACCAGCAATAGTAGCATTACTATAGCCATTACTAGTATAGGTAGTAGTGTACAGCACACAGGTTCAGGCATAAATTTTTATTTTTTTTTCATATATATATTTATATCTACACGTGTAAGCTCAATATTTGGAATATAGTACTAAGTGACAAATACCACACTTCTGACAAACTTCAGGCATTTATGAAAAGAAAGGAATAAAAATCTAAAATAATAAATCTTAGATTGCCCGTTTAATGAAATACCATATTTTTTCATAGACAGCCTGAATCTTGGATAATCCCTACCGCTTTGTAAGTGCCCATGCTTGAAAATAATTCCTCTTACAACCTAAAGCGTAAAATAACCTGCAGTAAATCAGAAGAAAGGGGTATTGGTTAGAGATTATGGGGAGGGAGCAGAGGCAGATAACTCCAGGGCAGACTTCCCTTCATATTACCTGCGTATACCTAACACCTGCACTGTTGCTAAGTTGCAAGAGCTTTAAATAGGAGAAAGAATCTAATTTCTGGTTTAAAACAAATAAATTATGGATTGGTTATGTAACGGAAGAAACAACATTTCATTACAAGACAATTAAACAGATAATGTGGAGATGAAGCTAATAAACTGCTGGTGTAATTTTGATTTTGTTTTGAAATTTGTCTTCATCTAGCAGGTGAGAAATGTCATAAAACCGTAAATGTCTTCCAGCTTATTTAAGAAAAAAATCATTAAAAACAAAGTTGTCAAGAATTAAGTAGAAATACATGACATCTTAGAGTAATGAGAAAGATACATGTATATGTATTTATGAGTTTATCCATGTTCAGTTTATAATGATTTCTCAGATTTTTCAGTTTCCATATTGTCTTCTGGTTTTGAATTAGTGCTAAAACATCATGGACTGAGAGTCTGAAATGCCATTGAACTGATTGCAGCAAGAGTTAGGTTTCTAAATGCCTTTGAAGGTCTGGTCTTTACATTCACTCTGTTTCCATTTCAAGGAATGGTAACTTTGCAATTCTTACAAATCACTCTGAGGATAAATACAGTAAAGATTATTAAGTGATCGAACTCCTTGGTAATTGAAACTATGAAGATACCTCAGACAGGTGAATAAACACTCATGCTTGCCTTCAGGGCAATTTGACAATTTTCAGTTTACATCAGTTTGCCCATAGTTAGAGGTGAAAATGGGAAAGCAGAAAGTGGGAGGACTTTAGGATCAAAGCTAAGTGACCTTGACAGGAAAGGGGCTTCTACCTCTCCAGAAGGAAGCAGCCTAAGCTGACAACAGTCGCAATGCACTAGAAGTGCATGTAATATTTAAGATACTGGGGTGGAACATATTATAAGTGCAAATAAGTGTAATTTTTAGGAATGTTTGAGATTTAATTAAATGCATCCTTTGTTGCAAAAGCATGGATTTCTTTAGATACAGTCAGTAAACATTTTGTCATTTCATGCAGTACTTAAGCTCCATTGTCTTCAGCTGTAGTCATTAAAATCAGGCTAATAGAAATTTTGCCAATAAAAATAATAGCAACAATTGAAAAAAGCAATAGTAGAACTAAAAAGCATTTTAAAAAAATTAGGAATGACATGCTGGCTCTAATGACACGAAATTCTCATCAGTTTCAACAAGACTGAGGCTGGTTGTTTAGGCTTACCGCTTTCTGTAAGAGCATTAGAGAATTTTCATTTTCACTCAAGAAAATACTTAAGACATATGGAATAGTCTTTCCACTAATGGAAGAACAGAAGACTTACCCCTCTCTGACGTGAAGAGTAGTGTAAGAGATTGTATTGACACCTCAGCTGGTCAAGTTTCTTTTCTTATTGGAAATACTTGAGCACTAACTTCAGCGAATACCTTTTAGATGAAAAGGATTTTCTGAAATAGGAAAGAAGTCTCTCTTGTGCAGATTAGTATCTCTTTGGTTTTCTTAAACTGAGACATCTGTTTACAAACATGAAAGCACATTTATGCAGAAATAGTTTATTTTAATTCTGCTCCTCCCAAACCACTTATCCAGTGGGTTTGATCTTGACTATAAATCCCAACAACACGATGGAATTAATTTAAAATCAAAACCAAAACTCCACTAATCAAAGAAGACTGATTTTGCCATCTTCAGTGGCTTGCACAGAGCAATGTTCTGCTGAATCCTGGACCAAGAAAAACCACTTGCATCACACATTTCGTATTTTTAGGATTAGCTCCTTCAATTGTCTCAAACAGGGCTGTCCTAGAAGCTTCTAATACCCAGTTTGCTGCATATGATGATCACATAGTTATTTAGCATTAAAAATACAGTTGAAGAGTTGCAGCATGGCTCCCACTCCCTTCCATGGAAAACAATAGCAAAGAATCTGCCTGGAACAGATTTTAAAAATAAAGCACCATATTCAAGTTTCCATTACGCAAGAGGAAGATTTCAGTAATTCCATTAGAGACCCCTCTTCCAAAACATATAACCTTTATTTATATCCCAAAGAGATTCTACATATAATTGCAAAGACTTTAACAATACTGTGAACACCAATTGTTTTAAGTCAGATCAGAATCTTTTCTGTTTTGGGTTTTTTTTTTTTTTTTCTTTCTCTTCAGAAGCAACATATTTACAAGGGTCTGATGACATATCACTAAAAGGAACTTTCTTACTGGCTTCAATGCCCAGAGGAGGATGCTTTAATAATACAAGCAAAGGGGTTAG
The DNA here is from genome assembly GCF_965140245.1 of Athene noctua. Classification (NCBI taxonomy): domain Eukaryota; kingdom Metazoa; phylum Chordata; class Aves; order Strigiformes; family Strigidae; genus Athene; species Athene noctua. The sequence continues at coordinate 90,076,235 of NC_134038.1, forward strand.
TAACCTGTATAGTTTTTGATGTTCACAGTGTATGTATGCAGAGCTGTGTGAACCTAGACGAAAAAAAAAAAAAAATCATGATTCAATTGTCGTCAATATTCCTAATTAAACAACTCATTAAGGTTTTTCAAAGAACTAGTGACATAAGTAGCATTATTAAATACTTCAGAAGCTATTCAGTCACAAGTAACATTATTCTTTTATACATTTTCATATTATGAAAAACATAAAATTACTAGCAAAATCATATTAAAAGGCCCTTTTCAAAGAAGAAAGCCACCTCTCAGATTAGTGATTTGAAAAGCAAGTATGCATGTTTCCTATTCAAGAAACTTCAAGAGTTTCAGAAACATCACTCACTGTTCACAAAACCTCACTTAAGTAATGAGTCATCGTGGCTGGAAATACACATTGAAGTACTAGTTTATTGCCTCACCTGAAGTCCCAGGCAGAGTGTAGATGCTTCTGGCATGCAGTTGTCTGATGAATAAATATCCTGCCTGGACAAGAATGTCCTAGTAGTCAGACTGCTAGAACATCCCTGCCATCATGGCATGGTATTTATTCACCCTGGATGAACTGCAAGCATGCCTTCTTCCCATTTTAATAGTCATTATCCAGTCCTGGTAACTCTGAAGTCACTCAGAAATGGTCAGTCCCTCTCACTGCTGCAGCTTTTTTTAATGCTAGCCATGAGGATAGCCCAGGAGGACGTGACACGGGTATTTCCAACCTCTGTTGTCCAGTCTAGCCCTGCTTGAGAAGGTCTCCTAGATCCTTAACAGGATTCCAGGTAAGATCAAGAGATCTGAGAAGGGAGGCCCACAGATGTTCATTAGCTCTTCTGTATTTCGCTACAGCTTCTTAAGCTGTGCAGTTAATAGGGGTAACATTAAGAGGCTTTTAAAGAAGCTGTAGCGTTTTAGTGTAGACCATTACTATCACGATCAAAGAAATAATACACTCTTTCATCAGAAAAGAGACATGACCTACTAATCTACAGTTCTTTTAATAGCACATTCTTAATGAAATGTGCCTTAATGGACATCCCTCTATTTTCCAGTTGATTGCTCCTGTTGGAGCGTATTTGCACAAATGGAGTTTGCTTGCCCACAAAAAGCCAAGTATTGCAGGCATTTCTGATTTGGTAGCACTCTGCATCCCTTTCACAGTGGTAAATGACCATGAACATCTATGAGAAATAAGAAAGCCCTTGACAATCAAATACAAAGCCAAAGTTTAGCTGTTTCTATCCTCCCCAGGTCCAGTACCTTATGTCCCACCTATCAACTGTTTTTTCCTAACTTCAGAGCGGGAAATCAGCATGTGCTTGTGTCAAGAAGTAAAGAAAAAGATAGTTAGCACTGAGCCTCTAGCAGGGAGAAAGAAGCAAACAACAGCTGGTGAAGGGAAAATTGCTTAAAACAGACAACTGCTTTGCTCTACCACAGATGAAATGGGGCACACTGGAATTGGGGTAGCAAGGAGAGTCCCTGTAAGGGGGGACTACAGAAAAAAAAAGAAAGTAGCAATCACATGTGGGACTATAGCTATCCTAGAAATGTGAAGTTACAGACAGCTGTAAATAAAACAATCTCTTTTGTGCATATGAAAAGTGCATAAGCTCTAATATGCCTAAATTAGAATCAGATGAACTGTGCTTATGCATTTGCCCTCAGTTGCACCACTTGCTATAACAATTGTTATCTCTGTTTGGGGGTTTCTTCTGTAGGAAATAAATCAGAATTTTAGCAATTAATGTCATGTTTGACAACAATAATATACTGCTCAAAGCACAACCAAAACATTCCCACCAAAGAATTTTCTTTTACTTGGGTCTGTTATTGAACTTCCTAATTACTACTGTCAAAAAGTCAGTCTTTGACAGAAAGATATGCTGGTGCCTATTGAAAAAGAGATCTTATCACCTCCATTCTTTTATTCCTGGCTATACATGTGGCAGTATAGCCTCTGCCTTCATTATCACACTGCAGTACTTGAGGGAGAACTGCAATGCCACTAAAGCAGCTGCAAGCCCAGATTTTTCTCTTGTGCTTCGAGAGTATCGCTGACACATTGGCTTTGAGTAATTGCTGATCAGCGTAGAAAGGATGTTGCCTATGGTTCTGTCTCATTTATGGGAGCCTGTGGATAATTTTCCTCTGATGGCATGGAGGTAGGTGACTAATAAATGGTAGGTTGAGTGTGTATAGTAAAAGCAAAATGGGCTGTCACACCTACATTAAGAAAAACAATTTTCAGGAAGAAGCTGACCAGGTTTTCTTTAATGTGTCTAAAGATTTGGAAAAGTTACCTTACTAGAGATTTTTGGGTGGTGGCATGTCATACTTTTCTCAGAATGAGGTGTTGTTTAAAACAGCTGTATTTTTGCTTTACAGTGAAAATCCTAAAAAGTCCCTGATCAGTTCTAAGAGCCTGTCTAGGAGACTTTCAAGTACCAGAGTCTAAAAACAAACAGTAGAGGTATTCAAACCATGTAGCTTTTTCAGTGGAGAGACACAGGGCTTTAACTTAGGCACTTTGAATCACCCAAGAGTCCTCCTCTTTCTATTAACTGGGTAGGGAGGCTGGGCTCCTTTTCAGACATAAAATTTCAATGCATAACGTAGACTGAATTTCTCTTTAATGACACTTCTGCTTTGAAGAGCCTGCTAGTTCCCTATCCTAAAATAAATAAATAAATAAATAAATAGGGTTAGAGGAAACCTCAACTTTATAAAAGCTACTGCAAGTTTGATAGGAGCTTACTGAATGTCTGAGAACAAATGTAGCTTTCACAACAGGATGACAACACTGCAGACTTCCATCAAGTACTCCAACAAGGAATAAGGTTTTTCTACAGCATTTTCATGGCTTCAAGGATACTTTTGCTGAAGACCCTTTGACTATGATTCCATGCACATCTGCTATTCTCTACCATTAAGCTATTGATCAGGAATAAAAGACCCATGTACTGGATATGCACAGCAGTACGAGTGCTACCGATTTGTTATCCTACTACATGTCATTGATTGCTTAACTGTTTTAGTCCTCTATCCATCAAGGAACATCTTAATATAATTTACAGTATTATTCTGTATTACCTGCTAGTCACATACTGTCCCCCATTTTAGATGATAATGCAGCATTAGCACAATGCTTCCCTCTGCAGGGAAACAATGAAATACCATGGAGGTCTGACACCACATCATCTGCAAAAGGCAGAGGAGTCTAGAAGCCTCTGGCAAGACCAGCTCCTGCTTCTTGTTAATGCCACACAGAGGCAGCTCACAAAGAGGACAACATCAACTAGAGCTGAGTCTGTCCTTCATCCTCCATATAGCTGTTTGCAGAGGTGACTAACCTGTGACACTTATGTAAGGTTGCTGCTCTTGCAGCAGTTACTGCTCTTGCCTGCACGCCCAGGGAACATCACATCCTTTCTCTGATGCTCCAGCTACAGTGTCCGCACACCCTCCAGCATACACTAACATCCAGCCAGTATGTGCAGCAAAGTTACACGCGGTAGTTCAAGCACAGATATTATGCCTTGGAATGACACACCATCAGAAAGGAAGAAAAATAACCTTGTGATTAAAATGCTGCTTGTATGACATAGAAAATCTAAGTCCACATTCCAGCCCCGCCACAGATATTCTTGAACAGCCACCGAAAAGTCACTTAACGCAACTGTACAATGGAAACAAGATTTCCTTTTCTGTGCCATTCCTCTATCATGTGTGTTGAGACTGTTTATACACAGTGGATAAAAGATATCCTCCCAGTGTAGCTAAATACAGAGGCTTAGAGTGGGCATCTCTGAAACAAGATGACACTAAGGCTCTTTTCAAATGCCAGGTGAAAAAAAATCAAAATATCTGAGAGCAGACAAACATCAACATCAGTTCACTCACCAGCTACTGAATAAAGTCATACAGTCATCTTTGGCTGCCACCATTCATGAACTAAAGGAGATATACTTCTCGCTTTCCCTCCTTTGTCAATGTGTGCTTTTGTGAATGCTGGTGTTCATGTGCATTCAGGTTCACTAGGGATAAAGCAGTTGCATTGTTCAAAAGCACCATGTTAATAGATCCCAATGCAGGATGGAGGTAGTAGTTATCTTAACATTTCTGCTGCATTTAGTTATTTTTATAGTTCTGGACCTTTTTTTCCTGCTGAGAGCGCTGAATAAAAGAAGGACTTTGAAAGACACTATAATCAACCACTGCTGGCTGCAATTACATTGTGTACTTGATGTCTTCAGAAAGTACCTCTAGTTTAAAACCACAAATCTTTCAGTTTGAATTCTCTCCTGGCTCTGTTCTGTTTTGTTATTTCACAGGTTATATTTACAGGAATGATTGCTATAGCATATGGATTTATATAACAAAGATATTAAAAAAAATGAACATCAGAAGACTAAAATTTCATCAGCTATCTTTACACTGAAAATTTGACATTTTTTTCTCTTTATGACTGATATTTACAAATGAATGCCTCATGGACAATGAAGAAAAAAGGGCATTTGGATTTCAGAACTGTAAAAACTAATTCACACTTGAGAAAATTATTAGATGGAGACTTTCAGATCTGACTGGTCATAAGAGAGACATAACTGCAAAGTAAGCTCCAACTCAACAACTGCTTTTTAAGTCCAAGTTAATTATGGACAAGTCTGCAGTGTTACAGCTTCTAAGCACATGAAACTTAGCTATTACTGAAAACATCTAGCACAAAATTCTTTGCTATATATGAAAATGTATCAATACGATATATTCAAATATATGAATATGACACTGAAAATAAATGAATATGATAAATGTGGAAGCCTCTATTTGTTGAAGTTAGTTAGAATATTTTCTTTCCTTTGTGCAGCTATTGCTATTTTAACCTTACACACACACACACACCCTGTGATGAGAAAGTAATCTTTCTGCAGATTTTCCTTACAGCCATTATCGTATTGCAGTATTGCCTGGAGGGTAGCAGAACCACATACTTCACATTTGTGAGGACAACCCCAAGGACAGTCTAGGGTACTGGCACCTCTGGGTCACTTAGGTTCTCTTAGGGACTTAGACATTGCTTCTTTGACATGGCTTTGCAGCAAGGTAAAACCCAAGCAAATAAGCACCAGATCCTTACCTAGCATGCCTTATACCATAGCACGATCACACCTTACACAGCAAATACAGGACCCACTGCCTAGCCATTATCCTCCTCCCTATTAATGCTTTCCCCACCTTTCATTCCTCAGTCTTTGACAATGAAGTGTTGTTGATGTCTTCCTCTCTCTCAAGCTTGATGTGTTAAACACTTGCATCTGATGTTTGAAGGTCTTTCCAGCAGGACCACACGAGTGTGGAGGGTATCTCTCACTGCATGGTCTTGCCAGGGGACTAGCAACTGACTCCTGCACAGGGAAACTGTGAAGCTAAAGCCTTCAGTCTAGTTGCTGTGGCTGGCAGTGTGCTCTGTATAATTGTTTGGGATTTAGGCAGGGTCAATCTGCCTGGCAAAAGCAATTGGTGCTGTCTGGGTAAGCATCTAGAAGATATGGTATCAGAATATATTTAGTGCATCCCATCATCTTCTACAAAATTAAATATAAATTAAAGCTTCCAGGGCAGAACCCTCCTTTTCTTCCAAAGGCAGTGGTAGCCACTTCATATAATACAGCTGTTGATGCAGCCAGGGACTAGTCCGCATCTTTCTACCAGCAACCGTAAATCAGGCCTGATTTTGGAGCAGTAAAAGCACATACATTTTGCATTCATAGTGTAATCTGCTAGAATGAAAGAGCGGGGTCTATTCTCTCTCTTTGTGTATTTTTCCTCAAGAACCTAAGCAGTCTCCATGAGGATGGATGCAATTTATTGTGTCACATAAATGAAAAAAAAAAAAACCAAACAACCCACCAACAAAAAACAAACCTAATTATTCCTGTTAGCTGGATTTTCAGATCCATATTACACTCACCCAGGCTATATCAGCATCATTTCCTATGCTCATTTTCCTAAATTACTATGCTATATCATCTTTTAACTTTCACCTCCTCACTCAGTCACAGTGTGACTATAACAATACATTATTCATTCTTGAAAATACAATTAATGCTCATTCCAGTGTCCTAATGGACCTTAATCCTAATGTGTGAAGCTTTACACCCAACCCTCAAACAATGAAACTGTACCTAGATGACTAGGGAATAAAAGGTCTATTATACTGGCACTTCAGTCTGAATAAAGTTTATGTCAGAAACTTTAAAGAAACTGATGGTTGTTGACATATTTAGAGGATATTTAAAATCTAATAATCAGCAGCCCATAACGAGATGTATAAATACATACAGAAACGTAATTGAATGCATGGGATCTGAAAATAAATTATGCTTGAGTCCAGAGTCTAGAACACTTTATAAAGCATATTCCTTTAAGAGTCTATTGAGAGGGGAGTATTATGAAACAGAAAAAAATGAATAAAAAATGTTTTCCCTCTCCTTGCTGATGCCTCTCATGGGAAAGTCCTTTGCTAGTCTGGTTTATTTAATCACCAACCGGGAAGAGCAGCACAATCCGCAGTGCTTAGTGAGAGCAGAGGTGGAACCTCTTTGGGGTTCCTCATGTCAAGAACCTGCACCTGGTGCCTGTCACTGTGCCAGAAAGGCATATCCAGGGCAGAGCTCCCCGTTTCATAGGAGTGACTCCAATGGGCGTATTTTCTCTTTGACTTATAGTTGAAATAATTAAGTATTTCTCTGGAAAGGTGTAAATTTGCACTGAATTCTCACATCGGTGGCATTAAAACATTACCTATGTTAACAAGATACGGGGGGAGAGGGTGAATAGAAAGATTGACTGTGAATATCATCACCTAGGGGAAATAATTTTGAAGTTGATATTTATAGTGATTAAGCAATTGTCTGAGGTTTTGATCCTTCAAAGAGGCATGAACATAAACTTTAAATCTGCGACTTGTCACACTGAAGACAGATCTGTGACTGCAGGTGATACTGCTTTTATGTTAACAATCATCATTCCTAAAGTTAGACTGGGAGGTATTTTAAGCTTAGGTGTGCAGATACCTTCTTATCCCATAAAAAGCACGGATTTGCTATATATTTGAGCTGACAGAGCTAAGCCAGTTTTCTGAGGCTGTTGTGGAGTAAAATTGTTTTTCACTCTTGACAGTAGATTAACCAGCTGACCAGCTGATGGTTGACAGAAACGCCATGTTTAAACCACCCCTTTTGTCTTACTTTCTTTGTGCAATGTGAAGAAAACAAAGATTTTAACCCCCATCCCATGGTCCCATCAGTGATATTTACATATCTACATGTAAAGAAAATAAAATATCCATGGTGAATGACTTGTTTTCAAGAGAAAGGAGATTGCACGAGAAAAACTATTACATTGCAGAGACATCTCTGGAACATGAGACATTGGAATTGGAGGACAAAATAGCATTCAAGAGACACAGGAGCTCACTCTTTACTAAAGACTCAGCTCAGAGTATAGTGCAGCTGTCCTTTTTATTCGCTCAACTGAATTTATCACTATGACCCAGAAAACAGTTTTCCACACCTATAGGGCAAAAGACACCCTGGACTTCAGTTGGTACTTACCCCAATTGCATGCTTAAGCCAAGGTGTGTAAAGGTGTGACTCCTCTCTTACCACTCACAGGGAACATGCCAGGGCTTAGCTGCTCTGCTGCTTCATGGAGACTACCCAGTCAAGAAGGACATTACAGGATCATGCCCTTATTTTAGCATTTTGGACATATCTCTGCAGAGAAGAGTAAAAGGCTGTATTTCACAGCTATGATATCATTTCTGTGAGCTATATTTCAGCATGAGCTACTATAAAACCTCTCTCATGACATCAGAGCTGTGAAATATAGCTGACTTCAAGTGCAGAAAATTCCCCCGCAGGAATAATTGTTTCCTGGCAACTGGCATTTGAAGGACTGGTCCTTTAAAAGGCTGGCACAAATCCTGTCTAGGTAATGCTGCTCCAGGCAGCACTGCTCAGCAACCATTAAGTGAAGGAAGAGAGGTATGGAGCCCCACTGTGGGATCTGGCCATAGGGGCAATGAGACGAGCACTGGGGAGCCTGTCAAGTGATGATTTTCTCTCCCTCACACCTCAGCAATCCATACAGACTTCACTAATAGCATAATAGGTTTGCTCATATTCAGCATTCCCCACCTTAGACCCTGCCTCCCCGGTAAGGTGATCCACATGTGCACAGACAGAGCTACCGTCTCATCTGTCTTTTCATATCTGCACTCCAAGCACAGATCATGACGGGCGTGCTGCTACATGGCAGCTTGCCAAGGCTGCCACTGCTCAGGGCACTAATTAACTCACCTGGGCAGTCCCCAACCTCCCCACAAAGATACCTGGAAAGAAAATATTAATACTGCATTTGACTATTTAGTATTAATAACAGTAGGAAGCAGTAGCTAGCAAGAACCCACAGGTAACAATGAATTAGCTGAATTTTTTTATTTTTCCAAGTTTTTAATGAAAGCATTTACATACATAACTATGTATTTAAAGATCCAAAACTCAATACAAAACTCTGCAGTAGGTAACTGAGAAAACTAAAATGTCCACTTCTTACTGAGTATCAAAGAGGTCTAGTATGTGGGAGATATTGACAAATATGCACAGTAACTTCACTAACCTGTTTACCTGACCCTTCCTAAATTAAGTCAGAGGCAAAACTCCTTAAATGTGAGGGAAAAACCCTGAAGTTATCTAAGTCCAGGCTCTTCAGCCCATAACTATAGCAACAGAATGCCTCCTGGGAAGACAGTATGCACTCTTGCTAGCCCTTCTTTGATGTAATAAGGTAACCTCATCAGGATCCCCAGTCAGAAACTAATCAGTTACATCCCAAACTTCTAGCAGTAAAAAGGGAAATGCCTTATTTGTCTTAGTCAGTAAATGGAGTTAAAGGAGGAAAAAAACCCCACAAACACAAACATCAGGACTCCTTCCTCCTACTCAGTATAAATTCACTCAGATTACTTGAAGGACCACTTGTAACGTTTTGAACCAGAGACAGCCCAGCTTTTCAACAATCACTATGACTCTTCTAGTTTTTTGACTTACTTGCTGAAGTAATGAATGTTAAGTACCTTTGAAAATTCTCAGAAAGTTGTTATTTTTCTTTTCAGAGATCCTTTGAGACTTCAAAAACTATTTAAAGAAGGAAGACAGCATGAGATTGGATTCAGTGCAGTAAAGTAGGTTAGTTTGAGGACAAGACAAAAAGTCATTATTTAAACCTTCTTGTGTTGCCGTGATGAGAACTTACCATTGCTTCTGGCTGCTGTTTTGGGCTGGTCAGCCCCACCAAAGTTTCTTGACTCCGTTATCCAAAAGGACTAGTGGCTTTCCAGAAAAAGAAAAGGTTTTGGTATTGTCTGGAAACAGCAGGCGAGAAGTCCATCGTTCCAAAAGGAGCTGGATGTGGAATCAATTCTTTTTATTGGAGGAATACACAGGAACCGACTACCAATATGTTGGCAAGGTAAGATTCTTTCATACGCATCTATGTTTTGATTTTGGAAATGCTGGATAGGCAGCTATAGCAAGTAGGTAAGAACAACGCCTGTTACAACTTTTAGTTTGCCTTCTTGTTTGCCCAGCTTCTGCTAAGAGTAGTTCAGCAGAAATATTAGAACACTTCAGATTCAAATTTTAATCAACAACAAATGAGGAAGTTCCTCATTTAACCAGCAAGTCCCATGGCCAATCATGCACAATTATGTTAAAGATTTTTATTTTTATTTTTATCTGGAAATAATGCAGCCTAATTATAGTGTTGTCAGGGCCAGATTTAGCTTTAAAATGTAATATGCATTTTCCCTCATGCTCATTAATTTTGCTAGTTAAACTATACAAACCAGGAGAGGTTTTGGTCCAAGATACTCAGGATTCAGCATACCCATATTTTGGTGAGGATTCTCTCTACCCAGCAAAAGGCAACCATTTTCCTTTTTATTCCCCACTGCACACAACAGTGCTGCAGCAATTTTCTGATTGGGTTTTGTCCACTGAGGGCTCTGTGACATGACCTTAATACCACAAGCCGTGCTACTACAAAGAGTTGAAGCACACTCTGCTTATACACTAAGAAGCAAGAGGCATCTGAAAATTTATAAGCTCAAAGCATGCTGACAGTTAGAAAAGGATCTGTAAAAATCATAATAAAAAAATAATTGCAGATTAACTCTGAGAATATCTGTCTCCCTGAGTAGCAGACCTCCATGTAGGTAACAAACTTTACGTGAATTGTAAAACTAATGCACCTGTGGTAAGTCTAGAGAGAGTCTATACTGCCCAAGGTGCCATAGTATATAGGAGTCTCTCTTGCAGAATGCAGAAATTATGCTATTGATGACATTCAAAGCAGAAACAATACAGTTTAGTTTTCCAAACTAAAATGGGACTGTGTCTGATCTAGTTTGATCTCTCAAGCCTCTTAGCGAAGACTGCAGATCACAGAGGTTTGACATTTTATCTCCCTCTGCAAGCTTCTGAGCATTCCCATGAGAGATGGTGACTGCTTTTCTTGCCTGCCAGTCAGCTGTCAGTCAAAGTTGGTTGTGACACTCCTTTCCTGCTAAATGCCTGCAAGGCATGATTCAAATGAAGAGCTACTCAGCTGGTATAATACTCATAGAGCTCTGACCAGGATAATCAGCATTCATGAAGGGAACCATTGAGCCCAATCTACAGGAAAAAGCCAAAGGCAGAGAGTCCTTAGAGAGAAGAAGTAGAGAAGGAAGATAAGAGGGTACAAAAAAAAAAAAAAAAAAAAAAAGCTAGTAGAAAGAGGGAAAAACTAGAAAGACAGAGGTGGAAGGAGAGGAAATTTTACAAAGAGGAATCAAGATAGAGGGGAAAGGGACATCAAATGGAGGTAGAGGATAAGAGTTGGGAGAACAAGGTTATGTAAAGAGAGCACAAATGAAAATAGAAGGTGAGGCATCAAAGAAAAAAAAAAGGAAAAAATATGGTGTCAAGAACAAAAAAAGGGAAAAGATAACCGTCCTCCACACACTCTCTTGTTTCACAGTCTACTTGGAGGGATCAAGGTAATGGGTATCTCTTTCTCCAAAGATAAAGCATGTGGTCCTAAGGTGAGTCCTACAGACTGTCATTTTCACTATGTATTTTGACATTAAACCTGCTCAGCCCCAAGACTCCAATTCTCTCCACTACAGAATTAGAGTAGAAGCTTTGGATTCAGAGGGACTGATGAGGGAGCAAATATTACTGCAGGATGAGTTTGCTGGGAAACAGTTAAAAAATGATCTAGTTGGACTAGAAAACTAAGAAGGTTTGAACTGGAGAGAAAAAAATGTGGATGTTACTTTTAAAAGTTTTCTTCTACCTATTGGTACTTTAATACACTTACTATTACAAAGCATAGAAACAACACATAATGTGTAAATGCCATTGATTCTGTGTTCCCGGGCTATCCACAAGTGGCCTTTCACATGTCTTTCAAATGCCAGAGTTGTTCACACCCTTGTAACTGAACAACTAGCCAAGAGGCATAGAAGAGCAGCCATTTTTTATTAGAGAAAGTTGAGTATTGGTGTGAGAATAAATGATAGAAACAGCTGAATGTCTCCAAGTTGAGGTAGCCAGGCAATTTAACTGAGCAATTAAACTTGATTGGTCTGGGCAAATTAGGATAATGAACATGTGTATGAAGCATATTTTTTCTCAGAGGACTAAATGCTAACCTTAAATATAAACCAAATATGTTAAGAATATTTGGTTATAGTCTTTTTATTATTTTATATCATAAAGAAATGTGAAGACAAAAATCTTTCAAAATAATAGCAATATATGTATGTAAAGGGGAATTGTGCTTATGGCTTACTGTATAATCAGTCAAACCTGGCTCTTTGTTTCTTTTGTTTAGTGGTTATAGCTGATGGGCATTAACATAATTATAAAAAAAATTATTCCATACAAGCTAAGAGAAAAAAAATGTCTTTTATTTGGGCTGGTTTTACTTTTGCCTTTTCATTTGTTAACATCTGTTTAATTCAAACATATACATCAAAATTTGAGATATAGGAAGCCTGTTGTGAAAGATTCTAACAGCATTATTTCTATAAACTGCCCAAACTACAGTTGTAAAATCCTGTAAATGTTTGTACTACAAAAACCACGTTTATATCATAATAGTTTTAGAGAGAAGGGGAAAAAAAAAAGTGAAGAGGAATGGATTCAAGTTTAAGATAATAAGAAAGGTAATGTCTCTGAAGATAGAGCTCAAGGCAGTACTGAGAACACTGAAGCATCATGAAGCAGTCATGGACCACTGTACTATGCTCCAAACTCCAAATGCTTTCCATCTTTTAGAAGATAATTGCCTAAGCATATACAAAACAAAGTAGTTCTTTTTGGTAGCCATGGGTACTGTCAGATACTGAAAAGTGCTCTGTAGTTTTGTATGCTGCACATTTTACTGTCAGCCTGGGTATGCTGCTGTACCACACTGGACAAGAATATGCAGCTGCCGACAAGAAGGTCCCAGTGTTATCAATACACATTGATTGTATGCAGTGTTTCTGATCCATCATTTTATTATCCAGTATTTGTATTCATGTATATTCATAAAATAAAGCCTTTAAAAAAGAGTAGAAATTCACACCTCCAGTCTTGGTTAGTCTCAGACATAATAATATAAGGAACTTGCAGAAAAGTTCTAGACTGGAATTATTCATTGCACTACTAAATAACTTAGGAACTACAGCTATTTGTTGAAGTGTGATTGATGGACACAGTGACATTTTAACCTGAAGATGTCTTTTCTTCTGGTTCAGAAATTATGGCACTTGGCAGGGACTCAATCCCAAAATAAAATAAAAGGATTATATGAGCATCAAAGTAGAGAAGTGCCCAGTACTACTACCTCGCCAAAACCTGCAACATCTGAGTTGAGTTTTGAAAGAGATCTAGTTGTACCTGTGGCTGCCTAGTACAGTTTTAAAGGGATGGGGTGAAAACATCTCTAAATCACAGGTAAACAAAGAAGTGGTAGTGCAGCTGTATATAGAAATATATGCTACATTCCTTAGAGATCTGCAGGTATTCCTGGGCAAAAGAGTGAAAAAAGTCTGCCCAGTTTGAAGATTCTATTGAAAAATATAGTTGCCTTTTGTATGCACTTGATGTCTTTACATGGCTGTCCCACTGGCTACATAAAATCCATGTACTGGCATCCATCACTGAGTGGTCTTGTTAGTGCACAAACCTACAAATCATTGTTATGTAAAGGGATAGGATGCCACTTTCTTTTAGACTAAAGAATGATCTGAATGAGTCTTAAATCTTACTCATTAACCCAGAAATAGCTTCTGGAAATCTGCAGGGGAAAGGAGCAACTTGTTTTACTGATAACAACAGACACAACTGTGGAACGGTTTTGTCACACTCTGTCTGTCCAACACTAAAAGAAAACTTCCAGACATACTTTTCATTTTTGCTGTGTCTTATTGATGTTCATAGAGTTCAAGCAGTATGCTCACCTGGAAGCTATCTGATGTTACTACCTGTACAACCCATCATAAACAATCATCCTCTGCTGACAACTCCATTTTTCAAGGAAGATAAAGTCAAAGTCCTGCTGCTATGTGGCTTGGCAAAGCAGAAAGGATACTGAATTATTGTAGGAAAAAAAAAGAATCCTTTTGTTTGGTGTTGAAAGAACTACTGGGAAACATAAATTCCCTTCTGTCAGGAATGGTTTAAGGTACTGTTGATCCTGCTTTGGAGGAGGAGGGGATGAACTAAATGATGTCACAATATAGTTTTAGTAATTTTTTTTTTTTCTTTTGCCTGATTTTACTTCTGGCTACAATTATTCTGAAGGCAAACAGAACCATTCCTTGCAGTGTATTTCACCAGAAGCAAATCAAACAAAAGGTGGAATCTCTCCAAACCGTTGCAAGTAGTGGGACTAAGTCACACACTGAGACAAAAATACCCAGCTGTGAGCACACACAAGGGGCTATTTAAACAAGGAAAATTATTGTCACATAATACAGTCCATGCATTTTCAGCATTTGAGGCAGTAATGGGTCACATTAATCCCATGATTAAAAGATACCATATCTTAATTGGATAATGTGATAACTAGCAAGAGAAACTTTCACTTTCTCTCAGATCTTTAGTATGCTAGCATTCTGTACTTATCATCAAAACTTTTCTTCCCAAAAAAAAGCAAGATGTGGAAAGTCAAAATAAAATGACCCTTCCCATCTGCACTTTAAATATTCTTTATGCAGTTCTGTTGGCAAACACTGGTTCAGTATTTGTTTTACCTTGTAACTTGCACTATGATACACACCTGATGCCTTCAGTTTCCTATTCCAAACACAGTGACTATTTGTTATCTTTACAAGGCCTAAAATTAAAAGTTCCACTTGTGACTTCTATTTATTCAGAGAGTCTACTCAAAATAGTTTTCAATTTGTTTTTGACACTCAGATTATCCTTTCTCCAGGTCTAGATTCTGCATGCTGCTTCCAGGAGAACTGGCAGCGCAAGAGCCAGGCTTTAAGTCTCTGAATGACCTCTCAGTCCTGAACAATTCCCAGGCTTAAAGTGGCTCACAGCAAAACTGAGGACAGCTATCAATCATCCCTAGGTCGTATCTGTCAATCTGAGGTGGTCTGTGAGTTGCATCACTTCCCACAGTGTACACAAGGGTCTGGGCTGAACCCCTGTCCCTGGCAAGTCCTCCATGGTCTTCTTCCACAGCTAACTGTGCACATGAAATTTGACTTCATGCTGTGCCTCTTGGAGGACTTCCACACCCTTTACCATGCAGGAGGAAGACTGAAGTTTTGCATCTTTCCAGATTGAGGGTCCCTCCAGCACACCATCTGTGTGAGTGTGCTGTGGTCCACAGGGAGCACTAATGGCAGTCTGCACCACTCCATGCAGAGGAACTTCTCTCTTAGCAGGGCACAGGGCTTTTGTGGGCCATTTATGGCACTCCTGTCCTTGCTCCTGACAAGAAAGTCACAGGGTCCTCCACATGTACCAATATGAATTAATCACAATGATATGTTTAACCCTGTGGTGAAAGAAGCATTAAGACCAGCCTTTTACACACGAGGAAGCTGATGTACAGGGAGGTTAAATGACCTTATGAACAACTGAAAGACATTTCTAAACTGAGATTCAAAAAAAAAAAAAAAAAAAAGAAAAAAAATCAGAGTTCTTAACACACACACACACGCCCCGCCCCTTTAATTATTAGGTCACCTGCCTCCCACTTCAATAGGCTGAATACTTGCCATTCTCTTAAAAGGTAGAACAAATGTCGTGGTGCATCTGCACTTTCTTTATTCCTCATCCATCATTCATATTTTATGTTCCACCACTTGACTTTCCCAAGTGCCCTTCATTCCTATATTGAATTGCACACACATACACACACTTGTCTTATATTCCTTTTTGAAAGATTTACTGGTGCTGATAGAAGTTCTCTGTACTGACAGTCTCTGTGGAATAGAGATAACTCTGAAATGAGGGACAGTTGAGAGGTTAGAGGCCCAGGATGATAATCCAGAAACAGCTTGCAGATTTTAAACTGTCATATGGGGGCTAAGAAAGGAGATAATGAGAAATGGGCAGGTTGGGCAAGAATGTTATTCAGAAAATGAAAAAGCAGGAAATACAGCATGGTTAATGTTTACGATCATCATAATTGTGAATCTACTTGGCATCATCCTTGTATCCAAATATATTACACAATATAAGAGCCTTGCAACCATCTGTTTCAAACATACCACATCTCCTACATTATGGCACATGATGGTACTTATAGTGTAACAGTACATAACCTCCTCCCCTTCTTCCTATTCCACCCAGAGAAGCAAGCAAATCCTGGGACCCTCAAGCCAATATTTCTGTTAACTCTTGTTTTCAATTTTTTGTGCCCTAAACTAAACAATTTTGTTTTCCATGTGCTAATGACCTGATCATACCAGTGCTTAACATTTTGGGCCACATCTTTTCACAGATCACACGGATCATCCTGTCATACTCTTGTTAGCAATCCACATCTCTTTGTGAATTGTGTGCCCCTAGACTTCTAGCTATAGAAAAACAGCTGAACACATTAATCTTCTTCCCCAAGGAAAGACTGCAGGTGAATTTCAAGTTATTTTGGGTTACTTAGATCACTGGTCTTTGGAGTTGTGATTACCATTTTCTTAGTTGTTTGTGTAGCACAGTAAAGTGCTCACTAAAGCTGTAATGTCGTTAATATAGAATTTGCACGCTAACAACAGATAAAGAAAAAAATCTCTCAGACTCAAGACAAAGGACCATTGTTACTCCACCATTTGTTGTTTACAGTTGGCTCTCAAAAATTTTGACACCATAAAGCTTAGAGAAATCTCTTTATTAAATGAAACTCATATTGTCTGTGACTCCCTTTACTTTTGCTGCCATTTCCCTCACTGATGAACATAGGTTCACAGTGGAGCAGAAGCAGATTGGGATCTGTGTCCAGTCAGTGTAACATTTCAAAACACAAACTTAAAATGTGTTGTGATGTGCATACCTACTGTTGATCCATATGCGCTAATGCAGACTGTGGCTTGCTTTCACCATTAATGGGGTGAAACAAACCTCAGCATGCACTTGCAAGTACTTCAGGATTCAGTGAAGCTTGTAGTTATCATGAAAGTCTGAGGTGGCAGATGAAGAATCACCCTCTGGAAGGAAAGGAGAAAGGAAAAACATCAATCCTTTCTGTCTTCTCTTCTAATTTTACACGCAAAAAAAACCCCAAAACAAAACACCCAAAACCAGAACAAAGGTTGTAAAGAAATAAAACACTGAGTGAGCTGGAAGTTAAAAATGTACATTAAAAGAGAAAGGGAAAACAAGATCAGCAAATGTTTATGCTAGAACTGCCATTCCTACTGTTTTCTTTTCAGAATTGTTTATTCTGGAGTCACATCATTCATTGAAGATTGCAGTCCTTCTATCCCCAGCTTGTATATGCCACACTGTACAGAGCAGAGCTCCCAAAGAGCTCAGGTGGAATGGCCTCTGTATGGGAGTATCATCTATCTGGCACTATTTCTTACTTTGTCTCTTTGTGAAATATCAAGCGGTATTTTACCATTAGATGTCTATTGGAATAAAGAAGATTTTACTGTCCCACACAGGCTCACAAAATGATCATTCAGTCATCTTTGGCATGTTTGTCAGCTTTGCCCATACTATATCTTCATGTTGAAAGGCAACAGCAAGTTAAGTCATTTATATAACTTCCGTGTTTAACGTCATGTTATTATTAACAGAAGGTTAAGTTTTCCCTAAAAGACAGACCCAAAAGTATAACTATACCTTTGGTTCTATGACATTCTTCCTCCTACCTAGCATCCTTGCAATCAAGTTGATCAGGGCACCAGCAGGGGATTTAAAGGGCATGCAAACAGAGGTGTCAGAGCATGCATAGTTTTTTTCCACTCCATGTTTTTTCTGTGGTTTTACACATTTCAGGTCAGTTGCTTAAAGCAGAGTTAATGCTGCTTACAGCTGCTAAAATTCCTCACAGAATGTCCTGTACACACAGGGAATAACAACCACCAAGGGGTTTTCAGGCAAAGAGTTAATGCCCTGTGGATGAAAACTCTGGCATGTATATTCATGGTAATTGTAAACTGGTGTGAGCTTGAGCCTCATGCTACTTCCAAGTAACAAAGCCTGTCAGGATCTACACCATTCACCTGTTAAACCCACCTCATGCAAATATCTATCATTTTACCTACAGAAAACATTTTAAGAAAAATTCCTTTTAGATTATTTAGACTGATGGGATGACACCAACTATATGTGCTTCAGAGATAATTATTTTGTTTCCATGAATACTAGATATGATACGATTGGGAGAGTATAGACACAAGTATTCTCACCAAAAGAATTACAGGATCTCCAGTCAAAATCAACCCGCATTCCTAGACAGGAAATGGTGGATCTTGAACTATTACCTGAAGCCTGGGACCAAATATCACTCCGGCCAGATGGAATCACAGAATAATTAAGGCTGGAAGATAACCCTAGAGACTATCTGGTCTAACCCTCTCCTCCATGCAGATCCAATTCGAGCAGGTTGCTCAGGGCAGTGACAGGTCAAGTTTTGTGTATTTCCATGGATGGAGATTCCACAACTTCTCTGGGCACTTCTCTCAGTGCTTAACCATCTCTCCTTTATTTTTTTTTCCTCCTAATATCTGATCAGAATTTCCCTCATTACAACTTGTGTCTGTTGTGTCTCATCCTATCACTGCCTTCTCTAGATCTGACTTTTCTACACTCTCCCATTAGGTAACTCTAAACAACAATAAGCCTTCTCTTCCTAATTCTAAACAAAACCATTTCGCTCTCCTTTCCTCTCTCATACATCATATGCTCCAGCCTCCCTACCCTCTTGGTGACCATTCTGTAAAGTCACTGCAATATGTCAATGTCTTCCTTGTACAGAGGAGGGGCAAAACTAGATGCATTACTCCAGTTTTATTCTCAGAAATTCTGAATGGAGGAGAATGCCCTCAATCAACAAGCTATACTTTTGCTGCAACAAACCACTTGGCTTTCTTCTCACCAAGGACACACTGTTGATTTGCATTCAATTTCTTGTCTACCGGAATGCCCAGATACTTCACTGAAAAACTATTTTCCATCCAGCCTGTACTGCTGCAAGGGATTATTCCAGCACAGATGCAAGACTTTGCTTTTGTCTGTGCTGAACTTCCTGAGATTTCCATCAGTCCAGTTCTCCAGGCTGTTGAGGTCCCTCCAGATAGCAGCTCTACCTTCGCAATATTGAGAGCACTTCACCCAACCAACCTCCGTATTTTTATGATTAGCAAAACTCCTGAGGATGTATTCCATCATCTGAGACATTAATAAAGACATTAAGAATTATTGATCCCCAGTATCAACCCCTGAGGAACATCACTAGTAATAAGCCACCAGTCAGACTTCATACCACAGATCACAACCCTTTGAACTTGGCTATCCATCAAATTTTCCATCCACCTTATTGGACATTTTTCTAGTCTAGACTGTGTCAAAGGACTTGCTAAAGTCATACAACATCCACTGCTATTGACTTGTCCACAGTGCTATCCATGTCATCACAGAAGGCAATCAGGTTAGTTAAGCATGATTTTCCACTACTAAATCCATCTGTTTGTTCCAAATCACCTTCTTTCTCTTTATGTACCTGGATTTAGCTTCCAAGTGGATTTGCTTTATAACCTTCCCTGGAACTGATGTATACCTATCCAGTTTCTAGTTCCCAGATACTTCTTCTTGCCCTTCTTTAGAATAAGTGTGACTTTCCTTATTTTCAGTATTTAAAAACCTTCCCCAATGACTATGACTTTTCAGACATTATAGAAAGAAAACATTTCATCACAATTCTTAGATGCATCCGATGTTGTCCTATGGAAATGAGTTTGTCCAATTTACTTAAAAGGTTCTTAATTTATTGGTTTTTGTCTGCTGTGAATAATGCGTCACTCCACCAGAATTTTCTGCTAAGCTCAAGGATCTCCCGGGCCTGTGGGTAAATTGCACTGTCACATCCCTGAGCAGTTCTTTATTCATGAGTAACGGGTCCAACATAATGCATTGTCTGGTCAACTCATCAATCACCTGGGTCAAGAAATTGTCTTATGACATTCTGCAGAAACCTGGGATTCTTGCACACAGAAATATTGCCTTTCCAGCAAACATCAGAATGATTAAAGTCCCCCATGAGTACTATGGCTTGCAATCATAGGGTTTCCTCCATCTGTCTAAAGAAATCTGTATCTACTTCATCTCTTTGAGCAGGCGGTCTGTAGCAGATCCCTACTGTGATGTCTTGTGCTGGTCTGTCCTCTTATCCACAAGCACTTGACTGATTTGTCACCTCTTCTAAAGCAAAGCGCCATCTACCTAGCCGATCTCTTGCTAATCTCTCTCCTTGCCTTCCTCACCTGGCCTTTCTAAAGGGCCTACATCCTTCTGTACAGCATTCAAGTCATGTGAGCTATCCCTTCACATCCTGACTAATGAACATTGAGGAATATTCACTTGAAAGAACAATCTACTCAATAGCAGCCTTGGTTAAGGTTTCCCATAAACATATTCCTAGTTGAGTAGCCTTCCTTAAGAGGGTCCTGTTGAGATTTAAATGTGAAGCCTTTTATATTATACCTGCTGTCTTATACAAATCCTTAATTGTCTGTTTACATGACACAAACTTTTGTTTAGAAACAAAGTTGGGGAACGTGACAGCATGGAGATATTTTTCCTTTCCCCAGCTTGTGAAGTGTAGAACTAGATGATCCAGGTGTGCAAATAGATTAAAAGCTCAACTAAATCTGTGGATATGAATTAAATTCCTTCTTGTTAAGTCTTCATTTAAATCTGAGTGTGGATTGTCATTTGGTTTAGTGTTTGTCTATACCGTCCCTTCTCCATCCCCCTCCTTTCCTCCCTGCCACACACACTTTTATATAGCATATAAAATTCATACACATATTTCAGGATTTGATTGTCAGCATCAAGTGCTCAGAATATCAAAGGGTCACCTTTGTCAGTAAGCAAAGGATGAGCATTTGCTTTCAAGTGCATCCATCAGGGAGTAGTCAGAACTGTTACTTGCTGAAGAAGCCTGATGTTTTATTCAACTGTATCCCAGTAAAAACATTTCTGGATATTAGGCCAAGGTGGTTTTTTTTTTTTGGTTTGGTTTGTTTTTTTCCTAGTTAATCTTTAAGATATATTCGCCTGTACCCCCACAGGAGAATCGAGGTTTTCACTGAATTAGAAATGTATATACTTAATTAAGCTGCTGTATTTGCCTACCATATAATTTTGAGGCATTTTTGAAAGTCCATGAGTCCAAAGAAAACATTTTGTCAGTGATGAAATGGATTATTCTGACCACTAATAAAGAGTAAGCAACTGTCCCTGGGTAAATTCTCTGAGAAATCAAAGACAATCAAGGCTGGGCATATAATACAGACTGATTTCACTAACCATGCACATTACATAGTTTAGAAAGTAAGAGACATATACTAAAACAAATTCTTAATTATAGAAGTGTATATTTGTTGAATGTATACTCTTCCGAAAAAAATATTTTCTCCTAATTTTAGTAGAATACCTGCTGTCATCTACTACTATATGAGATGGGGTTTTTTTAATTGAATAATGCAGTACAGGACAGAAGTCCCATTATAGTCAGTTGAAGACTTTCAAATTAACTAAAAAATATTTAGATCAAACCCATAAAAGTATTCTGCCATCAAGTGTCTGGGTACATGAAAAAACTCGTATTATTTTTTTTTCATGTGTAATTTTTAAAAGGTGAGATATATATCTGGGCCCTTTGGCTCAGTGAGTATATTTTCTTGCAAAAAAAGGAAAATGGGACATAGTTTATTTATTAATTAGTAAGCTGAAACAGTAGAGTTACATTAACTATGCTGTAGGTACATTTTCCTGTGCAAGTACCTGTCTTTTAGATATACAAGGATACCAGAATATTGGAACTCTTTTGCTCTGACTTGGAAAAAAGCTATGATGAATGTTGGTGCACTTGAATTGTATGCACAATTCTCATTGAAAAACAGGGGTTTAGGGGAGAGATTTCCCAGGGAGGTATGCATCCCTTTAAGGACTCCTTGTATTCCAATAGGCAGTCATTACAAGTTAGGCACTTAATTTTCCTTAACCTCACAGTTCACTCAATAGAAATGAAAGTACATAATTCCTTCTCACTTTACACAAAAATCTTAAAATACCCCAAAATATTATTTGAGATAATATAGCCAACCCCAGAGTGCAGAAACTCCCCTGTCTACCCCATCCCTTAGCTAACCTGTGGTGAAAGTAACCTTCAGATGTTGGATAGCAACACACAACCGAAAGCCATTCGATTTTCTAGTTTTGCAGCTGGATTAGGAATAGGCCATTCCACCACTGAGTACGGCCAGCTGTGGCAAAGCTACAGTATTGCAAATCTTTACTCCAGTTAAACAATCCTCAGTCTTTCCACAAACTAACATAGACCAAATTATACACAAATGCTCTCAAATCACGTCATAATCATTGCATACAGTACATAATCATTGCATCGGACATTGTTAAAAACCTACATTTTACTGCAGGGAGAATGTATAAGCATCAAATAGTGATCTGTCTAAAATCAGACAGGAAGACTGTGACAGAGATTAAAACCTGACAGTCCCATAGTTGTGCCTACAAGGCTATCTTTCCCTTGCATATCTTCTGTTTTGTCAAAGAGAGACACTTAAATGTGCTTCACTCCTTGTTTGTTTTGGGTTTTTTTTTTTTAATACCAAGAAAATCATCAGTGATGCCTCGAACTAATTTAGTCTTTAAGACTCACACTTGAATCAGTTATGCTGGTAAATCTGTAGTGATGAGAAAGTCTGTCTCCTAAACCAAAATGACATATACAGCTCTTTATGGCTTTCAGGAATTCAAAGGCTTGAGTTTTCATTCCTGATCACTGAAATGTATACACTAGGTAAAAAAAAATAAAAAAAAAAATTAATCTCCCCTAATCTGCTGCTCAGCTATTCATGTAAGAGAGATTGCTTAGCACCTGAGCTAAGCTGTGACAAGTCTGGGGGTGGCTAAGTCCTTTATGCTTTTTAGTAAGTGAATGCTGATGCCTCAGCTAAAACCAGTCCTCATGTCTACCAGGTACTGTTGCTACTACACAGTTTAAAAACATTGGCAATAAGGGATGATGGTCAGTATGACAAAGAAATGCCAGATGCAGCAATAGGTGGACAAAAAAGCATAAACCACGGGTTTTTTTAAACTGTCTTGGCCTTCCTTAAGAGAGGTAATTGCAGAAGTCTGTACAATGCTCTTTTGTTACCATGCTACTGTTTAGCTGGAGAGGGCTCTTTAATCTTTCAGACAAAGCCATAATGAAACCCAACTGCTGTAAGTAAAGCTGGGAAAATTCAGTTTAGAACCAAAGATATTTTTTTTTTTTTTTAAGTGAGAGGTGAGTTATTACTCAGAGGCAGAACTGTTTTGAGTTCCTTAGAGTCTAAAGGGAAGATTAGCTATCTTTCTTACTGTTACAGTAGTTCAAAGAAAAGAAAGAAGGTTGATAAAAGAACAAGAAGTTCAAGAGCCCGTATGTATAGAGATCAGACTTGACACCACAGTCTCTTGTGCCTTATAAATTAAAGAGCTGTTTGTCTTTGTAAAGGCAAACTGTAAATTCCTGCTATATTGTGTTTAGATATAATAGGAAGAGGAACAAATAAAACTGCATTACCACAGAAGAGCTGAGCGGCATTCAGCTCAGGAGAACATGGAGACACCTTTACCTAGTTTGCAGATTTGCTAAATATTCATTAAGATCTGATAATGAGTTGCCCCTATTGAGAAGGGCCAACAGAACAAGGGACCTTTCTAGTTTGGGCTACTGCAGTGCAGGAGAAAAGCTCTTGTGCCATTGTCCTTGTTTAGTCGCAGTGAAGAGCAGCAGCAGTTGTAGAACCCAGGAGGGAAAAGAGTTGATAGGCAATGTTGAAAGCATTGACACTTTCCAGTTGATTTTTTGCAAAGCTGATTAGCTGTGACTGTGTTTCCACTTCAGGTTTGAAAACTCATTGGTGATTTTGAAGGTTGTATAATAAAGGTGTGAATCACCGGAGTATGGATGTTTGTTCTTAGCTTCCTACATTTAAAATAGAACAGTAGGATCCTGACTACTGTTTGGCAGCCTATTCCACAAACCAAGGTGCCATACGGTTGTCCCTGTCTATCTCAGGCCATGCAGCCTCACATAAAGCCCTGGCAAAAAGAGAATGAAAGGAGCCTTCAGGCCTGCCTGTAGGGTCCAAAGTGGGAGAGCTTTGCCCCTTGTCCCTGGTAAAACGACAAATCCTTATTCCAGGGCTCTTTATTTCTTACTCCTTTTTTTCACTCTAGCACCCTTTACTTTTATTATAGTGACTTTTCTATGGTTTGTTTGTTTGTTTTGAAATCAGATGCCACCATCTTTTATTCTCAGTTTGACTTTTGAGTACCTGCTTGCTTCTGGATCTTGAAATGTTCTTCGTGCTTTTTGGTCTATTCAATTCCTGAAGTTGTTCAGCAGCACAAAACTGGTTTTTAGCTTCCTTTACTGTCATTCATTTACAGGGAATAGATTGGCACTCCTACTTCTGAGAGTGAATGAGAATGATCACTGACATTTTGATACTGTCAAGAAACAGAATGATAGCATCACCCTGTTGGTTTTTTTTCTAGGTGTGTTTTTATTCCTGCTATAGTTCCTGATATCAGGACAATTTTTTTTTTTTTTTGAAGAAGATACTGCTGTTACTGAAGACTTCTATCTGACATCTAGGTTTTTTCCCCGTTTACAGTGGGTGCAATTTTAGCATTTCTTAAATTTTTTGGAATCTCATGGAATTTTTTTGTAAAAACCTCAGGGTTAGAGCTAAGAACCAATACTTAGGTTAAAGGGTGGCCTTAGGGGACATTATTTTTTACCCTTTCCCTGTTAGACTCTGAGGTGGTTATCTTAGTAGAGCATCTCATTTTCATTTTAATAGTCAAGGTATTGGATCTCTGTATCCTTTACTTTGTGGTTTTTTTTATACTGAGTTTTTCTTCTAATATACCCGATTCCATGAAATCAGGGCTGATATGGTTTCATTTTCAAAAGTAGCTTGCTGATATGAATTTTATATAAAAACATAGTCTGTTATATATTATTATATTATTGTGATACCACAATGGAATGAGGCAGGGTTTGAAGTATTTCTAGTTCTGCTATACAACCTTTTATAAACAAAACCTCAAAAAATAAGCACAATGCGAAGAGGACATAGTATATTTTCCAATAGCTCCAAAGCAACCAACACTCGAAAATGCAGAAATCTTGAACCTCAGTAATTCTTCAGTGCTCTATTTAATTAATTTACTACAAATTTAATGTCTACATGCCTGATTTCAGTCCTGAAACTTAACCTTTATTGCTGACCAGAATATCATACAGGAAGAAAAGGATGTTCTTCAAAATGGAAGGAATAGAAACAGGATAAAAAAGCAATGTTCTTGAAATAAGAGTTATTTTTTTAAAAATCCAATACACAGTGAATAGTCATAAATTAAAAACAGCAAGAGAAGAAGAACTCAAGTGTTTTAGTCAGTCATGGGATGACAGGAAGAACCTAGTTTGATATAGCAATAAAAATGGCAAATGTTTGTACTATTTCTAATAGAAATAAGAAAACTTCATTGTTCAAAGGCCTGGGTCCATTCATACAAAAGGAAGGCCAATTGAAATGCAGCAATTATTGCAGAAAAATTACTAGAATTATCAGCCCTTCATATCTGACCTTTTCTTCACTGTCTCTTTCTGGAATCCACAGGGCTTGAAAACGAGAGACTGGGTTTGTAAACAGGATTCCAGCTGAGGACTCAGAAGTGCCTATTTTGCAAGAGAAGACTGTGTATAGGCTGGTAGCCTAGCAAAATAAAATAATGAGAGCATATGGGATTGTTATCTATAAATGTTGGATGAGGAAGAATGTATGTATGTGGAAGGAGGTTCTTAGAAAAAAAAAATGCTGGCACAAGAAGAGCACATCTAATCTGGAAAACAATATTGTTTCTAATCACCAGGGTGGCAATTTCTTCAAATAGGAACTATGTACCTGTTGCACATTTTTATTCTCTAGGCATAGTGGGAAGCAAGCAAGTTAAAGCTGCATTAACAGACTTGAACACTCAGGAAACGGTCACACTGAGCCATATTCAGGTTTACTGTATTAACTATAGTATAGTAACTATATTAACTATAGTAAACTAATCACTTTCTATAGTTAACTCCTTCAAGTATTCTATAAGCCATGACATCTGTAAGTTCAAGAAAGTGATGAACAATGAAGACTGCTAATTCCTTATGACAGCAGATCTTGGGTTAGAGAGGAGATAGATACAAAAACGTGCAAATCTACTTGAAGCACCTATTATAGCAATCTAACAGCCTCTGTGTGGAAGTGCTGTTTCTGACAGCTGTACAACTGGAATCATGGTGCTGTGATCCTATAAGGCTGGGTCTGTTTGCATTTCTTTTTTAATCTTGCCAGATATGTTTTTGCTACTTTATTTCTTTGTAAATGGCAGTGCTTGAATGCTACTTCAAACTCCGGTTCTCCAACTCTTTTGAGGATGTAGAGTATAAATCTTCATATAATCTTCAAAATACTTTATGTAAGAATGGAAAGGAATCACCTCTTCCAGTTTCTCTAAACACCAGGAAAAGTTGGATGCGCTGTAACATCTTTCTCACATTGTCTTCCAAATTAATTTTTAGCATCTATCCTCCTGTTTTTAACAGAAATTTAAGCTTTATTTTTGAAATAGTGGTCCCTAAGTGCAGGTACCTAAGTCTTGACTTAACTTTCCAGATATCTGACCTGAGCAGATACCTAGCTCCAGCACTTTAGCCTCTATCTCTCTCCATTGGCCACCTCTAAATAATGTTTAAATCCATTAACTGCTTTCAATTAAATTTTATAGAGGGATAAAGGTGTCAAACCCATTAATTTCATATGCAGTTTGGAAGAACAGTAGCTGCATAAGGCAAATAAACCCACATTGTGCCTTGACTGTTTGGTCAGCTAGCTGTTTCATAAATACACATATAAGCCACCACCAGCCACAACCCATGCTGTCATTTGTCCAGCCAGTATTTAAGGAACACAAAGAGCATTTTGCAGTTACAAGGTTTTGAGGACATGAGCTGGAGCAGGAAGTGTAAAATACCATGCAGTGGGCTAAATGGTATGAGGGAGAGCAGGATGCTTTGCCTTAGAGGTGAGTAAGATAGATAGAGGTTATCTAGACCATGAAAGGAACCAGAGCTTAGTATAACTGAGGCTATAAGAACATGGCACAGATGTCCATAGGAAATCTGTCATTTCTGGTGATGCTGCATCTTGCGGAATATCTTTTTAGAAGAAAAGATCTTTTATGACTTGAAATAAATTATTTGTGTGGGTACATGATGATACATAATATAGTATAGGTGTATGTAGGTATGTGGAACACATATATAGTGTTTTGGAGGTATTTTTTTGTGCATTAGGAAGAAGTCTATACTTAAATGTCAGCAAAATCCTTATTACCTAATGTGCAAAACCAATGCCATTTTCCTTTTAACACAGTCACCAAGTGGAGCAAAAATTTTGGTGCTGATTATTTGATGATATTAATGGTGTCAATTATGTTATAAAATTAAGCAGTTGGTTGATGCTATAGGGATACAGAGCATGAGTAAAGACAGAGAGGAGTGCAAGGTTATTATTATGAAATAGAAACTGTGTGCAATATTATAGTATTAGCAGTTTCATTTTAAGTGCTTTCGTTTTTCTGAATATTGTAGCCTTGCACTGTGTAACCTCAAGCAATACATGCGGTTGAATTTGTTTATTACTAGACAGGACTCTGCTGTTTGGATTTATTCAATTTGGAGTGAAATCATGTGCTATGAATACTGCCAAGAATAAACCCGTAATTCTCTTTGTTAGCTACCTAGCAGCTACTTGCTATTTTAAGAATCGGTCTCTATTTCATTACTCTGTTAGGAGACAAAATGGTGACCACAGCCACCTCATAATAGCAAGTTCCTCTTACAAATGCAAACAAGTAATAAGATGCAAGAGGCAGCTTATTTCTGGGTAATCGCAGGTTGACGGTTCAGTGTGTACATCCCAAGGTCTATTGACTTTGATCTTTGCAGAGGTTCGTTTGGTAACAGGTCTGAAATTCAGCAAGTAGGGTGTTATATTCACAACAGGGAACTGAACTTGGCCTGCAGGATGGAAGAAAGCCAGCTTACCCACAGAATTGCCAGATATCATAACCAGCAATATGACAATTGTGGGAGCTAAACTGCAGCTTACAGCTGTCTTGCATAACCTAAAGCCACTTCATAAATGAGATATTAACTATGCTGTTTAAATCAGTGTTATAGAATGAGGTAGAGGAGGGATGTTATTTCATTCTGAAGAATATTCACGGCCTGTGTTTTCAGTTTTTTGGTATTTAATTACCACAGCTATAGAAGTACATTTTCATTACGATGTTGTTACAAATATATGTGCTAGAAAGCCACTTCTCTCTAATGTATTCCATTTAAACACACAAAAAAAAAGTTAGCGCTTAGCCCAAACCTATTAAAATATATGGGATCTCACTTTCATTGTACAGTTTTGATACTGCTGTTTCATACAGTTTCATATCATGAATTTATCATTGTTAGAAAAGGGCCCTGAGGCACCACCAGCCCTGACTGTCCCTGCTCAGTGCTCATGTCTCCCCCGCACCTGCCCACAGCCCAGGACCCCATGTCAGCCTCCGGGGCCGTCAGCCCCTGCCCCAGCGATGTCGCAGCATGGCTGGGCTCCAGCTCCCCACAGCCCTGCCCTGCCTGGCTATGGGCCCCGCTGAGCCAGGCCCACCTGCAGACCAATGTCCTGGTCCATCCTCACCAACCCTGCCCCCAGGGAGGTGCCCGATGCCCAGGGCTGGGGCTGCCCTGGTGCCCCCCAGCTGCCCTGCTCCTGGCCGGGGCGGTGGGATGGGACCTGGCTGCTGGGTCCTGCCATCGCCCACCTAGGGAGCTGCCATCCGTCACCTCTGTTCGAACATACTGACACTGCTTCTTTTGTAAGTGCTGCCAACATTTTCGAGTATAGCTCATGACTTCATCAGGGATGGTCAATAATGAATTGTACAATTTAATGCCAATTGGATCCACTGTTTTCATGTCATTTCAGTTTAGAGTCTTACTGCAGAAGCACATGGAAGACACCTTTAAATTCTTCCCACACACTTTGCTGAAGCAATTCTTATCTGTGTAGCATAGGTCCAACTCAATTTTTAAAACCCTGGTAAAAATTTCCTGGAGTGTTGCTTTAAAGTGAAGCAATACTGTCTACTGGAAATGAACACAAATGCTGTAAATATATTCACTTGGGAGAAAAAGGAAAAAAGCGCATGGTACAAATACTTCGAGCACAGCTTTTCACTTGCCTTTTCCATTTCATCATGCTGAAGGTACCCTGTAGCCACCACCCTTGGTACTTTCAGAGGCTCTGCCAACAACACTGCAGAGAAGGAGGTTACTCCAGATTGTGGCTACTTTTTTAAAAAAATGAAACCTCCTTTTAAAGAAATTATGTATGTGACAACAAGCAGAATGTCAAATACAGGCAGCTAATGCAGGCACTTTAAATGCCTCTTCCTGGAGGCATGAAGCTTTCCCTGTTTTCAGGCAGCTGTATTTGAATGTTTTGAGCCAGGACATTTGGGGCTGGACAGTTTTTATCTGACTGTAAGTCATTAAAAGTCAACCAGATGGTTCACTTAACAGTGGCGTTAAAGTAAAATGAGCAAAAGTATGCCTAGGGCATAGTAAAATCTTTAATTTGTCATTCATCCTCAGCCTTAGCCAGTGATTGATGGATGATTTCACAAAGTGTCCAGATTAGATTCTGAATGAATCAATGTACTATAATATTAATACAGCACAATTGCTGATGCATTTACTTTTTATTGCATAGACTTAATTCTTCACAGTTTTACTTACCTTCGAGGTATTGTTCAGTTCATTCACCAGTTGAAAGGAATGCTGTTGAGTAACACTGAGTTCAGAAGGAAATAAAAAAAAAATCTATCTGTAAGTGGATCTCTAAAAACCTGTGGCTGAAGTACCTTTGTATTGAGGAATGATACTACGATACGGCTGAGCTGACAGGAGCGCTATGTCACAAGCTGTTTTATTCTACCCCCTGACTATTTGCCATGGTCCTTTTATCTGTCCCATGACCAACTTTATGCAGATGATAATGGACACTCTTTTGCAACACAGGTTAGCACACAGAGTGAAACTATAGTATCTTGCGTTAGCTAAGACTGGTCCTGCTAAAAGCATCTGCAGTATAATTTATACACATATCTCTTCACAGCAAACTTCCTTTGCAATGAGGTGTCTGGGTAGTGAAAAATAACTTCAACTTAAAAGGAAAGGAAGGGGTTATTATTACTACTCATTTCATCCTCATAACCTAATAATGGCGTAAAATTTTATATACAAAACCATGAACTGTATTTTTAGGTGGATCTTGCCTCCAGGCCCTTCTTTTGACCTCAACTTGCACCATTTATTTCTCCTTTAATTTTATTCCCAATTTATTTTTTTTAAACTTGGTTACAGTAGTAATTTCCCCCTTCATATAGATCACACAGACAAAAGATTGCTTTCAAGATAAACTTGACACTTAAGAAAAAGTAAAACAGATTATTGTCTTTGCCTGGATAAAACTTTTCTACCAAGCATTTAAACAGTCAAGGACAGATAAAGCAATGTAAAATAATAAATAATTTTTTCAGATGTTTTCCTCACAGGTGAATGTTACAAATTTGTCATCTATGAGAGACACTTTTCTACAGATCTGTTGGGGTTTCCTTATGCTTTTTTTTTTTTTCTGAGAAGAAGGGAACAAAATCCAAACTGTTTTGGCCCAGCTGTTAAGCAGTTGATCCTGGTGTTGTGATATAGGCCTTGGGAACGTTTATTTTCAAAAGTTAGTGCTTTTGCTAAAGGTCTAGAGATTGAACCTTTGATGAAGATCACCTCATTCTCAATATTGATGAGTCATTACACTGAGATACACTTTGTCTTGATATTCAAAGCCACAGTCATTCTTACACAGGTGGATTAATTGTAGAGGAGGAGTGGAAATTTCATAAACTATGGACTTGAAAAAAATCACACAAGTTTTCATTTTTAGCTCTTTAGGTGGTCTGAGCTAGGTAAAGAGTATTATGGAAGACAATTCCTGGGGGTTCCAACACCTTTTCTAGTTTGACCTCTTTAGCTATCTTGTTCATGCAAACCAGGTTTAATTAAAAAGATGATAAAAATTAGTTTGGGAGTTCAGCCTGTAACAAGTCTTACAACAGCACTATTTCATGATTCATATGAATTAATGATAATCTGTTACAGAGGGCTGGTTTTGTTCCAGTGTGGTACAGACAAAGTTAAAGAGGCTTTCAAGGCAAACAAAAGTTGAATTTTTGATGTGTAACAATCACAGAAAAATATATTTTTAAAATCAAAATTATTTTAATGTCTTTTCTGTTGCAGGTTGCCTTTGAGGAAAAATATACTCAAATATACTTTTGAAATTACTTCCTGCAGTAGACTTCTAGTCTGACTTCTTAACAAGCAGGTCTAATAGATATTTATCAGAGGCTGAGATTATATCTAGCAAATCATATAATTCCTCTAAGCCCTATGGCCGAGTGTATTGGCCAATTGAATGGGACTCAGGAGACCTGAACTCTATTCCAGGTCAAGGTTCTATGCTTTGTTATCAAAAAAAGAAAGCAAATTATATTGACTGCTTTTGTGAATGCTTTTGAAATCTGCTTATGAAAAATGCTGCATACAAGTTACTTATTGGTATTCTTATTGTCAAGAGAAAGGGCTCTGTGCAAAATTACATGGAACGCCCATTTTCTCCCTGAAGGAGAGAATTAAGAAGAGTGCCTCAGCATGTCTGCTAATGATTAACCATGCAACAGTTCTGATATTTTGTATTATTGGACACTTTTGGTATGTGTGGTGAGAAAGAGTTTTGCAGACTTACTGCATGAAACGTGGTTTCTGTAGGGACCATAGGCATAAGTGCACACTGTGGGGAACTGTGACACTAAGTTGGTTGTCAGTAGGTTGCCAGCATAGCACTGATCTAGACAGAAAGTTGGAGGAACCTCCAAACTTTGACCATATGTTCATGCTGGAGGTTGCCCTTCCAGCATGGTAGGGGCATAGCCAGGTATTGGTAAGGTCCATGTAAAGATTTTCAATATTCTTTCAATCTTCAAATCTTTCTCTTCTACAAAGCATACCATCTAGCAATGCCAAGTACTTATACAGTACACATAGTCAACTAGGTTGGTGGGTTTTTTCTAACTTGTATGCAGAAAAAGAGAAGTAAAGAGCTGGTTGAGAAAGTCCATCTCTCCTGACTCATAAACATGTCTCTTCTATGAAATGAACAATTTCTAGGAATCTGCTACTGAATATTTTTTTTTCTTCACCTATGTCCTGACTTTAGAAGACATTTTAATGTTTCATTTTAAAAACTTTTATTTTCTCTGATGTAACAATAAAATAAATTGTAGTTGATTAGCTTTGATTTTAAGGCTGTGGGGAATAAATAAGCCTTTATCAAAGGAACAGCCATGAGAATAATGATTTGATTGGTCATACCTTGTGTGTGTGTGCTAAGCAGCATTTCGAAAGACATGGAAATCGCCTAGGAAAAAATAATGATGGCTTGGACAGCCTATAGCCTATGCTTTGTATGCTGATTGCCATCATTCTTGTATTTCCTCTGCCCCCACCATGTTTCAGCTTGGACCATGTCCCTTTAGATAAGCAACTGATCTCTTCATTGCCAGTGCTGTAATGGTCTAGTATTCATGCCTGCCTCTGCTCTGACACATGTGTGAATGCATGTATTTATCTTCTGTTCATGTATTTAGTATGTTATTATGTTGTGCACTATGTGGTATATTTCATAATGTCCATGGAGCGTAAGAGCAAAGCACCTAGAATTTAAACTCACTAAGTGGCTTGCCAGGCTAGTTTTTAATTCTTTGCTTACTGCAATTCCTGAATCCAATGTTTTCCACGGTAGGATCTCATTGTCCTACATATTCCTAGGATTCCACCTAAGCCACTAACGTCTAGACCTGACTGATGTATGCTTAACTTGGGAAAGTGATCTGCAGCTTTAGTTCATGGTTTTACTCAGGCAATTTCTTACAATATTGCAGACCGTTTCAGTTCCAACATCAAGACACAACTCTATCAATTCACTGCCACTAATGTGGGCTCATCTCATTTCCCAAAAGCACTGTACAGCCTTTTGGCTGGGCATTAATAATAGTAAAGCCTGTATCAAGTTAGCAATTAAAATATCTAGAATTGTGTCCCAATTACCTATTTTCCTTTCTTTTTTTTTTACTCCTATTTCACCACCAGCTGCATTCAGACCAGGATAAAGGAGATGGATCACTTAAGTACATCCTTTCTGGAGATGGAGCAGGAGACCTCTTCATTATCAATGAAAACACTGGTGACATCCAGGCCACAAAGAGACTAGACAGAGAAGAAAAGCCTGTATATATACTCCGTGCCCAGGCTATAAACAGAAGGACTGGAAGGCCGGTGGAACCAGAATCTGAGTTCATCATTAAGATCCATGATATCAATGACAATGAACCAATGTTTACAAAGGACATTTACAATGCCAGCATTCCCGAAATGTCAGATGTTGGTAGGTGCTAACTAATAATTGATTTCAGTGTTTGGTCTGGGTTCTTCCTGTGGA
This sequence comes from Athene noctua, assembly GCF_965140245.1. Classification (NCBI taxonomy): domain Eukaryota; kingdom Metazoa; phylum Chordata; class Aves; order Strigiformes; family Strigidae; genus Athene; species Athene noctua. Next base: position 90,109,778 of record NC_134038.1, read on the forward strand.
GCTAATGAAGGGCCCAAAGTTTATGGGCACTGAATACAAACTCTCTGAGTTTGGAGTAAAAGCACCTCAGCCATTCAACAAAAAAATCTAACTCCAGGAAAACAGTGACAATGGTTTGCTGGAATCAGAGGTGTCAGCTGAGTGAAACCCATTCCCCTCAGTTGTACCACAAAAAATGAAATTTAATATCTAGTTTAGCTCACAGTGAAAGTGAGCTGAGCTAAACTATGCTACATGACACCTATAAAGAGTTTAATATGTTTGTTAACATTATTTAGTTTTGTTAACATGATTTAGCAGCGTCATAATACAGCAATCTATGATCACCTAAGTGTGTCCATACTACCCCTAGATCTGTTCAGCAACCCTTCTTTAGTTCAGGAAGATTTAAAAAAAAAAAAAAAAAAAAAAGGGCAGGTGCAGAAGTGGTAGTACACACTTCAGGAGCAAAAACTGTTAACTCATCACTGACTCAAAGATATGCCATTGACTTCCTATGACCTTTGTTGCTTTATCATGCAAAAGAGCTCTAAAGTCCATTGAAATCTTCCTGTTGATTTCAAAATGTATCAAGCTGTAAGAATCAATCAATAAAAGAAAACAAAATAACTTCCTTGAAATATGATTTTAAGATTGGATCTTCTCCAGAGAAGTTGACAGGTTTTGATTATTTGTCTCAGATTCGTAGGGAGGACATTTTGATTTCTTTGTCAGAGAGCAATGGATGGTTGAACTGCAAGAAGCACATTTCTAATATGAAATGATATCCAGGGAGAGAAGCATTAATTAATCATAATTAAGAACAAGATTAAAATAAAGCTCAAGCAATATGAAAATAAAGACTTTGGGGCATACTCTCTCTTCCCATTCAAGGGACTTGTCATATGTTTGAAACCTCATCTGGTGAAGGGAGAACCTAATATTCACATTTTAATATGTGAAGTGAATACTTTATTCGCAAATCTGTTTTAAATGTCAAAACCTAAGCTCATTTTTTATTTTTGTTAACACTTTGCCTAGGATTCAACATAATTTCTTTCTCTAGAAGACACATGAAACAACAGATTTGCATTCCTATGCCAAACAGATTACAAGCATGAGTAAATTTACAAAAGTATATTCTTGACCTTGGTTCAAATTTAAATGCCTTCAGTATCTGGGAAAGGGTGAGTTTCTGGTTTCTTCATAAGAAATATGATGAAGGAACTACATATCCAATCAATAGCTATGTATTTTAATGAACTGAGAATAAGCCAACTATCGTTTTGGTTTTGTATCTATGTCCTTTATGAACAGAGACACTTCTTTGAAATAAGAACATCTCTAGCTTTTTGCCACAAGTTTGACCTGAACATTAACTATGCCTTTTCTACACCATAAACTGTCTTGCCATGAAAAAAATTGTGGATTTTTATTTTCTTTAATTCATCATTACAGGTACCTTTGTTGTGCAAGTCACTGCAACTGATGCCGATGATCCTACATATGGGAACAGTGCTAAAGTTGTCTACAGCATTCTCCAGGGACAACCATATTTCTCTGTCGAATCTGAGACAGGTCAGGAGACCTTATCTGTCATTCTGTGACAATGTCTGTAATTCAAAATGACATGTTAAGCCAAGCTAGGACATACTAGACAAAAACTTCAAAGAGGTTGCATCTTACTCAGTGTGAAATCTGACAAACTTAATAGAGCGATACATCTGTAAACATGACACCTATATTATTTTAATCTTACCAGCAAAGTCTAATAAATACAATTAGTACTGGACGTGAACCAATTTTCAATCATTTTTAACAAGCAGTGGGTACAGACACTGCCATGGATGTTTAAATTAAACCAAATAGGTTGGCTTTTAGACAAAAAATGAGAAACAGGTGGGTGTGGAAAAATTCCTCATAGATCTTCATAATGGCTAAATTAAGACTGAGGGTTTGTTCAGATGTTTTGTTTTTTTTTTCCTCCTGCTTCTTCAAAACTTGTTTAAGGTAATTATAATTTCTGTACATCTGCAACATATCATTTTAATGTTAATTTTATAAAAGAAATCTTAATTAAGAATAATGATAGAAGAAGTAAAATTGGCTGTTGAGCTACACTAGAAGATCGCAAATAGAATCCCAAACTTCGGAGTTCTGTTTTTGGAAGATGTTTAAATTATACACTGTGACTGGAATTTTTTATGGTCTGAGTAACAGACAGCTCTGTACATGTAAAACATAGAATTTTGCCTGACTGAATCTGCTTTATCATTGACTATCCAACTACAAAGATAGTCTCTTCCCAAGATTTATAACAAAATTCTCCAACAAGAAACAGAGGATCTCAAGAAATGCCTTATATGGGAACATCCACTGTGATAGTTTGCTGGAAGATAGAGAAATTGACTCCTCAGCATTCTTACAGGAAAGAAATGGATTATCACAGACAATTAGTCAGGTTTTAGCATTGTTCCTTAAATAAATCTTAGAGACTGGGCAGGGAAAAGGAGGGAGAGATTAGATGTCTCAAAGAAAAATGTGAGGTGAAAAAATGCGTGTAATTCTAAAAAGAGGGAGAGCCAAGATCAAAGGGAGCTTCCCTTCAAGTATAAGGTATTAGATAATACAAGCAAAGATTTTTGCACTGATGCACTCATTCTCACTTGGACAGTACACTATGTGCTCTTCTATCTATAGTTATAATAAGGATAATGTAGCTGGGAGTTCACCAGTAATAATCTTTTAGCAAAAGGGTTGTACGGGGCACAGAGGGGAAGCAAGGTAAACCACAGGCTTGATCTTCCTGCCATGGAAATCAATTGCAAAACTCGTAGACTGAAATAAGTCTCCATTGAAGCTGCTGTGAATTTTGCTGTACTAGAATTTCATCCCTTTTGCCTACAAAGGAGTCAGTTCCTAGCCTTAAAAGACCCAATGAGAATGCAAACATTTTGCTTCATGGTAAATCTGAATGATTGAATTTCAATAGGAGTTGGCCTCATAACTGATATTTGTGCCTTTGAAGAAGGAAGTAACTGGCAAAATAATTTCAATCAATGTATAAATAGAAATATATATACTTAGGCATGCTTGAATGCTCATAATTTTCTTAATTAATTTCTCTTTTCCCATTTAATGTTGTTGTACTGCCTTTTTAATGATGTCTTGCTAAAGTTAGTTTTGGTGTTTTTTACCATGTCTCTCAAAATAAAAATATTGACAGAACAGGAGAGAAAAGATGGAGCACATTGTAATGGACAAAGGGCCTTTTTTCCAGTTCAGTGACAGACTTTAGCATGGAACTGAAAGTGGGTAAACAGTTATGTAAACACTGCTCACAAATAAGTAGAGCATCTTTCTGGGTATGCGACTAATATTGTGTCTGTCACATAGGCAGCAGCCTGAGATATGATATGACAAGTCTGTAATTTAACGTGCCATCTAATAACAGTAAATATTTGTACTGGGCAAAGTTTATTTATTATACAAAGATTGTTTTGTTCTTTAGGCTGTGGGGTTTTTTTTAATAAGAATTTCCATCAAAGTCAGTACCTTACATGTAAATTCCTCCTCCTTAATTTTCATGTTTTCAGGCATTATTAAAACTGCTTTGCTAAACATGGACCGTGAAAACAGGGAGCAATACCAAGTGGTCATCCAGGCTAAGGACATGGGAGGCCAGATGGGCGGATTATCAGGAACCACCACTGTGAACATCACACTGACTGACGTAAATGACAATCCACCTCGCTTCCCCCAGAGTATGGAAAATTTACGTACTATGTCTTTACATTAAAATGGACAAAAACTGGTTTGTTTTTTTTTCACCTGAGATATTGTTTCAGCTGTTCTGAACTTACTGAGTATCAGACTTTAAGAAAGAAAAAGGGACCACGCAAGCAAGAAATAGGATCATGCTAAGGTTAAATGAAATAAATGGAAACATATCTCTAATATTTTTATTCCAGTTGCAGTAGATAGTCTGAAAGGTAAATTAATATACAGAAATATTATTTTTCCTACCTATTAAATAGTTTTGATTGATATAATCTATATTTCTTGATGAATATTATTTCTATTAGACCTTGTGGTTGACTGCATTTTAAGATATCTGTTCTAATATAATATATTTAAGTTTTGAAACATATTTATTTTAGTACATAAAATGATCCCAAGACCAATTCTATAAAAAGGAATACTTACACCCGGGAAGCATTTGCCTCAATGGATTTCCCTATGTTCTTTGCATACAAAAACAAAAGCACATACATAAATATACCAGATATTTCTGCCTATATTCCTTCCCCTGTCTCACATCATTTGGTAGATATCTGTGTGATATTTAAGAGAAAGACTTGAGCCAGATCTCTTGGAAAGTAATTTCTATTAATGACCATTCATGGCCATAAATGATTCTAAGTGATTCAGCTTTCATCCACTTCTCTTTCCCTCTCTTTCCTTACTTCTCTCTTTCTTTACTTTGTTCTTTCTCTCTCTCTTCTTTTTTGCTTTGTCTAACCACTGTTATGTGTGTGATGTGTGTGTATCACAATGTCAGTGTGTGTCAAAGTCAAGAGCAGCTGTTAGAGAAAATAATTGCAGATACTATCAGACAGATCAGCAAGCTTTGGCAGTTAAGTCACTGGGAAAGTTATTGGAAGCAACTTGTCATTTAAGTTCAAAGTCTGTTCTTAGCTGTGGGCAAAGTGTTTCTATTTAAATTAGAGCAACTTAAGAGAAAATATAGCACTCTGCCTCCAATGAGTTAATTATGTCTGGACATAAGTGTCTTCAATATACAAGCCAAAGATACAGCTTCATAATGCCAACATTCCCCAAGTAGTTTTTTTTCTAAGGAGAATTCAATATAGCACATTATTAATAGGCATTTGGGCTGGATTTGGTTTTAGTGTTACTAAGCTGCACTGACCTCTGGTGGTTCTTAACATTTGTCTTTTGGCCTCAAGACATTTTTCATATACAATTTTGATATGGCCAACAGAGACCCTGATAATTTCTAGAAAGGGACATACGTTGCTGAAGATACACATATGTAGGAAAGCAAAATGTCCATCCTTCATACTAGAAAATATAAGAATAAATTACTTTTAGCCACATGAAAGTAAGGCAGAAGCTGAAGGCTGTTGCCTCAGGAAGGCCTGAAGACACAGTGACGCTCTAATTCTATCTGTGCATGGCCAGCACGGACAGTGGGCTTAGAGACTGTGTCCAAAGTACCATGAGACTGACTGACAGAATTTCCTTCTCGGTCTGCTCTAGGCACTTACCAGTTCAGAGCTCCTGAGTCTACACCACCTGACTCACCAGTTGGCAGGATAAAAGCTAATGATGCCGATGTGGATGAAAATGCAGAGATTGAATACAGCATTACTGAGGGGGATGGATATGACATGTTTGGAATTACCACAGACAAGGACACACAGGAAGGAATTATAACTGTCAAAAAGGTACACATTTTAACACTCTTAATCCCAGTCCCTGAAATGCTGGTCCAAACTTTTATCTAGCACATATTTGTTTCCCATTTTTAGTGCAACATGTGTTGTTTATTGATATGAATGCTATGTATTAGGAATCTCTACATTAGTTTTGTAAAGTTTCTTTTATACAAGCAATTGGGGTCCTTCCTCTTATACCCTCCTTTACTAAACCAGTGCACATACTTGGAAGAACCTGAGAGAGTAAATAACCTAGGGAGTGGAATAGGACTGAGAAAAACTGCAGTCTGAAATATATATACAGGAAATCTCAAGGAGGCACCACCATCAACTGTGATTTACTCCCTATGATGCTTACAAGATTTGCTCACTTACTAGAAGGTGCTGTGTAAAGACCACAGAAATAATCAGCATCACATTGCCTATTTTTGCACTATCGGGTGGTGTTGAATTGTATAGCTATAATGTATTAAAGTTCATAGACAAATTTATTTTAACTCACATTTTTAAAAAATGTAATTAGTAAATGCATTAGCATGCTTTTGTTTTAGAAAAAAAAAAAAATCCACAGACTCTAGATCACAATGGACATCATCTACTAGGTTGCACATTGGCTGTCAGAAAAGGTTTGAGAAATATTGTTTACAGTGGGTTACCAGGCAAGCTTGATAAGGTTACAGATATCATCCTCCATCAGTTCAAGTTCAGTCATCACTAGATAGACATTGTGTAGATTTTCCGAACATGCACTTGTTTGTTGATATCAGTGCGACACCTGTCATTACTTGTTTTTTAGGAGATGCCTTCCAGGGGCTGATTATGATATCAGTCTAACTCTATTTGCATTTATGTCTGTAGCTGACAGAAGTTGTGAATCTTCTATAACATAATGGAAAAATGGGGTGACTACTCTCTCCCCATATTTCTCTAAGTACTGTAACAAAGAGACACTAAATTCTTCGTTTTCACACTTTTAACAGAGTGTGATATAGTCGTAGCCTATCATAAAATCATATTTTCCTTGATGGGTGGTCCTGGATGTCCAGACAATAGATATCACAGTGTTTCCTTTCAGTGATGGAATGCCAATATTTAAACAAGCAGCTCCTGGAAAATCTTCCCCCACTTTAGTGTGTGGTGCTTAGGGGCAAGCAATAGACAAGAAAACATCAAAATGTCAAAAATGACAGAGTAAGAGGCATGAAGAGTTAAGACTATTTGAGAAGGAAAGATTAATTGATGTTCAGAAGTTCCAGGCATAGAATCCCCTGAAAAAGTGTTTCTTGTCTATATCGTATCATCAGTGGCATAGAGCGCTGTCTTTCTACTTCCTGTTGGCAGTTTTCTTCCAGTGCAGCCTCCTGTTATCTAGCACAGGCATCTCCATGACATCTCCCCATTTGTTTGGCTCATATGGCTGCAAGCTACAGCGATCCCCACAGACCTTTGACATTTTTTTTTTCCCTTCCCAGGCATTAGATTTTGAAAATAAAAGCCTGTATATTCTGAAAGTAGAAGCTACCAATACTCATGTGGACCCTCGATTCCTCTACCTGGGGCCATTCAAGGACTCAGCTACAGTCAGAATTCAGGTGGAGGATGTAGATGAGCCCCCTGTGTTCAGCAGACCAGCATACATAATGGAAGTAAAAGAAGATGTTCCAATAAACAGTGTAATAGGAACAGTAACTGCTCAGGATCCGGATGCTGCCAAGAACCCTGTCAAGTAAGCACAGACTTTTTCAGCTTGTGTGTAAATTTTTTACAGCTTTAATTTTGCTTTTTTTCATGTTGGCACACACAAAAAAATCACTTGTAACAATGAAATTGTTCAGGTATGCTTAAATATGGAGTATTGTAGGTGGTAAATGATCTCGCACACTTGAACATATCTAGGTATGTGTGACTGTGTTGGTGTGGTCCCTGCATCTTGAATTACATCCTATCCTCTTCAGTAACTGATGTTCGTGGTTATTTCTACCATGGAAGAATTTACTGCAAAAAAAGCACTAAGAAGAAATTAGTGTTCTCCTTCCACCTTTAACAATTTCCAGTGCAGTGTGGTACATCCTCTTGCCTATATGACAGGGGCGTGATTCAACAGCCCTTTCTCCTCCCATCCATCAAGACCTGCTTAACAGAGGTCACATACGCAAGTAGAAATGCCTTAAAAGCAGCTCATGTGCACACATAGACTCTAATCTCACTTGTATCAGTGTAAGATTGGTAAGATAAGAAACAGTCTCATGAATTTCATAAATTATGTTTGACATGAATCAATAAACCAGTCTTAGAGGAAGTGGAGGAAATGTTATGGTTGGAGAAGCTAAACCGAAGTCTTCATTTTTTTGTAAATTATCAGGTACATTGTTTCAGTACATTTGAAAACATACTGGAGTACTTAAGTCATATTGGATAGAGTATAGAAGAACTTTTAAATATTTCTGTGCTTTAATTAAAGTTCATTGCTACTGACAAGGCAGTAAGAGGAGGAAATGAACAATACAGAGATTTTAAACCCAGGTCACTTTTCAGCATGTCTGCGTTGGGCACTTTGGAAATGCAATAGTAGTCTTAAGATCAAAATAGAACAATGCAGATTTAATAAAAATCCAATCCATTAATACTTTGTACTTCTGCAAATAGCTATCTTTCAACAAGATATCGTACAGTTTTTAAGAGACATGAGTAAGTTTTAAGCTCTCAGCTTGTCTTGTGAGATGGGTATATATTATCATCTTAATTTCCTAGATGAAGAAACTAAATCTAAAATGTTTCTGACAGAATTCCTCTCTGTCTTCAGTTTACATGTAATGGCCTGCACATGAATTCTTATTCAAGACTAAGCCCTCCAATTTTAATTAAGATTTTCTTTCATTTATATCATGACATGCAACAATTCTATGGAGTTCTGGACTAGCAGAGCATAGTAACTTCAAGAGCAACATAATGTTTTGCTGACTTTGGTAAAGCCCAGGAGCAGAATGAACACTGTCTATAACATGTCGTCATGGGCATGCTAGTACAAAGATGAAAAAATTGGTTGGGGTGACACCCAAGCCCCTTGCAGTCTTCATATGAACCTGCTTTTTTAATCTTATGGCACTGTAGAGTAAGGGGAGTGCTTTCCTGCTTGCCTCTGCTTCCCTGTGGTGATAACTACAACCATTTGAATTTTGCACCAGCACCAGCTCCTAATTATAAGTGATTTACAGTGGATAGGGATTATGCTGTTCATTGTTGAGTACTACCTACTGGCTCTTTTCATTAATTAAATGTGTGTGCTAGACTTACCTATCTTTCAAAGGGCAGTTGTTTAATAGAGTATAGGTACTTTGCATATTAAAGTATCAGATAATTATTGAGCAAAATTTAGCAGAGGTGTCAAAATTGATGCAGTGCAGCAGAAAACTTGTCTCCTTTATGCTCTGATAGCATGCAACAATCAAGGTGAAGGGAGAGGAAAAAGAAAAATGAAGAAGAGGTTAGAATAATAGAAGTAAACATAGCAAGAAGAAACATGAAAATTGGTAAGAGGGGAAGGAAATCAGAAGAGAGCAGTAGCCCCAGAGATGTTAGCTTGCAATAAATGTAATTTTATGGTGTTAATATTTTGGATATCTCCTAGAATTTAGGGCCACGGGTTGAGTCTGCATCTTTCTGACAGGGTGATTTTTTTTTCCATCAGGCAATAGAGATGCTAAATCTGATTTTCACTCCAAGCTTCAGGGAAGATGCAATTAGACTGTATATATATGACTTGTCACTGGCTTGTCAATTTTTCTTGACGGTTAAAAATAAAATCTTTAGACACTTGATATTACAATGAAAACCTTCCATTTTCTCCTTTACTTGAGTGAAGATTTCTCTTTTTAAACAAACGGAGCCCTAACTCTGTTAGATGAAAGACCCTTTGATCTTCCATTAAAGGAAACCTTCACAATATAATTATGAAAATGCTTTATGAAAAATTCACACACACATCCCTTCCTGACCCACAAATCTTCCTGACTTGTGGTTACATTAGACAGCGAGTTGCTGAACATCAGAAGACAATGAAGCAATAACAAAATATGAAGTGGATATCTGCACTGCTTGTAAGACTTCAGAATCTTTCATGACCTCTGTATTGGTAGAGCTACATTGCTTCAGTCCAGCCCTTACATACAAGCTTTTCTGTGACTTTAAGAAAATGCAAAAATACACCAATAGATGTTTGGCTACATTTGAATATGCATCCATGCATAGTGACATTAATACACTAGGAGTAACACTCCACTGTCCAGCTGCATTATAAAATAAAGTTTTGCCTTCTCCTTGTGTTTGATCTAAACAGAAGTATTATGAATTGCTGCATACTGAAAAAAATAATGCTTCAACTGGCACTGCTGTATTGTACATCAGATCTTTTAAAATTGCTAGTTGAGTTTTTTTGCTATAGTAACTCCTCAGAGGCATAATGAAGTTCATCAGTCACTGGAATTGTCTCCCTGCTGTGATTTGATTTACTAAGGTATCCCAGATGAAAATGATCTGCAAACAAATGTAAGGCTTAATTTTGTTTGTGTATTTTACTGGCAACATATTTGCATGTATTAGATTCTGTCTTTCACATTCCCCTTCTTCCTGTTATGTACAAGGAGAGACTGGAATCTATGTAGATATCTTTTAACTTTCTAGTTTGTCAATTCCTCAAGGTTTGAAAGAGATGAAGTCCTGAAATCTGACAAATACACTCCAGTAATTTCATTAAATAAATGTGAAAATGAGTTTGATGTTGTCTGCCTAATTCTTACTAGGTTATGATCCATAAGTCAGAATCACCACCAATTCAACATAATTAACAGTTCTTGATCAAAAGAGACTGGATTATACAAACTGAGAAACAGAAATGACAGTCTATCTTATTAAAATCATCCTTCTAGACCAGGGCTAATGGTATAATTAGAATATAATTTAACTGCATTGACCTTGTATGTATTTTCTTTTGGAGATGAAGAAATAAAATTAACATTTCATTAAGAAGTTTTTTTCTGGTTGGAGGTTTTTCTTTGAGTTTAACTTTCCACTGTACAAATGACTGAATACACACAGTTCAAGGACTTCTATTTTAAAATTCTTCGTATCTTGTAAAAGAAGTCCTCAATGTTACAACTCTGGTAACCTTAGAAAAAGTTCAGAACTTTTTTTTTTTTTTCATTTCTTCCAGATCCTGTACCACAGATTGAATTTGGGAAATATTACAAAGTAAAGATAGTGATTACAATATGCTAAGACATTAAAATGTGCTAAGGCAGTAAGATATTTTAAGTCAATTCATAATATGAAACACAAGTGAAAGCATAATTAAAGAAAAAAACCCCAGTGAATGGACAACTCATGCCTAAAGCTAATTGCTTGCTTAAATATCTGCTGAATAAAAGTCTGAAACATATTATTACAGTTGGCTGGGACAGCTAATCTATGGAAAATCCTGATATTTTATTTTAAATAGGAATGCCAAATCTAGATTTACTGCAAAATGGAAATACCAAAGTATTTCAGCTGAAAGATATGGAAATGAGCTAGAGAATATCTGAAAAATAATTGAATTCACAAAATACCAACATAATATCATATAAAAGCCTGAATGAATGAAAGTCAAAATGAAATGTTTACCATATCAAATACTTACTTTGTCAAAATATAAGAGAGTTGGACCAGTTTGTATAAACTTGTTTCCATCAAACATTTCTGCTAAGTCAAGAAATTCACAGTACTATTTAGATTTGGACAAAACAACACATCCTGCTGGATCTGTCCCATCAGTCAGCGCTACCTATTACATACCTTCTCACATACTCTTTTCAAGCTAATGGTAACATTACAGTGCTGCATAAAGGAACTAGGTTAGTGACACTACAGCTGACTTCATGCAGCTGAAATTGCGGTACTGTTGGTCAAGCGACAGCAATGATTAAAAACTATATCAGGTCCCGAAAACCAGTGAGGTATGCCTATGCAAATCGTACCCCAAAAAATTAGCTTTTTGTGCAAGTACCTTTGAATCTCATTTGGTTGTTTCCATAGGAATTCAATGTGAAAAAAGAAAAACAATTTAGTGCAAATAATTAATACTTGTTATAGTTTTGTTTAGGAAGGTAGGCTACACTAAAATTTTTATTTTAGAATAAGACCAGTCTAATTTGCTGTGAATATTATATCTTTTTTTTTTTTCTTGCAAAGAAGAAAAAAAATGCAGTTATGAGATAATTAGCAAGTTAATTTATTTTAAACCTTTGTCATAATCATGTATTTCAACTGGACTCTTCTATTCCCACCTTCTTCCATGCAAGATCTTTCTTGGCAGTTAAGAAAGACTTCCTGGGTACTGGGAAGTCTGTGCGGAATAATGGACATATCACGCAGCTGTTCCTAAGGCAATGCAGGGAATGAAAATTTTTCTTCAGCCTCTGCATTTCCCTCAATTCTGTAGTGGCAGTAAACTTTGCCAGTCATTCTCCTGGCCCAGTTTTCATCTGACTGCATACCAGCTCAGCTGTATCTTTATCTTTGTCTGGACACAAGGGACAGCAGTAGCTGCCTTGTCTCCATCAATGTGGCCTGCAGGGAGACCAAGGAGCACACACTGGGTTTCGTAAGGCTCTGTCCTGGACTGTACATCAGCACACCTTCGGGCTTGAAAGAAGAGCAGGATAATGCAATTGCATTCTTGCTTTAGCAACATCAGAAACATATTTCCTTTAAAACCTCTGTAATTTATGCAAGAATTTTCTCTTCATGAGAGGTGAAACCAAGTCAGAGCATTTGGATCAGGCTGGTAGCACCTTCTCCCGTGAACTGGAGAGTTCTGCTTTTGAAATTGGATTCAGTTCAGCAGAAAAAGCAGAAGATCAGATTGAAAATTTGAATCTGTATTTAGACTATGAGATCCTCCAGAGCTTATTAGCATTCTTTTTCACATATAGATACCATCAAGCAGGGCTGAGCATGTTAGTTTTAACGAATTACTACAAACCCTTATGTGATACATACTGTGGAATAATGAATCTCTGTTCCGTGCTGACTTGGTTTTGGGGGGCAGTCTTTTTAAATGCTGGGAAGTGAAAGGCATAAATGCACCCCAGCTGTCAAATTTTATATCAGAAATTATTTGGAACAGTTGAGATATCAAACCATAAAAAGAGGGTTTTATAATGGCAAAGCCAACTCAGCCTTAAAATAAACTTCATATCTTCCAGGACACAGATTTCACATTTCTCACTAAAAACAAAGCTTTGATGATTCTCAGAGGTATGTAAATTCTGCAGTACTTCATTTATTCAGTGACAATGCTCCACCTTCTAAATCAAACCTCCAATGTTTCATTATCCAGTAGCTCAGTACTAGCTCTTTGTGTGAATATATAAAGACTCTGAAGTCTGTGCTGAAAACAAAAGGCAACCCCATTTACTAGCTGTTTGATGTTTAGTCTTAGAAAATGGTTTAAGAACATAGAAATTAAAAGGAAAGCATTCTCCTAACCCTTCTTTCTGTATTTGCAGGTACTCTGTAGATCGACACACTGATATGGACAGAGTATTCAACATCAATTCAGGAAATGGTTCGATATTTACTTCAAAACCTCTTGACCGGGAAACACTGCTATGGCACAACATTACAGTAATAGCAGCAGAGATCAGTAAGTCAAATCTAAATACCACTGCTGTCCCTGATGTAATGAATTTAGCCTTCTAGCTGAGCATGTGGAAAGCACAGCTGGACAGATGTCAGGTTATGTGGATGGTCCACTCAATATTAATGAAGAAGCAGAAACTCTGCAAGAGGTGGTCTGCAGTTTTTTGTTTACTAGGGACACAGTTCATAAGTGGTAACTTAGCGAAGCAGGGAGGAAAGGTAACAATTCTTTGTTTGCTAATCAGTAATAGCCATTTTTAATTTTGAACATGATTGTTGAATTCTGAAATTGGCATGCAGCAAGCAAGATGGTTTTAAAGTCAAACTGCATTCCATGGCTGAATTCAGTCTGAGTATAGCATGGGCTGAATGCTTTCAAGTAAGACTAAGGTGGCTGGGCTGAGCTAGGTGCCCAGATCTTAATCGGTTTTAAGAATTTCCATTTTTAACTTATTTCGCATCCTTTAAAATTACCAGCCATAGTTACAAATCAGTCTGTCACTTCATTTAGGCTTGCTCGTCTTGTGATAATACTAGTCATGTTGATTTTAGGAGCTGAAATACCAGGGATCTAGATAAGGATGTGTATGCTAGGTGGCCTTAATAAACAATCCTCTTTATTTTAATACATTAACTATAAGCACATAACATGCTCAAATATTAGGGAATGTGATTCTATTTGCTTTTGAAGTTAGAAAGCCTATCGAATGTGAAGCGTGGTGGAATGGTAGACAGATCTAATATAAACCACCGGTTCTACGACCATCACAAAGTCTTTGTGCAACTCAGAGGGAAAATAGATTTTTTGTTTTTTAAACATATTCTGAGACAACATAACCTCTACTTTCTTATGTTGTGTGTATGTGTATATGGCTCAATCAGCTAATGAACAGTGAGAAGAGTGTAACTAAGGAGTACTTGACTCTAGCTTAGTTTATTATGCAGGTCTTTTAAAAACTGAAAACTGATGCAAAACAGTGCTATTGAGGCAAGCAGATGGGATTATGTAAAAGGTGAGCTAGAGCCTACAGGAATGATGTTTCTTGATAGTTTTCTGCCTCTCTTGAAAGTTTGCACCTTTTAATGCTAGGTATGTGGTCTCAGTATGCCAAACACTGATGTCTGGCTAACTGTTAGGTGTTTGTGTTTCTATTAAGTCTTTGACAGAGTGATCTAGGGTCAAGAGCTGTACATTACAGACCAAGCTTCTGGGTAGAGGAGGAGGGGAAAAGTAAACACCTAAAAAGGAAAGCATAGCAAAAACATTTAGGAAGCACATTTGTGTTGATCCCAGCAGAGCTGAAATAATATACAGTATAGAAAATTGTATACTGTCTGAAAACCAACCTAACATCTATATGAGATACTTGTTTAGTTCCTTGGCTCCTTCCCTAAGGAAGGCCAAGTCTTCTACTGGGCCAAACCCTCTCAACTAAACCTTTTGTGTCTGACACAGGCTTCTGTCTTAATTACTATTCCTCTTCAGTCTGAATCCTTCCAGGTTGCAACAAGGTACTTCCCAGGCTGTGCTTCACTAAGTCTAGACTAAATTTGGCATAACTGGCGTAGATGCCTTCAAAAGGCAATTTTCTTGGTTGAAATGCAACTACCATTTAAACAAGCCTTGGTCTGATCCAGGCTACATCACTAATTCTAACCTCCAGAGACTAGACTGGAAAGCACCACTGTTTAATGTTCCTAGCTAAAACGAGTAATTTCTACCAAGGCTAGCTAAAGTCCCATTCCACTAATCCAGCTAATCATGATTTCTCTCAGTGATATACCATCACATCAAACTTTGGGCCTATTACTCCCCAAGTAATCTAAAAGAAATACCCAGTGAAATTATACACAGGATGTGCATTCAGATGGATGGGTGCTCACCTTTCAGTGATGACTCTTCTTGGTTTCACTTTACAGTAGAAAAAAAATATGGAAGTTGTTTTGCCTTTAATTGTCTAGAATTGTCAGTAAACGTAGATAGCTGCATTTTTTAATGTTCTTCTTTTTCACCAGTATGAGCTGTAATTGCTCAGCAGCTCAGAGAGTCATGCTGTGAATGTTGCAAACAAACAGTTGGTGAAACACTGGGTCAGTACGTCTGCCATAGTCAGAAGGCAAACTGGCAGTAAAATTCAGAACACAGGTCTACTGATTCACAGCTGCAGATTTACAGCTGATTTACTGAAGAAAATACCTAGAGTATTTTTAAATATACTTTACTTAACACTTAAGGGTAAATCAAATATTGGCAGGACTTTAAGACTGTATTCAGAAAAAAAAACCACCTTTAACATTTTGGTTGCTGGCTCAACAAAAACCATACCACTATAGAGATGAATAGATTTAAGCAGTTTGTTGAGTCTGGGGAGCTTTTTTTTTTGGAGATGGAGCCCTACAGTAATTAAAGGATAATGCAAAATAATTAGCCTACATCAATTAATTTTCAAAAATAATTTGAAAGATGACAAAAAAATACTTAAAGATGTATACATAAAATAAGAAAAATGGGCCCATGTCTATAGACCATGGAATTTTTATGAAGCTTTTATTTATTACACTATCATTTTAAATTGTGAGACTCTTAAACACCTAGAAGTAAAATGAAAATATGTAGTTCATGGTTCAAAAAGCAGGGAAGAAAACAATTGTAATTGTGAGAGGAGAAGAAACATATTTGCCAATATATTTGAATGTATTTGTTAGGAAGGTGTGCCCTTATATGCCCTTTTATGCCCTTGTATGCCACAGTCTTGCCAATAGTCCTGTGACTTCAAATGAGTACCTTTGATTTCTGCCTATTATAAAAACTCAACATTTGTATTGATGTATTTTAGCATAGAATTCAAACTAGTCTATATTATACATAAACTGTTACTTTATACATTGAAAGAATTTAGCCCAGTAGTTTATATTAGAAAGTGGTTTGTGCCTACTGGAATGATATTAACTTCAGTGGGACTGTGGAGCTTTAAAGCACAATATTTTGTGCAGATGACTGAGCTTTGTAATACAAATATACAGTGCCAATTTGGAGAAGGCATTTCAAATTTATAAAAGTATGATAAACACAGTAATAGGACTTCTAGTAAAGCCTATTTCAACAAGCTACTATAATGAATGCTTGGAGAAGTATACAGTCTTAGATCTGCTATATTTTATTGCTCAGTTTTATTTTTTTTTTTCTTGACTCATAGGTTAAAAGGCATTAATAAACTATATTACCATGCGTAGGAAGTTAATGTAGCAAAACTCAGTGTAAGCCCTCATGAATGGGAGTGGGAGGTATTTATTTTAAATGAAACTAATTTCAATCACAATCATTCCCTTATAGATTTCACTTTCTCATATTCCCACACCCACATACACCCAGGCACTGAGGTGGGTGTGTCTGGGTGACCTAGGCCTAGATAATTTTTTGTGTGATACGGAGCACAACGGACACAGATAAAGTCCTGGCATCGTCTATTGATTTCATTTTGATTGATAATGACAAATTGGTCTGACAGCAGATCATGTACCTTTTAGGAGTCGATGATTGTTAGGATGTGAGTTTTTGCCTTGGAATCTTGCCTGTTTCACCTTTCCTCTAGGCAAGGTTGCTGCTTGTTGCCTTTCTTCCTAATTTTCTGTATCTTCTTGACTAAAGCCTGTCTCACCCCAACAGGAAAAGGAATGGTCCAACAGGACCAATAGTCCAACAGGAAAAAGAATGGTCTACACAATGTGGTACATTTCAAAATGTTTTCATTTTTATCTAGAAAGATGACAATTTGCATCAGTATTTTATGCTCAGGAGTAATCTTGTCAAATTCAATCTCTTGGGACTATATAGTCCTTATAGGGAAAAAAACATGTTTACATATGGGGATCTGCAGATTCTATATAGTTCTTATGTTCTTCAGCTGATACATTTTAGTGTTAACTCTAGAATATCAGCCAAATCAATTCACAACACATTAGGAAATACCTGTGATCACAGCCACAGTTACTATTTATATAACGTAATGGTAATCATGGTAGTTTAAGGAACTGTGTCATGAAATGTCCCTCTGGTCAAGGGCAAAAAGGAAGGCTTCTCTAGGTATGTCTGTGATAAAAAGAAGACTAGGGAAAATGGTCCATTTAGATTAGATGTAAGGAAAAAATTCTTTGCTGTTAGGATGGTGAGGCACTGGAACAGGTTGCCTGGAGAGGCTGTGGCTGCCCCCTCCCTGGCAGTGCTCAAGGCCAGGTTGGACAGGGCTGTGAGCAACCTGGGCTAGTGGAAGGTGTCCCTGCAGGAGGTTGGAACTACATGATCATTAAGGTACCTTGGGGACAGAATGTTATGTATAACAGGTGTAGAGGAAATAAACACTCAGGCCCATCTTCATGACTCTTCAGTCTTCCTGTTTCAGAATTAAGGAAGGGAATATGTTCTGGAAACATTTTTGCCACCAAACTGTATCAGTTAGGCTAATAAATAGATTTCATTTAAGTCCAGTATTATATTTATATATATATATATATATATATCTCACACACATTCATAATCATACTTGGAGTGTTCAAAAGAATTTGTAAATCCTGGACTCCTACCGAATCTTAACTGTATAGTTTACACAGAATCAGAGCAATGATAACACAGCAGCATTTTGTGGAATTCAACCCATAATGCATTCCCCAGAAATCAAAAGAATATCAGTGGAGTGTTGTGAGTGAGAAGAATTAAGGCAATGAGCCCCTAAGTCTGTCCTTTTCTGCACTGAGTCAGTAGCTGGGCTAAATAAAATCTCTATTCTTTCTGGTCTTATCATTTCAGACAACCCAAAACAAAGCAGCCGTGTCCCAGTGTTCATTAAGGTTTTGGATGTAAATGACAATGCTCCAGAGTTTGCCATGTTTTATGAGACCTTCGTCTGTGAAAATGCAAAGGCAGAACAGGTGTGTTGTCTGCTTGTTCTAAGAAAACATTCCAAATTAATTGAGTTTTGCTACTACTCTTGCATCACCTCATCAAGTGGTATACTTTGCATTGCATCAAACTGTCAGTTTTGCAAAATTAAACTAAACAGTGGCTGCACAGTATCTGATTACACTTAGTATTCTTGCAGCTAATGTGACAGTATGGTTTAGACTGTTGTTTTCTGTACTGCACCTTGTTATCCCTGATTCATTTTCATTATGTGATTCTCTGCTTTATTCAGGCATCTCCACTGGCTCCTTCAAAAACAGTTTCAGGTCTGTAACTGTTACAGGTCCTGTCTGTGATATAACTATTGCCTGCCAGATAACTCTCTCTCTACCAGTCCTAATATTAAATGGTTCAAAGTAGCAGATAATTTGGAAGATTCAGCCAAATCATTCCTGTGAAATGAGATTTGGGTAGATAAATATAGAGTCAGCTTGGACTGCCTCACCTCTCATCTCTCACATGCAAAGGTTTCCTACCCATCTGGAGTGGCATCAACCCAAGTCTGCTTTTGAATTCAACATGATTTTCCTCCAACTTTCAAATTTATTATGTTACCGGCCGATGGTATGGGATACAATAGTATGGTGATCCTAAACAGCATCAGCAGCACACAGATCTCTTTTCTTAAGCTAGCCATGGCAGCATCAGCTGCCTTAAAGCAGAATATAAAATGAATACCGTAAGATTGCTTTACAGTCCTAGAGTACATAAATAAATGTAAGATCCACTGCACTTTGAAGATAATTTTCTTCTTATTGTTTCAGCTGATACAAACATTAAGTGCAGTTGATAAAGATGACTCTTACAGTGGACATCAGTTTTCATTCTCCTTAGCTCCTGAGGCAGCCAGCAGCTCCAACTTTACACTACAGGACAACAGAGGTGAATTTCTAGGAAGACTTTTCTTTATTATCTCATCTTTGCTTTCAGTCTTCAGATGAAGGTTTAATGCGTGTTTTGTGTTTCCAGACAACACAGCAGGGATTTTTACCCGAAAAACCAGATATAACCGGCATGAAATGAGTACGTACTTCTTGCCAGTGGTAATATCAGACAATGACTACCCCATCCAGAGCAGCACTGAAACAGTGACTATTCGAGTATGTGCTTGTGACCATCGAGGAAAGATGCTGTCCTGTAATGCAGAAGCCTTGATTCATCCTACTGGTCTTAGCACTGGGGCTCTTATTGCCATTCTTCTCTGTATCATTATACTACTTGGTAAGTAGCTCAGAGGCATTTTGTTCCTTTCATGGTTATTTTGTATTGCTACAAGTGATTATACCAAGGCTAGGACAAGAGCAAAGCAAAGATGTCCTTGTCTTATCCTGCATCTATGTTCCTTTATTTCCTCTTCTGAGAGCTGCTACAGATATTGTGTATAGAACACATCCTATCTAATCTTATTTATATAAAAGTTAGCAACGTTCAAGCAAGAGGAGACAGCTGGGATCTACCCTTTGGTCAATGGAAAAAGATGGGCACCTGTAGACAGACATTCATCCTATCCCCTTACTGATATCTGAGGTGGGCCAGACTAATCAACCTCTTCAGGTGTCCATCTCTTTCTGTTGACAATAGAGGGAGGCCAGATAATTTAATTTTAAACATTTAACTTCCTATGTCTAAATTGAGGAGAAACAAGTCTCAGTGCTTCTGCTCTGCTGGAAAAGGATGCTGAAATGGGAGGGGAGGGGCTACTAAAGCACTCTCTCAAAAGCTGCAGGGTCCTCCCTTTCAGGCACCTGTGAACATGAAGAGGTTGGATCCTGAGTGTGGAGGGCATACAGATCTCTGACTGCACCACTTTCAGGTGGTCAACATTTATTTTTGATTAAAAATAAAGACAGTTTGCAACATCTCTCACATTCCTCTCACTCAGGTTCCACCTTTCTTGTACAGCAAACAGAGATGATTGGTCCCTTGGCCATTAGCCACAGTCTATTCATCTGGGAAGAACTGTACAGTACAAGACAGTTCTCAGGGAGATGTTATTATTCACGTTTAGTATCTGTCCAGGAAAGAAGGGAGTCAGACCAATTTTATAGCAGTAGGGTGCGGCGGGCGGAGGAAGCAAGCAGCCGATTCAATGTGAATGATAGAGCAAGCTTCAACTTTATTGACAGAAATCACACCTTATATAAGCACTCTACAATAATCATGCATACTACTCACAAATCTATTGGATACATGTAAAAAGCTACATTATAATATCCCAGCCCCTTGTGGCATCTCAGACATGTCACAACATCTTCCCTCTTCTGGCCTGCCTCCTTTCCCAAGGTTGTTTTTACCATCAAGGCCATTGTGTACCTCAGTTTCTCTCTTTGTTAACATAACAGTCTGTTGTTTGGCATAACTGTACCCTGGGTTTATTCCTTTGTTTACCTCAGATGGCTGCAATCAGCTTCTGCAGAGACCCATGGCCTTGCTCTCTGCAAGCCGTTCTCCAACAGTAGGGTCAAGCAGGGGAGAAAATGTTTCCTTAGTG
This sequence comes from Athene noctua, assembly GCF_965140245.1. Classification (NCBI taxonomy): domain Eukaryota; kingdom Metazoa; phylum Chordata; class Aves; order Strigiformes; family Strigidae; genus Athene; species Athene noctua. The sequence continues at coordinate 90,130,344 of NC_134038.1, forward strand.
ATTCCACTTCTCTCTACCATATATACTCATATCTTCCTGGGACATGCTCATCACGACTGCAGAATCATCCTGCTCTTTACTACCAACAAAATTTCCCTTGCCAGTGATGAGTCAAAGACCATGTTGTGATTCTCAGACTTTAACAATATCGCCATAGCTTGCCCAAATAAGCACAATCCCGTTTTCAGAAAAGATTCCCACAATAACAATCTTATCCTTAATTCGCCATTAAATTAATTTTTCAAAACATGGTATCATTGCCTCTAAGGGCTGAGCTCACTTTGGATCAAGTTCCTTACCAGAAAAAGAAATCTAATGCTGCAGATAGTCTTGCACTCGTTAGTACAACTGTGCTCATTAATATCAATCTGACATTAAATGATTTCCTGTTTTATGTCAATCGAAAATAATTGATTCTGTGTGCTAAGCAGCACTTTATGTCAATTACTGCTCACACCACCATGCACCATAAGCAGATTTTCAATTAACTCAGCTATATAATTTTCTATTTTCAGGCTGGTTGCAGGGTTTTCATGTGCAACCACTACTGAGTGAAAAACAATACTCTGGGCAGATCTGAACCACAGCTTAAAGTTCAGCAGCAACAAAAGTGACTGTAAATTGCTAGGTTTATTTGCACTTTGAGTAGGTCTAGAGGCTTATCAGGAGGCCTCAGGTACTGCTAAACACTGACATGCAAATAAAGGTGATGTACTCTAACATATAACTTCTAATGGGGTTTTTTTGGCCTACAAATTCAGTACAAAATAAGAAAGTCCAAGTATCAGACATGTATTATCAAAATCTTATCCTTGAATATTCTGTGTAACACCTTTTTTGTTAATGAGATACTTCAGTAACCCTCATTCCTGTGCTTTCTCAGGCAGTTCTACTGGTCGCTATTCCAGAAGTCCATTCGAAATCCATTCTGTTTTTCAAGTTCTCCAAAATTTCTCCAGATATCTCTCACACAGACCTTTCCCCAGTCTTCCCACGTAGTGTCACACCTTTATGTTCTTAAGGAAAAGAATTCTCTCTTACTGTATTTTTGCACAGCAGCACGAAGAAGCATTACTCAGATTAGGACCCTTACATTGCACCATATGTAAATCCTCATCCCTAGGGTGAGAGCCTGAAGCTTTCAACATCTGAACTAGCCCTGCTACTTCTTGGGATTCCTCCATAGTCAACAGAGAGAAAGAGTACAAGACTCTTCCACAATGTGCTTGAGCACACCTACAGATACCACCTTGTTCTAAGCAATCCTGCAGGGTTGTTCTTCATTTAAAAATAAGTAATCATGTTTTTGTCTGTTGAAGGAAGCTAAGAAACTAAAATTTTGTTTGGGGGATGCCCTTAGTCCTTGGCATTGCCCTTAATAGTGTTACAAATGAGGAAGGGACTGACAGAAAAGTCTTGAACAGTTACTGTGCTTTGACTCACACACCATTTTAGAAACACAGATGACATGAAAGATAATTTTGATCCACCTTATCATCTCATACCAATAAGTTTAGGCATTTTCTGATTTGCTTTGCTTTGCTATGAAAGATCTATAAAGACAGCAAGATGTCTTTTCTTGGAGTTTGCACAGCAGAGCTGAAATACTGGGCACTGTGGACCTCAGCCTACCAAAGCAACAGTCATAGTAGTAATACATCCCTGCTCCTTGATGTTGTTCATTTGTAAATATTCAGCCATTTACCATCTTAAGTTAGAATCCAGCTAAGAAATCTGAAATTAGCTTCTAAAGGAAATAAAGTGTTGAACATATCCCCTCCCACCCTCTGTGCTCACTTCTCCAGTAGTACCAGGGATCATCATTGAGTAAAAATATTTAAATTTGAATCAGGGCCTTGAAAAGTTCCTGCCCTCCAAATAAATGAAAAATACATGTATATACACACACACTTTAGAATGAAAGGCATAAAATATCTGTTTAAGAAATCTCATGCCTTAGGCAGATTAAAAAATATCATTACCTTATCTCATCAGTGTAAGATTTAAGCCATGTATTTTTTTTAAGGTGATGTACATTGTAAAAACATGCCAAAGAAGTTAATAAAACTTATATCTTGTGCTAGCTGAAAATCCACTCCATATTCCAAGCTTTTTTCCAGAGGAGGATAGTTTTACTTATCTTGAAATGCAGCTTTGCTAACCTTTTATCATAGCCCAGTAGATACCAGTCTTGTCGATAGCATAAGTTGCATCTTGTCCCAGGGGTTCAAAGTAAATATCATCTGATGTTACTTATTTTTGTGAAAGTATTTTTTCCTTCCCAACTCTCATGAAACTAGTTCTGCTCTCAAGGCAACAAAATTGCTATATGACTCTGGGTAAAAATATGCCTACTGGCAAAAAGACACTCCACTTGGCTTCTTACAAGTTTGACATCTCCTTTCTTCTAGTGCATATCCATGCCATTTCATCTCCCAAGGTACTCACAGGCAGAGCAAGCACAGCCTGAAAACCTGACATGCACATTTGCAGTTCTGCAAATCATCTTCTAAAACTCTGACTTCGAGTAGAGGCACAGCATTTCTTCTGGGTTTTAATGGAGTTGGGGATTAACCTTTCCCTTTCTTTCCCCCTGTTATTTTTGTTGCTAGTTACAGTGGTGCTGTTTGCAGCACTGAGACGGCAGCGGAAAAAAGAACCTTTGATTATTTCCAAAGAAGACATCAGAGACAACATTGTCAGTTATAATGATGAAGGTGGTGGAGAGGAAGACACCCAGGCGTTTGATATCGGCACACTGAGGAATCCCGAAGCCATAGACGATAACAAATTGCGCAGAGACATTTTGCCGGAAACACTTTTTATGCCACGGCGGACTGCAACAGCACGAGATAACACGGATGTTAGAGATTTCATTAACCAAAGGTTAAAGGAAAATGATACAGATCCAACGGCACCCCCATATGACTCGTTAGCAACCTACGCATATGAAGGTAATGGTTCTGTGGCCGAGTCTCTCAGCTCCTTGGAGTCGGTGACTACAGATGGAGATCAGGACTACGATTACCTCAGTGACTGGGGGCCTCGGTTTAAAAAGCTGGCAGATATGTATGGTGCAATGGACAGTGACAAAGACTCTTAATATGTTGCCTTTTTTTTTTTCCCTTCCTCATTTTCAGAAACAGCATTGAAATATGTGAAGTGGCTATTTCTTTCTATTTCTCCACAGATGTGTGAAAGGGTTCTCTGTTCTACCCGTTCAAATTGTCTAATGACTGCAGTCTGTGTGGATCAGCTGTCAGAAATTTTTTTCTAGTATCATTTTATGAGCTTCCAAGAGGCAAAATTCTTATTTTTTACTGCATCCAGTTTACCAAGCCAATCTTACAGTAGTGGAGGGGAAAAAAAAGGATCAGAAGGGGAGCAATATTTTCACTTGTTCTGCTTATATTGTAAATTGGAGTATATTATTGTTCAAGCTCACTTGCTCTTTTTACTTGTATTCAGACTATTCAGCTCAGAAAACTGCTCTGTCGATTGTGTATTGCACATCCCAATGTAATGAGGTACCCTAGTTTACCCTATGTATTATAGTCAAAAGTAGTGGTGATGAAATGAAGGTTTATTATACAAGTAGAGTAAGCTGAGAAAAAACATCAAACATGCATTTTAATCATAAAAAGGGTAGAAAGGCCTAATGGTCATTCAAATCTAAGTGTTTTTCTAGAACTTGCCATTGCCCCCAATGCACTGAATCATACTAACACACGCATATATATAGTTCATTGACTGCAATGTATATATTTTTCTGACCTAGCATTGCTGGAGAGATGTGTGTGCGTGCATGTGTGTGCAGTCAGTAGCCCAATATCTAGTTCTTAGGTGGTTTCCCAGTTCTAACCCAGATTTGCCTTGTGATACAGGGAAAGTCATCTAATCCAACTCCAGATTAGCTCACGACTTGGAGGAAGGAGCAGATCATAACTGTGCTTTTCTTCATACTTCTTTGGTCAGCCCCCTCCTGCACATCACTTCAGTGATGGCCACTGCGCTGGGGAGGTGGGAGTCAGGATTTCCATATCCGTCTACTTCTGCCTGTTCTCATGTGCAGGAGGGGAGCAATAGCCTCAAGGTGACTACCACCCGATGGGGCAAAAAGAGCAACTGTAACGGAGGAAAGAGTGCTTTTTTTGTCCTGATTTTCCCTGCCTGGATGCCCAGGGTGGCTTCCTGACTGACTCTCTGCCCAGTTTTGCTATCTGTAAAGTGGGGAAATAATGCCTACCTCATCAGGATGTTGCAAGAATTATATAAGTAATTTGAAAAATGCTTTAGAGATGGAAAACAGTGGCATTCAGCCAGAGGAAGTAATTTCTTATGCTTTTGGGTGGTTTTATTCCCCCCCCCCCCCCCCCCCCCCCCGATTCAAGCCCTGAATGCACAAGTAAGTTAGAATCAATTGTTATTCCAGTGGCCTGAAAAAGTAGGGTTTATAACTATAACTCATTTTTAAAATAAACTACTCAGCCAGAGTTGTAAAAACTCTTCACCAAAAGGTAAAAATTTAATCACAAGTCTCTCTGTGTTTATCTGCTATGCCAAGCTAAGTAATTTTTGTCCAGGGGTGGGGTGGGGAAGATGCCATAGTCTCAGGCCAAAACAATTTTCTTTACAGCTTGTGCACCACTCAGTATTTCTGTTGGTTTGTCAAATGCATGCAGTTGCTGCTCTTCAAATCCAGCCATCTAGGAGAGGCTATCTGGAGAAAACCCTAAGGGGCTGCCATGGGACATATCCAATTCCAGAGGCAAAAAGCTGCCCTGTGTCCCAAAGTAGGGACACAGCCCAATGGCACTGTGCCAAGGAAAGAAGGATTTTTAAAAAAATTTTCGATTTTTTTAATATACCTCATACATAACTAAACTCATTTATTTCAAGACAGTATTTAATACGAGAATTACAGACATGGATCTATTTTCCTACCTTGTCGTGGTGTGAATCAGTTTGAAAACTAAACAGCAACTCCAATTTACTCTAAAAATAGAGAAGGGAAAAAAGTTAATAAACAGAAAATTAAAAGGGATTAAAAATTAATCCCTGGAATTCATTACTCAGAGAGAGTTAAATAAAGAAAGCAGTAAGATTTCCGAGTATTGGACTTTTACAAGCATGACGACATAATTTCAGGTTTTGCAAACCGGCTCACAGTGAAGAGGATGAGCCAGCCATGCTGCGGTGCTCAACTGGGACTGGGAAAGACTTCTTCGCAGTGGGGAGCACTGCACTTTTATAGGTCTAGGGCAAGGCAGCTAGTGGCTTGCAGATGCCCAGCATGATAGACTAGATGGGTTTTCAGAGTGGAGGAGCCCAGAGTTTCAAAGGGCCCTAAACCACTGGTGTCCCCGACGGAGGCCTCTCACGGTGCTTCAGTCCAGCAGGGTGAGGTGCCCAACTCCATTGCTTAGGGAGGCTGAGCCTGTCACACCTGTCACAACAGCAGTGGCACGACTAGGCCTTTATTATGTCCTCCTGATGGCCCCTTATTAATTTAAGATGATAAAAGCTTTTGAAAATCCAGCCCTTTATGGCTTCCTTGAAACTAGAGCATCCAGGAGGCAATCTGTCCGAAACCTGGCTCTGGCAGACTGGAGGGACCATCTGGATTTCAGATACGTGGAGGAGCAGCAGGTGCTCAGCACCACCTGCCACAGGTCCCTCACTTCAGGCTGCTCTCCTCATACAGGCAGTGGAGACAGTGTACCCCTCAGGGGGCTCTTCCGAATGGCTCCCTAACACGCTCCTGTGTCTCACCCTTCACTGCCTGGGGTTGCCTCGAGCAAATCGCCTCAAGCCACAGTCCAGCTGGATGCCCGAAGAGAGCCAGTGAGCAGTCTCCTTCCCTCCTCAGGCCCTAAGAAAACTGGTTTATGTGTGGAGGGGATGGCAGAGGTGGCTGTGAAACCACACAGATATTTGGCCCTGCGAGCCACCCCCAGCTCACAGGGAAGGGGGAGCCACTGTCTCTTGACTGAAGACAGACCTTGCACCCTGAAAGGGCTGGGCTGCCCTGCAGGGCAGCTTGCATTAGTCACTCTTTGGGGTGGAATAACAAGACAGGAGGATCACTGATCTCCTTGTAACTACTTTTCTATGGTTGTACAGTGATTTTGTCTGATTTAGTGATTGTCAGTAGGAGTCCATGCGCAAGGGGTTTTTGGTTTGGTTTTGTTTTTTTGTTTTTTTTTCCTTTTTCTTCTTTTAATTGAAAGCTGGTTTTATCTTGTCCATTGAGTGACACAGTAAATAATAGAGAGTGGCTACTCGTGCCTGTTGTGTAAATATATTATATATAAAATTATGTTATTTCACCACAAATATGGTGCCTGAATAGGAAATGGATTCTTCTGAGAAAATTCAAAGCAAACTCGCATCCAAATTATTATTTATGCATCTAGGTTTTAAGGTCTATTTTTTCCTGCAAATTAGACAGAGTTAGCATCTCTCACACAGCAAGAAGAGTTCAATTCTGTCTTTTCTTCTTGCTTGGCAGTACCACAAAGTGCAATTTATAAAATCAGTACGGCATATTAAATATTGAAAGTGCCATATTGCAGTGAATACAAAATTTTGCAGTAGTATTTCTTTGCACTTTGTTGCATGCCAGCGTGCTAGGTGATAGGAATAAGTATTTAACAATGCTTTCACACAGTGCTAGAATTGTCATTTATAGATAAACAAGTGTTAGACTATGGGCTATGAAGTGGGTTTCAAGGCTGTTTTAAGCCTGCTTTTCTTATCACCACACCTATTTCAGAAGAAGAAATATTATTAGGAAGTTTAGCTAAGCCAGGTAGAGAGATGAGCAATGCAGTTGGCTTTTAATTTGGAAAAGCATCTGATATAACAACATGGGATCTATTAAAAGATACCAGGGTATTCAGTAGAGTTAAGATGAAACAGGGGCTTGTATATGGGAGACTTTTCCAGCATTGCCACTGCAGAACAATGACATCTCTACACTTGAAATGGAATAAGGTTTCTAGTATAGCTATTTCATCCCGGCTCCCAAAACAGCCACTTTATTCAAGAGAAATATTTTTTTTACTCCAAAAGAATGATTATTTCAGGTTGAAACTGATGCCATCCCACAGCAGCACCAGTATGGGGAGACACAGCAATACATGCCTCCAAGGCAGTTTTGCCAGGACATCTCTCTGTAGACAAGCCCTTGGCAGAGAACTAAGGCAAAAACTTGCAGCATGCTCTGGACGAGGGGATTTGCGGGTTTCCACAGGTCTCTACTGACAGTATCACAGGACTGGGATGTGTTCCCAAACTTGCTGTGGATGAAGATGCACCTAACAGTGAGAAAAACAAGCTGTCTGTGTTTTTCAGTTATTGCTGGTAAAAAAATTGCCTGGAAAGATTCTGAGTGGAAGAAAAACTCTCCACCTGTACCAACACCAGTATTTTCTAAATTTATCCTAAGATATATTTTTCTGACTTTTTATTTTGCTAGTTGTCAGGTCTTACTTCATTCTGTTAAATGTGAATGGGAAAGGCAACTTTCAAATGATCCAGTTTTGGAAGTAGCAGGCTACATTACAAGGCACAACATTTCCATTTTTCTGTAACAAAACAAACAAGAAAAATCTTACAAAACCCAACGAAGTGAATTTTTGTAGTACCATAAAAAGCAGAATGGTCATAAAGAAATAGAGCAGGGAGAAATGGCTTTGGGAATGTGTGTCTACACATGTATGGTATGAATAAAATGAAGGGAAATAATGAACGTTGGAAGCTGGCCATGTTTCAAAACCAGACTTACCCACGTTGAGCAGGGCCTACAGTGCACAGTCACTTCTAACCCTTTGAGGTTTCCTACAGCAGCCAGAGGGAGATTTGCATGGATAGGGAGAAAGACACCATCTTTTTCAGACCAAGCAAATTAAATCCAGGATACTTCCATGCAGATCCCTGGGAAAGAAAGTCCCTTTGTTAAGATTATTATTAAAATGTGTTAAATTTCTGCAGCAGATCTATCTTGATGGCCTTCTGCACAGTGAAATCCAGACAGTAATTCTGAGCAGGTAACTCCCTGTGAACACCACCATGTTAGCTCTTCTTGCCACCATCTGTTTTAAATCTCTCCATGTTTCATTTGTCTATAAATAGTATTGATGTGTTTCAGAAGATCACTGTCCCAGCTGGATGCTGCCATCCCCTGCCCATTTGTGTTTCAATCAACACTGCAGTCTGAGCTCCCTTGTCAAATGAGAGCTGACAAATTAACACTCATTACACTACTTCCAATGATTATAAACTACGTCGTAAGTTATGAAAGGCAGGGGTTTTTCCAACCCCTTTAGACCTGTGAAACAGCAGCCTCCTCCAATAAATGTCAAAGTCACAGCATTTCTTATTTTCAGTTTAGTCTTCAGAAAGGCTTGTTTCCTTAGTGATTGTTTCTGTACTTAAGAAAGAAGAGGAACACAAGCATATTTAATGTCTACAGCCTCATGCATTGCTCCAGAAGGAGGGAAAAAACCACAGCAGCCAATGCAGTGTTTTAATGCCAGTCTCTCCCCTCAGTAAAACTGATTCAGGCACAGCTGAATCAATCTTGATCCTGCCCATCATTTCACAATATTACACTTTTCAGCCCAGACCTGCATTTGTTATACACTAAATGCTTTCCCAAACAGTTCATAAAATATATCAGTAAGTATCCAAAAGCCATGGCTGAGGTTACAGGGAGTACAAGAGTCACAGAACTGGGAGTTTCAGGAAGAACAGAAAGTGAATTGCATGAGGGCATGGAGGGAGGTAATCAATGATACGCAAGGCAGGCCCATGGCACTTAAAAGCCACAAAGCTGTCATATTGTGCTTAGAGTTACTGGATTTCAAAGGAGTTTTTACAGAACCTGGTCTTTTTTTTTTTTTTTTCCTGCATGTGTCTTTTGCTTTCCTTAAAGAAAAAAAAAAAAAAAAAAGCTGCTAACTTCAAATTTGTCTTTCCACAAAGTTGATTTGACAAATAAGGCATAAATCCAGCATATAGAGAAATCCTTTCCATTCCCATGAGCTTTTGATCTTTCCTGTGAGACTGCACTATTTATGTAAATATACCTGAAGACACTTTCTATAAGCTTTTAGTTTTCTATGATCTATTACTTTAGTGTTTATTAAAGAAACAAATGTATAGAATTATTAAGCATTCAGGTGAACACAACAAAGAAACACTTCAAAAAAAATTGTTCTGGATAAATAACTCTCCAGAATCACTGTACTGTTTTAATTCTGTGATTACTTTCTTTGCTTTGAAAAATTAAACTTAAAAGAAAGGCCTTATAATAAATGCTATGTGCATCTTAACTGTGTTACTGAGCAAAATCAATCTGGCAAACTCCTATTGCAATTTGTGATTTTTAAACCCTTAAAATAAATGCTTTTCGGTATTGATTTTTTTTAATTAAAAATACTTCCAAGCATAAATTGAAACTGATGCCACCACCTGGGAAGATTTACTTGCTGGCATGCTCCAGCCACACAGTCTCTCATGATGTCATCCCCTAGTTGTTCCAAGGATGCCTCAGCATTGAGTAGATCTGGTCACTGCTCGGCCTAGAGGGACATTTGTGGGCAGTAAGATTTTTGTCACCCAGGAGATTTCCACCTAGAAGCTTCCCTGTGTTGCAAAGGGACCCATGCTGGAATGATCATCTCTTCTGCAGCGTGGATGGGAAATTTGTTATGGTCAGATGGCAAGTGTGCACTCTCTCCCTTATATTTCCTGTTCACTGTACTGGCTTCTTTTTTGGGGGTGGGGGGCACGGGGAAATGAACTTTAAAGGATTTAATGAGAAACCAATTTGAACAACAATTTATCACAGACAGAGTGAATTTGCCTTTTTGCAAATTGATTTTTGTAACAAGTTATTTATATGATACTACTTAATAAATTGTTTTTTCTAACTTGTTTTTTTTTTTTTCCTAGTTCTCTCAATCTGTGTTTTCTATTTACAATGCTATCATAAAGATAGGCTTTCAGAAAGATGCTGCAATCACTTTAAGACACAGGGGTAGACTGACTTAGCCATTTTTAAGTCTCTAGCTTGCAACGTGCTGCAGGAGCAGTAGGATGACTATTGTGTGATCAGTGAGGCCTCCCAAGAGAGTGGTATAATTTCAGATGGCATCATTTAGTAACGCTTACTATAAGGAGGATATTAGTCTACGATCACAAGACAAATTTTGACTAGCCAAGGTTTCCCAGGAAGTCCAGCAAGAGCTTTGTCAAAGTAAAGCATGTGGAATACCTTCCTTGAAGCATATACGGATCATATAATTTATAATAGCACTGGTCAGTTATTTGACTTTCATGGTATGAGGTCCAAAAAAGACTTAAGGCCTTGGTCACTTATGAAGACTCCAAATGTCATTTGTAATATCTTTCTACATAAGGAGAACAACCTCCAGAGAAAGTTATTAATTTTAAGACTTTCTTGATAAAAGATCTGTCTGTATCTCCAGAAATTCCATCATATTTAAATTTCTTCGTAAAGACAAGGAAAAGAAAAGAGTGGGAAAGGTCACAGAAAAGCAGTACTTCATCAAAAGCATTAGAACAAACCACAAAAAGCAACCAGTTTAACACTGAAACTCATATGTGGTTTATGAAAGAATAGAGTAACTACTGTAACCTGTGAGAGGAATTAGCCTAAACGTCCATCTGTAATCTGTGGTGGACCTTCAGAATAAAACTTCTCTGTGAATACCCAAAGAATCCAGTGGTTTTAGACATTCAATAGTGGACTATAAGGTTATAAATACAAAATAATTAAAAATTTTTATTTTTAACCATCTAATTATCTGAACACCAAATCAAGCACTGCATTGTACATGGAGGATGTATCTATTTCCTCTCCACAATCTTCAGTAAGGACACACACTTGCAGGTGGCAGTGTAGAGAGGTTGCAGTTACCCCATCTCTTGGCTCTGTTATTAGCGCAGCCCTACAAGATTTCACAAAACATCAGCTTGAGGTTTTGTCTTCTAAACAAAGACAGTAGCAGCATCAGGAATCTGTTGTCTACCTGCTGCTGAGAGGTGGTCCAGGTTCTGCTACCCTCCACGTGTGCTGAGGGTCTGAGTGCCAGAAGCAAAGCAGAAGGACTCTACGACTTTTATTTACACAAAAGGAGAATCTGCCATACTTCTTATTTGATTTACTATATCAGAGCTCCTCAATCACAAAGAAAAGTCAACTAAAGATTTCAGCCAGAAAACATATTTGATTCTCAGACATTAATTTATCAGGTTTATCTATATAAAATAACTCCCCCCAACAAGCAAGACACAAACTACCAATTTCCCAATATTCATCTTTCATTAAGACACTACTGAAGTAATCACAGAGACAAGTTAGCTAGACAAGCCATTAAAACCTCTTAGTTTACAGTCTCTTAGTTTAAAAAAGTTTAATAAGTCTTTGTTAAATTTCAAGGACAGCTCAAACAAGGAAACCAAAGAAAGGAGCAATACATTTAACTGATGCTTTAATACTTGTCTAAAAATTGGAGGAATGATCACTTACATGAGCAGCCAAGTCAATTCAGTGTTGGTCCTTCCAGTTTTAATCTCAATGTTACTTTTAATGCTGTAAACAAAATCCAAGTTTGTGGCATAAGGTACAGACATTTAAAAACAACAAAAAAGGGACATATTCTTATCCAAAGCCATTGAAACCTTTCCTTTTTCTTACTAGCACTAGTACATCTTTCCCTGTTTTTAGCACAGCCAGCTATCTAGCGAATATGTACCTTCTACATTTTCTTTTCTCCAAACTGACTGCACCAACTAACAGGTTCTCAGCACCTGTCTGTCTCCACATCAGATCCCCATGTATCTTTGCCTCTCTAATCAGAAAAGCTGATTCCACTTTTCTTATTCCCCACAAACTATAAAGCAAACATAAGCACTGTCAGAGGTCCTCAGTGACTCACTATTTCAGAATCACTCTAGTATTTATTATGCATTTTTCAACCTTGGCACACCAGAGAGTACACAAACCTGTGTATGCTTTTACTAGCTGTTGAGATATTCATGGCCTGATAGGATCTTATAATGTATCTTACTTTATTAAGCAAAAGAGAAAAACTTACTAGCATCAGGGGAACAAAATCAGGAAGACTGTATATGCTGACCTGAAACTTCCAAAAAGCTTTGGACTAGTTCCTCCATCATTAAAACAAACAAAAAAGAAAAACCCAAACCCAAGAGTCATCTGTACACAGCTTTCCTTCTACCCCCCTGCTGGAACTTTGCCTTTCTTTACTTAGAACTTTACTGGCTGTCTGCTCATGCATGTATCTTAATTAATAAACAAATGAATAAATCCCCTCCTGATTACTTTTACATGTTTTTCTAAACATCTGTTTCTACCTATATTGTTAAAAAGGCTGATCTTTTCTACAGTTCAGCTGGTGAATTTATTTCTCTCTGTCTCAGGATGCATTGGGCATTTCATGTCAGTTATCTTAATAGGAAGCAAGCTTAACCCATTTACCAATTATAGCTCCAGCTTATTAAAACAAACAAACAAACAAACAAACTCTTAAACATTCTTTAATAAAATAAAATAAAACCAAAAATGCCCCAAAGAACAAACCTAAACTTTAGTAGCAAGACATTGAAAAGAGGACTGAATAAAAGAGCCCTGGTAAGTGAAAGAGTGAGAAGCCAGTGTAGGGACAGAAAGAGAAAGTGGAGTCCAACTGACTCAGTCTCTGACAGAGCATTTCTGTAAGTCTGCTTATTGTTGGCTCACAGAGGGTGCACTCTTCACTCTGTTACTTGTTGCATGTACTTTTCTCCCCCATGTACCAAGGCATCCGTGTCAGAACCAAAAAACAGAGCTAGGTGCACTTTTGTTTTGCCACAGCTGAGGATTTTGATTGCCCAACTTTTTTACAGAGTATGGAGCCAGGTTCTCTCTGCGTTTTTTTTCTTACACCAGTCTCAGACTTCATTGCTTGTGTTTGGGTAGACATGAACATAATACCTATTGCCAAAGACAGAAAGCCTAAAGGGATTAAAGGAATCCAGTGACAAGAGGGACCAAGCCACCTGTTACTGCTCCAAATTATGGCTGAGCTATCCATGCCTCTTCACATTACTTTCGTTCTCTTGCTTGCCCATTTTTTGTCACAGTGTCCAATGCATCCAATTTAGAGTTTCCTGTATCAGATATACCCCTTCTGTGAAGACAACAGATTTCAACCTTCCTATTTGGCTTCCCATGGGAGCCACCAGCTTTTTGAGAGGCACCCACCTTTTATGCACACGCTGGATACTAGTCTGAGAAGCTATGTGTAGAAATTATTCCACACATTCTACTATCTACTTCCACAGAGCACAGGATAAATGGGCAAAATATTTAGCCCAAAAGGTTAGAATATTCTTCCCACCTACAGCATACGCCAAGTACTGATCCAATGATGAGTGTTTCCCCCTTGCCAAATTCGCACGTTCAGAAATAGTAACTATGATGCTATTTTGAATTTGTTTTTTTCTGGTATTGTCAACATTTCTATAAACAATTTCTACAGTTGTTTTTGAGCAACAAAGAAAAGTCAAAACTGCACTTTGAGATTCACCGTTCTAATATCTTGGTATTTAATCAACCTGTAATATAATATTGATTACAAATGCCGTGGAGACAAGAGATTGGTGCTTGTCTTTAGAGCAAATACTTCATATAGCTCTTTATTGCAGAAAGAGCTTTTCAGATGTTTTGATACCAAATATCCATCTGGCCCATGGGCTCACTCGCTTGTGCAATCAGAATTTTAACATTGATTCTAGCAGGAGTGAAATGGGACTTCTGAAAGACAATACAGGTTAACTGTTTGATGACCAGCGTGAAGTGCAGCAGAGAACAAAGGGACTCATATTATAGATGTTGTTCCTGAGGACTATGAAATAAAAGAACCACATGCAAACAATGATCTCTGGCAGAAGCATCATAATATATAGAACATTGTGCCAAGACCTCAACATTTCATTTTATTGCCCATTAACAATTACCTTACAAACCCAAAAAAAGCCCTCACTGTGTGTCAGCTGAGCCATCATCAAATCCTGTCAGCTGTCTCCCTTCTCTCTCTCAATCCCTCCCCACTGGAATGTCATGTCCCTGCTGCAGGCAGTGCTTGCTTTGTGCCAGCTCTGGCCACCCCTCCTGCATATCCAGCCTATAGACCAACCAGACCAAAGATGAACTGCAAATTTATTTCGTTCAGCTCTTGTTCTTGCATTTCCTTTCTTTTAACCTCTGGATAGCCTACATACATTTGGAAACATTCACACTATATGATAACTATACACATATAAAGCTGTTATGCTGACAATCACTCAGTCCTATTATCTTCCTCCATCTTGTTTGTTGAAACCCTGTTTGGAACTTAGCCCATGCTCTGGTTTACCCCTACAAGTGTGAATGGACTATTGACATTTCACTGATGCTTATAGTTCTGGGCACACACTAGGTACCTTTTAATCATTAGTAATGTTCAAAAGACCTTTCCTGTACGTGCAGTACCGCCAGCACATGAGTTACTCCTGTGATTGCTGGAGCTAGTGTTGTGGTGAAGTGAGAACATGTGAACTCCAGAAGGTATTTTGACTACTCAAGTAAAACACTTTCCACTTAGACTGTTTTCCCACTGCCCAATCTCTATGGGACAGCAGTGAGTTAGAGGCCACCAGAACTCTTTCTAGGCTCCTTAGCAAATAAGACCCACTTTTTATTTGGTGTGAGGAGTGCTGAGTACAGGAAAGGCAGACACTAGTATTCCTCCAACACAGAAAGGAAGGCCCAGAAAGTAGCTTTAGGAAGCCCTTTTTCCTGGGAAAAGTGGCCAGCTAGTGCTCTCTTCCTATCCCTCTATCCCTTAGTACCAGCCATGGAAAAGGGACACAAGAGTCTGTCGGTGCTTGTCTAACAGAAGGACAAAGGAGTTGACACTTCAGGAAATGTAAAGGAGTGCTGAAGGTCAGCCGGAGAAACATTCCTGACAGAAATGTAACTTTGACTGTCATAAAGGGGTAGTGGACATATTTACATCCCTCCCATAAACCTGAATTCAGGCACACAAGAGCTGATCAAGAGGAACTCTGAAATCCAAAGACTGCTCCAAAAAACATGGAGTTGGTTTCTAGAACCTGATTTGGGCTCAGAAACTGCCTTTGAATTTTTTTTTTTATTTTATGATTATTCAGTCTGTCAGTTCATTGAAACTCAAGGCACTAGTCTTGGTGCATAAACCAAAAAATATGCATAAATCTGAGCAAGATTGGTGCCCTATTATCTTCAAGTCTAGGACAACGATTCAAACTCTAATCAGTCTGAACTATTATTTGAGAAAACACTTCCACACTTGTGAAGACATGCTGATATGCTGCAGGTATGAGAATTTATACTCTTAAAAAAATTATCACATATACTGTTAGGTACTATCAGTTCCAGTGCTCAAAAACCCTGATGCTTTACTGCATTAGATTCCTCATCCATTTGCTGTGACAACTTCAAGTCATTTACCATAAAGTCAGAATAAGAATACTTGCACAAAGAAGCTTTGGAGAGAATTCACAAACATGTGAATATAATCTAGGCCAGTGTTCGTTAACGCAATTAATGACATATTCACAAAGTTGCTCCATTTGAGGTGACAACTACTGCGCTCACTTCTTTGAAAGTGTCTCCATACAAATGTATTGGTGTATCCCTCTGCAATAAATGACAAAATGATGGCCTGTTTAATTTCCTATTATGTCCTGGATTAATGAAATACCCTCCTGTGTTGCCAATGGTTCTGCACCTGTAGGAGGATGCTTGTCTAATCAGATGTTGCTTTTTATGAAGTTAGCTTTGCTCTGCTGTGCAGTAATTCTATTTAAGTTGCACTGGGCTGCATGGTTTAGATGAATAAATAACACTTTGGCAAATATTGGTTGTAAAAGGTCTTGGAGTTAGTTTGTTTAGAAGAAAAAAAGAGAAGTCCCCAGTCTCCTCTTACAGTATGTGGACAGACCGCTGCATCTGTACAGACCAACAGAGCAAGCCAAGGAATAATTTATCAGGCTATTAAAGAAGAAGAAATAATAATGATGTTACCAAACATTGTTACTGAAACATTTATAGCCCCATCATACAAGCTATTCTGTACCTGAACAGCCTAAAACTCACACACATGTATGTGTTTACACAAAAAGATTATTCTGTGTTACAGATAATTCAAACTCAGTAATCACTTTCTTTCAAAAAAGTATTTTTGTTAGAGAAAAAGAGGTCAAATTTTTTGTGTTTTCTCATATTTACTTTTATATATGCAAGAAGAAATGAGTCTGCCAGGCATAAAGACACACTTTATGACTCAGACTTGTTCATAATTCTATGGAGAATTAGTATGAATTTGTATTTTGAGCTTCCTTAGCTATGGATGAGTTGAAAGACTTGATTCTTAATTTAAAATTTTTATTTATTTTTAAAATCATTTTGGTTACTCTGAAAGAAAATTTTCATCAGGGAAGCACTATTGGTCTTTTTAACTAAAGTGGCACAAATAGTATCTTTATAATGTGTTAGTATCTTTATAATGTGGTCCCTATTGTACTTAAGGCTTGAGCTACAATAAGCACAATGTTCCTTCAAATTCCCCCATCTAAAAGAAAGGTGATTTTCTGTATTCAAGCCTCTTGAACTAAGAAAGAAAGGGAGAAGAGGTAGATACAGCTCTTTGTAGTACTGCTTAGATGTGAAGGTTAATTATAAAGTGCAGGACTGTTTTTAAATGTTTCAAAATGTAAAATAGCACTGTATTCAGACCTGCCTCAGAAATGGACCATTCTAGTTAAAACTTTGAGAAATTAATTCCTGGGTCTGTTTCTTTTTACTGAGAAAGAAAACATAGTGGCCTTCTGGGGCAAGATCTTTAAAGATTTTCGATGAGATTTATGTGGCAGAAAGAGCTCTCAGAGACAAATCAATATAACTAAGTACAGCACTCTCATACAATCACACTGATCAGTAAAACTGGCTGCGTCATCAGAGGACTGTCATTTTCTCACTTGCATTGTGTGAAACTGCCTAATGTTTCTCACAACATTGAAACGAAACCCTCCAGTTGACAGCAGCCAGTGAAAACAGGGGGTTCAGGACAAAGGAGTTGTATCTTCTCAAGCTTGTGGGTTGCTATACACGTTTCTTTTTCTGACAGACTTGAGATTCCCATTGCCTGGCACCATACTGCCAGAGCAGGCCCATTCTCATATAGCAGCTGTACCTCTATTAGATAATCTTTATAAACAAATATAGGGCCAGAGATTGCAAGAAAAAGTATATTCTTGAACTTCTTATACATCCAACCAATTTCTTAATTTGGGGATATTTTTAATCAGTCTGTTTGCAAACAATGGAAATTGAATGCTAAGCAAGATGTTTCTGATCATCAGTTCTTCACTCTCTCATAATCAGATAAACTGACTTCATGGTGTCTTTTTGCTTGGCTCTTTCTACTTTACATGAATTCCCACTGCATGGCCCCTTGGCATGGCTCTGGTTTTGTTTTGCCGCTGTTAGGTATTTCCAGGTTGGTACTGCTGAGTGCCAACTCAGGGCAGTAGCTTTGCTGTTCTCAGCACTGCATGGAGAAAATGGCAGTTCTCACCCCAGCAAACTTACCAAGAACAGGTAGCAGATGTCTGAAGGAATTTGGGTGTAAACCAGCATCATGGTTTAAACCTGAGTGGCAGCCAAACACCACGCAGCCACTCACCCTCCCTCACCCTGGGCAATGGGGGAGTGAATTGGAAGTGTAAGCGTAAGGAGACTCATAGATTGAGATAAAAACAATTTAATAATTGAAATAAAAATAATAATGACAATAATAATAGTAATAATAGAAAATACAAACAAGTAATGCACAATGTGATTGCTCACTACCCACCAACTGATGCCCAGCCTGTTCCTTGTTAGTGATCCCAGAGAAGAGAGAATCCTGAAACCACAATCCCAGAAGCCAGAGTGAGCTTCCTGATCAACCCGTATCTATATACTGATCATGATGGTGTATGATATGGAATATTCCATTGGCCAGTTTGAGTCCGTTGCTCTGGCTCTGCTCCCCGCCAGCTTCCTGTGTACATGGGGCAGGACATGGGGAGTTGGAAAGTCCTTGATTTCCTAGCAGCAACTAAAAACATCAGTACATTATCAACATTCTTCTCATATCAAATCCCACAAACCTACTGAATTCAAAACACAGCACTATGCTAGCTACTAAGAAGAAAAAAATTATAGCTCTATCCCAGCCAAAACCAGGACAACCAGTAAAATCAGGAAATTAAGGATTAAGAACTCAGCCTGCCTAGTCCCTTCTGAAAATATTGTTAAACATCTACATGCAGGTCAATGTGCTTAAATATAGGTTTAGACCTGGCCTGGCCTTTCTTAAATTGAAAAGCATCCAAATCAGGACATGCACACTGAATGCCATTCTTGCATTTTAATTTCAGAGCACAGACTTTGCCTGCTTGTTCAAATGCACGCACCAGACTCACGTATATACCACAAGTTATGCAGAACCTATGCAAGTCTGGACAGCTTGCAAATAAGATATGCACTAGTGAGAAGTTAAAGAAATAGGAATATAAAGTCTACTTGAAAAAAATGAAAGCTATAGCAATACAAGAATTTTGTCGCTGATGGACATTAAATCACAAACCAGTGTGATAGAAGAGATAATATTATGCATTACCTCACAGTATTTTACAGTCAGTTTTACTACTTAACTATGTCTTAAACACATGAAAAAAAGATTGCATGTAAAATTAGTCAAAATGCTTAAGGTGTACCTGTGATAAGAGATGGGGAGCATACAAATTAGGAAAAGAGATAAAAAAAGAAAGGAACTGAAAAAAGCAACACAGGGGAAAAGAGAAACATCAGGAGGGAAATGAACATAGCCCGTAAATATCTTCAAGATAACAACGTAAATGAAGGAAGGAACACCAAGTCTCAGAAAAACAAACAAACATACAAAAAAACCCACCCAAAAACCAGAAAAAGAAATAATAGCCATAAGCAAAGGAAGGAAAAGTTGAGACTAGATCAAAAATCTTAGAGTAATTAGGCTAGCAAAAAACTCAAAGGTAGCTGAGGTGCAATTAATGCACATATTTAAGAACACTGGACCAAGAATAAACGGATGAAGAGAGCAGTCTGTAAAATTTAAGTTTTGAGGGGAAACAAAGAAGAAAGTCTTCCCTGGCACCCTGTCTATGACTTTTCTCCACAATTGTCTGATCAGCTTCAGCTTGGTACAGTGTTCAAATTTTTACTTGCGATATACTTGTTTTCTCATTACACCTGCTTGTTCGTAATTTTTTTTTTTTTTGTGACAGCTGACATCAGTGCTATTCCTTTCTTCCTTTTTATCTTATTTGACTTCTCATTAGTTATACTTCAGTCACCGCATCTCCTCAGCTCATCATTTTGCTCCCTTTCCATCCAGCTCCTTCAATCAGTATATAGACACAGATGTTTCTTTTGCAGTGAGCACTGATTTGACTGTATGTTCCTTCGGTTGCATTTGCTTCAAGCATTTTGAGTTCTGTCATGTTCCAAGAGAGCCTGTAGCTGTTCAGGTATAAGCGGCAACTGTTAAAAACTGTGCAAATGGATGACCCTTGTTCAACATGGGGTTGGTTTTCAATGTGTCTTTTCTTTCAAGAGACATCTGTGTTTCAGTAAGTGCATTATGATTTAGTACACAGCATAGATGTTATTTCATCGCAGTATCTCCTTGATATTTTGACAAACTGTAAATTCATGCTTTTAAAGCCTCAGCTACTCACGGGCCAAGGTTTCCTTTCAAGGTTCAACTTTCAGCTCAATATAGATGCTTATTAAAGTCAAGGGAAGGATCCGATTAACTCAGATGAGTTTAGAATGAGACCTTATACTTCTATTCAAGCTTAAGTAACCTAGAACATAATTTTGACATTTGGATTCTTTACTGTGTGGTTATAACAGCTTCTACTTCTGCTATCACAGAGAGCATTCTAATTCAATTGTCTGGTTTAAGTCCTCATGCAACTCTACATATCCTTGTATACAAGTGCTCAAAAACCCATGACAGACTTACTTACACTTCCAATACTATAAGGTCAAGAAGTGCTATTTTCTGCTTTTGCAGATAAGCAATTGACTCTCAGTTAAAAAGAAGTTTGGCATCTACATAACCTCGATGACCTATGACACGAGGTCTTCTGTGATGTCCTAGTAGTCCTTAAGCTTTTCCTGGAAAAATCACTTCAGCCCAAGTCTCCCAGTGTGTGGCTGTAATGCAGGGAAAGCTGGATGGAGCCACAGCACTGCTATGGATGTGTAATAGTAAGGAGCTTGTGCCAGCCCAGGGACACTGACAGGAGGTGAAGAGAGAAAGGAAAGATAAAGTTTATAGTCCCTTAACATTTTCCTCCTCATTTTGCCATTCCGAAGTTGCCCTTGCTGGGGTTAATTAACAACTACGCCTGCCAGTGCTAGAGGAACAAAGCAGACTGCAGTTTTTACCCCTCTCCTGCATTTTCCATAGCAGTGACCGGACCTTGGGATGTAACCTTTGTAAATGCTCTCTCATTACCTTCCTACTAATTAGGCTCATTTCATTTATGAGGTATATTATCTGGGGATTTTATACAGTTTAACACATTAAAAAATAAAGCTTCTTGACATTTGAAAATACTCTCACTTTGGAGAAACTGTCACTATTCCTCACATGTGCACATAAGGGGATAGTTGAAAGAGTCATCTGGGGATAAAGAAGTGTCATCCTCACAGCAATGGTTATGTAAAGTGTTAAGAAGGCTATGCCATGCTGGCTCAATTTGAGCACTTGTGTCTTATTACAACTACATGCCACAAATGTTTAAAGCCTAAATTCAACTCATCTAACTATGAGCACTGGACTAATCAGAAAGATAAAAGAGCTGTCATCCTTCAGTTCTCAGACAAGAGTGGGTGATTCAACCTGCCCAAGACATGAACTAGTCTCTGGAGGTGCTTTGTCTCTTCCCTTATCACAGCAGGGGCCTAGCTATGACTTCAGTGCCTACTATTTGCTAGGTTGTGTTTCAACCTTAGAGTTTAGTACAGTAGATGAACTTGCCAGGAGTTCTTGAGTTTGGGGCATTTTCTTTTTCTATAGATGCAACTTGCTCCAAGGTCTAACTTCAGACATGGTCCTGAAAAGCCTGTTGTGCCAGCCTATGCTTCCCTTCACCCCTCTGTGTGCTTACATGCATGGAAACTGAAGACATCACTGAAAATTCATCATAGAGCAGCGGAAGACAAACTGGCACACTTCCTCCATGATGTTGGCTAAGGTACTTAAAAAACCAGAGGCTATTCTGCAGAGTCAGGTACATTCAGAGGTCACTGGTATTCACCTTCATCAAAATAACAGCCCTCAGCCTTTTCTCCACTATCCCCCCCTTGGAAATGCGAGAGGGATCAATGAGGATTAGACTCCTGAAAGTGCCATGCCAGAACTTAAAAAAAAAGGAGTTTCTTATCTCTGTACACTGGAGCCTCTTCTGATGGGGTGTCTCCTCCAGACTTACCTTCTCTACATATGCTTCCTTGTACAGAAAATTTGCTGAACAAAAGAAACTGAGTTAAGGTGAACATCTTGAGTTGTATTACAAGTTTTAAAACAGAAGGATGTGATCTATTCTGAAAGTCCCTGATGATTTATTTAGTGGGCATATTTTTACATTGTTTCCTTTAACATCAGAGAGCCTTTGGAGAGGCACAGCTTTTATCTCATCTCCTTTAAAATCGCACCGCAGATCTCAAAAGAAAGACGATGTCATGTCAGAATTTAAAACGTTCACCTTATGGCTGTCACCAAAAGTAGATTAAATATGTGCCACCAAGTTTTAAATGATTGCTTATGCTGCCAGTCATAGTCAGATTCTTAGCTGAATGATATAAGTTCCCACTATTTCCCTGAAAGCGATGAAGCTGAATCTTTTTATACCTGAAAAGGACCTGGCCCTTAAGTTTCAGAGTCTTCCAAATCCAAAGTAATTGGATCCAATTTAATAATGTATTATCAGAACCTATTTTTTATTAATTTGACTATTCTCTCACTCCTCTCAGGCTTGGTACTTACAGTGTAGCTCTACTGTGAAAAACGATGTAAAATTAGCACTTTCTTACTCAGCAGATCCCTTTCCTGTGTGAGATCAGAAAGAGTGCTTCTTAACCTACCACAAAAAGTACTGGAATCTTATTTTTTCCCCCTTCCCTGCTTTCCATCCGGCAAAACCAATACAGCTGAGAGAAAGCAAACAAGACAGGATTTCTGGCTCGTGTATTCACTATCAGACAAACTCCAGGGCCGCCTGGGCAGCCTGCAGGTCTCTGGACTGTGACCACCATGACACTACCACTGCAGACAGCGAAAGGCTATACGTACAAGCAGAGCTTGTAAAGTTGTGGCCACTGATGACACGCAAGTCAAAACAATGCAAGTTCTCAATGCTAGCTGATGTGCTTAATTCAACAGTCACGTGCTAAGATTAATTTTAATCTTAGCCATAAGCACTGCAGGATCAAGGCCACTACAAGTCTAGGGACTAAAACCCAAATGAGGCTATTTGTTGATGTGTTGTAAAACATTTCAGGTGTGAACATTTCTGTGCAAATCCTGAGGGATTCGCCTAGCTAAAATAGATTATGGAATCAGATTGAGGGTCCTCAACTCAAGTAAGGTTTATGGACAATTTCTTACATTTTAAGAGGGAAACTGATTGTTCTTTCAGAGAGAGATAAAGTAATATTAGTTTAAGATCTCTTGTGGAAGACAATATATTTTGAGGCAATACTCCTTCCAGTGTATCCAAGTATTTATTTTTTTCTTCTTTTCAAGATAAGTTCTTTCTAAAACTCACACTACAAATTCAGGATTAGTTTCCCCCAAGAAAGTACATGCAATACATAATAAAAATAGGAATTTGCAAAGGCACTTTCAATTTCCCTTTGCCATAAGACATCATTTATTACCAGAAAGTTCTTCAAGCTTAGGCAGTCTCTAACATATGACTAAATCTGAAGTCACTTTGTCTGTCAAAAGGTAAAGGTCAAATGAGTTATAAGGGCAGCAAGGTCATCAGAAGTTGTTCTCTTTGGACCCAGTGTAGTAGAAAATATCTTCAGTCTTCCAAACAACTCAAGTCCCAAGAGGCCACAAATCCTAGCTTTGCAACAAGCCAACCTATTCAACACAAAGGTCAGTATCATTAAACAGAATAAACAAACCAATCCTATAGCCAGAAATGACAGGTCTGCCTAGGAGGCGAAGGAGTCATGCAGCTGTCTCTCTGGGCCTCCTTCACTCCCACACTTGTACAGTTCCAAACTTCTTTGTACATGCACACGCATTCTTGTCTATTTGACTCCATACACATATATGCATACACGTATCTGTACAACGTATGCACAGGTGGGATCAGGCAAAAATCTCCTCAAAACATGGGAAGCCAAGAAATAAGCCATTATCAAACAGTGCAGGAGAACAGCTGATTGAACTGAGCTCTTCTGCCTGTGTACTGTCCTCTGTACCTCTAGTCTTCCTCCACACTGCCTTGCAAGTACTACTATTTTGGTCAGAGATTAAGCAGCTTGTTAAAAGAGAGGTCCTGGTTCTACCTTAAGCTCTCACTCCCATCTCACTGATTTCTGCCAGACAAAGCTGGGCCAAGACCCATGCTTATTCCTTTGTTTGCCTTCTTACCAGCTGAAGATGCACTGGATGTGTCCCACTAGCCTGCCTTGGCATCGGTGCCCAACGCTCCCAGCCTGAGGACCATTCTCAAGCAGGCAGTGAGTGGTCTTTCCCACCTCCACCTCCCATTACTGCCATGGGGGTTGGTGGCCCCTAATCCTTCTGCAAGAGCAAGTACATATGACAGCACAAGACTAAGAAGAGGGGACGGTCTTCTCTTTCAGTGATGTTAACCCATGGGCCCCTCTATCTATCTATGGCCATTACTGGAACACAAACAATTTATCTTCAAGGAACTAAGGAAATTGCTTAGGCACTTCAAAATCAAGTACTTTGCATAAACGAGAGCACAGATGCTTGCATACTTATTTTCTTTCATAACCATGCTGGAAGTATATTATATGTGCTTAGAGCCATACTAACCTCTAATGGGTTTGGTGAGGATACGATCAGACTTAAAAATCCAACAGCCATTAACGCCTGGCTGTGAATCCAGAAGAGAGATGTGCCTTGTCCTGTGTGTGTATAATGGAGCCAATGCCAGCTCTGCTGCAGCACAATGACACTGCTTGTTGCTACCCAAGTGACACTTGTTACACACACCATCACAATGTGCTGAGTGGCGAACCTTGGAGCCGTGAGCCTGAGCTGCCACAGCAGGACCTCAAGAGCAAAGGCAGGCAAACATGAACATGCTGCCTGCATAGAAAGACTCCTACCAGGCAGCACCAGCCACTTGAATATTCTTTCACTTTTTTTAATTACTTTTATAAGCTTTCAGTATGAAAGAGATTATGTAAACCACATTCTAGTCTGCTGTGCGTGAAATTTTAAATGTCCGCATTAATGCAGAAATAAAATAACTACTGTATCTAAAGCTATATTCTGTAAATGAGTAGCTATGTGGTATGAAGAGAGAATCAATCTCAGCTGGGACTTGACAGACTCAGGTTTTGTTCTCATTTCTACCCTTGACCTGTTTGACTTTGAGTAAGTCATTGCTTTCTATTTCTTTCTGGGTCAGGGACTGCCTGTCATTTTGTGTTCATAGTTGCTGGCATGAAAAGCCCCAGTGCTAGTGAAGATCTCTGGATATCACTACAATACAAACAATATTTAAATACCTGTTAAACAATGAACGCAGAGGAGACTTTTTCCTTGGTAAAAAAGTATCATGCTGCAGTAAGTGAAAACTGCAGATGTTTTGTAAATAAATATATATATATATATACATATACACACACACATACATATACATGCATTTACCTAAACACACATATTCAAATATGTTCCTAATTAAACTCAGGATACCTACTACAGCTTTGCTAGATTATTTCCCACCTCTGTATCTTAAGATATTAAATTTTTATCACCTCACTTCAAATAGAAAGTATTGATTTGTTACATCTCTAAGTTTTATACTCTGCCTCTGCATAAATCTCAATGCATTTTTTTAAAGCTATCATTACCTCAAGCACATGGCACAATTGTATTTACATCAGGGTGAAACCCCATATTTTTCAGTATGTATTTGAAAGTGGTTAATATATTTTTCTATCCAAATCAAGCTGCTTCTCCACTGTCAGTATTGAAATAGGCCTTTCTCTAGTGTTTTAGGTAAGTGACCTGTCATTTCTTAAATCTCTTCTTGCTTACATGTATAAATGTCTGTTTGTATGCTGCCAGCTGAAACAGATGCCAAACTTAATGCAATTGCAGAAATTCACAACATAAACTGGAAAAAGTACATCACTACATGCCTGAAGACTTCTCAATCTCTCTTAAAATGTCTGACAGAATCCCCTCAAAACTGTGCTGTAAAGATTCAGTATTTTCTTTGCATGGGTGGGCAGTGAGGCTTTTGTTCATGCTGTTGGCACTTGATTTCTGATATAAATATTGAGGTATGACATGCGATGGCAAAGAGTTCAAGGTCATTATTTTATTTTCTACGGTGGGCAAGGAATTGATGCCGTATCTGGTAACCAGAAGTAAGGATCAGGGAACTTTGTAATAGGGCACAGTAGTGTTAAGGACCACATTAAAAACCAAATAAACAAACAATGAAAAGATTGAAAAAAAATTTTAAAAATGAAAGAAATGGGAGCAAAAGGAATGGAGTCTTGAAAACCAGTTGCTGGGTAATCCCATTGAGTTCAATGAGAGTTTTGAGGGCTTGTAAGATTGGCAGTGTCCCACCATTTTGGATGTCTGGTCAAGCCCTGATTCAAAAAAACAGTGAGCAATAACACATAGATTGTTTTCAGTTGTTAGTGTACAGACCAAGACAGGATATTGGTTGTAAAATCTGACAGTCTGACAGGTGGAAAACATATTTAAAATATATGGTTTGGTTTTTGGAAGAAGACAACAGTATTGAATGAGAGAAATTTTAAACATCAAAGATTAAAACTGGGTTTTTTTCTTACTTTTTCCTTTGGATGGCATAATATTTATTTTTCTTAATGATGACAAAGCTAGAAGATTCTCATGTATTTGACAATGTTTATCATCACAACAACAGAAGGTAAGAGCAGCAATTTTGGATGGCTTGTCCATTGAGGTCATTAAAAAAATCTTTGAGAATTTTAATAAACTTTTTTAAAAATAAAAAATAAGTTTATAATTGGATATTGAATGACATCAGCATTTTCAAGTTCTGCTGGATTGGAAAGTGGTCGCTTTTTGTTTACCAGTTCAAGTAATCCTCTGGAAACAGAGCTGCAATATTTGAATTATAATTCTAGTTGGCAGCAAAAACTGGTCATCATGTCAGAACTGTTCTGACACAGTAAATGGCTGAAGTAATGACAGGAAGAAATCTGTAGGGAAGTAATTTTTTTTTTTTTTTTTTTTTTTTTAGAAATGTTAGCTCAAGCTTTCATCAGTGGGGTCCCATGGGTTCCTATGACCACCATCCCCATCTTTAAATAAAGTAACAAGTTACACTCACCCGTCACTGCTGCATCACTTCTGGACCACTGATGTATGAGTGTCTGCACCACTGAAAGTTCACAACTTGTCAGCTCAAGAGTCTGTCCTTTGTTAATGGATTATTTTTGAAATGTCTGCTGTAATGGGAAGGTTTTATTTTTTTATTTACTTTTTCTAAAATGTGTACAAGCCACACACTGTTTGGGCTCTGGCTTCTCATAGTAAGAGTCCCCAGTTTTAGAGATCTTGATCATTGCTTCCTAAGACTCCACAGGTAAAAGCATGAGGGTGACAGTGCCCAGCCTGCATGGCCAAGTTATCTTTTTTTTTCCCCTCGAAGACACTCTCAGGCATGGGAAGAGAGCTGTAGCATGCTTTCGAAGAAGATACTTAATCCACAGACTAAGACATCCACTAGGTAAGACATCATTGCCCTACCACGGACCTCCTGAGGCCTGGACCCAAATGACCATTTTGTCCTTGTTTTCATCTCTCAGCAACAGAATGCTGTGAAGAGCAACAGAATCACATACTTGAGGCATTCAGGTATGATTGTATTGTAAGTCACAGTATATAATTTATACTCTTCTTCATGAAAGATTTTTGAATCCTTCTGAGGAAGGAAGTAATGATCTACACAAAGGGAAATACACCTAGTTAGCAAGGTTTTGGGTGTAATTTGGTGCTCCCTTTGTTATCAGTAGCAAGCAGGTGAAGAAAAGGGCCTTCTGGGGTAAACGTGCTCCCTGAGGGAAATCTGAGTAGCTGCAGCATGTAAACTATTCCATTTTAAGGACCCCAGAAAAATCTGTGAAATTTGAGGGTACCTGAAAAAACAGACATGGGAATAAAAAAATCCAGGAGAGCTGGAGTACATTGCCTCTCTTTTCTTTGTCTTTGAACAGTCTTTGTCTTTTCACTTTTTAAAAACAGGGGAGATCTTTAATTTCTCTCCACAGACTCAGCCTACCTGTTCTGGCCAACACACTCAGCTGCAGCTGGCGGGGTCAGCCTCTCTGCACTGCTTTCGTGACTCCCTGGTGGATCTTCCAGCATGCTGATGCCAGCCAGCGCACTCCCATCAGCAATGCTGCTTTCCCTCTGTTCATTACCTTCCATGGTCAAGAATGTGCCTATGAGCAGAAAGCACAGACACAAGAGCCTAGGATGGTCTTCTCTGTTGCAAGGTTCAGAGGGTTCCTCTAGCTGAGTGACTCACTGCAACAGAAGTGAGATAGCCTACCATGAAGAGAAGAAAATATGGAAAACAAACCAGTGAAAGTCATTGGCCCTTATTTCCTTCTACAGAGAGAGAATTGCTTTAAAGGAAGAATCCAGAGAAACATTAAGGGGATGTGATGGATGGTCTTACCTATGTTTCATTGATAGGTGGACATAGTATATCCATAAACATAAACAATTTGCTAAGAAACACACCATCTGTAAACTCAAGCTGGGAACACAAAACACGTCAGAATATGAGGGAAGAAAAAGTCATGAAATACTTAAAAAAAAAGCTCCCTAAAATAAAAATCTTCACCTTGCCTATAACTTGAAGTGACCAGTACACCTCCAAGATTTGCAATACATTTTACAATGAGAAATTATGTCTTCAGAATACAAGGAGTTAATCTATTTTTCACTGGTGGATGGTCTAACGAACAACTCTGCAGTAATAAATGGTATTGAGATGTGTCCATGACAGATGAGAGATCGGATTCCCTGCTCTGCCTACCATATTGTTATGGCAATTTTTTTTTACTCTAATAAGTAAATGTAAGTTCATTATGCTGCCACCAGCTTATTTTGCAGCTGCTTTCCAGGTTATTCACCGTATTTGCTTAACTATGAATGAAAGAACAGAGAGCAGAATCCAGAATGCCCAACCCCTGACACCATGGCTTATTGGCCAAGAATAATTACCAGCAAGCAATGACGAGATGGTCACATTTCATTTCAGAGCATATTTACAGTAAGATGTCAGTCATTCCAAGAGCTAAACATTTTGGTTTGCAGGCAACAGAAGACAGCAGAACACTCTTCAACTGCTTGTTTCCACTACACTTCAAGGAACAAAACAGGAACAACTTTCTGGTTATTATTCCCAGGCAAAAATATTTCAAATGCTCAATGACAAATATATAACCAGGGTGGGGGTGGGAAGAGGGAGAAGCAGGGTGGGATGTATGGGTCACAAAAATTTTCTCTCACAAAAATATCTTTACCATTCTATCAAAGACAATGCACAATGGTACAATGTAGATGATCAACACCCTAAACCCTTATGCAGCTTTACAAACTTCCACCAAACAGAAACTTTTTACAAGTGAATCCACCACTTCATTTAAATATGTAGCTTGTATAATCAGAGTCTTTGAAGTGGGGAGACAGATGATCAGGATTTGCCTTTTGATCTTTCCAAATTGTTTTAGCAAGTAACAACTATGCCTGAAGACTTTTCTGGAAAACTTTATTAGCAACAATGTTTACAACAGCCTCAGAGACCAAGGTTCTGCTCACAGTATCGCTGTTAAATAATCTTCCAGAAACTGAAATCTTACAAAGCAAGTTTAGGTTCTGCAAATAACAGTGATGAACTTAATGTAATTTTAAATTCATAATCAAATAAGATACAATGCTCTGTATACACACACATTAAAAAAAAGAAAAAAAATTTAAAAAATAAAAAATTTAAAATGTGCTTTCACAGGATCTGATGGATTCTCACAGATGTCTTGTTCTTCAGTATCAATAATCCAGTAATCAATAATCCAATCACATTTCCAGAAAAGCAGCCAAATTTGCCAAGTTATGAACTACCACTGATTAGCATGAGTTCAGTAATCATTTTTCCCAAATTTAAGGCAACTTAAAAGAAACAACTTTCTCTTCATAGTGTGTGTTATAAAGGACTGTACTCACATTACACATGCTATGTATATCCTTAAATTATCAGAAAAATTCACAGCCACTGTTTTTAGACAGTGCATAAACAGAAAGACACCGTGGTTTTTGACACAAAGGAAACATGAATTTCTTCACCTTTCGTTTTCTTCCCTCAAGACAAGCAAAACAAAATTTCTTCAGGAAATCTTCCTAGCCCATGCTTATACAGTGAAAAAAGGGAAAATAGCCCACCCATGAAAAAAATGGTTATCTACATGTTATTGAGGAAGACCTAAAATTCATTAACTGTAGTAATGGAATGCAGAAATAGCTTTAAAAGTTTGTTTTCAAGCAATTTCTCAGTCAAATAAGAAAAGAAAACAGTTCTGGATTTCTCTCCCCAAACAGCATATCTGATAAATTCAATCTGGTTTTATCCAAATGTTTATGAATAAGCTCATAGTCTTACAGCTGAAAAGTTAAATGATGTACAGGAAGAATGAAAGCAATGTTAAACTATGAGCTAACAATTTCACTGGGGTACTCTGGTGATACTAGATATGATGAGAGAACTGTTTGTAAAGCAACGGTACACGTGAAAATGAAGTCACTGCACGTTTTACTTGTTAAAGCACATGAATCTGGTCACAGTTAAGAGGGAAAGGTGTACACAATTACCCTTAACCCTCTACCAATGCACCATTTCAACTTACTGCTAGAAGCAGATGGGCAATTATACAAAAGATTTTGAATTACAAAAGACTTGAGGGCAGGGGAGTTGTTGCTGCTTGCTTTTCAAACCTGCTGTTCAGAGGCATTTCAGCTTTTTATTTACAGACTGAAGCTATAAGGAGTTACATTCACTTCTCAAAAGTCAAAGAGCAGAAGCATCCAGCAGAAAGCAGATTCTTGCCTTTATCTTGTTGTTTTTATCCCCTCCTTTACGTTTTAATGGTTTATTATCACGCTAAATTACAGAATGTGTTTGTTTCTTTTTTTCTCTCATCCTTTGAAATGGATTTAAAGCAACACTCTATTAAGAAAAGGCAATCATAGAAGCTGGAAGAAGTGAGGTAGTGCTGTGGGGTCAAGTTTTAAAAAACCCAAACATTTAAGTGTATCTCACATTGCATGCATACAAAAATGTTTTCATGAAAATACATGTATTGATTAGCTCAGAAGTGAAACTCAGGGAAGACATCTGGGTAGTCTGAACTTTTCAGCTACACTTGTGTCTACTTTGGCACCTGCAATAAAGTGCTTTCATGGATGCCCACTGCATACCTAGAGAAAGGTTCTTGAGACAACTGCTGAATTAGTTGCTCAGCGTAGTGTGACCATTGGGTAAATGTCTTCTTTCCGGAGTCTGTATGAATTCTTTGGGCCAGACTCATGCATCCACACTCATGAAGCTGCCTGGTATCTTATCACAGGCATCTACGTTACTTACATCAGAAAATCAATGACTCACGAAAAAGGATCTGAAGCAGGAAGAAAATGTGCAGTTAAGGAAAATAAGAGTTGTATCTGTTTCACTTATCAAAAAAGAAAGAGAAATGACTACACAATATGTACTAAGGGACTGTTTTAACTGAGAACTCAGCATAACAAAGACGGATGGCTTGAAGTAGGCAAATTAAAAGTATGAACAATGCACCAACATCTACAATGAAGCTGGTAGTCAGTAGGAAAAATCATCAAGACAAAGTGGATGCTCCACTTCTGGTACCATTCAGAGCTTTTGTAGAAGAAACTTCTGTCTGTCTAATACAAGCCACAGACACCAAAAATCAAGGAAACTGGGTGACTTATTATAAAACTGTGTGCCACCTTTGAACTACACCTTGGGGATAAATTCTGTCATCCTTTGTATACAAACAGTTTTCAGTGAATCTATCTGGAACAGCACCTGTATGGAGTTTCTAATACACCATTTGATTATTATGGTCACATTGGTATCTCCTGGACAAAGAAACCCATTAGAGTAGACATCAGTTTGATAGAGCAAGAAGTTGAGAATGACACTAAATTTGTAAATGTAAAGTCAGTACATTCTCTATGAAAAAAGCTGTCATTCTCTTGCTTCATAATTAACTTTCTTTTCTTTTTCTTAGAGTTTTATAATACTGATTTAAAGACAAAACCCCCCAAACTTCCACACACACCTGTGTCACATTTCAGATGTGGAATCCACTGTTTAAAACAAAACTGAGTATCTCCTTTGCTTAAATTACTGCATCAGTTCCTGTAAAAGGACCTGAAGTTTACGGCTCTGGTTTAGCAGTCAAGAAGCACATTTAGCTGTAAAACTTGTTAGCTACATGATTAAGCGCTCTCCTGAATTACTTTCTCATAACACTTTCCTCCTCCACAGTGGAATTCACGCAATAACTTTGCTGGTCACTGACAAAACAGCATTTGGACATAGGAGACAATTGTTAAACAGCTTTGGTCCTCCTACAGACTTTTGAAATGAATACTTTATTATTTCATACAAGACAGTAAAAATAATAAAAATAATCCCACAACTTTCTGTAAAACATAAAAGGATTTAAAAACAAATCTTACTAAAAAGCAAAACAAACTTTGCACTGAAAACCAAAATAAAGAAATACTATACATACACACACTTTTTAAAGAAAAGATTATTTTCTATTTGATATCAACAGGCACTCTTCATTCATCATCTGCAAGAAACTAGGTTAGGTCTCCACAGGGCACAGCCATGAGTTACTAAGTAAGTAAATATGCCACTGCTTCTGCGCCCTCCTTTTATTTCCTTGCTTCTTCAGTCTCATCTGGCTCTCTCTCTTGATGCTCTCTTTCCCACCTCATTTCTTTCAACTCTTGTCTGTACTTCCGTTCAATGAACCGTTTCTGATGGGCCATCTGGGGGAAGTTATCTGATGCAAGGAGAAATATTTTACATTAATAAACAAACTGGTAATACAGAAAGCCTCAGTTTTTTTGTTTGTTTTCGTTTTTGTTTTTTTTTTAAAAAAAGACACAACAAAAAGTTTGATGAGATTAGAGGTAGGGAGGAATAATGTTATTACCATTTTTACTCATTTATTTCTAATAATCCCTAGTAAACCAGGGCTGTGTGTCATAAGACTTTGATTTCTTTGTAATTTCCACATCTGTTTCCCCTGCTACAAAGCACTCCTAAATCTAATACACTCACAAAAATAAAATATAAAATCCTGGTATAGCAACATGGCCAGGTATTACCTGGATTTTACATTCTGTTCCCTTAGCAACAGGTGGTCGATACTGAAAAACACATGTGAGACTACTGTCAATACTGTCAGGGTTTTTTGCCTTGTTCTCACTCCATAAAGTATTAGTCTCTGGTTCCAAGCATTGTACAGATGTTTTAATTATTAATATTATCATTATTATTATTATTTTAGACCATGCAGAATCCACTAGATGCCCCACATTATGGCAGGGTTCCTAATGGCAAAGTAATAGTGTAGCAAAATGGAATGCAGTAAAATCTGATCCTGAAAAAGTTAGTGCTTGGGTATATACCAGAACACAGCCTTAATGTAGTCTAAGGGCATGGATGAGTGAAGACTGGCTAAAATAGACTAGACAAGGCCGAGGTGATGGACAAATGTCTAGGGGGACAGATGCTTCTGATTTCAGATATTTGTTCATTGGCTGGTATGTATGTACACTAGTTAGAACTGAGGCTGTAAAACCAGCTTATATAACTCATAAGAACTGCTCTCAATTTAGTGCACAGCTGACAGAATATGATGTTTTCTGCATGACCAGGGTGCTGGCATTCATCTGTGTCTCTGTGCTGCAGAGACCTGCACCCTTCGGCCAGTCAGCAAACAAAGAGATGGTAGAGCACATGGCAGCCTGCAGCTGGCAGCAAATCCTGCTGAGATTACACAGAGCTCTGGGATCTGCACCAGCCACCTATCGGTAGCCAAGATGAACACAAAAGGTTACTACACTGACCTTTCAAACCATAAACAAATTTGGGAGATGTCTCAGCAAAGGACTGCTCTCTCTAGCTGGCTACTGAGAGAATTCATCTGAGGCTCCTCAGGGAGGAGTCCCTTGGCACCAAGCGTTTTCCTTCTATTTCTGGGTCTCAGGCAGCACAGATTTCTTCAGCTAAAGAACATGGTGCAGAAGCCACATAATCTGCAGAAATTTGTGGCAGACAGCGGAATGACTTTCTAAGAAATTTGTGCCTTTTATTATATAATGCAGGAATAAAAAGTTTATTCATCAGTTGTTTACAACTCAGCCATAGGAAGTTACATTTGTTAAAACCAGAAAGCAATCTAAACAAAAGAAAATAGTTTTTAAATTGTTGCTGTTTTTAAAAACACTAGTGCTTTGTTTAATGGAGTTCTGGGATATTTTGTTGCTCATGTGCACCATAAGATGAGAATCAGATTTTCAGCACTGCGCCTATAACGTGATTTTTTATGAACTCAGAAGAACTTGGCTTGGTAACTACCTGTTTGGTTATAATCCATTTAACATGTTGAGAAGGAAATTTATGTAATAAATGCATCATGGCTATCATATATATAAACAGATACGTGAAAATTACTTTTACTTGAAGTTAACTACTTATGCATTAAAAGAAACCCAAAAAAAACCCAACAAAAACTCCACAAACATATACATAATAAAACAGGTGCCCATAGGGGCTGTGGAGCCTCCATCCCTAAGGATAGTCAAAACTTGACTGGCAAGGCACTGAGAAACATGCCTAACTTGAGAGTTGGCTCTGTTTTGAGCGGTGGTTGGAGTAGAGACCTCTAGAGGTCTGTGGTATTCAAACAAATATGTATGTCAGAAAAGAGCTATGAGGTCCTTGGACAGACAGGAGATGAAGCTCACAGATCTCCGAGTGATGATACTGTCACAAGAAAAAACCCTCGAAGAAAACTTCAGTAATGTTTTGTAGATACTCAGTGGAGAAAGGAAGTTACATTTTTCTACTTGTCAGATTTACTGGTGGTGAGAAGTATACACTTAGCAGGGGATATAAAATATTCTGAATTACATGGATTTATTGTCCTCTAAAATTTTTTAACCCTGGGATTTCCAGATGCAGAGATAACAGATTAAAAACCTTTGGCATCTGAGGAAACTGCATGTTTTTCCTTTGAATCAAACAAAAAAATGTATCTCCCCACGTTCTGAATAGAGAGCTTCCGCTGCACAAAATGCTTGTAGTCTATTTGCTTACAGTATGTCCACACCTAGCATTTTAACTCAACTGACTCAAGTTATTTCGTATAAAAAGTTAGCATACACTTATTCCTTTCATATCTGAGACTCCATTGCAATGAAGAACTGCTCCCATGCTGGCTAACCTGTGCATAATTTTAAGACATGCATATACAGATCACTGGATCCTCAGCTGATATAAGGCATTCTTAACAGATAAATATTGACTTACATTGGCTGATGATCTGCCTGTTAGATTATAGCCTAGTTTACTATAATCTGAGATCAAATTATTTTCCAAACTGGCAACTAAAAAGTAATTTTCCTCCTTTCCTAGATTAGAGGATGAGACAACCACGCTGTCATAGACTAAGCAGTCTTATCCCACTGCATACTTAAGCATGGAAAATCTTAAGGAGACTTCACTGCACAAGGTTCCCTCTAAGTTGCAACCTCTGTAGCTGATCAGCTCCCTTTATAAAATACCTATTGGTATCATATTAACTTCACCTGTTACAAAATTGTTTTGAAAGTACTAAAAGGAAAACCTGCTGCTTAGAAGCTGCCAGCATTCAGCATATACATTCTGTTCAAACACTATCCCCCGCAAAACCTGCACCTCAGCTCTCTAAAGACCAAGGATGTAAAGTATAAATTTTCTTTTTTGCCCAAATATCTTACATTTTTCAAGTGCGTCCATTGCGGCTCCCATTTCTGCTTGCTGAATACTGTGAAAGCCAAACAAAAACTTGTTACATAAGATCTAAACTGTGCAGAATAAACTAAAATTTCTGATGAAGTGGAACACCAGCTACTCTTTTGTAATAAAACTCTTTGGATAACCAGTATCTAGTAATTCTCAGAGTGTATGATATATCAGCCTTTCCATAAATATGTGAACAATAGCACTACAGCTCTAGTAAAGTATTTTTAAACTTGGATCAATAACATTAACAGAATATTCTAGTCCATTCTTTACTGAAGCATTTGCTTTTACTTGAGAGGAAAAAAGGAACAAAATCACAGGTGTGAATGCTATAAAACCAATGATATTTTTATAACCACCACCAGATTCGGTAGGTGAAAATATGATGAGGTCTTTGGGGTTCATTGTTGAAGTCTTTGCAACTTTAGAAACCATTCTAAAACTCCTAGAAGTAATAACATCAGAAAAAAAAATGAGCCTTGCACCCTCAACTTGCCATCTTAAATTGGACAGTAATCCAGTAGCAAAGCCAAAGATAAAGTCACTGTTTCCTGGAAGCTGTTCTGCATTTTCTAGTCTGAGTGCCACAAATTGGTTAGCATTGCTAGCCACCTTGTAGGCAAGTTCACAAAAAACCCTTTAGACTCAAAACTATACAGACATTGAACCCTTCGGGTATTCCTGAGGCAGAAACTCAAGAGCAGCTTAAAGAAGGCTCTATAGCTTTCCTTCTCTAAGGCCAACCACACACTCGTCTATCTCCACAGCTAGTCATTTGCCACACTCAAACTTTAACACCATGTGATTAATTTTTTGCTATACCTTGGGCCTTTACCACATCCTATTCTTTCTCCTTTAAAGTAAACAGCTACTGTGTATGTCCTGGCATGAGACGGTCCCACTGTCTGCAAAGTCCTGAAATAAGAAAGATATGATTTATTCAAGCAGGAAGTATTAAAAACCAGAATCTGTTTGTGTCACATACATCACCAAGCTTTCAGTCTGGTCAATATATATAGTAGACTTAGTGCAAAGCGTAGAGCAAGGGTTGAAAGGTGCCTGTATAAATCACATTAACTCAGAGAGTACCGGTATGGTGCGCAATAAAAAGAAGATATTTACATAAAATGCACCTTGTTTATATTGGTTATATTTATTCCTCCAGGCTCAGTCATGAGCACCATATGAAAATTAAAACTTTAACCTATAAGCAAAAATGCAAACTATAACACAAAGTGCTTAAACACTGTGAAAACACTTGTAATGAAGTCATATAAATTGTGCACAGCCATGCAATTGCAAATAATCACATCAATATGATTATTGTGTGCACTAAAATTTTAGTCCTTGAGAGTTGTGCAGTTAGCAAGGTTTTAAAAGGGTTTTATATTGGACATGGTAGCTATCTACATACTGAATTATCACAGTTCAAAGAAATTTTCCATCAGCTTTGAAAAGGTACAGTTTGTCACAAAACATACTTCCCATTTGAGCTAAAGTTGAGGAC
The DNA here is from genome assembly GCF_965140245.1 of Athene noctua. Classification (NCBI taxonomy): domain Eukaryota; kingdom Metazoa; phylum Chordata; class Aves; order Strigiformes; family Strigidae; genus Athene; species Athene noctua. The sequence continues at coordinate 90,167,401 of NC_134038.1, forward strand.
ATGCATCAGCAATCATCTAAAGGGGAAAAAAAATAATTCCCTAGACTTGTAAGGAATTGCTGCTTCTGCTGTTTGTTCCTGCTGTCCCAAATCTCTCCCCACTGTCAGCTCAAGTTCTTCCTACTACCTTGTTTCTTTTTGGAAGGAGCACCCATTTCACATCAATTTTTAAAGCATCTAACTATAGTCCTCTGTCTCCATGTGCTGTGAGAAGAGCAAATAAAACCCACCCTGAATATAAAAGCAATAGTACTGACTGCAGTGAAACAGATAACCCCAAGAAAGGAAATTTAGCAAGATAATAGGAAGATAACAGCATATTACTAGCTCTAAGCTGTGCTATAAAAATCAATTTATCATCACAGAAAAACAAAACAAACATTTGGTACTTGATACTCAGTGGGTTTTACAAGAATCAGAAATTGTTTTTATTGTATTCATCTCCTTCACTCAAGACAAAGCTGTGAGCTCTCCATACAGAGACACTAAGGAGTCAGACTGGCAGAGCACCAGTTTCAGTGTTAAAGCAATCATATTTCCAAAGTGACTGTTTGTCACTAAAACTCAACTGCTACATTTCATTGAAAACTTTAGCTCAGCAAATGTGACAAATACACTCAAACTTTGATTCTTCATAGCTTTTTGATATCATAAAGCCAACAACACAAGCCTTGAGCTTTCAGAGCCTTTATCTCTTCTTTTGGGAGCTACCATTGCACCCTTTCCTACATTAATTGAATGGATATGAATGCAATATACAATCTTAAGTTTATTATTGCCTCCTTTAAGTAGCTATTACACTATTTTACAACTGAAAGAGAGAAGGGAGATTCATCCCATCCACCTTCAGGTATTTAACTGAGCTGTACAAGTTGAGGTTCACTGCCCTGAGCTCTTCTCTCACTAAACACGAGAACATACGTGGGCTGAACTGCATAGCAAAAACGTCCAAAACTTGTGCTGCCCTTCAGTGCCTGACTCTGTGGATTAGAAACAGAGCCTACAATCAGGATGTAACACAAGGCATTTATTATGTCTGCATAGTAATGTAGAGTATAGAGAAACTTCATACTATTACTGAAAACAGAACAGCAGTATCTTGACTTCATACCCAAACAGCCATTGTTCCATTACTTTCATTTAAAATACTGCCATTACTTACATTAAAAAGAATAAATATAGAAAGATGCCAATGAAGTACTCCATTTGAACATAAAAATTTTATTTTCCCTTGCAACTGTATGAGGTAAAATGCTTACTATTTCTTCCTTGTAATGGATTAGAACACCTAAAGCTTGGAAAACATTGGGTCAACATTTTCCATCGTCATCCAAAAAGAGACTGGAAGGCTTAGATAACTACAGTAAAAACAAACTACGGGAAAAATGGAGGGTGACTCATCACATCTTCCTCTATATAAAAGAAAAACTGGTAATTAGTTTGTATTCACAAGATGCCCATTCTTACTTGTAAAGAGGAATGTCTGGCTCTTTTCCTTCTGTCCTGAGAGTCAAGCAGCACTGTTGAAGCTGAGATTTAGGATCATTCCAATCTTGATTTAAAATAAACTCCTGTAAATAGTTCACAAAGATGATTTTATTATTGAGAGATTATGGTAAGACTCCCAAAGGAAATAATGTGTTAAAACATAGTACCAGGAAAGTAGGAACCTGACTGATCTTACCTTTAGCCGTGGAAAAAAGCATACATTCATGAAAGTGTGAACATATTCCAAATCTTTATCAATGTACAGGGCAGCAATAAAGGCTGGAGAAAAGAAAAAGGTACTGTCACTCAACCAAGAAGAATGTTAATGGCTTGCACTTTTAGAAACAAGTATCTCTGAGTACTCTAAAGCCATATTCAATTATGTTTCACAGCAGTGATCTGATGAGGGTATTATCCTGCATGCACAGGAAAAAATAAAGTTGACCGAGAGATTAAGTGATTTACCCAAATCCACTCAGTCGTTTAAAGAGCTAGAAAGTACACTCAGCTCCTAATCTCACATTTTAACCAGGAGACCATGGATACTTACAAATAAATCACTACTGGGTACCATAAAAAATTTTAGATATAAATCGCTCCTGTTTGTGTGCTATTTCCATTTGCTTAGAGGATTTGGCAAAAGCCAAGGGGTCTGAATGGCTCACAAAATATATCAATATATACAAGATTACCTTTCTTTGCAGATTATTTATCACTGTTTCCACTTTCTTTGGAAAGAAAGTAGCACAAACTTCCATAAATGGACCAAAAATAATTTAATTTCCATGTAGCTTTCCCTCTTGTCGAATGACCATTTTGAAACATCCTAAACTGCAGTCAAATGAACCACAGAAATAAGCATCTGCTGAAGGAACTACTTTATCTTCCAACAGTGATAAGAACACATTAGGGAAACATTGAAACTGCTGTTAAACAGCTCAACTTGGATTACCAGCTTTACCTCACTAGACATGCTTTTGACCTGGTCATCATGACCCCTCAATTTCTAAGCCTACAACTTTGTATCTTCAATTATGCCCCCTTCACGCTTTCATACAGACTTCAAAAATCTAGGCTAGTGTTCAAAACTGGCTTTCAGAGGTATAGGCTTAACTCATTTGAAAACCTGAACATAGATTTTTAATAGTGATTTGGGGGATTTCTAATGGATTTCTTAAATAAATCCTGAGGAAAAAGAAGTTGCATAAGTACTAAGCTGTTATAACCAAATTAACTCACATTCCAAGAGATCAGCCAAAGTCTTAGTTCGAAGAGCTACGGGTCTTTTCGTCTTGTCATTAGTGATGGCAAATTCTTGCATACCCAGCTCTTCTGCCACCTTGGCCTGAGTCCTGTTGTTCACCAAAGAACTTCTCAACAACTGCAATGGAAAGAAGTTCTGCTCAATGGCAACAATTAGCAACATCAAACTATGAGAGGTAGGGAGAGCTGGAGAGGAAAAGTTACTTTTATCCTTGTAGCCTTTCACTTCTCTCAGTTTGATGTTTTGTTTCAGCACACCTCACATGATTTACACAGACAGACACACACTTTCTACTGGTGACTTTTCCTTGTTTCAACTCTTCTCAGCAAATTTTATTTATTCTATGGACACATTACTTAGATAGTAAGATATGTCTTGCATTTAAAATGCTTGTTTGTGAGCTTCTTTGCAATCATATACCATCTCTTCAGCAGTCCTGTACTTTTTCAGCTAATCTGCATTTTTCTAGTTTAAGTAATACACAGCTGTGTACATTTTTTCACAAAAAGTACAAACATGCAATATTCTGGTGTTTATAGGACAGTCCCCAGTGTCCACCAAATAAGAAATAAATAGGCAGTAATTAAAACAAATGCACATTAAAGCAAGACAGTCTACTGGTTCAGAACAAGCAGATGAGGAAGCCGCTCCATTCATTTGGCCAGAAAAGAAAATGCATAGCTAGACGGCCTGCAAGTACTTTTTTGCTCTGCTGAAGGCAGTACAGCCAAGACAGTGCATCCCTGGCAAAGATCAGGCTCCAATATTTTCAATGGATGACTACGTCCAGGACACCTGGTTGTTCAGCAGAGTTCCCTGAAATGCTTAACCCTGTCTTTAGGCAGATTGTCTAGAACACAATGCTCTGCCAAAGATACAGTCCCATACAGCTTAAAGGAGTATTTTGGAAGTTTAGGGTTTCATACAGTTTTCTGAACCCCTGATTGAGGTGAGTTTTTTTCCTGTTTGATTGCTTTTTTGCTTTAAATTAAACAGCATTCATTTAAGAAGTTAGAGATAATATAGAGATGGAATGAAAGGGAAAGGATGTCTCTCTTCTCCACTGCTTATATATAATCTAGAGTTGAGAAACTGCATAAACATTTTTTTCTCTCTTTGTCTTCCATATCACATTTGCTCAGCTGATTAGATCCAAGTTATATGCTACCTGGCTCCAGCATGTCAACTGAGCTTATGAAAATCAAGATTTATTTGCTGCACTTGATACTTCATCTCTGACAACAGATAAACAAAGAACAGTATGTTCATAATTTGTTTGGCAATGATGTATGAAGCAGATACAACTTGATCTTCATAAACTAGGCAGACTGCAGATAGCATTATTACTTGCCTCCCTAACCTCTGCTTACACTGATCTTCTACTTGTTCCTTTCCAAAATGCTTCCCTTTTATGTCCTTAAGATAAATAAACAATACCTTCTCCAGCAAAATCCCCTAAGTACAATATGCAATATGCAACCTATGAGATAGAAGTGCACTATCACATGACAAAAATCTGTTTCTTATAACCGGAGAAGAAGGATGTCTATTGCCATGGTGCCATGGTATTTGCAGGATATTTATTTTGATGGGACCCATAATCATAGCAGTAGTAATCATAAAACAAAGAGCAACATATACACTACACAGTGAATTAGAGATGGGGAAAAAAAAAAAAAAGCACTAGTTACACTTCTAGCACTGTAGTTATAAACTTGGTCTGTATTAGAATTTGCCTCCTCTGCAGGTGTGATCTACCAAGAAACTCAATTCTTCTTAATGATACAAGGAAGACAAGGTACCTGTGCCTTCCCAGCAACTTCTTCAGAGCTAGTCTCCACTCCAGCAACACACAGTCTGCATCACTGCAGATGCTGTAACATGTGATGGATGCTCTACAAACCAGATTTTTTTTTTTTCTTCCATCTTCACACAGCATACTACTAACTGTGACTGTCTCATAAGCCAGTACTGGAGAAGCTGTGTTTTCCAACAGTCAACAAAATTTCATCCTCTTTTTTGGCAGATCACTTGACTATCTCAAAATATGTAGACAAGACTAAGTTCTGCCTTCTTTTTCTTAAATATAGTTAATTTACAGACATCTCTCCACAAGTAATCACTACACACTGGGAAGCCACTGCATTGCCAGTCAAATGATATCTTCCCATCCTTGACCAAAATTGTCCTCAACACTATAGACACCATTCAGCTGATGTTCTGTTATTACTTTCAATGTATGTTCCCAGATAACAGGAGAGAGTGTTCAGTGTGTGCCATTTCTCTTCAGATTTCACATCATCAGTCTCCTTTCTCACAAGTCTCAGTTCATTTGTTCTCAAATTTAAAAACATTCTAAGACAATTTTCTTTTTCATTGCATGCACATCTCCAGAGTTGCAATTTTATTCTAGGCATTGCCTAGATTTCCTTCTCATATTAATGTGTTTTCAGCATTTATTCCACTCTATCTTTGTACTTGGATGGTGCAACTTGCTCTACCTGCCAACTCACTAATTAAATTAAGCAACATGGAGACATTCTGATCATTGTTCTGAGTATTTACACCCATTAATAGCAACACTTTATATCCTTCCTGCTGAATAGTTCTTGAAAGATTTATCTTACTATAACTACACTGATGCCTGACATTCTTAAAAGCCACCTATAAAGCAAAAAGACCCCACCACTCTTGGATTTCTGCCTTACATTTTTGTTTCTCTGAAGAATTAATATGACAAGGTTATTCCCCTTCTAGCTTTTACCTCAGAAGTTCAGCCTTCATCTACTTTATCTCCCGAATGGTGTAGAAGAATCTATACAATTGTAAATGAAACTTAAGAACTGGAGAAGAAAGATTAAAATTACTTTTAGTCAGAGCATATACTTTTTTTCTCAAAAAAAGCTTTAGCCCAAAAGACACAAGAAGCATATTCTTGAAAACACACTGCCTGCTAGAGACTTAGCATCACCATCCCTTTATTGATTTGACAAGCCGCTAAAAAACCTACAGTGCTACTTCCTAATTTTAACCAGAAGACTCGACTCATCTTCCTGATACATCTATTGCTTCTTAATTCTAGTCAAGACTTGAAAACCAAGAAAAATTTAGTAAGCCTATGAAAATTTCTTTCTCACAAACAAAGACACAGCTGTCTAGCTGCAGTACTAAATGAATCAATCAGGGAAAAACTTACATATGCTACCACCCTATGTTTAAAGTACCGTAAATTGCTGAAAGATCCACAAACTGGGTTGTTCAGAGCCCACGTAAGAGAGGCTGAAAGGCTACAATAATCAACAACAGATGACTATAACAATAGTAAAATTAAATTCAAAAGCTACCACAGGAGCTCCAGATTAAAGACAGGAAAACCAGACTAAAATAGATTGCAAAAACTTCTTACCAGGAAACATAGTCCTGCCTGATTGAAGGTTCAATAGACTAGAAGTCATGAATAAAAAAAGTCATGTGATGTGCCTATTTAAATAAATGGTTTAAGACACCCATCTTTAAACAAGAACTAGTCTTATCTCCCAATTTCATCACTGACATCCTTAAAATTATCAATCCATTTCACAGACGTAACAAAAATTATTGCACCGGGCTCATAAATCACCTCTTCCTATTCATTGCAGTGCTCATGACTTAAAATTAACAAAGCCTTATTAAGAGCAGTGGTTGCTGAGGCTTCTTTTATTAATCAAATCCAGAATAATTCACTAGCTATTCCCATAATTTCAGCCTCTGCCTCACTCTAGCTCTTTCAGAAAGCATGATTGATGGCAGTCTCACCGTTAAGTGCCCTTCATGATGATCGGGGAAATGTATGAATAAATACTCTGTGGCTACCAACTGCATTATGGAGTCACCCAGGAATTCCATCCTCTGGTTATGGCCTCTGAAAAATCAGACATCAATGCAGCAAAATCAATAACCACTCTTTGAGGAAAAAACAAAACCAGCATGCACAGACAAATTAAAATAAAGAGTGATCTGAAAGTGAGCATCACTCATTTCCAAACACATTTAAGACAATTTTCGAGTGTTAACCAGGTGAGATGAGAACACAGTTCATTACTGTTCTAACACCAACTTTCAGGGAGAAAACAAATCAGGGTAGCTACATATAAACACAATTATTAGATCACAGATCTGGGACTAATTGAAGGAGAAGAGCAGTTGACATCAAGTTTTTAATGGGATAAGGTCTCTACCTGCAACTTCTTGTGAGAAAGTCAACTAATGAATACAACAGCTTCAACAGAGAAAAACATATGTCCGTTCACAAAAAATAAAAGGATCAGGGTTTAAACTCATGCAAGATCCTACACTGGGTAACCACTGGTATGGCTCTATTGTTTGCTCTAAAACAGAGCCTGGCAGCTCTACACACCACAGAACACAAGGGCTGCATTTGGACCAAAGAGTATGATTTTACTTCTTTCCTCTGCACAAATGTGCCTCCAAGTATGTTTTGCTACTGACTCAGGAGTGATGTGCAAATATCAATAATGTAGAAAGTTCAGAAGAAATACCACGATAGCTCTCTGACTGCTTCTATAGCTTTTCACAACGTATCCACTACCGTCAGAGATGGCATACGGAGCCAGGCAGGCTTGTGAACATAGCTGGTCTAGTCTCTTCTGGAGACCAGATATGACATCTAGAGTTTATTTACAAATAAGGCAATCTGGGATACTACCAGAAGGACCAACGGAGCTACATGAGGATTCTTGCTGTGTACTCACAGAGTCAGATGGTTAAAGCCTACTGTCCTCAGAGTAAAAGCACGTGCTAGAAGCCGAACATGAGTAAAGATGACTCCAATTGCCTCCTCAAACTCTGTAAGCTTCTGAAGAACTGGAGAGGTCTCAATGAGTTGCCTGTCAGTATTGGACTCCTGCAGCTGTAAATAAAATGAAGTGCAATTAACATTGTTTCAGAACTTTTCAGAGAAGAACAAGCTTTCTGTAAACCAAGGACAAAGAATACAGTGAACAAGTCATTCCGTAGACAGCTGAACTGAGAAAACTGAGTTTCTTGTGGGTTTTTGTCTTGGATAACTACCACTCAAAGACGTGAGCTCTGATGCATGCTTTTTTAATAGTTGAGGCATTTATAACACATTGCTTATGAGGTCTTGTCTCTTAATTTGGATAGCATGGACTACTTAGTTTGACAGAACATGTACAATTGTACCTGTCTTGAGTTTTCTAGTATCAGATTGTTTGCACCTGAGAAACAGATTGAAAAATTATTAGAATAGGGCTGGCAGACTGACAGCATGTCAAGATGAGACAAACCCAAATCTATTTCTTCCACTTTCCATCAGTATCAAAAATCAAGAATAAATACTTAGTATATGAAATTCAAAAGGGCACAATAGCACACAACAATTAAAATTATCACTTTGGGTCAGTATTTTTTCTTATCAGTTTCTTATCTGATGTCCCTGATGTGGTGACACTGTTAAATGGCTTTCTGGAGCTGGGATATGACTTATGCATTTCCTCCAGCCACTCTGGGCATGTCTCTTATAGCAATGCCTTAGAGGATCAATCATCCAGATGAGGATGCCTAAAGGAAAAGTAAGAATAGCCACAGTTTTTTAAAGTGGCATTAAGATTTTTTTTGTTTGTTGACTGTCCCTTTTCTATTAATTAATTATATCCAATTTGTCTTTTTCCTTAAACACTACTGAGCTTTCATCTGAAATTTTCATTGAACTACATATTCCAGCACCAAAATCTCATACTTGGGTGATAATGGTCAGTTTGGAGTTCAGTTGCATGTGAAGCTGAGACTGCTTTTTCCCTCCTCATGCACAGTCCTTTATGTTTACCGATACAGAATTTAATCTGCTTTTTTACTCCACAGTTAGTCACTCTTGCATTCTTGCAACCAGACTGCAATTTTTCAGCCTGCTGTTGTTTCTGCTACCCTGAATAATTTGGTGGTGTCAAACAACTGCCACCTCACTGCTCATCCTTCTCCCTAAGCTGTTGATGTGAACAGCCTACACCTTAGCAAAGATCCCTAGGGAAACCTGCCAGGGATCTCAATCCCTTGTAAGTTGTGGTCATTTCACTCCTGTTCTCCATTTCTTATGTTTCAGCCATCAACTGGGGTTGATCTTTTTTTATTCCTTTCTTTTTTAAAACACATTTTTAAAAACCTTATTTGAGTGCCTCTCCAACATCCTCTTAGGAAACCCAGCAGACAGCATCATCTGCATCATCACATACTATTTTGCCTCCTCTAAAATCTCCTATTCATTTGTGAGGCAGGACTTGTCTTTACATGTTGACTCTTTAGAAAGAGACCACATTTATACAGGTGACCACTAATTATTTTTCCATCATTATTTCTACCAACTTGATTAGTGCCAAATAACAGGGTTACAGGCTTTCAGTTCTGTATATCTTAACCAGGTTCTTTTTTAATTGGCAACTCATTTGTCATATTGTTACAGTGACTTAATAATTTTTAAAATGCTACTTTTCAGGCTTGCTGTCTGTGCCCAAAGGCCAACCTGAGCAGCCTGTGTTTCCCCTACTGGCAAGTTGAGAGCTAGTATGGCTTCTGGGACATGGAAGAAAATACATTTTCATCACACAAGTTAAGGTTGTAGAAAGAAATTATAAGCTGCATACACTGACTGTCTCCAATCCCTATGCAGTGTTCAAGCCTTCCTTGTGAAGGCAGAGATAAAAAGGTTAAAATAAAGTAAGAGAAAAGTAAGAGTAAGAATTTTCTTGAGAGCTTGTGCCACCATGCAGGATAGCTGGTGCTGAATCTCAAAAGTTTATCTTCCCATTAAGACTCTTCTTCTATTTACACTCACAAGGAGTTGGTCGTAAAAACACTTCATGTGAACCGTTTTGTTGCTGAAGATTTTTGTCTATGTATCCATTGCAAAATACATTTAAATATATGAGACATTTCAGATGGAGGCCTCAAAGTGACCTTCTGCTGGAAGGCTGCATTCATAAAAAGTTTCAAAGAAGACAAACTGACTGCACAAAACATCAAACATTTGACTGGACAAAAGAAATCTCTCAGATGTTCATATGACCCTGAAAACCTTACTAACCAACTGGATAACAATTTGAATACAGCTATTCTTGCAGCACCCCTGCACACTTGGAAAATGCTACCATGTTTGCTGAGAAGACAAGGAACAACAGTGCAGAGAGGCTGTGACATGCTCTAGGTCTCTGTCAGAATTCAGGCAGGGAACAAGAACTGGAAAACTATTCTCCTAGCTCTCAGCTTTGTAAACTAACAAAATGTGAACTTGTATCCTTCAATACATGGAAAATAAATTAGCCTTCAGACACCCTCATAATTTCAGTGTTTACTTGGTATTAAAGCTACTGGAATCACCAGAACAACCATACTATCATTGCACACACACCCCCTCAGCCAAAAAACCCCCAAACACTAGAATACACTTTTATTCCATTCAACTATTGTGCCATCCTACTATTAAGGTTTCAGTCTTAATTTCAGGTTAACAAAATATGTACATAGATTGGTTTTGTACCCTTTTTCCACCAACTTTGAGAAGATGAACAAGAAGCCACCAAAATGTTACCTCTCACTAGATTTATCATTTAAGCACAGTTATATATCAAACATGAGACAAGGAAAGGTGAATGATTAAATCTCACCGAGGCAGAGACTCATCATTTATAAAAAAAGCCACCCCAAAACCATACACAAAGGCAAATATATACACTCCTTTGGCTAGTCTTTAGCACCATTTCTGAGATGTCATTACAATGGAAACCTATAGAAAAGCACCCCTGAAAATAAAACAGAGCTATGAAATTTATTACAGAAAGGGATACACTTACTTGGAGTGGGTGTAGTGGATAATTAAGCCATACATCCCGCAGGTCCTGCAAACATTGAGAGATGCCTTTAATGCTCAAGGGAGTCATTTAACAAATTCCACAGTACTAAATAAAATGTCATTACTTGAAATACTGAACTATTTCAGATGCTGACTCTGCTTATTGCAAATTCAATAGTGCTGGCAAACTAATTTTTAAAATCATGTATTTGCTGTTCAAACTGCCTGTAGTTTTCCCAATTAGCTAGTGTCAAAGAGGTGGAAAAATCCTTGAACCAAATAAAAAGTGGTTAAAGGAAGAAAAAGATTTGTTTAACCCTCAGGACTAAATTTATTTGCAAGTGCTCCTCAGTAGCAAGTTTGACTTCACCAAAGGCAAGGACTAAAAAAGAAAAAAAAAAAAAAAAAATCTTATTTTTTTCTGTTTCATATAGGCTTCCTTCACTACAGACACTGAGTAATAATAGGTTTCAAAATACCTTTATTTTTAATAAGCTTTGTCATTTCACAGACTCAAAGACTCTGAAGAAGGAAAATACCATATAATTCATCACCTCACCACAGCCACATGGATTGTCCCAGCAGTGCGTACTGGTTACTTTCCTTAGTCGTTATATGGGATAAGTTCCAACTAACAGTGGTCTAAGATACAGTATGCAAGAATGGATCAGACTAATTATGCAACTGTGTAAATGCTGGATGAAATCCCCTGTATTTTTTTCAAACATATGTTTAAAACTTTTAGTGGGTGGGATGATTTAACTGATGAAACAGGAACAGTCACTTGACATGTGCATCATTTCCCTAAAGCACACCGCTTGGATGAGCAGCACTTTGAATGGAAGTCTGCAGGTTTCCCGCACCACTTACCCTTCCCTACCTAAGGCAACCAACAAACAGCACACCTGAGGAAACACTGTAATATTTTTGCCTGAACCAGTGCAGCTGCTGTCCTAAATACTCCATGCTACACTCAGTTTCCTGGAACTAAGTACAAAAGGTGTATTCCTGTTCATTTGTGATTCTCAAGTAAAACAATGGACAAGAAAGCATGTCTTCAGTTATTTCTAAAATGGAAATCAAATCATATAAATACATACATACCTTGTCATTGAAGAGTAAGCGTCCAAACAATTGCTTTGCTTCTTCTAGGCTCCCCTCTAGATAAACGGCTCCTGCATGAGGGGACCAATATGTCAAAGGTCAATAATGCATTAGTACTTAAAAAATTGCTAAGCACAAGAAAGTCAAAGATCTCTGCCTTCATCTCCAGTATATTTATTTTTTAAAAGCATGCTTTCTGTAGTAATACCTAAGTTTTTGAGAAATTTAAAGCATATTAAACACTAACATAAATCAGTGGTCATAAAACGCACAGAAAAGACCTGAAATAGTTGAATCAGTGGTAGAAAATGATATATCCAAAGACAAAAGTTTAAACAAATTAGGCTAGAAGCAAGCTATTTCTAAAAGTAGTTTCCAGTAATCAGCTAACTATACCATATATGTAGATAGTGAAAGCCATGAAATACATTTCAATAGCTAGCAAATAATTTTCACTTATTCTGTACTTTCAACATCATTATATTGTGCATATAAATGATGTGTCGGGACTATTCCAAACCTCAGCATCTCCCCAATATCACAATAATATATTGTCTGAACTGGAAACTGCACTTTTGCATCTCTGAATTTCTGGAGATTATGGTAGGTTTTTGTTTTGTTTTTTTTTTTAACTGCATATACAACCCTCACTAGCTCTCCACATGACCCTTAGTAACAAGCTCTGCAAAACTTGTGCTAGCATATTATATTTTTTGTGTGTATCATATACACTCTGTATCTGCACAGGCACTTTACAAATTCAGTATCAACACTTTGCTCTTTGATACTCTTTACAGGAGGGCTTCTGCAAACCTCAACCTAGCCCTTGTAAGCACGTCTGTATAAAAGCAAAGGGAATAAAAAGCTACATGAAGAACTCAGAGAAAGAGAGCTGATGTTCCCAAATACAGGGAGAACATGGTATGCCTTGCTGTGTCTTTACCTGCCTCTTTCCTTTTAATTCCTCACTAGATCAACTACTTTCTTGGGACTCTTTGGAGTACAGTTTGGGTGTTTATATGACTATCAGAGGCATATTATGAGAGCACAGAATATCAAACAGGTCCTAGGCAGCCTGCTTATACTTTTGGTTATTATTTTCATCACAGGAAAGAAGCACCACTTTTACAAAGGTTCTCAAGTAGGAGCTGCAAACACCACATATACTTTTACAGTCCCTTAACAAGCTCCCAGATTTTAGCCACGGCCCTGACAAAATTTTATTGCTCAATTAACTTCGTGAACAACTTTGTATTTGAAGTTAAAAAGCAAGCGTCTCTCTTAGCAAATCTCAATGCTTGTCAAATAGTCCTCCTCATTACATCTTAGACAAGCTGAAGCATATGAACAAAGCCACAGATACATATCTAGTGTTCCTTTTCTGTTTTTGTTGTTTTTTTTTTTATTATTATTTTTAAATTAAAGATCAAAGCACGCATGGAAAGCAAAATAGAGTTAAAAAGAAAACTTATTTCTTGATAAGATGAAATGCAATTTGGCTGGAGGCAGAATGCACAGAACTGTTGACATCTAAGTCAACAACAATCTATTTTTCAAAGCTGGACAAAATGCTTTAGGAGCTTGTGTAGTATGTAAAGACCTGGATCACAGCTAAACCATTCCCATAGCTAGTATCATGTACAGTACATTTGGATGAATATGAAGCCAAATCAGTGAGATTTAGCTTGTTCTGTGTATTCAAACAAGTAAAGTTTTATAAAAATATGCTATTTAAAATAGAACTTGTGTGGATATAACGGATCAGATTTCTGCCTTACTGCTTGATTATCTGGTAACTGTGGTTAGGCAGTCCTGATTTCTTCTCCAACACATATTTATCAACTAGCACAGCCAGTCACTAATCAGCATCTTGGTGCCATAAGCAAATTTGACACAACTCCCCCTCATCCTCAGATAGAGGATTCTGGGAGCTTTATTGCACCAGCAATAGCATATTGCCATGATTTTTATTTGAAAGGAAAATGCAAAGATCTAAAAATATTTACGTGGCAAATGTCACGTTTAATTCACAGGAGAAGTTAGCAGAGCACAGAGGAAGTGGATTGATGACTTGGTTGGGCATGCCTGGTGCATTCAGAAAGCAAGCTGCAGAGTTTAAAATTCAGGGCAGAAGTGCAACTCCGCATTCTGCAGGTCTGTGCAAGTAGTACTGGAATCAGCAAACCTGCACTTTTCCTGCCAGGCCATGGTGACTGAACTACTCCCCTTAGATGACTGCAGGTGGCAGGCCATAGTGGCACATGAGAGGTGGAGTTCTGTGTTGACAGACAGAAGTACTGTGCCACAACAGTGTGAAATGGGTGAATCTTCAGTGTGTGGGAGGCAGGATATGAAAGATGAGATTTTACCTGTAATACTGCACCCTCATATTATACACATGGTGTACGTGCAGGAGATGGGAAGAGATGAAGAAGGTTTAAGAAGCTTTACTATCACCTACCCTTACTAACACTACTCAGCACAGACCCATGTCTCCTCCATCACAGTCAATATGGCATGTAGACATATTAAAACATAACCATCTGCACACACAAATACACATCTTTACCTATTAGGGCTTCAAAGCAGTTTGCCATAGCATGACGGAGATCTGATTCCCTGCAAAGGTCTGGACCATGAGCATAAAGCATAAATCGATCTAGTTCCAGCTTCTGCAGAAGATGTGGAAAGAGTTAAAACCACGGCTTTAGAAGTACAAGAGGATCAGTTCTAGTCACTAGAGTTCAATTGCACTATTATGCAGCAACTGGGTTTGAGGGAACTTTAAAGCTTTTCTCCATAGTTTCAGTTCAGACATAGGCTAAAATTAGAAGACTTTGTATTGTTTACCAGTGGCAAGCAACTGGAGTGTGATACCATGGGAAAGATACGAATTATCAAATGAAACTGTTAACGGAAGACAGATCAAAACACGTTACTAGTGAGATTTAGAAATGAGTTCAAGAGGAGGGCTGAAGGTGTGAGAGAAAAATAGCTTGATATCAGCTGGATGGTGCAATGTGTTGTGTTTCTTGCTGGTAGTTTGCCCTTGTGTGATTTGCCTTTAGAAATGCCAAAGGGACATTCAAAGGCGGGGAGGGGGAATTAACACTGAGGGAAAAGATTTTGCCTGCAAGAAGACGACAAAGTAGAACAGTGAGGAACAGCAACTCTGGTAGACAAAATCCACTGAACATCTGGCTTTTTCCTCTAAGAGTATCAACAGGTGGCAGCAACAAAAGCCTTTGGGCACTGCAAGCAGAAGACTAATACTTAATCGACAGTGCCACCTAGCTTTCTTCTTTCTTTCAAATGTGCATCATTAACATTCACCTGTTGCCTAAACTGCAGTTCTGCTTGCCAGTCAGAATCTCAGGTAGTGAGTCAGATATCTTATATAATATGTGATAATTCTGCTATCGAAATACTGGCAAGACCAACAAGATTCTCTTTACATATTCATCTTTTTTGACACAAAACCATTACTGAGATTTTTAAAGAAGAGCTTTATGTATCTTGCAAAGTTTGTATGAGAACAGGTTCTTCCCAACTGGGTGTAAGTTTCTACTGAGTAATTTCTTATTCACTTTCAACTTCATCCTCCTGGAGTATATTTAAGAGCTAAAAGTGAAGACTAAGTGTTTGAGGCACGTGGTTTAGACACATTTCAATTCAAAAAGAAGAGTCTTCCATTTTCAATGAATGAGAGCCTATTCACTGCTCCGGAACACAGGGAATTACCCCTTACGATGTTCCATAGCACTTTATAAAGTGTAGGGAATGCTTGTTAGAGTTAACATAAAAGTCAAACATTAATTATTTTATATTGAATTTAAACTTCTTACAGATTATTGTCATTTGTTCATTTTAACAGGTGGTGTTTGCGTGTTGGTGGGTCTCCCCTGCTTCCAATGGATTATCTCAATTTTTTGAGCTTTCATTTAGCTGGTTTTGCATGTGTTTTGCTTCTCATTTTTTGATCAGAACATATTTCAGACTATTTTTTAAATTTATGCTACCATGTCCCTTAGGAACTACAGAAATTTATTATTTGATCCTCAGTAAAGCAGCGTTCCACAGGTACAAATGAAATTGAGGAGCTGAGAGATATACTGAGTAAGTAAACTGAATGCAACATGACACTGCAGGGGATAATTAAAGGGGATGAAACCAGGAACATCATATAAGATATATGAGAGGAAAAAAGGGTAAGGTGGGAAATCAGGAATGTACAGATACCTAATATTTACAATTGCATCTAAGATAAACACAGTTTTAAAATATTGCAATAAAAACTTTCAAAAATTGTACATGTAAAATGATAAAGGCTGTGAACAGACTTTAAGAATATATGAGCTTTCCCAATGTAGGTTTTAAAATAGTAATGTAAATTCAAATATCAGACAGTTCAATACCATATTTGTAAATAAAACCCTGATTTGAAACAATCAATTTATGTTTATCTAAATCATTAAAGAAAGCTTTAGAGAAAAATGCTTGTGTTCACTCCCCACCCTATGCCTCTCCTGAGAACTGAGCAAAAAGATGACGTTAGAAATAACGCAGTTTTGCCAAAATCCCAAGATTGATATGCTTGCTTAAATTACTGTATGAATATGAACAGACAAAATTAAAAGAGCACTTGAAAACCATCAGCAGTGCACGGTGGACATGTGTGCACGCACGCGTGAATGC
This sequence comes from Athene noctua, assembly GCF_965140245.1. NCBI lineage: Eukaryota > Metazoa > Chordata > Aves > Strigiformes > Strigidae > Athene > Athene noctua. The sequence continues at coordinate 90,183,813 of NC_134038.1, forward strand.
GTTTAATACATTACGTCAGCAAATCTCAGGCTGTTTTTTAAAAACCCACTAACAAAATAAAGTATGAATATCATATTATAATTCAATATCATATTCCCGCCCCCTAGTATCATGTAGAAATGTAAAAAAAAAATAATCTATGCCATTCACAGAATTAAATAACGTAAAATTTAGAGACATCTCTATTTTTCCGGTGAGATAATACAACTTTTCACCAAAAGCCCTTTCGACATATTTCTCTTCCACAGTTCATGGTGAATCTGAAAATGACTTCATAGGTTATGGAGCAGACAAAATTATTTCCCACACAGACACTTTCTCTACCACCTGCTGCCATATTCTCCCTACATATTCTATCAGGAAGTCCTTTTATAAGCATCTAATTTATTTTTCTTCACTAAATTTTTACTATCAGCTTCATTACATCTGCAATTTAAAGGTAAATATAGACACTCCTTCCACATAAGCATCCTAAAGACTGCAAAAATTACTTCTTTTAAAAACATGCTATGGAGAGAACACTAAATCCTATTTAATCTTTAAAATCTACTTTCAAACTGAAGAGTTACTGTACCCCAAATCTTGTACATAAAACACAGTAAAGACACTGATGTTCAAAGCAGACAGATCCCTCAAGAAGCAATCCATGCACTGATAGTATGCTAGCTATGGGTGTCAAATACAAAGACATATAAAACTGTACCTTAGCCAACATGGCCAGGTGTTGGTTCTGTACAATGGCAGTGCGGTATGTAGCTAAACCGCCTTCCTCCAGAGTAGGAAACAGGTAGTACAAGTGGACACTAGCAAAACAAAAATCAAATCAGATGCTGTCAGTGTTTGGTTAAAGATGAACCATTAGGGAACCGTGCCTTTCCCTCAGATCCTGGGGGTAACACAGGTCCCTCCCAAGGTGGCCACTCAGCTTGAAGTAAGGTAAAGAAACAAACATTGAAAAAATGCTCACTAATATTTGACTGGTCCACACTGGCAGCAGGGGAATAAGAGTGCTTTTTCTCTACTGGGCAGCACATAATCTCTAAATCCCTGCAAAAACATGCAGTTCCCTCATCTGAAGATTTCTATCCACCAGCAGCAGTGGGTTCAGCAAGGTTGACACCTAGAGGACACTGAGAAATAAAGCACAAGGGAACTGTCAGCCTTGAGAAACTCCAGGCTGCAGGTATGCAGTGCTTTTAGATACCACTAATTCAGGCTGGACCATCATTCAGGATACTTGTTTTACAAGTTTCTTACAGTACTTTAACAGATGCTAATGGGGCCAAAGACCAGAAGTCAACAACCTGTATTTATCAAATGTGTGAAGTCATTAATACCACAGAAATAATAAAAAAAATAATAAAAAAAAAATCAGTAAAAATCACAGGCTTTCAACTGCCTTTAATGATATTTGTCATCACGCAAGTAAGATCCCTCATTAAACAGAAACAAACCAAAAAAAATTAGTTCAGTGGTCCAACCAAGATGTGAGCAATGGATAAAGGATTCTGAATATCTTCATATATGACTATCTAATCCATGTCAGAAAAAGTTTAATACAGAGGGTTTTCAACATTCCACAAATAAGGCAGTGGATGGCACTAATTATTAAAATATATTATTAACCCAGTACCCAGGGAGAAAAGTGCAGATGGATGAAAGATTATTTAAGGACAAAAATTGCTATAAAACTTAAGAGGCAATCTAATCAAGCATCATAATTCACAAAAGCAGAGACCTGAAGTCAAGAGAGTTAGAAAAAAAAATTCGGACTTAAATAGGTGCTTACATGCTCTATTGAACAGAAATGTAATTCAGTTTTTTTTCCTCAATCGAGACAAAAGTTAGCTCTGAAAGTCAACTGATGGTTGATGAACGATGACAATGAAAAATGCAAGACATTTTAATCAGCAAGTCTTCCATCTTATCAGCCCGTATTGTTGTATAAGAGAAAAGGCCATGGGTTTTAAGGGCAGTGGAGACCTTTATAGACTAATAGCTTTTAATACTGAGTAGCTAATGGCTAGTAGAGGCTAGCAGAGACTGGAGATAAAAGGGCAGTTTTGTTATTCATATAACAAGCTTGCTCGAAGAGAAGCTTTACAGTAAACAAGACTACTCCCCTATTAAAAACAAAGCAAAACAGATGCAAATGGATTATAATATTTTATGCAAACTACCTGCCTCTAATACTCAGGTAAGAGGCCAATGGATGTAGCTGATAACACCCCTGTATTGTTCACTGAGTTCAGAATACTCCGACCAAAACTGAAACAATTTTTAATGAACCATGTGTTTTTCTTACTACTTCTAAATTAATTACATTTGTGCTCAACCATTTTATTTACAAACAGAGATAACAGAACCTACAGCCCCAAAAACTGGAAATATAAGAACTGTAACCATATTACCAGTAAATGCTTTTCACTTACAACTAGTGAAAAAGAACCCATGTAAACAAAATGGCATGCTAAGGATATTTTTCCTTTAAAAAAAGGGTAGAATGTTGGACTTGTCTATAGGTGAATAATCTCTAACCCAAATCAACTTAAAATGTACTCCATGAAACAAAAACTCTAGCTTTTCCACTTTGTAATCTTCCTTGTATCATCTGCACTAAAGGAATTTTCAAGAAAGCTGTGTTCAGATGTGCAGGACTGCAAACATGCACAGTCATAAAGTACACACTGCAAAGCTTAATACGCCAAACAGTATGACAATAACATACAAAGGTGAGGACTGCTGAAGAACCCTCCATTTATTTACCTTGTTAAGAATTCCACCACCGCATCTCCCAGAAATTCTAAACGCTCGTTGTGGTTAATCCTGAAAAAGGAATTTTAAGATTTACAACCAGCTAAGAAACACATGCTGGTTATTTACACAATACAATTAAAATAGAACAGATCAGAGCTGATTGCTAATCAGCCATGATAGACATTCTTGCAGCCTCCCCAACCCTCTCTGGGTTACAATTCTTTCCAAAACAGAATAACAACTACATGAATCTTGAAACTCAGGACTGACACCACCACCTTTGAAATTTTCATACGTTCAGTTCTGAGCTACTGTCAGAGCTTAACAAATAGAGAAAGGAAACAGTACCATTGATTGGCACTGAGGTCGGGCTTCTTTGTCCATCAGAGGGCACCAGGTGACTGAAATACACAATCTGTCTTCAGTCTTGTGCATGTAACTAGAGAAGTGTATGTATTTAACATCCAACACCTGCAGGGTGTGATGACTGCCACAGATGCATTGGTACAGCAGAGCTACAAGGGAGTAAGTACTTTTATTTTTCACAGCACCTTTAAATGCCCTGTTTTCTGTAACTTCCTTTAAGCTTAGAAGAAAAAATGGCTGTGCAAGAAGGTGCATTCAAAGATGCCATTAAGCTAGAAAGAAAACAGGAAATACAAGATTTTACTATCACTGCTTCTGGTTTTCCTTTTTTTTTTTCATAAGTTTTGTTTCCTTAAAGCTGTCTTATATAACAAAGGACTAATAGGACACAGCAACTGAAAAAGAATGTGAGTTTGTCTTTGAACACATACAAATTTCTGTTCTACGCATCAAAGTGTTATAGTAGCACCATTTTGACTTCACATGTGATTGTAACAGAATCAAGACCACTACCACAGGATTGGGGGTTTTTTAACCCTGAAGATCCTTCTCAAGTGTTTGACAGTTTTTATTGCAATTTGCACTCCTGCAACAATTATATAGTTAGTCTAATTTCTGAAATAGCAGGCCTTTGTTATGGGCTGAAAGAATTCAAATACCTCTGCTGTGTAAAATAATAAGGTGTGAGCAAAACTACAACTTCTCTGTGTAGCAAGATAGCAGAAAACACAGATCTCTCAGAAGTGGGATTTTATATTTGTGTGTTATTTTGTGAGAATTAATGCAATTTAGCCCTATCTCACATTATCTTAACAGGGCTGAAATAAGCTTGAGTCTGACTCTCAAAGGGCATGGTCTAGCTGAAACAGCATTTGGGGAACACTGCAACAGTAATTTATCCAGAATTCAATTCCTCCCTTTCCTGAGCTTTGTCCAAAATGACAAATCCTAAAAGGCCTAGTCATAGCACTAGTTAACTAAAATACACTCTGCCTTCATGCATTTAGGAATTTTTACATGCAACTGTTTCTTGCATTAGCCCTATGAGCTTTATTCAGTCTGGCTAAATATGGTGTCTGTGGCTATAAACCACACCTTAAAAGTTACTTATTTGCACAGAATTCTTAGTGGTCATTTAAGGATTATTACATTACAGCTTGAATGGTTTTTGCATGTGTCCTTAAATTGGACCAGTAAATCAGTGAAACCTATGTTCAGTATCACACTCATGTTAACAAGGTGCCATGCCAGGAACGAACAACTGTGAGGAAATGTGATGGAGAATTCAATTTATATCGGTGATAACAATAACAACAAATCTTATGTTTTGTTCTTCAGAAAGCAAAAAGGTAGCCTTTTAGTCCTCACTTCAAGGGTAAACTACAGTGATATAATTATCTGTTAAAACCTTCCTGAGGAGTTTTCTGCAGGCATGACCAAACATTTACTATGTCACTGCTAATGGCGGTTCAGCACATCATCATAATATAAAAGCCAATGGAAAATGACTTTTCATTTCAACTATTTGCCAAAGCTGTTGCTGACAGTAAGTTGGTTGTTTCTATTAATAATCTCCCCCTCTGCCACAGCTTTCCTACTTGCAAACAAAAGCATTACCTGGAAGGAGCTGGATCATCCTGTCCCAAACGGGACATAATATTTATCAGGGTGTTTATCCCTAGAAATATAAACAATGCACTATTAAAAAAACAACCACTAATTCAATTTGAATAGGCTTAGAAAATAACTGCTCAAAACGTTACTTTGTAATTGCTGCACAAGATCATCCTGTTTCTTATAGGGTTTACTCTAAGCAAGCATAATCCTTGCAGATGCGCTCTGCCTGACTGCAGTTCTGTTACAATACTACTGTATTTCTGTATTCAGAGAGCCAGACAAAAATACCACCTTTGCATGAAAGAGACATGCCAAACATTACATAAACAATTTACTTCATTACAGCTGAATATACTTTTAAGCGACAAGGGATATTCTGCAGCAGACAGATCATGTACTTTCACATTAATAAGACATTTTTTACAAAATATCCTCCAGGTTGCTCATCATGTTGAGCAGCAAATTAAGAAAACAGTATTTGGCCAAAAATCAAAGAAAATACATCCTCCCATTTATTATCCTTGCTTTTTCTCAGCTCTTTACTTGTTGATTAACTTGCAAAACAGAGTCTTTTAGAAAGATCTCACTGGTGCCTGTGTATAAAAGCATTTAAATCCTCCACTGAAGGGATCTCTCAGAGGAACAATGGCCAACGAAATAATAATGGACAAAAGGATTTCTTACTGATTGTGTGAAGTGAGAAAAAAAATGGTAGTGGTGTAATAGCATACCTTTTTTTCTCATGTGCATATGATGAACTTTTCTATCTCCATACTTCGGTTGTCGAATCCCACAGTTGGATAAGGAATTTCTGGCATGATCTGGATTCATTCCAAAGTTTAAGTGATGGCTTGGATGAGTCATGGCAAGCTATAACGTAGCACATACAGGAAAAAAAAAAAGAAGTCTTAGATATATTTTTGCAAATGTAAGAAAAAAATACATATTTAGCTGGTAGATAATAATTGTTCTTTTTCAGTTTGAAGAAAAGCTACAAAGTGATGTTGTCAATCAGTAGTTTGGTTCCAGTAATTTAAATGTAGGATGTACTATTTCAGATGCCAGAAAGAAGCAACATTTATGCCCAATCATCAGTTCAACTAATTAATTTTCAAGAGGTTTTTTTCTTTAAAGAAAAATTAGTTTAGAAGAGAAAAAGCATGAACTGTCAATGTGTGCTAGGAGTTTTGCTTACCAGCTTTGCTGACCTGATTTCAATACATTTGCTTATTTAAACATATATTCACTCTAACATTGCAGCATGAATATTCATATTAAAAATATGAACACCTAAAAGAGCTTATCAATCATTCACATAATTTGAGTTAGGTTATTTAAATATCTATAAAACTTTCCTACTTCAAAAAAAACCACCAACCAACAAACAAGTATATTACCTCTGGAATAGTTATTCATAGAATAACTCTTTCTCTCATGACTATACAGGGCCACTCTTCAATTGGAAGTGAACAGCAATGGTAGGATTGTTTTTCTGTTTTACATTTGTACCATCTAGCATTATCAAAAGCTTATTCCGCTGCTGACACCACCACTACCAAAATGGCAGCAGTAAATAGAACTACGGCCAGCTTGTATGACTTCATCCTGCAAACTCACACATTTTCTCCTTACACATACACACTTAAAAATATTATGCATGTATAAACGCATGCGTACGCACACCTTGTATATAAAACAAGAAGTACATTGGCAGATTCAAGCTGCATTAAAGTTACTTCTGAAACACTTGCAGGACTGGTGCTGAAGGCTGTGAGCAAAGACACTCCAGTAGTTCATTCCAATATTGTCCATGACTTTGCAAACATAAGACTTAGAGAAGCTTAGTTGTTTTAGAGAGTAAAATTGTATTTGATCAACAGTAAGAACTTTCTCCAAGTCCTCTTTAATTCCTTGCTAATATTAGTAAGTTTGTCATAATTGCACATTCTCAACTTCTCCATCTGAACTGGATGACACATTACAATTTCTCTGAATAGTTAAATTAGCGTAACCTTTCTTGCCCAGTCTGTACTTTAAAAAAAATACATCATAATTAAAAAGGTAAAAATCAATGCAAAATTATACATCTAATATTGCCTATGCTTAAGTAGGTGACTGCTGCTATATACATTTTTAAAAAGCTCTCTTCTGGAACAAGTTTGTAGGTTTTAAATAAATTTGCATAGGGATCAAGCATTAAAAAGTACTTTTGTTATAACTAAACATTAATTTGACTAATGCTCACACACTCGCTTTCTCCTCCTTTTCAATTGCAATTTGCTTTTTGGTTTATGTGTTTGGTTTCAACACTTTGAAGATTTCCATCACTGCATTTTTATCTTTCATATTAAAATTAAGGCAGCCTGCAAACAACCAAATCCTACAGGATGCTCAATATTTAATATAACTTTCAGCAGAGCAAGCCTGGCAACCAACTTCTAGAAGACAAAGAAGCTATGAGAAAAGATTTCTCTGTAAGCCTCTGCATGAAGTAGTTTGGGAGTAAAGTCTCTATACACATACAGAAACTGCATGTTTTGAACTTAAAGAAAATTCACCTTTCTCAGCCCTAGTCAGTGGAGAGAGATGATGCTTATTTCAGGGGAAAATTCTGAACAGAAGTCTCCATTTCCCTTCAGTAACCTCAGAAGAACCGTAAGACGAAAGAGGCCACCATGCCAAGAGTCAGCCTTCGGAGCTGATCAGCTCCAAATATGTGCTTACATAAATGACTGGTAATGCAACATGGATGCATTTAAAACAAATAATAAGAATTCTCCTCTCCAGTTCCTGTCCTTGTTTGTAAATGAAATATTTCATCATGTCTCATGACTCATAGAAATCAAAGAGCTGAACGTACATTTGCAAATTCCTTTTCGCTAGCTATAAATGCAAAATAAAAAGGCAACACAAATTATTCTTTTTGGAACAATAGACTATAAAAGGAAGAAGCAAGACATGTATGCTCATCTGCAGAATAACACTGCATTCTTCACAAATATCTAAAAGAAGAACTTACATGGAAATAATGAGTAATGTACCTGACAGTCTTTTCAGTAAGCATATTTTTGTCTTTCTACACAATACAAGCAAATCCAGACCTACCACTGGAGCAAAGGTAGGTGTATACCTACATGCACAATAGATGTCTCTATTCAGAAATCTCTTGTGACAACTGGAACTTTTGAAAGATCTGCAGTGCAACTAATCAAGTATATCCAAGCTGCAGCAATACAGCACATTTCTCAAGTTTGTACAGCAGGCAGGATTATGGATAAACTCAATAATATTAGGAAGACAAACCAGCAAGTAGCTTACTTTTTTTGCATCTTACCTGCAGCAAGCACCTATCTCGAAAAGTGTAGCCTATCAATTTGTCCAAATGCATCAGGCACTGATGGTAGCGGACATGGTGGGTGAGGACAGGAAGCATCATTGCATGCTAAAAAACAATTGCAATGAGGAAAAGCATTCAATTTCAGTGTATACAGTGTTCAGTTGACTAAGCTATAAATACAAACGCTTTCCCTTCATCACAACACTGAGTTTTACTGTTTCGGCTTAAATGAGTTTAAAAAGCATGGTTTCCCAAACTTCATCATCAGAGCACTTAATTAAATCAGGTTTGCCCATGTGCATCACCGTGGTGGGAACACAGCCCTACCCAGACTAAATAAATACATAAAACCAGTTTTGCACTTAAGTATTCTGAATGAGGCAAAACATGTCTGGTCACCAATAACACCAAATTTCAATAAGCTGTGACTGAATATGATGCTATACGTTTGTACCTTCTTATTTAACAACCTGCATTTTAAGGTTGGTACCAAGGATGAAAAAAAAAAACATTTCCCCTCTGCCTCATAACATTAGGGAAGAAGCATTTTATACCACTTTAACCAGCTTTCAATGAACAACAGTAGCCACTTGATTTTCAAGCAGTTATTAGTGCCTTACTTCATTTCCTTCTGAGGAAGAATTAGGGGGTTTTTGAAGTGACATAGTCTGGCATTTACTGGTTTAACGTGCTAAAAAAATACCAGAAAGGTTGCTGTTTGATCATCTAGGAAACAAATAACGTTTCTCTGTTAGGGAAAATTTCAGTAACAATTTAACTAACTCTCTTGCGACAATGGAAGTCTCCCTCTTTCAGTGCTTTAAAGCAGGAATTCTACCCTAATACTGACTTCAGACAGATCTGGCTTGAAGTAAGAAAGCAGTATAGTTTATCAGTACAGAAATACAGCAAGTACAATAATATCAAAAATCTTGCATAAGAGTGAAGAGTAAGAGCTACAGAAGAAACGTCAGTATTTAAAGAATTTTATGCATGTGACCATTTTTGTGACACTGATATCAAATTTCAGTTCTTCTAATCATTTCTATTAGTGACATGAGAGGAATATATTCAAAAGAATGACGTGTTTTAAGGCAATCAAAATCTGACAGCTATCAATTTCAGAAAGAGGAATGTGTATGATTATAGAACATGAGTGTGGAGAGATCCAAGAAAAACAAGCATACAAAGCAAATGATGTATAATTTACAGAATAAATGATGTTATGGATTTCTGCATGTCATTAAAGACAGAACAGCAGAAAATAGCTAGTATCGAGAAGTTGAGAATAACCAATGGCAATTAACTAAAGTTTAAGTAAAAGACTGCGAAATTATTGAGAACTGAACACATCACTGGAAGTTAATCATAGAATCATTTAGGTTGGAAAAGACCCCTAAGATCATACAGTCTAATGGACAACTTAACACTGCCAACTCCACCACTAAACCATGTCCCTAAGCACCACATCTACACCTCTTTTAAATACCTCTAGGGATGGTGACTGAGCCTCTTCCCTGGGCAGCCTGTTACAGTTTGGTGAAGACATTTTTCCTAATATTCAATCTAAACTTTCCCTGGCAAAACTTGAGGCCATTTCCTTTTGTCCTATCACTTGCTACTTGGGAGAAGAGACAAACACCCACCTCACTACAACCTCCCTTTCAGGTCTTCTACAAAAAGAGCAATAAGGTTTTCCCTTAGCCTCCTTTCCTCCAGGATAAATAACACCAGTTCCCTCAGCCACTCCTCATCAGACTTGTGCTCTAGATCCTTCACCAGCTTCATTGCTCTTCTTTGGACCCACTTCCAGCACCTCAATGTCTTGTAGCGAGAGGCCCAAAACTGAACACAGTATCTGATGTTCAGCCTCACCAGTGCTGAGTACAGGGAGACGATCACTTCCCTAGTCCAGCAAGTCCTGCTGGCCAACCTATTTCTGACACAAGCCAGGATGCTACTGGCCTTCTTGGCCACCTGGGCACACTCCTGGCTCATATTCAGGTGGCTGTCAACCAACACCACCAGGTCCTTTTCCACCAGATGGAATTAACTAGTTAACAGCAAGAAAAGGACTCTCTGGATCTCTGAATGGCAGAAAAATGCAAAACCATCCCAAGCAAACTGAGTAAGTGGAAGCAAAGTTTTATTTTGTTACCATGTCACTCACTTAGATTTTTCCTAGGGTATGTTACAAGCTGGGAGAACACCCCTCTTACCTTGATATAAACTGTACAGGTATGCTTCCCATGTCTTCCTTCATAGAAGGAAATCTTTACAAAAGAAAAAACCAACAAAAAAGAACAACCCAAAACTTGTTTCACGTGACAACTCTTCTTCCCTGCCTATATGTTCCACTGTGCTAGGCAGAAAGAGTCCCTCAAGCAAGGTTTAATATTCTTTATACAAATACATGTGGCCCTAAGTTTGAGGACTGAAATCTAAAGTTTTAGATTTTTATCAGCTGTGGCGCAGTGACCTAAGTGACATCTCCCTGGAAGCACACAGAAGGCCTTTAATTTGACTCTTGCAGTTATATTGACAAAGTGCTGCTTCCATGGCACTAAATACTTGATTGATTCAATTAATGTGCATCGTGTTGGATGATAGCTATTTGATGTTTCTGATGTTTTATGCATTTATCTCTTTATAAGAAAATAAAAAATAAGCTTTTAAAATTGTCTTTGGCTAAAGAATGGCTAGTGATTTAAAAAAAATCTCCTGAAACAATATGGCTACAGGAGTTATCCCATAACCTTGGTACTTGCATTTGGTTATAAACATGCAAGCAACTTCTTTTTTTGTTTTTAATATATATGATTTTAACTATGCTGCATGTTCTTTTCTTGCTGCAGCAGGCATGCCAAGGCAGGGAGTCTCCAGTGCCCACAGCTAGTGCCACCAACCCTCCCTGGCAGACACTCCTGACCTGAAGCTGTTAAGAACCAGGTGAGCTGAAATATTTTGAAATACATCATTTCTCTTACCCTGAACACTTATCACAGCTGTTGAGGGCACACCAGCAACAATACAGGCAATGATGTGTGTGTGTGTGGTGGAGGAGGGGTGGTATCTTCACAGCACGGCCCCATTCTGCCAGATTCCATAGTAAGCGCTGCCCAGCTTAGTAGCCAAGTAGTGCACTTCACCTAGCAAATAACTTGAAGTGAGTCTGGCAGAACACAGCCATTTTATGGTTTTGGAACATTTCACTCACCCCTTTTTCTCCCCCTCTAAGCAGTTCATTTGTGAGACTGCAAAGACCACTGTCATTACTGCTACATGGAACTTAGAGCAACTATAAGCTAACAGAGCGACTTAAAAGAATTTAAATCTTCTAAAAGGCAATGCTTTTAAAAGCATTAATTTTAAATCACTGCACTTCAGCTCTGCCCACAGAGTTGATTTATGCATATTTAGTTTAAGTCTTCCTTAATCTGGGCGAAAGCATGTAGCAACAGCATCAATCTTGCATTTTACAGACATGCAGTTTGCCTACTCTTGGCCTCTCAAAGAAATCGAATCAAAGGACCTTCATACTGGCTAATTTAGATGTTACAGCTGCAGATGGGCCCAAAGTTGCAAAACAGCTTTAGTTTTATCGTTCTTTGGTGTTTTGCTGTCCTTTAGCAACAAAACAAAACAGGAATATCCAAGAAGACATTAAGAGATGAATCACAGAAGATATTATGAATAACACAGAACTGTTTCGAAGTTCCCAAGTTAGAAATTTACTCTGTTTACTTAACCTGTAAAAATAGATACAGTTCAAAACAAATAATTAGAAAAGGCCCATAATTTTCCTCAGCTATGTGAGAAGATACTGTTCCACTGTTCTCTTTCTTTGACTTCAGAAGCAATAGTAGGATCAATAGATGTTTCAGACAGAAGAAAAGCAATTCTAGTTATTAGTATTTCTCTCCCATTAGAATTTCCCCTTTGGCCTTCCAAACTTCTAAGGTAACAATGGGATTTCTCCATATACCTTTGCCTAGCAACCCCCAAAGTTTATACTTCAAACTGTTAATATTAAGTTGTAAGCATTTAACTCTTAAATAATCTCCAAAACAACTGCTAAAAAAAATGATGCAAGTATACCTCTAGTATATTTACTTGGCTATTATAACTACTTGAATTTTACTAATATTATGTAAAAAAGGCACTTATTTTTATCATATCACAAAGCTAGTGGCTGTCAACTGCTTCAGAATAGGATCTAGTAGAAATCTGTACCTTGGAGATGTTATGTGTATGAAACAGAGTATCTGAAAGATATCTTCATACTGAGGGTCACCTGTTTTAATCCAAAAGTTAGTTGTGGTGGGTTTTTTTCTTTCTTTTCTTTCAAGCAGAAAGATATTTCTTCATGCTTCACTGTAAAATTTGATTTTTAAAAAATATCTAAATAGAAACAGATATTAAAACAGAAATATCTAAACCCAACCCAACTGAAAGATGAAGAAGCCCTTGGTGTTCCATACCAGACTCAGCATTTCGCCAACCTCCAGCATTAACCTGGCCATTCCTACCAGCTCTCCCTTGTACTAATCAGTCAGTGGAAAACAAACTAACATTTTAAAATAACTTTTTGTTATGTGTGTGTGGAGAAGGTGGACAGGACACTAGAATAGTTCCCTAAATCAAGAGGGAACTATTATTGAGGCAAAGGTATTAATTTCCATTTGTTTCTTCAGCCTAGAATCACAGCAAACCCTTGCAAGAGGTAAATAGCAGCTATCAAGAAAGAAAATACATCACAGATATCTCTGTGGTTTAGTCACCTGGCAGACGTCAGAGCGTATCCCTGTTTTCCAGAATCCTTGGCTACTTAACTCAACAGTCACTTCACGTCTCATTGTGTTCTTCTGACGAATTTTCTGCAGTGCTTCCTAGACAGAGAGAGAATGGAGCTGCTGTGAAGAACTTTCTACCACAAAGCAGTATCAAAGCACACATGAGTGCATTAACAATACCCGTTTAAGGTTTACTTCTGGTGAGCAGTTTTTAAAACTAGTTCAAATCTTGTAACTACCAGCCACAGACTGTGGTGGACGTGCTGGAATACAGTGTAGGCAGAGGATTTTCATCAACCAAGAAGAGAACAGAGGTGACTACATTGTTTACTGCAAATGACAGAACAAACCAGTCCAACTCATACATACAGGACAATACATAAGTGAGCAAGTTAAGATCCTTATAACGAAAACACCTTCCTGACCCCTGTGTGCAAAACAACCTCTTCATTCAAGTCCATCGCCATGAGTACTCCTGGATCGAAGCATTCAGTAGGTGTAAAACAGACTAAGTTTCGTGATCTTGACTACTTCATAACAGTTTCTGGTCAACACAGTCAGTACTGGGAAAGGGGTCAGCATTCACTAGTCCTGGAGCCTATTATGATGAAATCTACGAAAATGATTTCAAACAAAAAAATTTAAAAAAATATATATGTTTTGCCTTGACCACTGGCTGTTTGATGTTGTGTAAACAGTTTATTTGTCTTTAGAAACTATGAAAGGGTCAGAATAATTAAAAGAAAATATTTTCTGTAAAAATGGAAAGAAAGAAAACCAGCTAAAATAAATCATCCCTGGATCAGGATCTCCTGGTTCCAATACTACAAAATCTGTGAGGTATGCAAACTCCCCACAGAGCAGGCACTAACAGTAAAGACTCCCCCAGTGCTCTTCCTTTTTCAAAACACAAAACTTTTCAAAGCTGCAACCCATCCTCCCTCTCCTTCTCCTTTTCACTACAGGGCACTTGCTCAAGGCTGTCTCTTCCCAGCTTCCAGTCTGAAGCCTGTGAGCAACGCTGGGCAGGAATGGGCTCTGTCTTCTGTTCTGAAGAGACTCAGTGGTTCCAAGAAACACATCTATCCAGACACAGATTCATCAAACCTCAGATACCTCAATACTGACGCATCTAGGGTAGGAGGCTAGTTAGCCCTGCCTCCTTTTATAGTCAGTGAAGGGGGATAAAAGGCTTCAAATAATGCATTTCTCTCTCCATTGACTTCAAAGCGAGCCTTCAGGTCCCAATTTATGCACCTGCTATAAACGCTCAGTTAGGTTAGAGAAATAAAGCCCCCAGGCATGACCTTGTCACAAATAATAACATCATACAATCTTAGTGAATGATAGATGGCAGAGGGAACAGAGATGCTTACAGTACTGTGCCCTTTGTGCATTGTCTAAAATTTGCATTTCGAGGCTGTGTCATTGGGTGTTATCTGAAACAGGTGCTACAGCGTTTGCTAGACCTAGCTGTACTTTCAGGCTGACTGGTTCATGAGCACTCCAGTGTTACTCATAATATACAATTCACAATTTTTAAAAGCCCATGTACCAGTCAGGTGCAGCCCTACAGCTCCTAGTTACTGACACCTCCACTGGCAAAATCCATATGTTATTCTCAAATAAAGCTTCTGCTTCAGCCCTGTATGCCTCTCTGATGACAGAATCACAGATCACAGAATCATCTAGGTTGGAAAAGACCTTGAAGATCATCTAGTCCAATCATTAACCTAAAATTGACCGTTCTCCATTACACCATATCCCTAAGCACCATGTCAACCCAACAAACTATTATGACAAACTACTTGATAAGCTCATTATCCGAGATAATACAGTCTAGAAACAAAACTCAGTGCATCATATGGTAAGTGATAAATACAAAAGGAGCATTTTATTTTTGAATCAAGACATAATCACACCCCTACACTCAATCCACTACAATTTTACAAGTCATCCATTAGCCCCTAATGAAAAGATGCCCATAAAACAATGGTCCTCCCTTCTACTTGCTCTGAGTGTAGAAAGCTGTAGTAAGCAAAATCACATCCTATAGGGACAAAAATTTTTCTTCCTTATAGCTGTGGCACAGATAAGTCACAACATTGTGTTTTTTCCCATTTACAAGCAAGGAAGTTAAGGGCTTATACAATATCAGCATAAATAAAATGTTAAGACTCTTGCTCATGCAAGAGTGTACTATGCTTTGCAGTAATAATAAAAATCAGGTGCAATGTCAAATGTATCAAAACATTTATCGCAACCAAAGCTACATAATTAGCAAACTGGGGAAGACTCAGGAATTTGACTCAATGATTCTCATGGGTCCCTTCCAACCCAGGATATTCTATGATTCTATGAATCATCAGGGTTTCTAATCAATAAATAAAAATACAATACCACTTAATTAAATTTCATCCAGTACCAAAAAAGTTGATTTCTCCTCTATGTATTCTTTATGTCAGTTGTCCAATTAAGAATGCCTGGTAGACATGCATCAGACAATTTCAAAGCTTCAGTTCAAGACCTTAAAAAAAAATAGATACCTGAGAGCAGGCTGTTTTAAGTCTATATTTAGGTGACTTTATTTTTCTGATTTTAATTCCCAATTGGTTACACTTAGGGAATGCTTATTGCTCATCACTTCAGGGAAAAAAAAAAAAGACAGAGAAAAGACAAAAATTCTACAAATACCCCACTTTTCATTAAAGATTACTGGAAATAACAACCACCAGATGATTTTGACTCAAAGATCTTATGGAATGTCACTAAGACTGCCTAATAAATTATGGTTTAAAACCATGCACAAATGTGGCAGTTTTTATCTCAGAAGATAAATGTTTAAAATTATGAGCCAGTTAAAAGTGCACTCTGAAATAAAAGTCCTTCTCTATGCTAATTCTTGAAACCATTAATGGCAATAGCTATAAAGAAGTTATTGTTCTAGAATGATCATTTCTATAATTGGGTTAAAAAATTGCAGTAGTTTGACAGCTGAAAAAAGGAAAAAAATTCCATTCACTAACAAGAAAGATAAAAATAAAATCAGTGTTAACAGCCTGAAAAGAAATTCTTTTGTGAAGGATTTCTATTGTTTCCATAAACAGGATGGTCATATGGCTTTATTGCATCATGAATTACTGTGCTCTATTATCAGTTATAGGAAGGCCCAGTATACCTCTCTCTGTGATAATTTCTGTTTATCAGCCTGTTTGACTTTGGGACTATTAGCCAGCAGGTGACGCAGCTTCACATAACTCTTCCACAGCTTTTGGTACCTGAAGGACAAAACCAGAAAACAAATATTTTGGTCAACACAACAAAAGTCTCTCACCATTTGTCCTTATGAACATGCTAGCTCCTAGCAATGCACCCATATTCACACAGATTGTGTACAAGTGTCTTTTTGCTCCAGAAAAAAAATCTCAAAACATTTTCCAAGAGAGGTGACAGTGTCTCTGCAGTTGTTCCAGTGGGGTGCACGCAGCAGCAGAAAGGAGGCATCAGTGTACAGTCTGAGGTGAATAGCAAAGCTCAGGGCACAACCCGGGTCTCCCAGATATCCACCCATCCTCTCCAAAGGGCCACCTCTGCATGCTGAGAAGATTTGCCCGCAGTATGACATCTCAATTCAAGGAGGTGACGATTCCCTCTTCTTCACAGGGTTTTACCTATCACTCACTCAAAAGCAGTAGTAACCTTTCCCAAGAAGTGTCTCTCCTTACATGGCTGAAACATTTCAGTGAAGCACATGAGGAAGAGCTCTAGAAGTCATGAGCAACACAAAGTCATTCTGTGAACACTGAAACAGAAGTTTCACTCCTACAGGTCTGTGCTGAATGGAAACAAAAAGTCAAGTTTTCTCTGTGGTTAGCATATACTTAAGATTTCTGGTTTTCTCTAACCATCTAGCCTTTCTTATTTTGGGGGTGTCTAATTACACATGAACTTCAATAACAACCTTTCCTTGGTGGGAGTCCCTCTACAATCTAGCATGGATTTTCACAAAACTGGTAAGAATTTACTCCATTTGTAGACAACATTCCACCGTTATATTCAGCTGAAATTGATCAACGGGTTCAAAAGTTACCATGGGAGGAGCAACCAAGAGAATCATGATATGGACCTTGTTTCCTTAGGAAACAATGACATCTTAAAAATAGTATCACGTCCGTAGAGTTTTTTCAAGAAAATCCATAAAAAACAGATGTTTAATAAGAAGCGGAGAATTAGAGGACAGGGGGAAAAAGTTTATCCAGCTAATTTATTTTCTTTTATATATACACATTATAAAAGAAGATCTCCCTCAGCACCAACTTAGAGCAGTGGTTCTAGTAGGAAGTTACCAAATTAGTGGCAAAACAGTAAATGAAGCAGCAGCTCTTTTACTATTTCATCATCTTTCCATCATCCCACATTCACAGGCACACAAACAGATCTTCTCTTATTGGCACTTCTTCCATATCTATTTCTCTGCAGCATTCTTGAATATATACTCTCTGACTCTAGTCGCTGATAATTTTTCTGTCTATAAACACATCTGAAATCGTCAATCCATAGATTATTCTTATGGTCTGTTCTCCACATTTTTGCAATCTGCAGAATAGAACATCTATTTCTGCCAAATCCCCATCCAAACAAGAAAAATGAGTTAATGAACAAATCAACCAACCAGAAAACAAATAAATGCCATGAGGAGGTTTCAACCCAAAAACAAAAACCCAGAACAATGATCTACAATGTATGTTTTACTACTAGTATTAATATGAATGGAACAAGCTCTGTTATTGCAGTTAAATGAGAATTAATAAATAGATTACAATAATAAAAATTCTGTATTAGAACTTTATAAAGACACACTAGAGGAAAACCTTTGCTGGACTTTACACACATACACCAGAGTTAAGCCTAAGATTTATGATGGCACCACAGAGGTCTTCCACAAAAACTGCTCTGTTACTTTGATAAAAAAAAAGTACACCTAAATTCTGTAAGCAGCTCGGGGAAAAAAAAAAAAAAAGCCATGGAAATTTTAAAGAAAGTTTAAATAAAGAAGTGCAGGAAGAATACTTTTTGTATCTTTATACTGCTTTCAATGCAAGGTACTAGAATTTTACAAATATTAAGAAATTCAACATCAAAATAGAGGTGGTTCTTAAATTCTTTGGTCAATTATTTTCTTTTTATGGATAAGAAAATTAAATTATGAAGAAGATTAAAAGTCATGCTCAAGGCCAAAAGAAAGTATGTTACTATCTGGACAAGCACTCTTCTCACTTCCCAGCATATTAAATCTAGAATTCTCAGCAAGCAGTTGTAGAATATGTCTGTCATACATGCACACGTGAGTGTTTGGGCCTCAAAACTGCAGGTGAAATTCAACATCCTTAACAGACACTAGAGGAAAATACATGAGGAAAAAGACAACCTTAACTATTCATGCACAAGAGATGGGCTCTATACTGTCTGTCATCATTCAGAAAACAGATCTCCAAATAATTGGAAAAGTTCCCTGAAATTGTCAGAAATTAAGAAAATAATTGTGAACAAAATGCAGCAATTGCTTTTATGTCATTACACCAATCCACAGTGAAACAGTATTTCTTGCTCTGCCTGAAGTGCTGATTCCCTCTCCACTCCTTCACTACATTCCTCCCAACCTCTATAACGATATAAAAGGTACAGAGAACAGTAGCATGGACACAAACAGCTTCCAAACTAGGAAACAGTATGTAGATGTGATTCTTAAAGGCACAGAAAGAGACAGCTAGGTAGAATATGGCAAGATTCAAGAAACATAAATGTCATGAAGGAAGCAAACAGAAAATGGCTATATTCTTCATTATTAGATGTAAGACCTGAAGAGCATATAATTAAACGATCAAATAGCAGCTCTGAAACGAAAGTCAGTCCTTTTTCATGTGATGCACAAGATTACTAGGGAATTGATTACCTGGAACCTTCTCCCGGACAGTAGCATAAAAAGATTCAAACAGTGATTTGAGAAATTTAGAGCAGGAAGGTCCAATTCAGGGCGGTTAAACAAAATTATCTCAATACATCCTCCAGCTCAGAAGTCCCTATGCTACAGACCTTTGGAAGCCTGGGTATTTCTCCTCCTATCTATGCCTTCATGTTACACTATAGTGTAACACTAAAAACCCCCAATTGGCCTTTCAGAGAAATAACGTGGAGCTTGAGGTACCTTTTGTCTGACCTAGAAGAGAGAGCTATTGTCAGGTTAAGAAATTTCATACCACACATGCGTGCATACTTACTTCAGCAGATTCTGAATTATGCCAGAAAATAGAAGCTATACCTTATATTCTCTAATTTACAAGAGCTTGTGTCCAATGTCATAAGCACTAAGCTTTATATCAGACTCAATTAAGTACATAAACAAGTCCTATTTAAGCCACAAATGAAAACAGTAATGAGTTTCTGAACAAAAGATGGAAGGAAAAGCATCTTACTGAGGATCCCCAGCATAACTGAGTTGAGCAGGTCGTATTCCGAAGTGGACAATAATGGGGAAAGTAATTACATCAGGATTGAACTGTTCACGGTCCAGTTGATCAATACGAACTGAGCTGGGTTTCTAGGAGAAAAAACAAAATACACCTAATTGACAATAGCTCCATGGAAAATTTATTGCCTCTAGCCCACACTATCCAGGAACCACAAAGTAGCAATATTCCAAGCTTATTAAAACACACATAAACCTAATCAATAATATTATAATAAATATTCCGCAATGACAATGACTGAAACAAAGTTAATTGACTTAGCTCTCAGTGAAAAAAGGAACTATTTTTATTTTCATTTTACAAGTAAGGAAATTTACAGTTTGATTATTTCTGAGAACTTAAAGCAACTGTCTTCGGACAGTTTCACAATGGAAATCAAATCAGGATTGGCATTCTGGTACCCAAGCTCCCACATGCCTGAGAAGTTTGCTAAAAACAGGTTACCTCTCTAATTTTACTTTTGTTCCTGATTTCCCAAAGCAAGTGAAGCCACTATTAGATTCATTCAATCACACCCACCAAACAGCATGAAAAAAATCTGTCATGCTACTCTTAGAAAAGGCTCCTAGGCTGATGTGTACAATGAAGAATACGGTCTTGTATAATGAGGAGACTTTTGTCCTTTTTACACTTCAAAACATACATTATTTTTATAGTTAAAAAGGACAGGGTAGAAGGAGCAACTTTTGCTTCACGTCTAAAAACGCAGAAAATGAGTAATTGCATGTCACTGTAGAAGACATGCTGCTTACCGAGCCCTCGATCACTTATCTAACGTATTTAAAAACAGTTGAAGGTGCACAGTTTGTTTCCAAGTAAACATTTTCTTCATTACCTGGCAAACTGCTTTGTTATGTGCCTGCTTACTCCCCACTTTGCAATCAGCTGGATGAGGCCAATATTTTCTGCTTGTCTAAGGTTTCAGAAAAAGGGCATTACTTCTAGTTACCTGCACCTCAAAACTTCTAATTTAGTATTGTGAATCTCTCAAAGATGAGTTTCAAAGTTACAGAAAGAGCTGCCACCATTCTCTTCACAAAATAATAAAAACGGCGTCAAGAACAAAGCTTTCACCCTTCAAACCACCTTGGTAGAACTGTTCACAGGAATCATTTTCTGCATGGATAAGCAAAGCCAATTCTATAAATAAAGTTAAGCCTCATCAGGTGGCCACATTTCTAATCTATTCTAGAAAAACAAAAACTTACTTAAAACTTTGACATTCAGATAGAGAAACATTTTTTAAGGGAAAAATGCTTATCGGCTTCCCTTTGAAAAAAAAAAAAAAAGAAAAAAAAAAGGTTTTCCCCACAGCACTTCTAATAAAAAGGGATTAGGACAACAAAATCTAATGAAAACATGGGGAGGATTTATAGCAGGTAAAATGTTGTTCTCTAAACCAGAGCTTAAAGTCCTGAAATTTAAGTTTATCTGGTTTTGTGGGGTTTGCACAATGCCAATTTGAAAAGTTTGTATCCTCACAAAAGTTGTTCATTGGTTCTCCACTTCCTTAACACTAAAAATTAGGAACTTCTCCCATCACCCTCAAAAAAGCAGCCCTGCTGCACAACTCCTCTGAGAACCAAGGCTGCAAAATATTAACAGAATATTGAACAATAACAAATTACAGACAATATTTTCCTATTCAAATGTTTCACATTTTTGATACTTAGATAGAAGTAATCTTATCCTCAAAGGTGTGAAAGTGAAAAGAGCTTTCAATGAGCCTATGACAGGGTCTGTGACATGTGTGGCTTCAAGATCACTCAGAACCAGACTTCATATGCCATTGCCTTTGAGTTTTACCACTCAGTTATACAGCTGTTCACAGATGCCTGGTAACAACCAGGACAAAATAACTCCTTGTTTGAATGACTTAATCATAATTGTTCCTTCACTGACAGTTATGAGAGGGGTGTATCTCAGCTTTGTTCCTTCAGGACGGTGAACACAGCTCTGGTGCTGTTTTGAAGGTTGAATGAACAAACAGCACCATACAGAAACATACAGTATAAATTGTGCACCAGTGGACAGGATGCAAGAAAATTAGATGTTATTCTTCCAGATTTCTACCCCCGTGTTCTTTTACAAGTACTGTGAGAGACCATCTAATAATGACAACCTTGCTTTTAAGACCTCATCAAAACCAAAGAAATTCTAACAGAACAGAAGCCCACTATCTTTGTTTCCTACTCCAAAAGTCAAAGCTTGCTGATACTAGAAGACATAATGAATTTGCATGCAGACGTAGTACAAAAAAATGCTAAACATATATATTTGTGCTAGTGAGAAAAGCAACAATATTTTAGAAAGAGTGAAGTATTGAAGAGGATTAAAATTTGAGAACCTGTACATCTGCTCCAACACAAAGTTTCACTGAACTAATGAAACACCATCAATAAATCAAATGGTTTCAAATAATGATGAACTATTGTTAGTTGTTCAAGTAAATGGGATTTATATGTCTATCAATTTTTTTTCCCTTCCCCATAATTCATATACACACCTCACTTTTTAAAAAAATAAAATGCATATATAAAACCTAGGTCTGCTCAGAAGAGGAACTATTATTTCTGAAGTGATGTTGTGAAGGAAAGCAGTAAAATAAAATTTAGTGTTTTTACTTTGTTGTGTCAAGTGGATAAAATTGAAGAGCTGTCATTTTCTAAAACAGTTTCACATTGTCTCTATAGCAGAACTGCGCTGCCTTCTAATGTTGTAAAATGCACAGAAAATACTTTCATACTCTTGTTTTTTGCTTACTTTCATACTCAATAGAATATGCTGCAATGAACAGAAAAAATTCACAAACTAAGAAGAAAATCATTGCAATCTTGAGAGAAAAAACATGTTCTAATGATGGCATTGTAAAATGACAACATTTCAAAGTGCTGCAGATTTCTTTTATGTTTACATATTTTCATGTCCACAGGTATCTTTCAAAACACTGTCTTGTAAAATGCAAAGTTTGTCAGTAAAAATCACACAAAATCTCAAAATTAACACTACCACTCAAAACCTGCACTGCCTTGTGCATACAGACATTTTCAGTTCAGCGACACAAGGAAGGAGCATACATGCATTCCTTCAAGCTAAACAAAAAAGCAAGTTTTCAGCTAGCTAAAGTCAGCATATCTTCAGCAAAATCACTGAAGTTATGTCTGTGTATACCATTTAGATGCTGATACTTATGACTACCTTGTGGCACAGAAACCACAGGCAATGTTAAGTTGAACAGTTAAGGCTGTCTAACAGTTTCTATTATGAGACTGATTTAGCACTTGGTTTTAACCAGCTCAGGTAGAGTTTTCCATAGGGTCTACGTGTATTCTGTATTTCATGTTCCCACAGATGACCGTATTTTCCTTTTGGTTTAGAAAGTTTTAGCCAGAATGGAAACACTCAGAATGAAATCAAGGGAAAAATAAATTATCCTGCTCAAGTTATGATTAGCTTATAAAGTACTTTACTGAATGTAATGCTGTCATACTTAAAAATATGAACTCAAAAAATATATTTAGGAAGTCACCCTGGCGGCAGTTTGAGGACCGGTTTTTTAGTTAGCAAACTAAATTTCCCCTTACGAATGATACCAAGTCACACTTTTTCTGCAGAAGCTAAGAAGCTGAGCTACGAGCAAAGGAGGAAAACGAAGTCAGAGAAAGAAAGGTATTACAACCGAGAAAGCCACATGGCAGTCTAAAATATTAAGTTTAAAATATGCCTCTACTACTGAGATAACACTTGGCAATAAGGACTAAACCACACAAACAGAATCCTGCAGCTTTTAGTGGACATCATCTATTCTTATGATGCACATTTCTCAAGTGTCAAAGTCAGAAAAATGGGCTAAATTCACATTAAACGCTGAAGTTGAAAGGAGCTGTGTTCAGAGAACATATGCTTTAAAATACTAATTGTTCCAGAAATAATAAGGCCATAGGGGTTTCAAGCGTGGCACTGAAAATTAATAGATGCATTCATTAATGTACACAAAATTCATCAGTGTGAGAGCAACATAGAAAAAATGTGGAAAAAACCTAATAAGCAGAAAACACCTTTTCCATATTCAGGGCAGCATCTGGATAGAGCACTTTAAATAGAGCTAGGGGGTCAAAAGAGCAAGATGAAAGAAAATAGCAAATAGTTACTAATTCTCCAGTCCTGTGTCAGGGGAAAGAGAATGAGATTATGAACATAAAGACTGTCTGACAAAATAAGAAAGCAGAGGAGCAAACTATAGTTACACATGCATAAAATGTAGTCATTCCTTTTAACATGCACATCGAAACAGTGCTCATTTGGAAATCTGCCCTTCTGTAGAGCAGCCGATAGTGCAACTCTTCCCACGACTGCACCAAGTCAATGGACTGTTCCTATAGCAATCTGCAACTGTTACTGGTCATCTTTTTCCTTTCCCATTCAGTCTGTAGCAAACTCTCTGAAACAGGAAATATACGTGTCATTGGGTTGTTCATAAATCAGAATTCTTTGCTGTACCATGCCAGGGCTGGTAACGATCATCCCTTTGCATTCTTCTGCATATTTCTGCCATTCCAGTTCTTCCCACTGAAGCATGTTGGCAATCTCCTCTTCAGGCACCAGAGCTTTATTGCATCGTAACAAATACAGAAGAATCTGATGCATTGAGAGCACTTCTTTTCCTCCATCTTAAAAACATAAATAAATAAACCAAACACATTTCAGATATTCACTCCTAAAGCATGAGTAAAAGAAAAAATATGTGGAACACATAAAATATCTGGATGAGCAAAATAAAATGCAAAACACTTAAGCGACTTGACAAATATGAAGGCAAATGTTTTATTGATGAATACTGCACAATGCACGAACACTTTGCTAAACTGAAAGCACTAACCGTAATGGCAGCAAGACTAACAGTTTCATCATACTGTAACACTGAAGTTCCTAACTTGCCTCAAAAAACTTTAAAATTAGTAGGCAGAACAATCAGTTACATTGTCCAGTTATATCTTCCTTTTCATACTTTTATCATTCTTTTTACAATGGTAGTTAAACAGCCTTTAGGCATTTATGCATCTTTTTTTAAAAACACTTAAAATTTTACAGGATACTTTTGGATGAATGTAGCAAGTTATCCCTGCATTTTAAACTCATCTCTAGTGCTTACATGCTGTATCTGCAGTAATTAAGACTAAAGAGCCTCATGCTGTCTTTGGTCATTACATGAATCAAAGGCACGTGAAAACTGCTAAATACTTCTGAGACCCCACGAAAACAGCAAAGGCTGTTTGCAACAAAGGAAGACAGTACAGTAAACATCTGACTGGCTCCAAGTAGCCAGTCACAGATGTGAAGATGTAAACAGGAAAGAGGAGTGACGGCTCTGACAGACCACCACTTAAAAGACACTGACTATTCAAATTCAGTATTTCCGCTCATGTGAGCAAACAAGATATACATGTTACTGCAGTGCTTTAATTTTGACACACATCTCTCCAACACTCTCCTTCAACAACAGGTTACTAATCTGTAGGTATCGAGGCATCTTCAAGTTTCATCCCCACAGAGCACAAACATTGATTTACCTTCCCCAGGGAGCAGGAGCAATGTGGTCCTGCCACTGAGTACATCCTCTCTATCACTACACACACCAAAAAAGAAATGGAGAAAAAACAGAAGTAAAGCTTCAGAGCAACATGGGGGATGATGCCACACCACAAGGAATGTTATCCCAAGCACACAGGAAAAGCCTGGCAGAACTGCTGCATAACATCAGCGTTGTTTAAAATGATGTCCTCTACAAGATGCATAAGGGAACAAGCCCTTCTCTTACTTCAGCTGGGATTACAGCACTATGGTACAGAAAAGATGAAAGGGAATGATATAACTTGGCTTCTTAGAACAACTACCCTCATCCAGACTGCAAGAGGGAATCTTAAATGGGGAAAATACACCCCAAACCGCACTGGAAACAATACACTTCTACATAACCACAGTGGTAGATTTTTAAATGTGCAAAGTTTTCCTTCAAATTAAAGGGGGACTCAGTTTACAAGACTTTTGTCTTTGTCAACAACTAGATTATACTGTTAAGCAAGAGGCAGCCCATATCCAACAATCACTAAAAAAAGGTGTAGCCTTACTCACTGAAAACCGTGTACAGGAAGGGTACAGGTTGCTATAGACAGCTGTGCTAAACAGTAGCTAGAGACCTGACCCTTCGTGGGTCTGAACATGCAGTACTCAGGAGTTGCTCAAATGGTTTTTTTTAGTCTTTCACTCTCTTAATATATTTATCATCGTAAAAATCTATCACAATTAATACAATACAGCAACTATTCCACATGCCATGCATCTCTGGCACTCAGTAAACCCATTATGATTAGCTCAAAGCTCAGAGCTACCCAAGGCATGTCTCTAAGTAATCCACATAGAAAATGTGACATCCCAAACCTCATATTTTTAGACAACGTTAGAAAAATAAGAAACAAAGAAAAGTAGAGGGGATGAGAAATCAGCAATTCATTTCTACGTTAAAGAGACAGTTGATGGATGCGTGGAGGTCTGTTACACCAATATATCTTCTTTGAATAGACACAGATATATGATGTTCTGCAAACATACCTGAAAGAAATAGATTCCCATTCTCTGGAAATTAAAAATCCCCAAGGACATCTCAAAAAATAATCAATACAAAACGCAAACTTGATTAAAACAAGATTTGTCAAAGGTGCTAAAAGGCAACTATATATGCAGAAATATCAGGAAAATGCCATTTTTGGAGCTAGAAGGCTGGGAACCCAAAAGAGGAAGCACACAGGAATACATGTCATAGAGGCTTATCTCTCCCTATCAGTAAACAATCCAACAGCGCAGAAAGAGCTGACTTCTAAACTAGAATAAAATTAATCAGAATATAAAACCCCCAAATGAACAGAAAAACACCCTCAAGCTACACAAACCAGACAGGTCAAACTTGCTGTCATTTTGTGATGAGGTCAAGTTAATCAGCCACATGTGGTTTGATGGCTTATTTTGTAAATTGCTTCAGCAGAACCAAATCAATGTTTGCTAGCAAGCCTCAGAGCTCTGCTTCTGATTGAACAGTGTTTTGTATCCAGGAAGGAACAACAATTAGACATAGTCATCTAGCCATCAGTACTCTCCACAGTAATGAGCCAAACTTCATTTAGTTACAGCTATAATTAATATCCCAACTAAGTTTCAAAACCCAGAGCAGAGAGCACCTCCAGGCCACAGCCCTCTTGATGAAGATTGTTCCAGGTCTCATCTGCACCCTCAGTCCAGCAACTGAAACGCATCCTCCTGTCCATACAACCCTTCTGGAGCAATCACTGGCAGGATCTCAGCAGGACACAGTTCAATGGAGCCATGACATTTATATCAACTGAAAGTCTGTCCTAGTATCGTAGGATGTGTTAAATGCCTGCATAAGCTGTTCATTCAAAATGAGCATAACACTCCACACTGAAGCTTGTCCTTGGCTGGCAGGCTAGGGTTGAACTGCACTGGAATTACGTTTGTCTGTCTTTCATAATTTGCTGCAAGGTCTAAGCTTGCATTAAGATATAGAAAGAAACAATCAAAACAACATGTGCTCAGGGGTGCCAATCATGCTGACCCTCAAAACTGCACATCAAGAGTTTTAATACAATCACATAGTATCCTGAAGAGCAGAGGGGACATTAAATTAAGCTTCACATGTGAAATTAGGTAACAGCACTCCTCAAATGCCACAGCTCCATCACAGGGCAAGACAAGGATGACCCAGCAGCACAACAGAGACAAAAGCTGGAAGCAAGACTTGGCCCACTTATATGAATCCCAGTTGTGAGTAAACCATCCACACTGCAGGCAAGCACTAAAGACTCTAGATGGAAGCTCCAGATCTCAGCACCAGCTAAACCATTTGACTTGCAATAGGTTTTTTTGTGTTGGTTTGTTGTCTGGTTTGTTGGTTTGGGGGATTTTTTTTGGAGGGGGAGAGTTTGTTGGGGTTTTTTACATAAAGCTACATAATTCAAACATTACCTGGAAGAAATCTCACAAATCGTGGCATGAAGTGAAATCTGGGGCAGGAGACAGAATCATTTTCAAGTGAAGGACCTTAAATATGAACAAATATGGGAAATTTATGAACAGCCACATATTTGCAAGAGAAGAAAAAAAAAAGAAGGCAACTCTGCTGCAGATTAAATCAATGAAAGGTGACTACATTTGATAGGGCCTGAAGTTCAGTCAGAAAAGTAACAAAATGCACAGCAGAGAACAGAGTAACAACTTCTAGTGAAAGCTTTCACATGGACAATTTTAAAGAAAGCTACAATGATTTAAAAATAATCTAACACAAACACAGTAGTTTTTAAAAAAATGTTTTACAGAAAAATATTGTTAACTCACTTTAGCCTTACAGACACAAGCATTAGTGTATTAGTCCCTCCCAGTTAGTGGGGTGTCTTTTGGTTATAATAACAAAGATAACAAGGAAATTTCCACGTTCCTATTTTTTGTTTTTTTAATTTCCTATTTCATCACCCAAACCTTTTCATGAAAATAAAACCAAAACCACTAAGTACCTTGTGTTAAAAAAGAGAGAACAATCAGAACCAATAATATGAAAGATAACATTGATATTAGAATACATTTAGTATGAAACCAAAGAAGGCTACACAAAATGTCTGAAATTTGAATGCCCCTCTGTTGTTTAACTGCAATAAATGCAGAGTGCATCTCCACAGATAGTCAAGACACCAAAACACACCCTACAGATTCTGAAATGAAATTCCTTTGATATTCTCAGTTTTCTTTCAGACCAAGGAAAGGATCATCCCTGAAATTCTCCTTTGTTGCAGTCTTCACAGAAACATATATTTTCATCTTGTCAAGTCAAAAACATTCAGCTATAATGATATATTATCCCTCTACGGTTGTCTGTTTGACACTGCTTCGTAAGGTGACTGTAGAGAAATATTATATGAGTAACTTGTTTGGTGGCTTGTGAAAACAGAGACAATACTTTACGTGACACCCTGCTTTCAAAACACCATGCACACGATACAGTGCGATATTAAACATACGATAATATTCACTGTTTGATTAAAAAGAATAGTTTTGGATTAAGAAAGAAATTTAGTTTATCTACAAGAATACAGTGCCAAGTCTGTGCATTTTTATTGCTACAGCCCATACTAACGAACTGTAATATTTCACCTTCTTGAACAACAAAGTGGAAGTTTGTCCCTCTTAAGTAAAACAGCATTTGGCTTTGTTCTTTTGAGGTCCCGCCCCAGTCTTTTCTTTTTAAACCAAGGAAGAGTCCTATTTTCAAAATCTACAATTAATTGGGATTTTGTATGGTTTTTTTCCCCTAAATTAAAACTACCTTTAAGATTCCAGTCATAAAGCTCCAAAATATCTTTGAATAGATATGAAGAGAACAGCTCAAGACCTCTCACACAAAAATTCTGAGGAAGAAAAAAATAAACCAAAATTACAATTATATAATACTGTAATACAAATAATGCCACTCATGTATAAATAAAATAATGAAAAAAACAGTGTCATCATATTTACCAACTGCAAGACACTAGGCTTTGGAAACAATATTGATATATTTATAATCATCTACTGTAACATAACACAGTGATCTCTTCCGAAATCTCTGTCAAGAAAGCATTGTAAGGAAGACTCTTTAGTCAATGTCCAAATCAACACTATAGGCAGAAATTATGAATCTGCGATAATTTGCCATGCACTAAAACCCTTTCACCTGAGTATGCTAAGCAGATGACATATTTCTGAGAAGGACCTTCTTCATAATTCACTTTTTCCTACATGTTCATATTAAAAGTTTATAAATCACCATCTGTGATATATGATCACTTCCATAGCACCATATCAGTACAAAGTAAATTGAGGGGTTTGACCTCAAGAACCAACAGGAAAAGAATAAAAAGAAAAACAAAAAAAACCACATTCTTCTCATCAAATGAGGAAGCAAAAAAGAAAAACAAAAAAACCCACATTCTTCTCATCAAATGAGGAAGCAACTCCTGCAAAGAGCTTTCATTCAGAAATTAAGGAACTTAAAAAGCCTTCCTTAATGAACAAAATTGAGCCAGGTTGATATAAATTTAATGTGTATGATAGCAGCCATAAATTTCAAACTCAACAACACAATCTCTTTCACAAGAATGCATTAATAAAGACAGTCTGCAAATAGTGCTGCAGCTAGTTGACCAGGAATAAAAAAAAAAGTCAAATTCTCTATTTTGCTTGGTGGCCATTTGTTGGTTTAGAACAAGATTTGGTGACAACACAGCAGATTCAGTAACAAGACGTGAATTGCTTTGATCACATTAATCTTGCTGAGGAATTTCAGGGTTCTTGCATATATTTAGATGCTGTTGAGCAACAAAAAACGATAACTAGAAAGAAAAATGTAAATATATGTGACTAAATTAAACACTGATCCTATCTTCGTAGTTAATATGCAGGGGTGTTTCTGTACCTACACATGCTGTTCCACTGAAGCAATTTACTTCACAAACTGGCTTCACGAGGGATTAATTTGTAATAAAAAAAAAAAAGATTATGAACTAAATGTGCTTTGTTTGTATCCACCGGAAATTTGTTTTGGCAACAGTTTATATTAAGTACTGATAAGCAATCTTCAGAGCTTCAAACTTATGATTAAGTTTCAGCACTGCCATTGACTTACGTGGTTCCTGGCAAGCCAGCACCTCCATATGCCTTATTTTGTCATCCATAAAAGAAGGATAATGTCTAACTCATCTTACAGATAAGAGTACCTGACACATATTGTATATAAATTAAAAT
Organism: Athene noctua; assembly: GCF_965140245.1. Lineage (NCBI taxonomy): Eukaryota > Metazoa > Chordata > Aves > Strigiformes > Strigidae > Athene > Athene noctua. Next base: position 90,214,055 of record NC_134038.1, read on the forward strand.
GAAAACAAGCTATGCATATAAGCACTTCTCGCTATATGATTTTAATATATGATAGCCTAGGTAGACGGATTTATGCTAGTACCTGTGAGTGCAAGTTTCTTTTCAGCCGTTCATTCAGAACACAGCCTGTCTCTTGGAGACTTCATGAGATGGGACTCTGAAGAGTTTAATCTATTAAGCATACCAACAACTCATAATCCACTCTGACTTTTTAACTAATTATCCTTCTTACCTCTGGCATCATCTCCTCAATGAAATGAATTGTATAGTCAATGTTAAATCTGATTACTTTACACAGAGGAATCTGGAAGGAAAATAGAAGTTCAGCATGAAAAACTATACAGCATCCTATGTATATTTAATAAAATTTTGTATGCAAAAGTATTACTGTCTGCTGAAAAGGGCACTTACTGCTCTGGGGGATCATGCAAAGACAGGAGCACAAGCATGTGCTAAAGAAGTAACAGTTCTAACCTCCACCTCTGTGCATGGTAAAGGAAGATTAAATAATGCCATCTACTGGAGATGAAAATTTATTTAGAAGAAAAAGCAAAGCTCAGTCAACCCATATCTTCTCTCACCTGTATATTTGGAAGGGAATTTATAGTTGGTGATACAATATGTCAGACTTACAGTGACCTGAAGGCATGGTGGTTTTAGCAAACTGGCAATTCTGTTAGTTATACTGTCTTAAAACATGGCTTTAAGTCATAGCAATACAATGCAGGAACTTCAGGATAAATTTGTAGGTTTATACTAATTTCATACAGCAAATATTCTCAGAGTTCATTCAACTAACCAGTAAAACAAGCATCTAATTACTTTTTTTCACCTTTGAAAAAAGGTTCCTTTGTCTGCACGGTCCATGGACAGTTGAAGATTTTTGTTTATTTGTTTGTTTTAAAAGAGAGTTTTTAAAGCAAAAAAGCTAGATTTCGAAAAGACTACAGAAATGCCTAATCCTACCCTACACATCTACAGATCTTAGAAGGTTACGTTCACTGGTCTTGCAAGCTTAAAAGAATCTTAGAACAATTTAATGGTCTGTGAAAATGAAGCAAACCAAGGTTATTTTGCATTGATAATCACATAGATAAATATCTGAACACTGCTAGTATGGAACTGAAATCAATGGATTTAGCCGAAATGCGATATTCTGCTTGCATATTCTTGCAGCCCACTGTCAAACATTTGACTGTTTTGTTTATAAAAATGTGTCTCTATCTGCATGATAAACTAACAAGCTATACCAAACAACCAAACAAAAAATAGCATTTCCTAAAATTTGATAAAATATTAAAGGTGAATAGAAAAATACAAAACCTTGGAAGTCAAATGTCCCAATTAGAACCTGAGGAGAGGAAAACCTGTCACATTTAAATTAGAGGGGCTTTTAAAAAACAAAAAAAATACAGGGAGTGTTTGATTGCTTTCTAACCTGTAAGTTCAACCAGGAGAGGATATTCTGATTCAGAAACTCATCAGCCTGATGTATTTTCCTTTATATCAAATAGAAGATGAATGCTTTAGAGAGGTTACCACAAAAATCTCCATGAATTAGAGTTCCACATACACAAGCAAATACACATCAAAGGAACATGTAGTGGGTACTGTAACACTGTTTTGGTAGTTATATTGAGTTTTTAGAAGAAAGAAATCCCTTTAGAGTGGATCTCTGAAAAAAGTACATCATTTAAAGGGAAAACCTTTTGTTGTTGTTGTTGCTGTTTTTTTAAACTTTTCCAACTTAACAAATCTCCTCACCCAATTGAAATTCAATTAACAGTTTTCACAAGTTCTTCCATGGTTCATTTCGCTTCCAAACTGTGAAACATGTAAAAACATTACTTTGCTTTGATGCACATCACAATCTCAGTCACAGTTTGAAGACAATGCTTAGCACAAATAGTCAAGTCAAAATCTGAGATTCATTAGCATAAATGGTCTTTCCTCCATCCCCAATGCTGGCAAATTCTTTGTAGCTCACATATATCATTGTTTTAGAGAAGTTCTACTTCAGGGCAGAAACAGCTTAAGTTCCAGACAAGTCCCATGTACGTAGTAATAAACATACTTACGTTTGTTAGTGGGGCATGTGCAAACATTGAGAAGCCTTCAAAGATATATTCATGGTCATCATACTCAATAACAGTAGGTCTGTCTGTCTTAAAAAAGCAAACAAAACCACCACACAGTAAGCAAGAAGCAGTACTACTTCCATCACTAAAAACAAAATTAGAGACTTGGTTAGAATTATTTATAAAGTACTTACTAAGAAGTTTGTGGGAGGTGACACAGTAATTCGATAGTGGTATAGTCTTCCAGCATTGTTGGTCATGGGGCGACATGGTTTAATGGGCTTAAAGAAAGAGATTAGTACAATTATGTGTAGAGTCAAGGCAAATTTAGATTAAAAGAGAGAATAAAGTATTCCTAATAGCCATGAAATACGCACTGGGAAAAATTAAATAAAGGCAGGTAGTCAAAATGAAGCATTCTGGGAAGAGGGAAAGTGTGGCCTTATCTACATTTTTCACTTTCAGAAAGATCTTTAAAGCTATTCAAAAGGAAAAAAAGGTGAAAAACATTGCTGTAGTTTTTTCATTTTCCATTTGACTCTCCATCTTTATTACAGACATCAGTTAGTTGTTTACGTACCAGACTAATGTCTTCTTTTATACAAACTTGTTTCAAGTTTAAAAGCTTACAAAAAGGAACCTGGACCTACCATGAGAAGATCTCAAAGTATGTTATCAAGACAGACAGGTATCAGCTCATCTGCTTGGGCAAATCTGGGGCCTGAAGAGAAGGGATTAGTCTATCACCACAGAGGTAGCTCTGGTAACCCTGCTCTGTCTGGTCCTCTGTGAGGTCCAAAGGCAGCCCGCCCTCTGTATACTCTGACTGTAACACCAAATGCCTGGGATTCATGTTTTCTTCCAGCTTGTTCTGAAGAGCCCAGTTTAAAGACCTAAAATTCCTCAACAGTCAGACAAAACCAGTTTCTCATACATCCTACATGCAGTTTGCTGAACTTCAAAGGCTGCCACTAGCTTTTTCAGAATACATGCGGCTGCACAGAAAAAAAAAAAAATCACCACAGCAAGTGGGGTACTACTCTAAACAGCATTACAAAAGTCGGCCTGATTGCAACACCACTACACAGGTCTGTGCACTTTGCAAAATCCATCCAGTAAGTAGGGTAATTACTCTGGCTGTTCAGCCCCCAATTAAGCTTCTCACTGCTGCAACGAGACAAACTAGCTAGTTTAAAGCTAGGCCATATTATCTACAGGACACTATGAAAACTACTATATCCTAGGAGATTTTCTGAAACCTAATATTCCCAGCTGGCCTTGCTCCAGGAGCAGCTGCCTTCATGCAGCAAGTTTTATATATCAGTTTTCTCCTCCAAAATTTTCTTCTGCCTTCTCTGCAAGAAAAACACTGTAGATAATATGGGAAGGAATTGATCCTGAACTGGAACAATTTATAGTAAGCTTCAGACCAAAGCCATTTTTCTGAACTGGAATAATTCACAGAAACATTCATAAATCCTTAACTGCAAAGAAATACAAGAATATTTCAGTATATATATGTAAAAAGGCATATAATAAAATTATTCAAGAAAAATTACAAAGGTAAATTGTAAAACCTACATATTAATGTTCTCCAATTCTTTCACAAGAAAAAATTTTTTTAGAAAAAAAAGCTTGAGGTCATCCGAGCACTATTTTTATGTCCAGAAACACTACTGATCACAAAGCATGCTCTGTCCAAATCAGTATTTCTAAGGAAAATAACCAAACACTATTTCAACAACATTTTTCAAAAGAAAGGCACTACCAATCAAAAATGGGTTTCAGGAAGCTAATGGAAGAATTTTTTCTAATCACATATTCATAAAAAACTTAACAAACTGTTTGACAGTTTGCAGTGCAGACACCCTCTAGTATTAAGGCAAGAACACCTCCTGACCAGCTTCCTGCTCCTGTCAGCAGCAGGACTACTCTTTTATTTACTTTTACTTTTAAAGCAATCCCTTCACAAAGAGGGCCCTCGTAACATACTCATCCACTTGAAGATAGTAGCTCTTTGATCACAAGTTCTTTTTTATTAATGTAATTGTGTTTTAGAAACTTTAAAAACAAACCCAGAACTGAACAAATGAAGGCAAAAGTTTTCCATAGTTTTCAGGTGAATTTCATTACTGGTATTGCATTTTAAATATGAGGTTACACAACTAAGTGATTTAAAGTTGAACAGGAGTTTTTACTCAGCCTGTAAATCATGGAAAAAAACCCTCAAATCAACCCAAGTATGAGTTTACAGCAGCAAATCTGAATTCATAATCGCAACTTTTAGAATTACTTACCTCTTCACCAGGATAAATGCCATGTCTTATTCCCGTTCGTCGGGCTTTAGCACTGCACTTGCACAAAGGTCCGTCATTCATCTGTCAAAACCAAAATAGGATGCTGTTTTTATTGAAAAATGATTTTGGAAAAGTATGTTGGTTTTAATGCTCAGTGTGCTGATGCTTCTAAAAGCCTGTCATGCTTAGATTAAGTGGATGTTCTTAAGCCAATAAAAGTGAAAACAGTATAGACTAATGCAAGAAAACTACTCAATAGCATTAGAACTTCATCACTGTTCCAGAAGCACAAGATGGAAAAATGTTCTCAATAGAATTGTACCACTCTACTATCATACATATTTTTTTCCATTTCTTACACATACAAACAGCATGCTGTCTGCCTAAAACAAAATTCAGGCCCTAAATATGCATGTGCATATATTTACATACTGAAATCTCCACGTTCAAACAGTTCCACTAAGTTCACTGATGGAAATTCTACCCCTGACTAACCCCCTCTGCTATGTGGCAAGGCTATCACCCAAAATATGCAAAGCAGACCATTTGAAGATTTTACTCGGAACTTTAAAGAACTAATAGGAACACTTCAAATACATCCTGTAAACAGATCAGTAAAAAAAAAAAAAGGAAGGCGGAAATAATACCCACTTCAGTGTTCCATATGGGTGCCTCAAGTAGCTATACCAAACAGGGCCACTGCACACATTATAAAGCTAGTGTCTGTCTGTCCACTTTTATGACCAGGTTCAATGCAGACTATCAATTACTGCAATTCCCTACAGCTTTCTGCTCTTAACATCACGCCCAATGCAGAAATCCAACAAAAAAATACCCAGAACCAAACCAGAGAAACAAATTAAGTTCCCAACCCCAGGCTTTAACGGAGTTTTTCAAAGTTTGAATCCAAGAACAGAAACTCTTTTTTTTAGACTTAGAAAAACGTCAACAACCTTGCAACACAAGTAGTTTGAAAATGTTAACAGCATTCACGGTTGGTCTAAATAGCATCATCACAAACCAGATACAATGTGAAGATACCTTAGGAAGCAAGAACCACCAAACTGCTGTTAATGTAGTCTTTAGATAGTTGAAAGAGGGATGCAACTTTTTAGTTTTGATGTTAATTCTCTGAATCTTCATCTCAATTTAATTTCTTCAGACTGGCACAATGCATACATGCAAAGGAACACAAGAAGTAGGGCACTTCTCTACTCCTTTGGAAACCTAGTCATGCAATCTTAACAACAGAATGACAGGACAGCTTTTTGTTCACACATTATTTTTCCACACTCTGAGACCCTTGAAGAAAGTACAGGCTCAGTGAAATTGAATCATGCTTATAGCTAAAAGCATACTTTCTCACTGGTTTATACAATCACAAAACAGAAGAGTTAAATAGGCTGTCAATAGCAAATTGCTCATCACTCCCCCAAAAATAAGGGCCTACTGAGGATATTAAAATAATCACTTATTTTTTAAAATCTCATCCTTAATTCTTAGCTCTGTTCAGCACTAACACTGCCTCCATTACATTAAATGTACAGACAAAACTGAGAGAGATGTGAAGTACCTGTAAAGCCCAGGACTACAGAAACAAGTCAGATACATATCTATCTCGTCCCTAATGACACCGCTCATGGAAAAAAATGCAGAACAATCATGAAGTGATGATAAAATTATACTGAAAGATCACAATTTTACCTAGGCAATGGCTTCTAAATTTCTATGACCAACAGGGCAACACAAACAAGCAGATAACACTTGCAAAGAAAAGGCCACTGTGGTGGCATCAGCTTTAACAATTTATTTTCTGGCAACTGCCAGCACTGCTTGAAATTACCCAAAGAAAAAACACACTGCTCAGATTAAGGGTTGGGAAGATTCATCCTAAAAATTTAGTTCCATGTCAGATGGTGTACTTGTACACGCTAGTGTGCACAGCAATCATTCCTGGTTTATGTAGTGAGTTAGAAAGCATTTTGGCATACCAGATAAATACCTAGGAAAACTACAAAACGCTTTCATATAAAATCTACTCAGAACTAGTACAGCATTGACAAGCTTGCCATGATTTTAGCCCCTTAGAATCATAGAAGATTTTGAGTTGAAAGAGACCTATAAGGATCATCGAGTACAACTCCCTGCTCCTCACAGGAGCACCTAACACCAAACCAAACATCAGCACGCTCCCTACCATCCTCAGGCTTAGGTGCTTTGGGCTACAGCTGCTAGTTTGTACTGGGATGGGGAGCCATCTATACTGAGGCAAGGCCAGGGGATCCCATTTGTACTGGGACAAAACCCAGTCTATACTGGGAGGAGACCACGGATCCAGTTTTTATTCAGACTGGGCAAAAAATGTACTGGGAATGGAGCCAGGGTTTCCAGTTTGTACTGGGACAGGACCCAATCTGTACTGATAAAGGGCCAGGGGATCCAGTTTGTACTGGGGTGGGGCCCAGCCTCAACTGGATGAAGCATCAGTCTCAAGAAAGTTTTTGGGAAAGAAAGTTTTCTAGCAGGAAACTCATAAACCATATATTTCTGAACCTATTCATTGTACAGTTATTTCATTTCCTTTTATTTAGCTAATATTCTGGCCTAGAACATTACTTTGAAGTGTGCCCAAGAGCTACACAATTTTTTCAGTTAAATATCTAAACAGTTCGCTAATTTTGTTTTCCATGCAAATAAAAACAGCTAGCTATGCTCAGTCAAAATATTATTTTTTCTTAACTAGAAGCATAAATATGAGTCTGTAATAGAATATTCAACAGACCTTTGAATTACCACAGTGGCAATAAGAATTGCAGTATCTCTTCGCATTGTGATTTGTTGCACACTAAACTCATGCATCACACAAAGTGCCAGAAAAATAAATTTACTGAGGTACCATTTGACAATGAGTTAGAATAGACTGTAAAATATTTAAGTAAGAAAGATGAAGATGGCAAATTTGCAAACAAAAACTAGTCTTCTGTGCAATGTATACATTCAAAACAACACTTCATGAGCTCAGCAATTACATTTAATGAGAACTATAATCTCCATGCAATTACAAAAGAACCATTAGACAAGAAATTAGGAGCATTAGCTGCATATTTAAAACATTATTTATCATAATGAGCTAACAGCTTTTAGGTGAAAAATTTGTAAAGGAGGTAAACATGTTGCCTTTTCTCCATCCCAGAATTCATCTGTGTACCTTTATCTCAGGGCTAAGAGGACAGCATTAGTACACTGTTAGCAATTCAGTGTTTTTTTAACAGTCAGACATGACTCCAGGATTCATGAGCTGGAACCACACTCTTGAAATCAAAAGTGAAGTGCTTTGAAGAAGATAAGAGAGAAAAGGGACGTAAAAAAATGCATATTGAAATAGATGTCACTCAGCATGTCTGACAACAATGCAGGTCTACAGGGGAGAATGACTTTCAGACACAGTACTTTTTCCTCTCAGCATACCTGTCCTGGATCATTGTACCACAGTTCTTCATGGAGACGATCAGGGTGTGCTTTTTTACGCTTAATTTCTGCAATGACGTCAAACACATCCGAATCTGAACTGCTAGAGCAGCTGCTGTCTTCTTCAGAGTCACAGTCTGAGTCACTGGAACTCTCTGATGCACACAGGAAAAATAAAGTCAGATAAAAAACATTTCCACACAATCTTCTCCAACAGCAATGCATTTTCTAACGTGACATAGCTAACAGTGCATACTCAGAAGCTGTGCATGACATTCACACTAACAAAAAGAAGGACAGAAACTGCATTTTTAACCAAAAATCACAGCAAATGCTATGGATATTAAATGCTTGTAATAACTTATCCTGGTTTCGGCTGGGATAGAATTGTCTTCCTAGTATATGGCATAGTGCTGTGTTTTGAATTTACTATGAGAATAATGTTGATAAACTGATGCTCTTAGCTATTTCTTGGTAGTGTTTATACTAAGTCAAGGATTTTTCAGCTTCTCATGCCCTGTCAGCAAGAAGGCTGGAGGGGTACAAGAAGCTGCGAGGGTACACAGCCAGGACAGCTGATGCAAACTGGCCAAAGGACTATTCCATACAATATGGTGTCATGCCCATTATATAAAATAGGGGGAGCTGGCCAGGAGGGGTGGATTGCTGCTCAGGGACAGGGCTGAGTATGGGTAAGTGGGTGGTGAGCAATTGCATTGTGCATCTTGGGTTTCATTTCACTCTCTTTTTGTTATCTTCCTTTTTTTTTACCATTATTATTACTATTATTTTATTTTTATTTCAGTTATTAAACTCTTATTATCTCAACCATAAGTTTTACTTGGTTTTGATTCTATTCCCCATCCCACCACAGTGAGGGGGAGCGAGTGAGCAGCTGTGTGGTGCTTAGCTGCTGGCTGGGGTTAAACTGTGACTCAACTGCATCTGTTTGCATGCATGAGAGACTGCTGTTTGACCGTCCAGCAGCAGCACTGATCAGCTGTAGAACCATTTCAGTTACTTGACAATAAAGATTACAGAGCTATAACCGACACAAGTATTACCATAAAGTTAAAAAGAAAAAAAAAAAAAGAGAAAAAAGAATACACATAAGGTCAGTAGCATCAGCTAAACAGAATCTCTGGTTATTTAAAATATAATTCTGCTTGCTATGAGCAAAGTGCTTATGTCTTGTTTCATTTTACCTAAAAATGCTCCTGTTTGTAGCAGGATATTTTTTATTTAAGACTTTCAAAACAGCACATACATATAGAATTATTATAGAACATGTACTGTTAGATGCATTTTTCAAAGTCAATTATTTTTAATAGCTCCATTATCACAGATTGGAAACCACAGACAAGAAGAAAACCTTGAACTACTAGCTGAGTGAATCCAGTTACATGGTTTTTGGAAGCCCTGTTTTGTGAGTTTTCCTCCTTTTTACATTTTTTTTAAGACTTTTTCTTTGCATTAACTGAAATAACTTTTCTGATGTATCAGAGGGGAGAACAATACTAAAGAAAAAAAGAATAGAAGGTGATCTTAAGACTTGCTAAAATGTCTCCTTTATGGTGTTGTCAAAGTAACGTTAAAAAGCATCTGGACTTAATTACAAAAAAACTCAAAAGACCCCCACAAAAAACCCAGAGCCTGGTCTCACGTTATCTCTAACCTCCTGTGATACTTAAAAGCCACTCTCTTCTTATGCATGTAATGCTGCTCATTTCCACAGATCTCCTCTCAGCTCCAATTTAAACAAATGCCTTCATAGCCAAGACACATACCAAGATGCAAGAAAGGTTTATTATTCCTGGAAGGAGGGATTCAATATTTCTTCCACTTCTAAGTTTTGATTTAAGAGAAAACATATCACTACACTGCCAGTGTTTTGAAACACTGTGAAACTATGGTTTAAAATATATGTATTTATTGAATACAAGACTCTCCTTAGTTAAAAGAAAAAGGAGGAGAGAGAGAAAATGAGAGAATATTACTAGTAAGATAAGTTTCCCTTTTTTTTTTTTAAAAAAAAAGATGTATTTTTATATAGTCCATAATTCAGCATCAGGTGTTATTAAAATACGTCCTTGGGACATATGGTTTATATAGTTCATATATGCTCAGTTGAAATCAAGTTTTGTCTAACTGTGCATACATGTATATTCCTACAAATATTCACAAACAGTTGAGTTTTAGAAGTTCTCTGATAAACATTAATCAGTTGTATAAGTCTACTTTTAGGTGCAAAAAGTGTGGGACCTGTGAGTTCTGGAAGTTCTGAAAGACCAATGCAGAACTTTGGGATTTCAGGTACTGAAATCAGCCTTTCATGATCTAAAACTGCTCTTGGGAGTGCACTGCTATCTTACTACAGTACACAATTACTGCCAACACAAGCCAGAATAGTAAAAGCATTAACTTAAGCATAAAGACAAAACTATTGAACACTATAGAAGCATGGCTGTAGGAGAAGCTGACACAAACACCAAGTCAGCCAAGGGGACCAGCACAGATGCAGAGCCTTCAGGTCCTCCAGAAAGAGTGAAAAAAAGAAACACAGGTAAGTTGCTCCTGTCAACTATCATATTTTAGCATGGAGCAGAAAAGGAACTCTTTCTGCAGAGATCTGAGAAAGTGAAGCTTTATACAGGTATGTTTAATGAAGCATTTTTGTCCTTGCTTCATTCACGTGAAAATATACCTCCTGAAAAACCCCACAGTTAACTTTGCTAGTGATTCCTGAGTGAATTTAAATATGTGCAAATCCACTGTTCAAAAAAAGTAAAAAACGTTTTTTCCTTTACTAAAGATAATTCACATTTCATTTAATCTGTTTACTTTTTTCTCTCACTTTTATTGCATCTTACTATAGTGCCAGCATGTAACTGACCATGTCATTATATACCTGTATTTCAACTTTAGAATATTTGATATGTGATTTTTTAATGAGTTGCTATGCTCAGATATTAGAGTCTGAAGCAGCTCAATAAGCAAATATGAAGCACCGGTTAAAAAGGAAGCCCAACAGAGTATCTAAATTAATGGGATATGCCTGAGAACATCTTGACTAACGCAACTGAAAAACACACTTCATATGAAACACTGAAATGCTGGAAGTATAAAAGGAGCAGCTAACAGTTCTCACAAAACAAAGTAAGAAAAATAGCTTCCACTGACTTCTGAGTAGACAAATTGCTATCAAAAAGTATGCCCTGCTAATTCAGTCAGTATTTCCCCAATAATACAGCTAGCAGACTTACTTCACTGCAAGATCCATATGGGTAATGCACAATAGTGCAGACAAACTATGTTTTGAAAACAGATACTTCTGCATAAGACTGTAGTAAGGAGAGCTGCACAATCAAAATACAATCCAGAAGAAAGATGAACTCAGTGCCATAACAAACATCTGTATGAGTTTATCACTACTACTCTTGCTTCCTTTTTAGAAATACAAGACCAGAAGCTCCTCAAAGCCTCCTGTGGGCCATGCTTTGGCCTATCTGATCATGCTCAGGGTGCTTTCATGCCATGGAAGACACTTTACCATAAGGCAGTGCTGGATACTCTCTATTTTCCCTTAGGCTTTCTAGGTAAAGAATCTAGCTTTACTTCAGTCAAAAGCAACAGCAGAACTCCCATGGATATGTAATACAAAGGAAGGATTTAAAAAAACATATTAACCTACCAACATTATTAAATGCACACAACTGCCAAAATCAGGTTAATCACAGATTAATTTCAGAGCTTTGTCACCATTTCTACATACCTAAATCTTCATCCAGCTTGGTCTTTGGTGGCTCCCATGGTGGCCTAGCTGCTTTGGCCTTTGCCTGTCGCTTTCCTAACTCCTCGTCAAACTTTTCATACAGATCTCGGAGCTTGCTTGTTCCTACCACAGTAGAGTCTCCCTGTTAATTAAAAAAAACAGAACAGCAACAATAAAAAAGGACAGTGTTGAAGTAGTGCACCAACACAACATGAACCAGTGTTTCACGATGAAAAGCAAGAGAGGGAAAAGACAGATCTGTGTAGTTCAATGAAACATGGAAATATTTGTTAAGGCTTTAGCATACAATTACATTGCTTCACCAGGTGAATTAGCAGAGAGATGACTTCATCTGCTGGTGCCTTATCATCAAACCTTTGGCCTAACAAAGCAGAACTATGGCTAAGCGTATTTAGTACAACTCAGCAATGATTTTTAACAGGTTTAGAAGAAACAGGAGACCTGTTAAAGTATTCTGCAATTAAAAAGAATTTTATCACACACAGGAAACACAAAATCCAGCACATTTTGTGGCCTGCTTTAGATCACCATAAATTCACTCTCCATGTCATTCTCAAAAAAACCCCACAACCAACCACGAACAGAAGAAAAACACAAAAAACCTCCCCCCCATCACAACTCCACCAGCAAGAGTTATTGTCAAGTACAAAGAATCCTGACTTCCTGCTTCTGTACAAAATTTCTCCAAGGTTGTGGGAATATATGGTGCTTGAGGCATCTTTGCTCAAATACAGGTATAATGGAAAAAAAACCCACCCTTCCCTCCTGGAGACAAAAAGTATCCCTCTTCCATGTACCACTAATCTGAATGCAAACAGATAGAAGAAACTGATGAAAATAAAGAAGAGTATCAACAAATAAAGCCCTTAACAGGGTTAAAAGACTGAGATGGTTGGGAGGAGAGAAGGATTAAATGACAGAAAACATGATCAAGATGAAGGGTTCATATTAATCAAGTAATAAAATAATCAATAACAGACTGTGTACAGTAATTTTAGAGTTCTCTCACAAACATACCACTTGATCCATAGGATCATTGGAATAATAGCTTTCAGAATGGGTACAGCGAACCCAGACTGGTTTAAGTAATTCCTCATCTTCCTCTTCATTTTTTTCAGATGCATTCTCCTCTGATTCTTTGTCTTTCATAGCAGGATAATTTTTCTCTTTGCTGGAGCTCTGGTTCTCAGACCACCTTTCTCTGTCCTCCTCCCACCGGGGTCTCTTTCTCTCTCTGCTTGGAGACCGGCTTGGTGGAAGAAAGCACACAAAAGAAATTCTCTTTATTATCTTAACAGTGACAGTTTTATAATGAAAAACAAATAGTTTGTTTCAGATCAGCACATCATTCTATCATAAATTACAGCAAAACCCAATTGCCTCTTCCTGCTTTTAACTTGCACCATAAAGAGTACTTTGTAGTTCTGACCTACTATAAAAAATTACTTAAAACTGAAAGTGCTTGTATTTTAAACCTCATTCTAGAATTAAAATGAAAATATATATGCCATCTTAGATTAAAATTCCTACTTGCATTCTGGGTAGCCTTCTTTTAATTTTGTTCCAAAGATGGATACTCATCACTAAAAAGTGAAAGACACATCACTCACAACTAAAAGTTACAACATAAAGAGGTTTTAATACATAGCCCACAGACTATTTGCATGAGAAAAGAAGTAGGGTTTTATTAGAAGGATTATACAAAAGGGTAGCACAAGCAGTGTGGCTAACTCTGGCATTCCTCTGAACAAACCAATATGTGATATTCATTATGTATCACAAGAGTAATACTTCCAAAAGCTAAATGAAGGAAAATGACTTTTTTTTTTTTTATCTCCTCTGTCTACAAATCCAATAATGTTGCACTGGTTTCAGCTATCCAGGATTCAGAAGGAAAGGAGCATCAATATAAAAAAGCTCCTAAAAAACGACCTAAACATAAAGTGACTTTAAACAATCTTAGTACTTTACAGACTGGAAGCAGATATAAGAGGAAGTCTTTAGGACACAGCAATGAAGCCCTATCTCCAAAGATTAATCCTGTTTCTAACTCTACAAGTCCTTGAAATAACTGACATTTGCACGTATAAGCAGTGGTTATAAATCTGACACTCATCTTTTCTGCGTTTCAAACCAGGCACATATGCATATACAAAAACTCAATGTGTGGATGCACAGTCTCAAATACATGAGGGACTGAATGTAACCTTCCTTACCTTCCTGTTCTCTTGTAATCTTTTTTGTAGGATCTGTCTGGTGATGGTGATCTTCTGCTGTCACGGTGCCTATGCCTCTCTCTCTCCCGCTCCCTTGGAGAGTTCAAAATATAAGTTAAAATGAGAAATCTGGCATTTCATACATTCCAAAGCTGAAAGGAGCACAGAAGCAGGCTGATACCATGTTACGCAAAATGACACACACATGCTGACTGCTGAAATCCAGACATTCTTAACGCTGACCTTCAAGAAATTTGTAAAAGACTGTCACCCATCTCGTCTATCTTTGTCATAAAGCCACCTATCTCAATATGATAGCTAATTCATACCATACAGAGGCAACTTCCATAAATTCACCACAGGACTAGTTGCCACTCTTTCTCTTCTCTATTTATGAATGGCAAAGGCTAAGATTATTGTATGTTTAACCATTCACAATACCTCAGGGAAGGGAAAGAAAACCTATTTCATGCACAATAGTTTTCTCAGCACAGCAGCCATTCAAGTGTTGCAGGCAAGCCCTCTGGCAGTCACCTCAAGCACACACAAAAACCTGATAGACACAGAGAATCTGCATCATGCTGAAACTGTAAATCTCATCTACAATACTCAGCTTGCACATATACATAAAGAACCTGACCACTGAAACACATTTCTGGGGCAAAAGAACCATAAATAAACTGAAGGCTTGGGGAACAGTAGCTGGAAAGCTGCCCAGCAGAAAAGGATCTGTGGGTTGTGGTTAACAGCCAGCTGAACATGAGCCAGCAGTGTGCCAGGTGGCCAAGAAGGCCAATAGCATCCTGGCTTGTATCAGAAATAGAGCAGGCACCAGGACTAGAGAAGTGATTGTTCCTCTGTATTCAGCACTGGTGAGGCTGCACATCAATTACTGTGTTCAGTTTTGGGCTCCTCACTACAAAAAAAGACACTGAGGTGCTGGAGTGAGTCCAAAGAGCAACAAATATGCTGAAGGGTCTAGAGCTCAAGTCTTATGAAGAGTGGCTGAGGAACTTGGGGTTGTTTAGTCTGGAGAAAAGGAGGTGCAGGGGAGACCTCCTTGCTCTTTACAACTACCTGAAAGGAGGCTTCTACCGAAATAGGCTTCAGCCTCCTGTCCCGAGTAGCAAGCAATAGGACAAGAGGAAACGGCCTCAAGTTGCACCAGGGGAGGTTTAGAGCAGGTATTATGAAAAATTTCTTCACCCAGAGGGTTATTAAGCACTGGAAAAGGCTGTCCAGGGAAGCGACTGAGTCACCATCCCTGGAGGTGTTTAAAAGATGTGCAGATCTGGTGCTTAGGGACATGCTTTAGTGGTGGACTTACTAGTGTTAGGTTAATGGTTGGACATGATGATCTTTAGGGGCCTGTCCAATCCAAATGATTCTGTGAAATCACTGTGTACATGAGGCAGCAAAGATCACATAGGCAGGTTTCATACTCTGCTGACAACAGTCCACAATCATTTGTGTATCTATCAAATCTTCTAGTAAATGAGTCTGCTGGTACACACAGAATTCTAAGTATGTGCATCAGGTGGTTTGGTGGGCTAACAGAATTTATCAAGATTATTTATGAACATATGTATGCATGTTTCCACATGCATAACAAAATAGAATGTACAGTACATTCTATATTGTTATGCATGCATATGTTTATATAAATTATTTATTGTTCTTCCCCACATTCATTCATCCTTCTCTGACTATGCTTTGTTCAAGCATGGGTTTCAGTCTTCAGAAAGAGTGTATTTTATGCCGTGTGATTTGCTTGAGAAGGATGCTGTGCAAAAAACACACCAAGGATGGCAAACAGTTCTCATTAAAGTAAGCAGATACATTGTCAAGTAGACTTGGAAGCTGTTGGCCTCAAGCAGTAATCCACAAACATTTGAGAAACATGCTACTGAAAACACTCATTTTCAAAACTTAAAACTGACCTTTAAAATTAAAACAATAAATTGTGAAATTATGTGGCAAATAGGTGTGTCACCTACAAAGGGCAGAAAATTCCACAAGCCCCTTATACAGAAAAGGCCAGTGCCTTAATGCCAGTTGCACTCAGTTTTAGGAAAATCCTCTCTTGGAAATCAAAGTAAATTTACTGAATGTGAGATCTGGGGTTTTTGGAATATAATTAAGTTATATTTAATTACAGAACTGTCTAACTGTTCTGTAATTAAATTTCTGCATATCTAAATCAAAGTGTCTTCATTTCCCAAGCACTATGTGTAAAGTCATGTTTCACATGTGACATGAGAAAGTTCAGCTTCTAGAATTAAAGCATATGATCCAGGTGCCCTGATATTTAGATACTTAACTTTCCAGTATTTCTTTGAATATTCTGACCTAGATCATTAGACACAAAAAGACCCACCAAGAGAGCAAATCTAAGACATCTGAAAGATTTAACTGATGATGATTTGCTCTAAAACACCACACAGCAAACTGCACCAGGTCAGCTCATAATCTGCAAACTGCGCGTGTCTATGAAGCGTAAGGACACAAACTTCATGACACATCGCAAAATAAGCAGTCCACACTCATCCAGCTGAATCATAAGATGTCAATATAGCCTACAACTTGCCTATTTCTTTTAACTGGTGTATGCTAATTTTCAACTTAGTCCTCTCTTTGAGATCACAGGCTGGCTTGCTGAGGTCTTCATCCTGAACAGGATCACACAGGCAGTTCTCAGCACTCACTAGAAAGTCCTGTGAAGCCTGAACACATCTGCACTGGTCTCCCACAAGGATGAGGACAGAGCAGGATGAAGAACACTGCACAACATGCTTTTCACTAAAACACCTCACTGCAGGGACTAGATATGTGCACCTATCAGACAAGAAAGCCCCCCAGGTAATGATTCTCTACAAATGCAGCGCTTACTCAGAAAAAGACTAAAATCAAATAATACCTGGAACCCTAACTCTGGTACCTAAGTCTTGAAGTGCTTGGACTTAACCCTTTGTAAGGCTCAACTTTGCACTGTTTTTGCACAAAGTTGTGCCAACTCCACTTTCATGCCACATGTGCTTAAGTTTCTATGGTAAATACCCATGAGAGTAGAGCACTCCTCAGCAACCCACTCAAATTTTCAAATCAGTTTCTTCCAGCTATCTCCACGGACAAGGGTAAGGAGTCTGCCAGTTCACAAAGGTGAGGCAGAGCAGTGTACCTAAAACATGTCAAAACAGTAGCTCTTTCCATCAGACTCAACCCCCAAGCTAGAGGGAAAAACAAGGGTGAGGGAAGAACATTGATGCAAGCAAATACTATGTGACAATGACGACAGCTCTCCCTCTGCAGGCAAAAGGTACTTCAAGTTACCTGTTACGCTCATAACTTCTGTGATGAGGCGATATCCTTCCTCTGTCATAATCTGTCCGGTGCCGACTGCTTTCCTGCCTCCTCCTATCTGGACTCCGGCCTCGATCCCGACGATCCCCATGGTTAGTGGACCGATGCCTGTCACCGTGGATGTGACCATGTTCACGATGTCTGTGCTCGTCGTAGTGCTTGCTCCTGTCCGGAGATCGTCGATCACTTTGTGATTTCTCTCCCTGGTACTGACCCGTGTGCCGAAAATGGCTGCTGCTGCCACTGCTGTTGGTAGTGCTGCTCTGAAAGGAGCCAGAGTTGTGCTGATAGCTATTGAAGTTTGGTGGTGGGAACGATTGCTGTGAATACCCCGTGGAGTACACAGGCTGGTAGTTGACTTGCTGGGGTATGACTGGTGGTGGGGGAGGATGTGGTACTGTTGGAGGAGGCATCATGTAAGGAAAGGTGCTTTGCCCAGCCGGAGTTCCTGGCACGGGAGCATTGCTAGGATTTGGCACTGGCGGAGGAGCGGGAGGGAAGCACGGAGGCACTGGGAAGCTCTGCCTCATCTGGTGGTTTGGAAAGGGTGGCCTCATGGGACACTGGCTGATGGGATTTTGCGTGGAAGGAGGCACTGGAGGAGGATAGGGCACAAAGTCTGGCCTGGGAGGCATGTAACCAGTGGCTGGAGGGTTTGAATAGGTTGTTGGAGGTGTGGTTTGCTGGTCATACTGGTATTGTACGGAGGGCTGTTGGGGGTGAAGCTGCCGTAGGTTCTGAGGGCGGTAGGTCTGTGTTGAAGTTCTTGCTCCTGGTCCCCCCTGACCACGGGGACATCCTCGCCCAGAATGGAAAGACATGGCTCACCTTTAATGAGGAAAATAAAAGTCTAGCATCACACAATTTTTGTAGGATGTCCTCAATGCATTTGCAGAAACTACTCACAAAGAGCTGAAATTAGTTTCTGCAAGTTTCCTTCAGCAGAAGCAGTGAACGATACCCACTGACTGTCACTGACTTGCGCTTTGTGCTCCTTGGACCTCTAGTACACGTCACTTATGTCCCTTTTGACTCCTTTAAGCCTCTAATCCACGAAAGCACTCTACTGTCTTTAACTCAAGAGCCTAAACTGGCCCATGCTCTCTGACTTAGAGCAATGTTAATTTCAACAAATATGACTGACCAAGGATACAAGCACCTCTACTAGTATTCACTAGACACTTTGATATAAAGCTTTCAGATACTCACACCAAAGAAAACACTCATTTTAAGAAATGCAACTGTCATCTAAAGTCCATAGCAAGTCCCTTCTAAAACATGATTCTACACTTCAGGCAGAATGGCTTTACTAACACCTCATTGGAACTTACCCAGTCCAACAAATCACATAAAATTTAAATGAGATAGTATCAATTTATGTTCTCAATTGAGACTGCAATTTAGTAAAGGACCAAATTCAACAGATACTTCAAAGAATTTTAAGTTAGGTATGTATATTTTTGAGGAACAAGAATCTTAATCTTACAGGTTACAGAAAAAAATCTGTAGACTGCACTGTTACTCCAATTTCATTGAAATAAACAGTTCTCAAAAAATCCCTCAGCTGCCAGCTTGGCCCTCTTACCTTTCCATCAATAGTTACTACTTGAAGCAGCCTTAAGTCTTGCTCAAAACTATGCATGTATTTAATGCACTGTATTAATGTTTATAAATGAAAACCACTGTGTTCCATTAAAGTTAAAATTCACTCTTTAATTACAGTGTAAAATTTCCAGAATTGGAAAAAAAGTAAAAAATCCATTTAAAATAATTCATGGTGTCTTGGCTGGAATGGATGGAGAAAAAAAAAAAAAAATAGTTAAGCAGTCCTGGGAGTTTTCCATGAGGAAGAAGGAGACAAAGAAAGGAGACACACGCACATAATTGAAAAGATCACCAGATAAAGAAAACAAAGCCTCTCTTTTACCGAGGCTTTGAGGATGCTGATGCTGAAGTAGTACAGGCACAGAATATTCTCCCACCTGCTACCATGCAACATGGCCAACCTGGACTGCTCAGAGCACTCCTTTCAGCTGCATTCTGGTACCAGCGATGAAAAAGATGTAGGTTGCTGAGAGACAGTAGAACACTTCTGGTGAACTGGAGGGAGAAAGGAAAAGAAACAAAGGGGGAAAGGACTGACATCAAGGAGGAAGAACCAGGAAGACCCTAAGTCTCTCCTTACACATTCAGGGCTTTGTGGAAGTCACTAGAATTGGTGGCAGCAGTATTCAATCCCTCTCCAGAGCAACCATAGGCCAAAGTGAAAGAATCCTGCATTTCTAGGAGGTAGCGGCCCTGATGGTAAAGCCACTTGTTCCTTCCAGTCAGCCTGTGCCTGCTCAGTATCCTCTAAAGGCTCTCAGAAACAACAAGGGAGGGGGTGGAAGGAGTCCATTTCCATTATTTTGCCTGGCAACTGTGCAAATTTTAGTCATTATTAATTCTAATCCATTAGATGCTGAATCAACTTTTCTTCAGTTCTCCAGTCATGATCTCACACAGCTCAGACTTGTAACTGAAAGCTGGTTTATACTTTGCTGACATTTATCTAATTTTATTTAAACAGGCTGAGCTAAACTCTTACCTTAAACAAATTAAAGCAAAGGCCACAGTACCACAGTGCCTTGACTTAAAGCACATTTCTTTTTAAGGTATAACAGCATTCAAACTAAAGGTCTTGTTTATCACCTCTCCCAAATAGAGTTCTAAGACTTCCCCAACGCCAGCGACTGCTCTAGTTCTAACCACCTTAATGTCACTGGTTCAGAGTGCACATAATCATAGCTGAAAAAACCTACAAAAAAAATATATTTTAAACGCCCAAATTATTTTAAAGCTCCTTCTGCTGCAAACTTTGGTCATATTTAGTTTTCCTTTAGATTTAAGTAAGTTCCAAAACACTGGAAAGGCCGAACTCTCCATTTCCCGTCACCTAGAAATTTATTGTGGTGGTGGAAGTCGTCACACACAAAAGTAACATCGGTTCCTTAAAAAACACCGAAAAAAGTCTTCTCTCCCCGCAAACACACAGCTGAGAGCAAGAGGCCACCGAGACTCGGCCTCATCCAACCACCGCCTCTGTAACGAGGGGCCGGCAGGACACAGAGCGGAGACAAACCCGGCGAGAAGCCCGACCCCCGGCCGAGCAGGCTCTGCCACGCTGCCTTCCCGCTGCCGCAGTGCCCCGCTCCCCGCGCTCTCCTCAGCCGCAGGCCGGCCGGGCGCGCCTGGGCTCCGCCACCCAGACCCCGCGGTGCTGCCCCCGCCGCCCGCCATGTCCCCAGGCCCCCCGCGCCGCGCAGGGAACCGCAACCAGAGCGGCGCGGCCCAGGAGAACCCCCGCCCGCCCCGCGGAGCCCACCTTGCCCCCGCCGCCGAGGCCGGCCCGGCCCACACCGCGCCGGCTCCGGAAGAGGAAAATGGTGGGAGGGCGCTGCGGGCGGAAGCGCCCCCTCCGGGAGGAGGGGCGGGAGGCTGGGCCGCGCCGGGCCCTGCCCGGCCTGTGGCAACCGCGGCATGAACGGCGGCCGCCCGGTGGCCGGCAGCGGGGCCCGGGCCCGCGGGGGCTGCTTGCGGGCCTACTCGGCGCTGCCGGTGTGGGTGGTGGAGGACCACCAGGACGTGAGTGCCCGGCGCCAGAATGGGGGACCCCCCCGGGTGGTGCATGGGGAGCAGCTTGCTTGCGTGCTCCGCGGTGTGGAGGCTTAGCCTGGCAGGTGGAAGCGGAGGGACGTGCCCAGTAGAGCCCCTGTGCTGCCGCCCTCCCGGAGGGTGCGCTTCCAACGTGGAAGCGGGTCGCCGGGCGCTGCCTCGGGACTGGCTCTCACCTCCACAATCCTGCACAAACCCCTGACCCGCCTTCCCTCTCGCTGTTGAAACTTAAATGTAGTTCAGTGCTCAGGTGACCTGAATTTCCTTCCTGATCCTGTGATTCAAGTTAATGCCATGATCGCATTTTGGCATGCTCTTAACCAACTATTGCTCACTTTTTTTTTTTCCTTTGGGGCGTAGTTGCTATAGTTATAAAGAGATTATACCTGTGTTACACTACTCTTAGAATTAGCTAGGCATCAGTGTAGTGCTTTGAAACTGAATCTTACACAGTGTATGACATGTTAACAGCAAATTGCTAAATATAATCATATCCTAACAAGTAGAATGGCTGTTGCTTGATGAGAAATGTAAAGCTTGGAACTTCCCTTTTTTAGTGAAGTAGTTAAACAAGGGGGAAAAGTTGCTTTTGAACTACATTTTCTGGTTTGCTGTATGGTTTGTGTATAGTAGTGTAAGCTGAGGCCTTAGTCCTAAGTAAGCAGATTCTTTACCCAGTGGTGTAGAAGCTCACTAATTTCAGTGAGGATGGGCATGAAGACCTTCTGGAGATAAAAATGAAAAATATTAATGCTATTGGTGTCTCCAAATAGAAAATTTTTGTGCAGTAAAGTTTATTAAAGATAATAAGGTTCTGAAGTTGTAAATTAATAGTTTAACACAGGCCATTTTTGCTAACTCACTGAAGTACACGGTGCTGTGATAGCTGGTTTTCTGCGTTAACCAAGTACTAAAGGTGTCACTGTGACAGGAGTACAGAGTTAATGACTGTTAATGATTCCTTTTTGGTTTGTTCTCTAAACTTCTGTCTTCAATTAACAAAATCTGTTCATAGTGAATGTATATGCTGTGTTTTCAATATATGTGTGAATATGCATTGATCTATCTTGTATAAAGCATATATGGCCTTTCATCTCAAAGTGCAAGAACTTCACAGAAACTTTATGTGGTCCTTTGCTGACACTGACCTTCTCCTAGGGCAAGGTGTCACTAGATGCATCATACTTTGATTCATAATAACAGCTGATGTAAAGGAAATTTTTATTCTTGATCCAGAGCAGGAGAACTTTCAAGGTTAGAGATCCTAGTCACTCATGTTGTCCTCCATCCTCTCCTCTCACAGTTATAGTAACAGTCACCTGAGATGAAACTAACTGGTTCTGGTAGGCCAGATTGCTTCCTTTTTCCAAGCAAGTACAAGTCAAGGATCGGGGAACATTTGTTAGTTTTAACCTTGTTTTATCTGCTATTACAGTAGTATACATATAACTGCATATGTAGTGGGTAAACTGAGGAATTGATTACTAGGCAGGTGGAATATAGTCCAGATTTCAGCTGTCATGTTTTATGGTTATGCCTGTGCAATACACACACTTTGTCATCTTAATCAGTTTTATGCCAAAAAATTAGCTGAGTTTCTGTTGGAATGTAGAGATCATATATAATTTTTATTGCCCAGTCCTTTTACAATCTTCACATTCCCTGTATAATAGGACTGTGATTCACAGTCCTTACTGGATTTGTTCTGACAGCTAAGGCAGTTACTGTCCTGTAATTGTGGGAGGGACTCCATGTACTGCAGTTCAGTGTAAGAGATATCATGATTCAGCCATCAGTTTTCTCATTTTACCACCCTACATTATTGTGCTTCAGTGGTTTGCCTTATCTCCTGTTTTTCCCACCTTTGAGTGAAGACCTTTGGCAGGGGATAGGGTTGGGCAGTTGAGAAAGGTAGTCTCTTCATTGCAACCACTAAATCATGCAGGGATTAAGAATTAAGCCCTTTCTTCGAGGGGGATAGATTAAAAGATCAACTACATTAAATGATGGTGGGGTCAGTTTTCATTCTACATTAGTTAACTTACAAAACAAAAGTAATTAGATGCTTTAATCTCCACAGCACCCATGCATGCATGGTGAGGAAGCTTTATAGCCTGAAGAAGGCAATGCAGAGGCAGTGTTCTGCAGAAGAGGAAGGGCATTCCTGGGGTTCAGTAGTAAATGAAAAAAAACTAGAAATTGAGTTGAATGATTAGTGAGAAGACCTTCTGCAAACAAAGACTTCCTATAAAGAAGGAAGGAGGGAGTAGAGCTGTGATTCTTCAGCAGCTTCTCATGTGTGGAACTTTTGGGCTCATCATTATTTCAGTTCATGAGCTCTTGCCACCAGGGTTGTTTCTCCGGCGTTTGTAGTGTTTTCCATCTCCTTCCTCTAACTGGGACTAATGTTTTTGCTATTACAGCCATTGCATTTTTCCACTCACTGGTTACAGTGGAAATATTTTTATTTGTATTTTTTAGGTGCTGCCTTTCATCTATCGTGCCATTGGTTCAAAGCATCTTCCTGCCAGTAACATCAGTTTTGTTCACCTTGATTCCCATCCAGACCTCCTCATTCCTGTGAATATGCCTGCTGACACTGTATTTGACAAAGAAGCTCTTTTTAGGTAAGTCCTGGGTACTGCATCAGAATACTTAAAGTCTGCTTCCTTCTGCCTTTGATTTACAGTGAATATTGGTATGACTGTGTAGGACGTATGAACAAGAGAGGCATAAGTCAGCCTCAGGTTGCATCTTCTGTCTTTGCACTTTTTCTGAAGACTTTATTTTTTTTGACGAAAAAAGTTATGTTGGTGTTTTTTGAACGTGGTCAGATATTTAAGTTGGGTATCAAGACATTTAAGACTTACAGATTTACTTTGTTTAGTTGTTTAATATACCATGTTACTAGGCCAATTAGTAGTTCCTCTGAGTAACAAGACTGAGTGGATACTTTATGTCTGAAGAGCTGTGGTTTTACAACAGCCTCTCTCTCTTCATACTGGAAAATTGACTTTGAGATTGAAATTTTATCTCCTGTGTTGACGTGAGTATGTGAGGTTGAACAAGCTTTTCCTCTTAAGATCACTAAGATCAATATTTTCCCCAACTTTTCAGGTAGGTAACAAGCCACAGAGTGATCCTTGCCTATTGTCTCTCTTTTCCTGTTTTAAAATAAGTATTGATTGCTTCAGTGTTACGGTGATTTGCAGCAATGACAAGATGATGTAAGTAATTGCATCATGCTACCAGTAGTCAATATTTTGTTTTCTTTGTTGGATGAATAAGAAATTTTGTGGGCTATATCATACACCTAAAAAAATGAGGTGTGGATAATCAGTAAAGTTGCTATTCTGTAGGTGCTGGTGGACTCACTTTAATTACTGAGATTATATTTAAAATCTACTTAGAGCAGTTTGCAGTACAGTACTCCCTTGAGGTCAGTTTGAAGTTATTTGAACAGTGTTGATGATGCTCCTTGTACTTTACTCTGTGTGATGTATCAAGAGAAAAAGGACAACAAATCCATGTAGTTTATAATCAAAGTGCTATATGAAGAGTGCAACAGATTGCACTCTATAATCCTAACTTTTAAAATTCTACTGTGGACATTTTTGTTCTGTCTTATGAGTAAAGATTGCCCTCTTTTTCTTTCTTTTTTTTGACATGAACCTTACACAGAGTGTTAATTTCAGATGACTTGCATGGGGGCTTTCAAGATGTGGAAGATGTGTGTTGTGTTCCTGACCGTGTTTTACTTACAGGGAAAATAACAGTATTATCTCCAGTCTTTCTCCATTCATTACAGTGAATTAAGTATTGAGAACTGGATTATGCCTGCTGTTTATGCTGGCCATATTTCTCAAGTTGTATGGCTTCACCCTCCTTGGGCTCAGCAGATCTCAGAAGGAAAACACCATTTTTTAATTGGGAAAGACATATCAACAACTACAATCAGGTAAATTGTCTGCGGTCATATGTTAATAATATAAATGTTGTCTCTGTAGCTCTTCTTGGGTGGGTTTTTTTGTATTCTTGGATAAAGATGAAAATTTAATTTGTATTTGTGAGTCCCTTAGGACCTAGTATGACTATCTGTGTGCATGGGCACCATTAAAATTGTGCCTTAGATTTTTTTTTTATAGGAAATTCTAACTATTCACATTTCATTTCAGCTACCCAAGTTTTAAATTAGTCTTCTTCATTAAAGGCAAAATCTCAGAAAGCAATAATTTTTAACAGAGGATTTGGGTAACAGAGGGCAGCAATTAGATCCTACTCAGCCCTCCCTTATCAGGACAAAACAAATGCAGTTCCTTCCGCTTCCCTGTCATGTGCTCCAGCGATCTAATCACCTTAGTAGCCCTTCTTCAGCTTGTTGTCATCTTTCTTGTCCTGGAGGCCCAAACTTCAGCAGAGTATGTAAAATGTGTTCTTACTGGTGCTGAATAAGAGGAGAAATCTCTTCCCTTCCCTTGATGATTCTGTTTTTCTCATATGTGTTGGGGGGGGGGTGGTGTGTGGGTTTTTTTAAGTTTATCTGTTAGTGAAGCACTGAAACAGGTACACAAGCAGAGAGAGAATTCTCCATTCTTTGATAAAGTCAAAACTCAACTGGACAAGGTCCTCCGCAGCCTCATCTAGGTTTGAAGTTAGTTCTGCTTCTATCAGATGATTGACAAGAGACTTCCAGATGTCCCATACAATCTTAATCATTGTGTGATGCAAGTTCCAGTGACAGCCCCTCATAATTCTGCGGGATGCAATCAATGATAATTTTGCATTCACCACATTCACTGCGTTGTGATTTTGTACAACTTGACTGGACATTTACAAATCGTGCCTCTTGCCAGCATGTCAGAATAAATCTTTTGAAGCAAGTTTAACAGAAAGCAGCAGAGCAACGCTTTATCACCTAAAAACACAGAAGCTCTACAGTTCTGAATCTGAGGCCTAAAGTAAACATAAATAATAAAATAAAAGCTAATGCTTTCAGTTACATTTAACCATGAGAACTAGCACACATACAGAACTACTTCATGATGGCTGAACAGCTCTCCCACAGATCCTCTGGTCACCTTAGCAACCTTGAAAACATTATTTCAAGCTGCCTTTTGAAGGTGGTCAGGTATCTTTTCTGCAGGTTCTAGGCATACAAAAATCATGAAGAAAGACAGGGAAAGAGTCCTCAGAAATAAGAACTTTCTAACTGTTGACAACAGTGGCTGGATAGGCAATAGATACTTTAGTCTCCCACTAAGGGAAGGACAATAGCATGAGCTTGTGTTGAACCTTGGAGAATTTCTGAGAAGAGGCCCTGTGAATGCTCCATCAACAAGATGAAGTTGTGGTCCAGCCTCTTACCTTAGCAGGCTCAGGATAATCCAGCCATCGGACATGGGGGAACTAAGCTTCACATTTCTGCTGCTCATGAAATTAATTGTCTTTGTGATTGATTGACATGATACCCTGTAATCAAATAACGCCTTAACACAAGTGAGCAGAAGTGCACACTTCTTAAGCTTGTTTTTTAATATGAATTTATGATGCTTAAGGTTTAATATACTGAAATATGGCTTGAAAATAATATTCTTTACATTTTCACTGTAAGCAGAGTTTTTCGTGTTGTTTTGTGT
The DNA here is from genome assembly GCF_965140245.1 of Athene noctua. Taxonomy (NCBI): domain Eukaryota; kingdom Metazoa; phylum Chordata; class Aves; order Strigiformes; family Strigidae; genus Athene; species Athene noctua. Next base: position 90,240,557 of record NC_134038.1, read on the forward strand.
TTGTTTGGTTTTAATTAAATGTGTTCCATTGATGTGTCACTATTCATCCTCAAGCTACCTCCCTCTATCCCACTTAGAACAGGCAATCTGTATTGGTGGTAAAGAAAAGTTAAATGCTACCTATTAATTAATAATATTTTACTAAATTAATATCTGTGGGTTTCATGGTAATTCTCAAAACAATTAACACAATTTCCCTTAAAAAATATGCAGTCCAAGAAAAAATATCTATAGCTTTGCAGTCTTACATGCCATAATATCAACAGTATCTTGTTAAATTCTGAATGTTTTCTTTAAAATGCAATTCAATGGCAAATAACTCTTAGTAGCACATAATGTAGAATCTTTTTCTTACCCATTAAAAACCTTGTAGGGCTATCATAAAAAATATAGAGTGAATTTTAATATATTGATTCAGCAATAAAGAAGTATTGAAAACTTCAATTTAAAAACCTACAGATTAAAATAAATAATTTTGTGTACACAGTTTTATTGCTTTTGTTACCCATCAATAATCTATTCATTCTTCTCAGAATCCCTTAAGTGTACATGCTTTTTTCTTAAGCTTTTTGCAAAGAAGTGTATTAACTGTGAGTTATTGTCAATTGTAGGGTTACAGGTACAGATCATTACTTTTTAAGTGATGGTCTTTATGTCCCTGCTGATCAGCTAGAAAACCAGAAGTCTTTAAATTTACATGTCATTCTCATCAATCCTACTGAAGCATCAAACAGCCAGGAAGAAAATGGCGATGTAGCATCTGCTAAGAGACTGAAGCTAAATACAGATGACACAGCAAGCTCTGCTTCTGCCTCTTCATCAGTGGCTCCTGGTGACCTTGATCACAACACCCCAAGTCTGAAGAAAAAGGAAATGCAGAATGCAAATGCCCAGAACAAGGCAGAAACACTGTCAGAGTGCTCAGCTTCAAGCTCTCTCAGAAACAGCGAATGCCCAATAAAGGAAATAGTTAAAGATGTCTGCCAAGTACTGCAGAAAGGGGATGCATATGTTTTAGACATTGACTTAGATTTTTTTTCAGTTAAAAATCCGTTCAAAGAAATGTACACACAGGTAAGCATGACAATGGAAAGGCTTCTTACATTCACAAAAGAGTACGAGTCCTAGCATTTATGCCTATGAAGAAATTTTCACCTAAGCTAAATCAGCAGATCAGCTGATCATGATGAGTGAATCATGACAATATTTGAAGGAGAGACATTCTAAGGAACTGTACACTCCAGAGAAGTACAACAAACTAACAGAGGTAGAGCCTTATATTTTAAATAGGCATTGAGTGCGCATTCAAGCTCAGATGTATGGCTCACTTCTGCTTGTTGCTTGGGACATAAAAGCTATGCTAGGGTTTCCAAAGGTAATGTTCCAAATACCCACAGCAAGATTCATCAGGGAAGGATGACAGATTGTATCATTCTTTACCCCCGAACAGTGGTAACTTTTTCTGATGAGAGGCTGTTACTCTCATTTCCTCTGTCTGGACTGCTGAGTATAATGGTAAGCAACCAACTGTGGTCTCTGATGCCATGTCTCTCAGCTTAAGACTCTGCCTTGTATTCCATTTATAACTTGCCTGCACAGCAAAGGTAGCCTACCTGTATCGAGTCATAAATATGCAGATCCTCAAAGGTGCAAAGCAGTTAGTAGCTTTTCTTGACGTGAACAGGGTTTTTAGGAACTAACTAACCTGCTCTGAAAATTGAGTGTGGCATTTAGGTTTACAATTTTTTTCTGCAGTATCCAGATCGTTTGTAGCATTTAAATCTTTCTGTAACCCTGGTCTAATATCAGCCTGTGCTGAAGAACATCTGACATCTTTGAGTTTCAGCTAGGCTACTGCTTTACTGTGAAGAAGTGAATATAGTGTCCCTGACCTGTTAGCTTTTGATGTTCAGTATTTATGATCACAGTATCTTCAGACAATGTGCAATGCCAGTTGCTCTGAATCACAAAGAGAATTGTACAGCAAAGGGAAAGCACTGTGGGGGTCTTGCCATATAAGAATAAAATTAGAATAAAATTCAATACCCCTCTTATGTAAAATACACCCTGAGTAAAATAATGGAGGAGTTGGGGGGGGGGGTGGTGGTGTTTGGATGGTTGGGGGCGGGAGTTGGTAGTGGTAGGTTTTTTGTTTTATTTCTTGTGCTTTCTTTTGGTTTTATGCTATGATAGTTTCTCAGTTAGAGCACCCTGTGCACCTTTTTGATATAATTTCATTTACAGTTAATATTTCTTAACTAGGTTCCCTCTGTTGTAAACTATGGTAATTCCCTCCAAAAACTTTTCACAAGCTAACATTTGAAATGTAAGAATACAAGGAATAAACTAAAAAGCAAAGATGCTGTTCAATACAGAAGAATATTGTCTTCCCACCAAAAAAAGTCTAAAATCCAAAACACTGCCCTGAAGATGCTTTGCAGTTCTGTAAAAATTGACTAGTCTGCCCTCTACTCCTGAAAAATTCAAGTGTTCACCTTTTGAATGCTGTTAAATAAATAATGAGATCTGTTTATCCTTGATAAACTTGAATATTATCAGGGAGTAGGGCTGACAAGCCTCTGTAATAGTTTACTTGTGAACTTGGTCAACCAGCCTGAAGCCTTTACCTGTCTTGGTTTTGTTTACAGTCATACTCTTCTGTTGGTTTTGTCTGCTTAAATCCACATCTCATTGGGACCATAGTTCAGCAAAATGTATGTTTAATTTCAGAGAGTCTTTAACTAACAGACTGTAAATACTTAGCTTTTAAAGCTGTGTTCTTGAAGTCAGGCTTAAAGTTAAGCAATTGTAAAATGTTTAGCTGAGGCCATGAAGTATTGCTTTCTCAAGCCTCACAGCCTCCCCACCTGTATTTATAGAGTTGTCTGCAGTACTAGAGTAGAGGAATTATCTTAGCAATCAGATTCTCTTTTTGTAGAAGGAGGGCTTAAGTATTTTCTTTCTCATGTGAAGACCCTAATTTTTTACCTCTTCTTTCTTTTTCAAAGACAGAATATGAGCTTTTACAAGAGTTGTACAGTTTCAAGAAGCCTCATAGAAATGCAACAGAGGTATGGTGTTTCCTTGTGGGATGTATGAGGCAATGATTCTTTCGATTTACCCAATAAAAATGAGTTACAACAAGGTATATGAAAGGTGCTTAACGAAGTGGTCTCCAATTAAGTGATGCAGCATGCTAATCAGCAGCATCTTAGGAGTTCTTTCCTATTAAACATTTTGGTTAAATGTGTGAACTGCATAAATATTTAGCATGAGCGTGAAAATTAATTTCAGTAAACAAGTGATAATTGACAAGGAAGAAATGAAAACAGAGTCATCTGCAGCCTTTTTGTAACTTATCAGGGCTATGGTTTGGGTGGGGGTTTTTTGGTTTTGTTTGTGTTTTTTTTTTTAATTCCCCCCAGGCTCTTCCCTCCCTTGCCATAGTTGCTCTTCCTTGACAGTCTGAGCTGTGCTGAGTGCCTAACTAGTATTGTACCTATTTATTTAGATGTGGAAAGGACCATATTATACTGCTGTAATGTACTTTTCATTGTATGCATTGCACGCTTCTGAATCATGGAAATGTAAGCCTGCTGTAGTTGCCAAAACAGTCATTCAGCCACGAGCCCAAACCATGGAGACAGCCATGTTGATGGTCACTACACCAAGTAATTTCTAAACAAGATCTCATCTTTGTTTTAGTAATCTCATCTGAACACTATTACTGAGAGTGTAATATATTCAACACATATAATGATCACAGATTATTGAATTCTAATTAATATGTGTGTATAAAGAAATGGAAATATGTGGAAGATTGCCAAATTCATTTTCATATTTGTTAGTCAATCAGCAATAAAACAAGTTACCTATTTAAAAGGTAGTTAAATGTGAAAGGGGTAAACACATGTGATTTAAATTCCCAATATGATTTCAGGATATAAGTTATTTACAAAAGACAACAAATTTATAGGAGGAAACTGAAATTGTTAGTAGACGGTGAGTAATAGATAGGCATAGAGCTGAACAAGGCAAGAACAGATTCATGGATGGTTTTACAGTGAGACAGTCAGTTTAAAGGGTTTGAAGGTAGAAAACTAGTGAACTTTGTGTTTTTCGGAGTTTCAGAAAATATTCTACATGTCTAGTCTCTTAAGATTCCAGAGTATGGTTACATTTCTATCACACTACAAGATAACGTTGTGTTGTTTTGGCAATTTTTGTTTGGTTTTGTTTTTTAAGGAGTATAGAGGGGGATCAGATGTGTCTTAAAGTTGAGTTACTGGTGATGCTTAGAAAACTGTTTTATTCATACCCCAGCATAGGATCATAAAGCTGTACTTCATGAATGATTGATACCCTCTCAGCTCCTCTTAAAAATTCGCCCAAAGTTGACATCACTGGCCAAAAGAAGCAGCATGTGTTAAGATAGAGCCAGCAGAATCCTAAGAGGGAATTGTTACATTCTTAACTGTTATCCTTCTATTCCAAAGTGCTTTTTAATTTTCTTCACGCACTACTGCACTGAGCATTTTTAATACCAAATAAGCCAAGCATTGCTTTTTCACTTGTTATGTAGGATCTCTTTCTGCAAATGTTTGCATGCACAATTGTATTCACATATGTAGCCTCCCTCCAAGAAGACTGCCTTTTTATGTGTTCTGAACTTTTTAAGAAAGGGCATCAACCTTTGCAGGATCAGAGTAATAATTGACATTTTAAATTAATTCCATGTCTTTTTAGGCATGCGGAGTTGATAGAAACTCAAAACATCATTTTTTCTTCTGTTTTTCTGAAAATGCGTTTGATTTAATAATTTTTTTTAAATGAAAGATTAAATTTTCATTACAGAAAGTTAAAGCTTGTACTCATCTGAGCATTTCAGTGCTGTAGAAACAAATTCAACAATTAGTCATAGACAGTTTCTTACCTCTGTATTCTACTGAAATGTAGATGTTGCTTTTTTTCATCTGTTGTAGGGAAGAGCAGAGAGGTGATTTATTCTGAAGGTATAACAGCTTCTGCAGACATTCATTCTGATCCTCTTGAAAAGATGTTTTGTAGTAATGAATCAGTTGTTTCTGATTCCCCACTTCCATTAGATCAGTCATTTCAGAATTTAAATCATAGGGTAAGCCATGACATTCTTACCTCTTTTTTTCAAAATATACTTTTATATGTGCTTATTTAAAGGAGGGCTTGCTGGATTGTGTTGAAAACCGTGTTCATCAGTTAGAAGATCTGGAAGCAGCATTTGCAGATTTGTGTGACAATGACGATGAAGAGACCCTACAGAAGTGGGCTTCATATCCTGGGTAGGAGATTTCTAAATGACTTAAAATGCGAAGAGTAGTTCAGGAACTGATTAGCCCAGCACTTTACTAACAGAAAAGGAGAGAGTCTGGACAGGATCTATGCAAGGCGACCATTTTTCATTTAGTTTTAGAGGAGAAAGACAAAAGGAAAGGCAGTCACCTGTCTTGAGTGCCATGATAGTCCTTCCAAGATCAGCCTTATACAGCTTTATGCAAATTCTGTTCTCTGTGGAGGGAGGCATGTTTGGTGACTAAAAATTTAGTGATCTGTGTGCAGCAGATCTCTCAAAAAAGCAACAGGCTATGAAGGTTATGCAGAAGGACTTCTTTGGTGCTCCTCAATGTTCTGCTTCCTGTGCAAAACCGAAGTGCATGAAAGGCTGTACCTGTGTCCATAAAACATCTCAGTAGTATCCACTATGCTTTTAAACTAAACTTTTTAGCTGAAAAGAAACAGCAAGTTTTCCCTTGATAGGAAAATCACTCATTTTCCCCATCAAATGCAGAAATTACTGCCACACCTGTGTTACAGTGACCACAGGGATTTCCTGTCACGTTCATACAGCTTTGAGCTACAACAGCTTGTCTCCAGGTCTGCCCTAAAAGAAGTGCAAAGAGGTGTTGCCAGAGACAGGTATAGGGGCTTTCTAAGAAAGACATAGTGAAACGGTATAAAAGTACAGATAATTTCCATTTTTCTCAGGTGCAAGATGACACAGAGGGGCAAATTTAATTTCCAAATCCTAGGCCTTCTTTTTTCTCTCTCTCTCTTTTTTTTTTTTTACCACTTAAGGTAAATATGTATGTTTCCAACTGTTTATGTAACAAGTTTTGGTTTTGTTTTAACTCCAGAATGAAGCCACTTGTTCAACTAGTTCACAGTTTGAAAACCAGGATGGAAAGCCCAGACTATGAAATGGTAGGTGACTAGGTAAAACAGCAGAAGGTAAACAGATGTCAAAACCAGCTTCAACAGAGAGGAAAAAGATCATGGTTCATTTCATTTCAGACTTGCTTCTCAGTTCAGGAGTTTGTGAGATTTTGGTACTTTTCCTTTTTTTTTTTTTTTTTTAATGTGTTGTGTTACTTAGTCCAGCTTTTCTTTTTAAAGCTTCTAAAATTCTACTCTGCTTCTCTGTATGTAGGCAGCAGTAATGTGATCTTTAAGGGCTGTGATGTCTCAGGCTGCTTCCTGTGAAGGAAGGTTTCAAATCAATAGGGTCTATTGATATACTTTATAGAACTTAAGATACCTATTTGTAAAAGATCAGACCTATCATCTTCAAGGGCTGCAGCATACTCTGAATTCACAGGAGAGGTACAGCATGCTGGAGATAATGAAATAATCCATACAACCTCCAGATTTTTATTATTTTTGTTTAAAAAACAAGTTAGGGAAAAAAGCCCAGCTATTACTGCCTGAAGAGGTGTAAGTTACCTACTGGGCTAGGGATGGTATCTTAAAGATTTTTTACACAGATAATCTGTATCAGTAATTCATCAGCTGAAATTAAATCTCTTTTTAATTTACATGTAGGTCCATCAGGCTGGTCTGACCTGTGATTATATGGAGCTTCCTCACCATGTTAGCACTGAAGAAGAGATTGAAGGCCTCATACAATCCATTAAAGTTCTACTAAAAGATATGCCTAAACCCACACTTGTGACAGTTGCTCGGTAAGACTATGTAGATACTTTCACTTAAAAATGCTCAGACTGTGCTTATAAAGCTGAATAATTTTGTCAATATAGCACTGGTCGGCACATCTTAAATGCTGTCTACGTTGATGTTTGAAAAAGTTGATCATAAGGCAGTGACAGTATCTACACAGCTAAGGGAAGGTTCTGTGCTGATGGCTGGTTTTACTAGGTTCTAGAGTAGCTAGCATAGCTAGCACAGATTTCAAAAGCAGTGAAAGCATGATGGCTTAATGAACTTCAGCACAGGCTATGTCAAGCCTGTGATGAGGCCTTGTGTGTGTTGAGATTGATGGCTGTCACTGAGGTTCATACATCTCCACTACTTTTATGAATTGTGCTAATTAGAGCAAAGTCAGTTTGGACAAGCCTGCATGGGCTGAAATCTCACCTTCTTTACTCTCTTGCTCTAGGTTTTATTGTACTACAGATAGGATTTCTGTTTTCAGTGAAACTTCTGATAGAAGGGATTTTCATCTAATAGGCTGAAAGGGATTTATATTCTAGAAAGCTCTAGTAAAGCTTTGTATGGGGTAAAAGTTATGCTTCAAGGACTGTAAGGGTATTATTTGGGAGAACAGGATGGAGATTGAGGCCAGGGATCTGTCCTGGGAAAACTTAATTTGAAAACCACAGTGTATCTGTTGACAAATTATTGTAATTTAATCACTTCAGAAATAGTAAATGTGCTCTTAAAAGGCAGTCAACAAGCTGACATGAAATTGGTTTTGTCAACAAGAAACAGTATGGCTAATACCTACAGTAAAAGAAAACTGTACTTCCTATGTCAGCTGCACGGTTATCATCCACTGTTGCAGAGAATATACAGAATCATTTATGTAGATCTTGACATAAAAAATCCAAGAAGTGTCAGCTCTGCATTTTACTGTTTGTTTGCAGTTCATTAATAGAAACTGTAAACAATGTTATATCCCAGGGATTGTGAATATTTGTTTTTCAAGTTTTCCTACCTGTTTTACTAGTATCATTTGAATTTTTCAATCTTAACTTTCCCCAGTCCTTTATTAGATCATTTGCTTGCACTTTGCCTGCCTACGTGTTCTGTGTCAGAGTCAGGAAGAGAGTAGAATTGGAAGGATGAACGGGTCATATTCTTAATCTGCTCCAGACTTCAATTTCAGGCAAACTGTTCCTGTTGAAAGCTGTAAGGAGATGCTATGCTTTGAAGGGATACTGGGAGGCAGAACTCACCACTGTTTGAAAGTAGCTTCAGCCTAGACACAGAGCACTACAAGAATACAAAATGTGGTGATGGTGGTGATACCTGTATTCTCTCATGCTTTTTTTCAATTCCTTGTTACAGATCAAGTTTGGATGACTATTGCCCTTCAGAGCAGGTTGACATCATTCAAGAGAAGGTTCTCAATTTGCTAGGCTCAGTGTATGGCACTCTGGATGTGCACTTAGATTACTCAAGCACCTCATCTTCTTTGTGACCTTTCTTCATGTATTGCCCTCTAATGCAGTGAATTAATTTAAATTGCATATTATTTATGGTTGCAAAGGGAAAAATACTGTTATTTCAGCAGGTGGCACTAGAACCCAAGCTGAACAAGAACTAGTTTTGAGTTGCATTGCTTTCTCCAAGAGAGAATTTGAACTGTCACCTGTTTGGCTTTGTTCAGATTAGTTCTATGCTTGTTATTTTTACTGTCTTGCTTCTTAAAATTAGTGCAAGAGAAACCAGATTTGTCCATAAAATGTTTTTTTTTCACCTGATTTCTGTGTCTGTAAAAATATATATATATACCTTCTTAAAATAAACTGATGTCTTGTATCTAATTACACTTTTTTTGATAGAATTTGGTCATGATCCTCAGTTACAGTGTACCTTTAAAAACTTATCTGAGTAATGCTACTAAGACATTAAGTTTACACAGCGATATTTCTTAACATCTGTGCTTGAAGTAACCAGGCAACCCCCTATCATTTCGCTAGAGCAGCTTATGGCTCTGCCCAATCCACAGAATATAATTTATATTTATACTCTGTTGCATTAATACCATCTTATTTTGCCTTAGGGTTTTTCATTGGTGACTCAGATAATATCCCTACTGTACAGACATTGGCTTGGTATTTTCATTTTTGAGGATGAAAAGTATGCATGCATGTGGATGGAGCTAATGTATGGAGCTAAATCACTGTTTTCTTCAGAAACAAAGATTGAACTTCATTGAAGTCAGCAGCAAAACCGTCTGTACTAGGTTTTTGCTCATTTCGGTATTGTTATTTGGAAAATAACAGTTTTAGAACCATTTAATTTAGAAAGAAATCTGGTTCTTGAGAAAACTGCCCCTTCCAGAGTTAAAAAAAAAAAAACAAAAAAAAAAACCCAAAAAACCAAAACACCCACAGGATTTATTTGGGAATGAAACTGAAATGGGAAAGAGAAAATAGCACCTAGAATATTGTATTTTACTATAAATAAATTATGCTTGTAATTTCTTTTGAAACTGTTCGGTTCCTTTGTTAACATTAGTATTTTCTCTGCAGAGTTTGTGCACTTTCACTTTTTTACTGCTTCTGCTGTTGATATAAATTATATAGGTTATAAATATATGAAGTATTTCTTCCAATAGAATAAATTCCATGACCATGGACCCATTTTCTTCATGCTTATGCATTCTGTCAGAAAGGCAGTGCTAGCCTTGGATCCAGGATCCATAACACTTCATAAAGGGCCGTACGTTACGTAGAGAAATTAAGTGGAGTCAGATTGCGTACTGCTTGTGTAGTTTTGGGGGTTTTTTAAAAGTAAGAGATGTGCTTTGCTGGGCCTTAAATAATGTTGTGGAAAACAAACAAAAAAATTGGATCAAAGGCGCCAGGCCCTCCTGCGAGGTGGAGACTTAGGTTAGCCCCAGAAAGTAAAGTGTGCAGGGTGTGATAGCGCGGTTCTGCCTGGCTGAGATTCTGCTTCCATGTCCCAAAACAGCGCCTGCAGCACATCAGCTTCTGCCGTGTGCCGGTGCCCCTGCGCGGCGGCAGGGCGGGCTGTGCGGGCGGGCCCCTGCGGGAGCGGCCGGGGCTGCCCCGCGCCGGACACAGCCGGTTCCAGGCGGCTCCAAGGGCCCCAGCGCAGGGCACAGCTGAGCCCCTCAGCCCCGGGCGGGCGCCTCGGGGAAAGCCTGGGTAAGGAAGGGCAAAGCGCTGCCCGGCAGCCAGGCCCGAGGGAAACGGGGGCAGAAACAGCCCTGCGAGCCCCCTGCCAGGGCAGAGCGGCAGGAGGGCAGGAGGGGCTCCAGGCGCCCCGGCAGAGAGGCCCCTGCGGCCCCGGCAGAGGCCCCGCTGGGGCGGGGGTTTCCCTGCGGCCCCGGCAGAGGACCGTACCAGAGGAGGTGGATATTTGTTCAAGGACAGCAGCTCATGGAGCAGCCCACTTTGGAGCGGAGGGAGAAGTGTGAGGAGGAGGGAGGAGCTGCTGCCTCTCTCGACCCATCATGGTCGTTGAAGCTGTACTGAGCCTGAGCCTTTCCTGGGGGCTCAGATATCCAGCGGCTGGCCCAGACAACCTAGCCCCTCAGAGTCGTGGCTGTAACCAGGGTGACTTCTCCTCACCCTCACTCGCATCTGTCCTGCACTAGCTTGTCTCACTGCCGGGAAGTGCCCAGGCTCTCAAATCAGCCCAGTCCCAGGGATGCAGCCTTGCTGCCACAGACTCTCCAATGCTCCAACTGTTTCCAAAGGGAGTAACGATGGAAATGGGAAGGTCCTTGGCCATACAGGACAATGCAGTGAGACAGACAACCCTCACAGGATAGCTGAAAGGAAGGAAGTAATGAAGGGGAAAAGTTGGTGCTGCTGAGCTGGTTGTCTGGCCCATCCATGTTTCTGACTACAAGAGGAAAGATACCTGTCAGTCCTTTAATGAGCTCTTCATTTAGAAGTGTGGTGAGTTAACCCCACCATCCAAACTAGATGATCTAGGTTTAGATCTAGATGCATTGATATGGACTTTATTTACAACATTGAATCAAATCAGTTGCTTGGCTCAAAATTCCTGATCTGCAGCCACGTTGCTTGACTGCTATCCCATGGGGCAGTTCTTGCAGAAATGCTGCTCTTCCTCAGGAACTTATCTCCTGATAGAAATGCTACAAGTCAGCTTAGCCCCTCCAAACGCAGGCTGAGAAGGTAAAACTGTTGGTAGATCAAGGGAATTCCTGTTTCCCCAAGCTGTTTGGGGCACTTCCTTTCTTTAAAAGTTGAGGGGGATGGGGAGGGGGAACTGTTTTAAAGAAATCAGCCCTAATTACATCGTGAGTCTTGACAAGAGCGTGGGCCCATTGCTTTTTACGGTGTGTAGTTTACTCCTCTTAAGGAAAAATCCTTACAGAAAAAATCACAGGTTCTGCAAAATTTGATGTCAAATCAGTCCCCCTCTTCTGTGCTTTTCTGAATGAAGGAAGAAGGATGGCTTGACCTCTGACTGGCACACCACCATGCCATGTTTTTACTGCAGTAATTCAACAACTTTTGCTCCGCACATCAGAACAAACTCAAAACCCCACTTCTGTCTTTCCTCTTTTTCCCTTCCCCAACTCCACCTTTCAAGATAAAACATCCACCAAAGCAACTTTTGGCTTGATACATTAAGCAGTTAGCATCACCACAGAACAGCACCTAGAGAAAATGGGGTCTGAAATCTTTCCATACTGATAATAGTGCCAGTTATAATAGTGCCAGTTGCTTCTGTGAACCAGTCATGCCAGTGTCCATTTGGGCAATGAATGCTCTCACAGCCGCAAAGCTGGTAAGTTTACTGCCCTTTCTGAGGGAAATTTCTCATCATCCATATTCAGCTCTTCCATCACCTAGAGATTGAGCCAAAGAATAAATGTCCTTTTTTCTGATGTTAAACTCACTGCAGATTGCCACAATATAGGATAGGAATAAATTTACTTTACTGAGAAGAACCCTCTAGGGAAACATGAAAAAGACCATAACATTAACAGATCTGTTAAGTAAACATGTATCATCTTTATTGTCCAGTAAGACAGTACCAGGGCTACTGACAGCCTCCCCACCATATTTACTGGATTGAACTGATTATTGAACAGAGACACAGTATTACAATTGTATTTTTTTAAGGGGTTTAGAAGAAGAAGGGCAATAATCATCCCTGTCAAAGTGGGATAAAGAAGATGGGAAATCCCATAGCATGCTTTGGGGCTGTCAGAGGTGCCAGGTAGGATGTGTGTTGGGAGAAAGGGGAAGGATAAGCCATTTGATTTGAAGCAAAATGATCTGACAGCATTAACACTGCCCCATTGTTCACAACAGCAGCCAAGTATATCTCTTAATCATTGCACAGATACAGAAAAGCTCTGCATCTGGTAGGGCAGAACCTACCCACACCCTGTGGTGAGCCCAGCCATGTCCTCCTCCTTCTCCCTTACCGTTCCCAGAGGAGGAGCCCATGGAGGCAGCTGCCACCCAACTGCCAAGAGTGACCCTTGCTGCTCCCCGACTCCACATGTGTGATATTTCCCAACTTTATGGCTTCTAAACAAAGTGATGCTCATTTTGGCCATGGCTCCCCCTTCCCAAATAAATCCTGTGGAGTTTTTTTCCTCTGGAAGGGGCAGTTTTCTCTAGAACCAGGTCGCTTTCTAAATTAAATAGTTCTAAAACTGTTATTTTCCAAATAGCAATACTGAAATGAGCAAAAACCTGGTACAGACGGTTTTTCTGCTGACTTCAGTGAAGTTCAATCTTTGTTTCTGAAGAAAACAGCGATTCAGCTCCATACAGGATTCAGTAGATAAAAGCATGCATCATACTGTGCATCTTTCTTCCCTGTCTTCTTCCCTGTGTGAGCTGGCACAGGCGGGATGCAGGAACAACCACAAAACCACAGATGAAATGCAAAGAGTAAATTTATTCTCGTTACCTCACGATCTGGGGGATCTCCACAGCAACACTCAGGTAGAGGCACCCAAGAGGGGATGCAGGCACCACGGAGCTCAGTCCTTGTTAGAAAGAGTCAAAGAAGGAACAGATCTCAAGCCTGCTGCTTTTACCTGTATATATCCAAGATTGTCACAAGTGTACTTTTCCGCTGTGCTTTGATCTTTCCCACAGCTGGGCTGTCATCTCAGGGATGTTCAACAGAGTGCATCTGAGTCTCTCAGAGGCCTAAATTATCTAAGCACAGACATTCTGCCTGTCAAGCACGCAGAGCTAAGCAACAATTAGGGTGATATATGTTTTTCAGCACCCCAGCTGCAAGTCACTTGAGCATGTTTACAATCTTCCTCACCAATTTTCCATTGTATTCCCATACTTCCCCACCAAACATGCCTATACTCCCAGAGCCGTATTTGAAAAGTACTAAAAGTAGACAGAGGAACCTTGAGCCACCTGCAGCTTAGCAATTGCAGATTTTATCACAGAGGTTGTAGAAGTCCAGCAGTTCCTTAAGGCAAGTGATGACAAGGCTTTTCAGACTGCCCTGAACCAGGTGTCTTGGCCTGTCAGTGGTACAATTGTAGTGGGGTGAGCTGAGGTCCTTACTGCTTCCAGCTGCTGCAGTTCCAGCCCCATATTTCCTGAAGCCATCAGCTCTGTATTAGTGTTAAGGTTCTTTTTTCCTTTCTTCAATAGTAGTTTGTTGTGGTTTGAGCCCAGAGGGCAACTGAGCATCTTGCAACTGCTCCCTCACTCCTTGCCCTTCAGGAATGGGAAGGAGAAAATAAAACAAATGGTTAGGGAATTGAGATAAGGACAGGAAGGGTTGGCCCACCCATTATGGTCACAGGCAAATGACAGACTTGACTGGGGAAGAAGAAGAACATCAGTTTAATTCAAACACCACCACCACTTAATTTAACAGTCAGAGTAGGTCAGTAAGAAGTATAACCACATCTTATAAACACCTTCCTCACACCCCTCCCTTCTTCCTGGGCTCAGCTTTGCTCCCAATTTCTTTCCCTTCTCCCCCTGAGCTGTGCAGGGGGCAGGGGATGGGGGTTGCAGTCAGTTCATCACCCACTGTCCTCACATTCTTCTGCTGCTCCAGCATTGGGTCCCTGCCATGGGAGACAGTCCTCCACAAACTTTCTCCAATGTGAGTGCTTCCCACAGGGCTGCAGCTCTTCCCAAACTGCTCCAGTGTGGGTGCCTCCTGCATGCAGCAGTCCTCCCATCAATAAATTGCCCCAGCACAGGCTTCCCACGGAGTCCTGGCCTTCTTTGGGAGCATCCACCTTCTCTGGCATGGGGTCCTCCACGGGCTTCAGGTGGGCATCTGCTCCTCCATGGGCTGGAGGGACACAGCCTGCCCTCTCACCACAGGAGTCTCTGCTCCAGTTCACGTCCCCACCCCCTTCCTCCTTTCTTCCACTGACCTCAGTGTTTGCATAGGTGTCTTCCTTACAATTCCTCCTTTTACAAGGTTCCTCTTCTTAAATATATTATCACAGAGGCACAGCCACCATCATCACTAACTGACTCGGTCTCAGCCAGAGATGGATCCAGCTTGGAGCTGGGGGGGCTTTGAGAAGCTTCTCACAGGGGCCACAGCTATAGTCCCCTCCCCTGCCACCAAAACCCAGCCACACTCACACAGACCCAACACATAGTTTGACTGCATCTCCACATGTCAGTCACCAAGGCAAGCAGCTCCAGTGCTGGCACGAACCACAGCAGAGTGATCCAGCGTGGTGCATGATGGGGTTTCCTGAACCGGGGAAAGATCGGGGGAGTGGAAAGACCCACCAGGAGCCCGCAGCTCACACAACAGTGGCTGACAAGATCTGGTTAGAGCCAGAAGCAACAGCCAAACCCCCCCCCAACTATAAAAGAAACCCCTGGCGAGCACCAGTGACCAGGTCATGGTGCATCAGCCAGGGCATGATGTGGCTGTTCACGCAGAAGGATGTGCAGGAAGGGCACTGTAACTCTGCCAGTTCAAACAGGGAACAACAGTATCCACCCGGCAGAAAGCCATGTTCTCTCTAAGCTCTGCGCCCACCACGACTGACACTGGTGCTCAGGCAGAGCTGCGGTGGGAACACGCTGCCACCCCGGTGCCAGGCTGCAGGGTGGGCCCTGCTCTTAGGCCAGCACCGGCCAGCAGCAGTGAGCACACCTGTGGGAGCTGCGCCCAGGGAGAGGAACTCCTGCGCTTAGTGACAGCTCCGGGAGGAGCCGAGTAGGTTGAGGAGTGTCAGGGAGCCTGAGAGAGAGAGACACCACTGGAACCACACCCTGCCATCCCTGGGACAGACTTGTCTGGCCGACAGGACACATGATACAGTGGATCCCTTTTCCTCTCTCTGCCTGACTGAGCACAGTGACTTCAGAGGTAAGGGGAAAAAGTCTTAAGTTCCTGCCCAGTGCAGCACACACGTCTCCTCTGTGACTACCCCACCTTCCCAGGTGCCCTTGCATAATGGGTCATGGCACCCAGCCTGTGAGAGTTCAGGAGCATCTGGATGATGTTCTTAGTCATATGGTTTAGTTGAAGGTAGTCCTGCAAGGAACAGGGAGTTGGACTCAATGATCCTTGTGGGCCCTTGGCAACTTTAGATATTCTATGATTCTAAGTTCTGTGAAGCATGCAAAACCTTCCTTCCAAATGTTTTTAACCCTGTCACAGAACAAGTAGAAAGATCAGGATGGAGTATCTGGGGCACCCATCTACCCCTGATGTGTTCTCTCCTACTGGGTAGACAGAGGGACACATTTAGTCTCTGAAGATGGTTCCTATTCTTTATATGGAACAATGGGCCATTTGGAAGTCAGAAATAAATCACTACATAATAACAAGTTGAGTGACAAGAACGTTTGCCTCTGGAGCAGTTTTACCAACTCCTGGCGCTTCAGTGCAATGGGAAGGAGTGTGGAGAGAAAAGTGCCCTTGCAGTAGTGTTAGAGATCCAAATTCAATTATATGTGTTCAGAAAGGCTAACAAAAATCATTAATCTGCCTCCTATTTCCACCAGCATACCTGTGATTTTGTCACAACACTGACCTTCATCAATGGCACCTTTACAGAATAAAAGGAAAACATTACACCAATGTTACCACTTTTCTCTTACACACCTATGTTGTGTTGCACACTAATATCAGCCAGTCCGGATTTACTTCAGGACCACAGATTGTAAAGTTTCTTCAGTTTGCAGCATGCTTTTCTTTCATAGCCAAAAGGCACAGACATTACTATAAACACTTAAAAGGAGAGGAAATCTGTAGTTAAGGTCTAGAAGGAGCTTAAGAAAGGGCAAAGTGTCTGAATTATTCTGTTGTAGAATTTTTAAACAATGTAGAAACTTGAGACATTCTTAATAGCCCCCTGAGAGTTAAAAAAGCTTTCAAAATTAAGCTATTAAATATTAAATTACTTCCTGATGGAAAAAGACCTTTAATTTCAATCTTGTCATAAAGTTGCCTGAAAGAAAGGCCCTTAGCTGGTCCCAGGGTACTGAGGGACACTGGGTCAGGCTAGTCCTTCTCAGAAGATTTGACAGGAGGAATATGCTCTCAGGTCAAGAAGTGTTTTGCAACAGCTGGTACCTCCTCTGATGGTATTAGAGTCCAGGTAGAACACCAAAGTACACTTCTGGGGCATTTCTAAGCATGTTGTGCAGTCTGTAGCCCTCCCCTCTGTTGTCTTCAGGTCAGAAGCATTAAGGAAGGTCGACAAGGCAAAATTAACAGTGTTTCTATGTGCTGCCTTTCTTGTCAGGGATTGGATGCTAAGTGAATTTGGTTGTACCAAAGAATTCTACCTGAAATTTCTGCCTTTTGTGTCCTTCCTCCTACATAGCCAGTAGAAAGATGAAAGTTCATTGCTGACATGTTATAAAAAAATTTACAGATAGACTTACATTTTCAGCAATCAAATATGTTCATTGCTGCAGAAACAGCTTCCTGCTTGAATGGAGTATATTCATTTCTCTCTGCAGTCAGCACTGCACTAATTTCCACTCTCAGAAGCACCTGTCAGGAGGACAAGATAATTCTTATACTCATGAAAATTACCCTTCTCTAATAAAGTATGAGTGCAAAAGTCTCTGAGTACCCTGAAATTCATATTAGAAAATGGTGTACAAACAAATTAATTTTGAGGATGCTCTGATAAATTAATAGACAGGCCTGGCGAGAAAGGATTAACTCTTCATTTTTTCCCAATGAGGACAGAGGGAAGGGAAACTCAGAGCTCATATCCAGTCTGGAAGTAAGTATCCAGGGAAACAATCATCCAGAAAGAGGACAGAACTGGTTGAGAAGTGGGTGCTGCTAAACGCCTTGCTGCTTGTATTTCTGCCTGAAAAGACTTGCTGTGATTCATCTGGAAAGGACTGAATTTATAAAACAGCATACACTCCTCTGACAGATGGTCTATGTCAAATTAAAGTCTAACTCAAGCTCCAGTTCAGGTTCATAGTTCCTTGTGTCTTTGGGTTACACCTGCTCTGTTTACACCACAGTTTCCCACAAATATGATATAATTTGCTGTTTCCTTCACTTCCTTTGTGGTTATTTGTGTTTTATGTGGGCTGCAATGAGCCACTTTATGGTGAGTTTGCTTTTTGCTTATGTGATTATGCAGTAGCCAGCTTGCAGGGCTTTAGAGGAAAGATCGGAAATCAAACAAAAGCCTTCCCAAGAACCTGTCTGTCCATAGCATTGGTGAAAAACTGCCTGATTCCTACTGAATTCAAACTAGGGTGGGTAAAACGGAATTTGAGTCTGAGGACTTAATTTTTGTAACAACACATGTTGGTGGCTTTTAAGGAACCTTTTCTGAGCCTGGCTCAATTTGTTTGTCATGAGGTATCTGGCAACTACATAGCAAATGGGTTTTACAACATATAATTTACAGGTCAAGAGTAAGTTTTTTACCAAAAGAGCATTCCTACCCCAAATTTATTCTGTCAGACAACAGGAACTCTGTCTTCATTGCTTTTTTTTGCCTGACACAATGCAACATTTTCATCTTGCTTTCACTTACTGGCTACTTGTCATACCTGTACTTTAGAATATATTTTTTAAAATTCTCACTCCACCTTTCTCTGAAAGTCCCTCCAGATGACTGACAATTAATTTTTTCCCTAACTCCTGTAGCTTGTTTTGCCACAGATTGACACTTGAACACTTATATGTGGGAAATTCCTCTGACCCACTTTACTGTCAATGTATTAATGTAAACGCTTCACCAGCCAGAACCTTTGAACAAAGGCAATGAGTACTCACAGTAGCGGTTTTCTTTGTAGGGAATATTTTCAGTTCTCTAGATCCAGCTGTGTTTTTTTCTGTTTCTTGCAAGAGGACATTGGTGCAATATAAGTTTTTACTTTTCCCAATACCAATGGACACTTTTGCATTTAACATTTCACATATTTCATCCATCAAACAAAAGAAAAAGAATAAAGTAGATTGTAAAGAAATTCCTCAGAATAAAGGAAAAGGTTGTAATTAGATGAACTGGAAGTATGCATTCCTTACTTAAGTAATACACTTAAGTAATACAGTTAAAGTATGTTATCCTTGTGTTTGAGAAAATAAAATTATTAGAAACAAGCTTAGGCCATTTACTGTTTGATCAGAATAGTGCTTTTAAACACCACCATGAATGCACCAGGATTATAATTAACTCAGTTTAAATAAAGAATGCATTAACATTTTTTTTGCAGGGAATGAGCAGCTGCCATTTTTAAGAGAAGAGTTGATTTGATTTTAAATAGCACCTATAACAGCAGTGACTAATATAGGTGTTAAATACTCCATCAACCTCTGAAATTTGAGAGCCTGTGCAAACCCCAGGCAGCATACAGAACAACTGCAGAAATCTCCAGCCTTTACTGCAGAAGAAGCAGTAATAATTAAATTATTGATAAAATTTGCCATGCTCTGCTCCGTATAAAGCCCCTTAACTGGGGCTTAGGATAACAGAGCAATGACTGGCTGCTCTAACACAGTCACCAATGTGTAGACTGCAACCCTCTTGAAATGACCCAGGAGATGTGCTGAGCACCCTTGGTGCCCCAGCATATTCAAAGTCACAGGGGAAAACTTCAACAACTTTGGGCTTACACCAGGGCTGGGGGACACCTGGCAGTCCCTCATCCTGGCTCATACGTACCACCAGACACTCAGGTCATCCCTGCCTCAGCAACCACTCAGGCCCCTGAAAACATCAGCTACACCAGATTTTAGAGGTATCAAGATTCGCATCTCTCCAGGGAAATCTACCATTCTGTCAGAGTAGATTTCCAGCTTCAGAAGCAAAGGGAGTCAAGATTAACACCTTGGTGGTCTACACTGCCCATGGAGGGGCAAAGATTAAAGATGTAGGGAATGCAAGTTGTGCTCACTGGCAGAAACTCATTTAAAAGGGGAATAAAGTAGAAGAAACCTTTCTCTGCAGCTTGAGTGATGAGATTTTTAATTTGCCCTTTGCTTTACTGTGTTTTGTGGAGGGCCTTTGACAGCTGAATGGAATAGTCCACCCCCAATTTGGTGATCACTGCAAAAACAGATTTCTGCATCTTCATCTCTTTTGCTTTTTGAAATTTTACCATTACTCTTTTGCACTTACTTGACCTTAATCAAAACATTGCCAGGATGACTCGGAAGAGAACTGAAAACATCCAGAAATTTTTTATGTTGAGTAGTTCTAAAGATGTCTGCACATCAAGATGGTTGTCTCCCTGAAAACATCATTAATCTTAGTATTTGCTCTGAGACTTTCATACCAGTTATACATGATCTTTTGAACATGTAATGATATTCTTTATTCATTGTAATTGGATAACTGAGTTGTATTAATTAGCCGGACACAGCAACAGGATATTACAATGAAATGCAAGTTTGAGAATGTTGTGGGGTTTCTTTTACAACTAGAATTTAAATTTCTGTTTAAAATTACAGTTAATTTCCATTTTTATTCTTAAATCCATCAGCACTGATTTTCTTCTATGACAGAAATAGAATAAACCTGACATTTTTCAGCACCACAGTAAAATATACTTTTTTCTCTTTGACACATTGACACAGGATTCACTTAAGATCAGCCTGTTTGCAGTACAAACCTTTTTTTTTTTTTTCCCAAGTTTTAAGACGGAAAGCCTTTTAAAACTGTATTTACCCACTACTGCTTTGAAACCCAGAATAGCTAACCTTGCTTGATATGATATTTATGTTTTAAAATGTAGTATTTGGTGCAGCCTTATGAACTGGAGATAGGCAGTGATTGCATTTGCACCTATGCACAGAGGATTGGGTAACTCTGAAAGCCACAGAGCCATCCAGAAATGGGCAATAATTTCTTGGACACACAAACTTTATAACAAGTCTTGAAAAGGCAGAGCTTTGACTTCCTTTTTGAGAGAAAATTAAAGCTGAACTGAATGAAGGGTTTGCGTTCAAAAGCAGAAGGTAACACCTGTGCTTTCTTTTGCTTTGTGTGGATACAAAAAGCAAGAATGCTCTAGGAAGTTTGGCTATTTCATTCTGACATGAATGTGTTACATATGCTTAAGAAAATCGGAAGGAATGCAGAAGATTTTCTAAAAAGGGGGACACTGTAGATGGCTGACTTAAGCTACAGAAACTGGGTACTAGCACTGAATGAGGACATGCAATATTTCGGGTTGACATAGCACTAAAGGATATGGTGTAGATGAGAACAGTCAGTGTTATGTTAATCGTTGGACTAGATAATCTTCAAGGTCTTTTCCAACCTAGGTGATTCTGTGATTCTGTAACATGAATTCAAATTTCTTAGTATGTGACAGTAGTAAGGGAACCAAGTGGTATCTCTTGACTAAAAATGTCACCTACTTCATTCATATTATAATCTTCATGTGCAAGAGGACATATTTTTAAAAACATATTTCTAGAGGCTAGATCTTATTTTTATGGATGCACACATGCCCCTGGAATTACCAAAGTGAAACTTAATTTTACAGTTTTCTGTTGTTTTCAAACAACAGAGAGAAACCCCAAAGAAACAGCATATGAAGACATTCCACTCTATCCTGCACTAGACACAGCCATCAGATTTCTGCCTGAAGAAAAAAAGGTCTGTTAAAATCCCAGAAAGGCTGGAATCCCAGTTCGTGTAGCAGCTCATCACATTTAGTTATCATTCACTTTTTGCCTGGGGAAACCAAAGGCCCTAGAGGGAGTCAAAAGTCACCCCAAGGGTGAACAAACATTTAGGCCTCTGCTAGTTTAACCATACTGTAATAGGCAGTGATCCTGATGAGACTTGTGATAGGCTTTGAATTAGCTATTATTAGAGGAGCGGTTTTAGGGTTAAAATGCAGGATGTCCAGAAAGAAACTCTAGAAGCAGCTCAAACAGCAATTCAAACCTAACCCAGTCCCTGGATTAGGGACTGCACTGGAGACAATCTTCTGTCCTCAGAATTTACTTGCATACTACATTAGGATGAAATAAAGACTTTTCAACTGCATGCAGCTTAGCATTGGATTCTTCACTCACCACTATCCTTCGTACAGACATGTTCTATGTTAACCCAAAGAGATGTCTGGAAAAATGAATCATCTTGCTTTGTGGTTCTATGCAGCTCAGAGCATCTAAACAGCTAACCATCCTCTTTTGAGTTGCAATTGTTTACTGAACTGAGGAATCCTTCCTGACCGTGGAGATATTTGTTACAGTCACTAGGTGGAGCAATAAATGCATCATTTGAAAGCTGATTGGAGGGATGTAAGGTGAAAGAAACCTGGAACCTTTGCCAGTTCATTCCCTGACTGAACTGCGATCATGAAAAAGCAATGGGATAATTCCCTCCTGGGTATTCAAGAATTTTCTATTATATTGAAAGTTCAGCACTGCTAATAGCTGATGAATCTCAAAAAAAATTGCAAAGAAATAGGATATTTCCAAGTAAAATAAGAAACTATGAAGGACGTGCTGACAAGCTATCCTAAGGTACCTATTTTTAAAGGAAAAAAACCCTCCTTATCTTATGAATATGGTTTTTTATTAACAATTTTGACCCAAGCATGGTATAGGTATTTTCCCTGCAAAGTTACAGGCCTACAGTAATGAGATGGGTAAGTCTTAGAACTCTGTTGCAGTACATGGGTGTCTTACTTCAATAAAATTCCCATTTGTTTCTTATCTAGTCTTTTGACTGTCTTTAGTTATGTCTGGATGTTTCTTTGTTAAAACCACTGGTAATGTATCTCAGCTAGAACACACTGTGTGAGTCAGCACAGACAGGATGCAGGAACAACCACCAAACCATGGATGAAATGCAAAGAGTAAAGGTCTTTTTGTTACCTCGCCAATCAAGGGATCCCTGAAGCATCACCTGGGCAGAGGCACACAAGCGAGGACACAGGCACTGCTGAGCTCGGTACATGCTAGAGGATCCCTTGGTTGGCGAGGTAACGAAAATAAATTTACTCTTTGCATTTCATCCATAGCTTTGTGGTTGTTCCTGTGCCCTGCCTGCTGACTCACATACACACTTTCACTATTGTTCTGCAGAATTTTGTTTATGTGTTAGAGAAGTTATTTGTGCCTTTCAGGCAGTTTTTGTTCGTGAGTGCCAAACTGGCGCATCATCTGAAATCTATGACTAACAGAATGTGCAATACATTCCAGAAAATGCCAGTCTTACCTAATTACAAAGACATTAATTTCTATATTGAGAGGATATTTGCAGGATTGTTTTCTATTTTGGCAAAAAATAATCAAACAGAAGCAGAAACAGATACTTCTGGTTTTCGCTTTTGCTGGATATGGCTTATTTATTGACTACATGTAGAAAGCCTCCAGTACCTGTGTCTGCCTCCATTTCCTCTCAGCTTATTTTAACATCTATTATGCAGAGCAAGACAATGAAATTGTAATGCATAACACCTCTAATCACTGCTGTAAGGATGGGACATGAAGGCCCATTAGAAATAAACTCACTTGCTGATACTGGCATAGCAGTGCTGTATAAGAGAGCAGCTCCACGTTGTCTCTTGTGGCTAGATGCCCCTGCCAGCAGTGTTGCTCCCTGTGGTGCCCCTGAGGAGTGAGGATGCCCACTTTGGAGGGCATTTACAGATAGTCCTCAGCAGCAAGGTATGCAGAAATAGCTCTATCTTAATTGTGGCTCAGCCTCCAAGATGGACCATCAGCCTGAGCATTTTGGTACAAGGAATAAAACTATTGTGCATTTACATGCAATACAGAATAGGGTCTTAAACAAGATATACTGAGCAATGACAGTCTTCCCTGTGCATCACCAGCTCTCCACCCCAGCCACACTGTAGTTTCCCTGGTCATCACTGTGGAACGAAATTAGCTTTTTCAGGAAAAATGGACAGGGGGTAAGTCAGATGGCTGAGGTTACTGTGTCCTATGTTACCATTTCTTCCCCTCATTGCAGACTTTCTGTCTCTGTCAGCTCTGTCCTTTCCCATCCCCTGATGACTGCACTGTGAGTCGATCTCTAGCCACAGAAAGAGCTGGACTGTGGGGGTTGAAGAGTAGACTGCATGAACATTTTCCTTCTGCTGCTGCAGTTGAGAAAGAAAATCACTCTCCAGCAAGGTCAGCCTTGGGGGTAGAGACCCATTTCTAGGAGACCCAGGATAACGATTCATTCTCTTTATGCCTCCAGTGGGCACACCGCAAAGGGCCCCTCCTGGCCTGCCTGCTGGCCTCTGCTGGCCCCATCAGTGCCACAAACCCTTTGCATGTCCCATCCACTCTTAGGAGAGAAAATGAGAGGAAAGATGTCAGTTTTCTGCCTTCAGCTTTTAGTGTCTCTTACAGGAGGAACTCCTCTCTCCCACAGTGGAGATGCAGCTCCCACACCCCAAAGCAGATAGGAAATCAGGGATGTAGCAAACCCAGTCCCAGCTCCTGCTTTGGCACAGATCTCCTCCCTCACCCTCATCAGCTTCAGCCACAGCCCCATCTTGGGAGAGGGGCAGTCTGACTAGGTCCACAATGACCACAGGGGACTACCGTAACACCCTCACAAAGGCAGATTAATTCCTTACCTTTCTTTCAGTCTGTGGGCCCCTGGATGCCCTGCTTCTCTGTCACAAGCACAGCTTATGAAGGTTCTGGATCCCTTTGCTGGTGCTTACCTCCCCACAACCTTACATGGATGCCCACCTCCCTCCTCTCTCAGATAAGGGGAACTCCTGCAAGGAAAAGCTGCTGCTTGTCATATCCCCAACATTCAAGAAATGGCTCTGATCTGAATTTTCATCTGGTTCTGTTTTGTTGGGGGGTTCTGTTTTGTTTTTTTTTTTACAGTTAACTGCAATTCACCTTGGTCATATATAATTTCAAATAGCGATATTTAGCCCTCTCGAGGAAGAAGCCACCTCACTTGGAAAGAGAGAAATCCTTCCAGCCCTCCCTTGCTAAATGCTAGTTTCAGCAGTTTCCATAAATGTCCTAATAGTTTTGCATATCTACCACAGGGGAATGCACTGTCTGCTAGGGAGCTTTCTTGTGGGATTGCTTACCTTCAGCAGAATCATTAGCATATCATTTTACTCAAGCCCTTGGCAAAAAAACCCAAAACAAAACAAAAAAACACCCCAAACCCACAAACATTTATGTTTGTCTTTCACTACATTACAGAATAAGGTACGTTATGTGCAAATTTAGGACTAGACTTCCTAAAACAGGTCTAACACATGTCTGTGCCTCACGTGCTTTAAGTGATATTAAATCTTAGATTTATTCAATGTAGTGTCAGTCAGTCAAGAAACATCTCACAGCAGTGTTACTAACATGAAACTGAGATAATACGCTGATTCTCACTGTACTGCATTCTGTTCTAATGTTTATGTCCTTTGTACTCTGCTTGCTACCCAGCATGTCTTCCAAATATTCCATACTCCATAAACATGTTTTGGAAAACATGTATTTAATAAGACTCCAGGGTGTATGAAAGCCTTCTGGAATGCTCTGCCCCACACAAGGTGTTCCTTCCCCACCACTTGATTTCCCTCAGCTCTGAACACTAACATACAAGCTAATTCAAATACCTGATTTCAGTGCATCAAAGCCTGCCTTGGGGCTTTCTTTTCTTTACTTAAGACTTATTTATTTTTTTCACTTAAAGGTAGTGCAGGTCATCAGCTACCCAATTTCTGTTAACACTGAATTTCTGCTACCATCTGTGTAATTCCAGTTGCCCAAACTCAAATGCCCTCTTGTTCCAAGCAGACCACTGCTTCTCCAAGTCCCTCGCTATCTTGACTTTAGGCTAGTCATTAAACTAGGAGGTGGCTGATCCTCCTCAATTAGCACACAGGGCTAATTCTTCTTAAAAAGTAACCTTGAGTGATAAATATCGGTCCTTCCTCACACCCTGAACATTGAAAAAGAAAGGCAACTTTTTTCTTTTTTTCTTTTTTTTTTTTTTTTAAAGTGTGGCATTTTGTAAATCCCTGTAACTAAAACCAGATCTTGGGTGGATTCTGTTTCCATGCCTCTACATGCTATTTTATTTAAAGTAAATACGGGATTGCTCACAGCTAGCTCAGTAAAGTTCCTGAAAAGTGCAAATCAAAATTTGATGCATTACTGGCTTTCATTTCCCAGACAGTGCAAAAGTTCCAATGCAGGCAAAAAAATCGTGTCAGACAGTATTACTTCACTAACAGGATTTTTTGTTTCTTTGTTTATAAATTGCAAAAATAGAAATATGTTTATAAAATATATACGATACACCATAGTTTTCATAGGGTGCTTCACAGCAAACAAAGCAAATTGCTCAGTCCTTTGGTCCCTAGGAAACAGATACTAATCTTGGAGATTTGACAGAATACACTCTCTGGATTAAAATTCCTGCCTTTGGCAAGGTTATGGATGCTGCTCCTTCTTTTCTAACAAGTTACTTCATGTATCAGTGCAGAAGAATAGAAGTAGTTCCCTTTTTCCCCTTGGTTTCTCAGATTTCAAGGAAGCAAGCAATCCCAGCGACAAAACCTCTGTTCCTTCCTCTCCCATCTGCTCATCTTCTTTTTAATCTACTTCCTTTGCCTTGGTTGTCTCCCTTTTGCTTCTAAGACTGTAATTCAGCTGATATTTTCTGACTCTAGACAACAGTCATTCACACCTCACACACACTGAAAAACACCTTTCTTACTAATTTTCATGGTTATTAATCAATAACCAGCTTTTTTCATTCAATTCAGGCAAGAGAACAGAAAGCTACTCTTACTGCTTTGGACTTTCTTTTGCCCTTCTTGGTCCTGGGTTCTATGTTACAGCAGGAAATAC
Source organism: Athene noctua (assembly GCF_965140245.1). NCBI lineage: Eukaryota > Metazoa > Chordata > Aves > Strigiformes > Strigidae > Athene > Athene noctua. The sequence continues at coordinate 90,266,825 of NC_134038.1, forward strand.
AGGTGTATTAGAGCTGCAAGCCCTGTCCAATATTCAGCTTAAAAACACATAAGGCACAAGACACTGCTAAGCCCTGAATTCGGTAGTATTAAAAATCCTGCTTTAGCCACCCCTAATGCCATAGTATTAAATTTCCTACTTTGTCACAACCCTGTGCACAATGCAAAGTAACACTAAAATCATCAAACTAGACATCTTATTACAGAGAGGGTAGCTAGTTATACAGTCATGCTGCTTAAGCCCTTTGTCAAAATGTCCTCATAATTAGGTCCAACAGCTGAAAAGGAGGACTGGTCAGTGAACAAAATGCCTGCCTGAGACTGGCCCAATGGAGAAGAAACACTTTCAAAGCACTAAATGCTGTTGGGGATGACTTCCCATTAATGTGTTTATTTTTGGTGCTGCTTATGATTCTGAAGAATCTTTACATGGTAAATACCTGACATGGGTCAATAATCTTTTAAAAAGTGACTGGAAACAGAAGAGAGGCTGCTCACTTAAAAATATTTTAGGATAAATTTTCAAATATAAATGTGCTGTATTATTCCCTTCTTCTGTGTCTTACATCTTTCCCTACCTTGCCAAAGATGCTCCCTCAATTTCCATTTCTCCCTTTTGTGTTTTGATGCCTAATTTTGTAACTCATTGTTGGTAAATATTGTTTAGGTCATTTAAAAAAGAATCAAACTCCCTTTTGATTCACTGACAATAATGAAACAAGAATTTTTGTCTGTAATTTTACTAGTTTGTAAAAATTTTTCTTACTGAGTTGGTCAAAATTGCTTATGTTTTTCATGTGTTTCCTTCAATGCGGAGTCTTCGAAATATTTTTTAAAGTAAGATTAAGGAAATGTATTAATAAAAATTGTATCATCTGAGAAAAGTTTTAATTGAAATAATATCAAAATGTTCCAACATATATTTCAGTAGAAAAATACATTTTTCTGATACAAAAAAAAAAAAAATTGCTAACAGTAGCTAAGAACAGGAAGACTGTTGTCAATCAGAATACTAAAATACTTTCTAAAACTTAACAATTGTGGGTTGGTGATTTATTGTACTTAATTTCTTCTGTATTTTTCTTCCAAAAGCAGTCCTTGTCATATTTTATGTCACATTATCTAATGTGAAAAAAAGTTCATTTTAAAAAACCTACCACAGTAGTCTGCAAGTCACAGCAGCTTCCAAGTCTGCTTCCAAGACCTCCTGTTTGGTGACGTCCATAGTTCCGCAGGAGTAATCAATAAAATTGATGAAAGAGCTTTAACAGGTAGATTATTTATTGTAAATAATTTATTTCCTATATTTAGCTTTGTCCCCTGTTAGTAAAATGCTTGACCTGCTTCTGGATTTTACAAATTGGTTTGCTATGTGCAATTGTTTGGTTTTTTGCATGAATGAAAGACAGCTTTCCAGAATCTTTGGGTTTTGCACCAAAGAGTTTACTTATTCTTGATAATATTTATGGGTGATTTTTCTGAAAACTTTATTTCACTGTCTGTGCCCAGTTGTTGGCTTTGATGATTTTCAACTCAGGCCAGTACTTGTCTGTTCCCAACAGAAAGTTATTTTGTCATGTGAATATGACCATCTTATGTTCACCTTCTTACCTAGGTATAAAAAGAAAGCGATCTTTGTATTGATCACACTTTGCAGCATGTCATATTAAGAACCACTTAAGACAAGTTAAGCTATTTAACTTGCAAATATAGGACAGATATGAATAGCATATGTCATCAATGGCTTTAGAGTTTTACTCATAGAAAGCATTATATAGAGTTATGTCACGGTAGGGGTAGAGCCCAGGTAACAAGTGTATGCACCAATATGATTTACAAACTTGTTCCAACTTTATTAGGCAACTGGCCAGTATATATAACATAAACGTAGTACATGCAACAATCACGCGCGCAATAACAACTCGTGATTGGTCCCTGAGTTCAGTTCATGCGCCACAGCTGACTCCTCATGGGCACGGCGTAAGCGTCCCACGAGGCAACTTTTTCTGAGGGCACTCCCCCCTTGTGGCTGCAGCATCCTGTTCTACATGTTGCTAACACTGTTGTTTACTATGGGTTTTGCCTCCTATGGCTTCAAAGGTGACTTCAAGGATAACTGCAGTTCAGCAAGCCAGTCAGGATTGTCCAACTTGTCTAGCAATACTATGACCATTTTCCTTCGTAAGTTTCCCTACAGAGTTATAAACAGCTTGTTAGTCTCTGGTCTTAGAAGAACCTGTAGCTAAATTCTGTAGCTGGAATCTGTACAATACAATTCCTTATATGTACATTAGTGCGTACCTATAACTGTACGCACAACCTGCAATTATACAGTGTATAGCAGTTTGTCTTTTATTAAAACTTATTTTAGACATACATCAATCTTAATCAACCTACACTTTATTCAACCTTCTCAATCACAGTGAGTGTTCTACTGAGTAAAGGAAAAAAGGAAGAAGGAAAAGTTATTCCATCATTTGTCAGGTTTGTTACTGCAGAATTTTTATGTCCCTGAGTCTTTGTGTATTTCTGATTGACCAGTGAAAACACAGAAACTAGTAAATTGTTATCAAAAGGGTGACTATTAATATAGTAAGTACCTTTGACATTATCTTAAATATGTTTATTCTCCGATAGGTCTCCCTGTGACCAGCAGGATTAATACTGTGGCTATGTTTTGATGATGTAGTTTTGATTTTCAGAATTATGTATTTCCTAAGGATGGAATGCATTAGATATGAGCTGTCTGCTGGTAAAGGTCAAGTTGTATATATTGTTCTCAAAAAATGACAGCTCGAGAGAGGGAAAAACAATTTTTTTTCTTTAAAAATAAGAACATAACATACAAGGAAATTAATGTATTGTTTGTATTTGCCACATTTGGAAAATTGATTTTCCAGCTGCAAAACATAAACACGAGAATAAATTTATGGATAAAAAATTTTCCTATTTCTTTTTCCAGAAACAGAAATCATATATAGTCACACACACAAGTAACATGGGTATTTGATAGGGCAGAAAAATATTCCCAGCTATGATTTAGAAGCTTTAATTACTTCATAAATTGAGCAAGATTTCAGGGCAACAAAGGATGCTGGTGATGATTCTCCAGGCCTGGAAGGAAGAGACAGTGGCAGATGTACTTACCTACACTCTGTAATAAGCTATCAAGCAAAAGGAGTTGAATTAACACTTTAAGCCCTATCTATTCTGTAGATGGAGGACAGAGAAACAATTTGATCTAGAGGACAGCTGGAGAAGTTCTCGAAAATGTGTAGTTGTCTAAAGAAATGAGACATCTATCACCACAGTGTGGCAGTATGTGTGAATGTTGTCCTCTGTCTTTGCTTTCACCCAAATATGTGCCGATTCTGTTGGACTCCTTCAAGCAAACTGCAGACAATTAGTGTCTCAGACTTGTCAGCCTTACCATCCCATAAACTCTCTGTAAAGAGCAAACCAGGAAGAGACATTACAAACACTCCCAGTGAGGCAGCAGCATGAGTCAACTCTTTATTAGACTCTAGAGAGTACACCGCACCACATGCACCTTTCATCTTCACCCAGCCTGCCATGGCCTGGGTTAAAGCTGTCTATCCCAGGGGTCTCCTCACAGCTAGTGTGGACACAAACATGAAAAAAAATGCAGCAGTCAGAGTTGAAGGGGAAACTCATGGATCAGCAAACCAGAGGTTTGTTGAAACCAAAGACAGCTCCAGAACGTCTGCAGCAGGAAAACACAGTTAAAATTGAGGTCAGAGTGGAATGAATACAGCTGTTCTCTGCACCACAGTTTGCCCAAGTTGAGAAACTCCTGTACAACACTGAGCCTGGGAGAAAGATGTACTTTGATAACAATCTGTGAATATACTTTTAATAGCTTCAAAGGTTTTTCTAATAATGGGATAGGGGGATGCTACAAGGAAATGTGGGGTCTTACACAGTGTTTTCCAGGTAATTTGAAAGTGATGAGTTTCATGTTGCTGGAGATTGAGTAGAAATTGCCTGACAGTCCAAGGAGAATCAGGAAAGTATGTGTCTTGGGCAATAGCAACAGCAGCATCAAAGACAAAAACATCTGAATTAGCCCTTTACTGCAGACAATAGTTATTCCCTTTTCTATGGGTTAAAGGAAGGTTATAACAGTTTTGACCCTTTTGAAAGTTGAGTCCTTTTGGTATTTTAGAAGTCTTTGTTATTGGAAAATAAAGCAGCTGCTAAAGGTCTCACCACCTCATCTTGCAACAGTGAAACCTGGGACCTCAAGACATTTAAAAGGACATTACCTCCTATAAAAATTAAGTAATCAGTAGTATATGCATACAGCAGATTTCATTCCTACTAGTCTTGAACTGCACGCTGAGACACAAGACTCAGGAAATAATCACAATTTTTTTTTTTTTTTTTTCTCATGGAGTATTTAATAGCTGTGGTGGTTTATCTTAGGCCTTTAGTGACAGTCTTTCCTCTTTCAGTCATCTGGAAGGTTCTAGATCTGTAAATAAAATTAATTGCTTTGGTCTTGTATAGTCATATGCTTTGTTGCTGTAAGAAAATAAAAGGCTTTTGTGGGTAGCTTAATGCTTCATTTACTTCTACTTGCAGTGCTCAGCATGCCATGTAGAGATGTCTAGTTACTTGTTAATTCTGATCTTTAAATTACTTGCTGTAGGGGCAACAGGTGCTTCACCCAGACAGTATGAGACCCTGTTGTGGTTTAACCCCGGCCAGCAACTAAGCCTCACACAGTCACGTGCTCACGCCTTTGTGGTGGAATAGAGGAGAGAATTGTAAAGGTAAAAACGAGAAAATTTGTGGGTTGAGATAAAGACAGTTTAATAGGTGAAGCAAAAGCCACATGTGCAAGCAAAGCAAAACAAGAAATTCATTCACCACTTCCCATGGGCAGGCTGGTGTTCAGCCACCCCCAGGAAAGCAGGGCTCCATCATGCATAACAGTTACTTGGGAAGACAAACGCCATCACTGCAAATGTCCCCACCTTCCTTCTTCCCCCAGCTTTGTATGCTGAGCATGACATCAGATGGCATGGGATATCCCTTCGGTCAGTCGGGGTCAGCTGTCCCAGCTGTGTCTCCTCCCAGCTTCTTGTGCACCCCCAGCCTACTTGCTGTCAGGGTGGGGTGAGAAGCAGAAAAGGCCTTGGCTCTGTGTAAGCACTGCTCAGCAGTAATGAAAACATCTCGGTGTTATCAATGCTGTTTTCATAACAAATCCAAAACATAGCCCATACTAGCTACTGTGAGGAAAATTATTTCTGTCCCAGCCAAAACCAGCACAGACCATCAGGCTTTTTTCAGTTTTCCCCAACTCAGTGTAACTAGTTACAGCTCTCTTTTTAGATTTTTACACTTAATCAAATGTATTTATACCTTGATATTAACATTCCCCAGATATAAAGGAGATAGAAAGCATGTTAAGAATCGTGACAAACCTTTAAAAGGAGATGCCACAAGCTCTACTTCTATGGGGCAAATCCTATAATTTTGGAGCTGGGGAGTTCAGAGGGTGAATCGGTAGCTGTAATGAAGCAAAGTGGTGTTTAGTGGCTGTAGCAGATGGTAGCTGGTGAAGAGGATGTGTGACATGGTGAGAAGGGAAAAGCAGAGGAGGGTGAAGAAGCTGTGGGGTGGGTCTGAAGAGCTGCTTGAAAGTCAGGCTGTGCTGGAAAGTGGTCTGTGATGTGCATATTTATAATGAGTAGGAATTGGGGACCACTGGCTTTATTCTCATTAATCAACTAGTGGGTGGGAGAAGACTGTTGAAGCTAGAGAGAGTAACTAGAGGGTGAATTTGTGAAGCATGCCGGGGGTTGTGTGCATGTGGGAAATAAATCTTCCTGGTAACTTGGATCATTCAAAACACTGGTGGTGTTGAGCGAGACATGGAGTTAAACCTCTGTTTATGAAAGAAAACTACTTTATCAAATTAGCTGCCCCAGTCCCAGCTCTCTGCTGCATTATGTTGGTGAAACTAGGAAGGGCTGCCAAAATAACCTGGAGCAGTGCATACTGTTTAGTTTCAGCAGCCTTGGTAGCCTTCAGCAGTGGTTCACTGAATGTATTTAAGCTAATATCTCATTTCTTGGGGTGCCCTCATAATGAAAAGGTCACTCAGGAATTTATCTTATTGATGAGTATGGAAACTGTGTAATATTATAATGTATGTAGCCAGGGGCTGCATGCATTTTATCCCTTTTTTTTCCCCTCAGAATAAGAAAGTATGAAATAAAATGTCAGGGATTTTCATTTTTTAAAAAACATGTTGGATTTGTGAGATAGTGGTATCCTAAAGATGAAGGAGAAATAACTAGAAAAATTGGGAAACTAATTATTACTAAAGAATACCACTTAATGTGGTGGTCAGCTGAAATAAAGGAAGAGGCTGGGGGATGAAGGGATTGAGAGCAGCCCTGCATAGAAGGACTTGAGGGTGCTGGTGGGTGAAAGCCTGACATGGGCTGACAATGTGCACTCACAGCCCAGAAAGCTGATTGTACCCTGAGCTGCATCAAAAGATATGTGGCCAGGAGGTCGAGGGAGGTGATTCCACCTCTTTACTCTGCTCTCATGAGACCTCACCTGGAGTATTGTGTACAGCTCTAGAGTCCTCAGAACAGGAAAGACATGGACCTGTTGGAGTGAGTCCAGAGGAGGGCCACAAAAATGATCAGAAGGATAGAACACCTCTCCTGTGAGGAAATCCTGAGATACTTGGAGTTGTTCAGCCTGGAGAATAGAAGGCTCCAGGGAGACCTTATTGCGGCCTCCCGGTTCTTAAAGGGGGCTTATAAGAAAGATGGGGACAGACATTTTAGTAGGACTTGTTGCAACAGGACAAGGAATAATGGTTTTAAATTAAAAGTGGGTAGATTCAGGCTAGACATAAGGAAGAAATTTTTTATGATGAGGTGGCGAAATACTGGAACAGGTTGCCCAGGGAGGTGGTAGATGCCCCATCCCTGGAAACATTCAAGGTCAGGTTAGACAGGGCTCTGAGCAGCCTGATCGAGTGGAAGATGTCCCTGCTCATTGCAGGTGGGTTGGACTGGATGACCTTTAAAGGTCCCTTGCAACCCAAACTATTCTATGAATCTGTGATTCTATTCTTTGAGTGGAATTAACATGAGATTGTTCTGCAAAGCCTTTTTCACATATGATAGTTAAGCCGCTCAGTGGTAACCTTTGTCATCTACAACTAAATTCCTGATAAAAAGAAAGTTGAGAGATTGGTTACAAAATGTGTGAACAAAACATGTGTGAACATGTGTGTACAAAATGAACTTCTCAATGTTAACTGTATTTAAGTGAGGTTTTATTTCCTGTAATACTTCAGTACTGTTGGTCATAAATTGCTCTGTCTGCTTTTCATTTCCACAGTCAATGGCCTATACTCTTTGCTGTTACTCTTCCCTATTAGTTAGGGGACCAGTCAGTATTCATAAAGTAAGAGAACTCTTCAATAATGCAAAGCCTATGCATGTGAAATCTTCTGCTTTCTGGTGAGGTAAAATAGTACTTGATGACTTCTTCTCAGGCCAAAATGCTTTAATGTATAGGTTATACTAGGATACTATGGACTGGAAGCCCAGTCTGACTCCAGAACTTCACTGCAGGAGTTTTAGGTTCAGAAACAAGGACATCCCAAACACTGGGCAGGTAAAAACCAAGGTTTTTTGCTGACCATCAGAATTGCTGAGGGAGAACTGTAGTCCTCTAACCCAACGTTACTTGGGAGACTAGCTTACTTCTAACCTAACTCCTTTGAATGCCAATGTTGACTCTGTTGGTTGCCAAAGCCATCTGGCCTTTTATCTGCTGATTCCTTAGCAATACATGGGAGATCCAGGTTGTATTTATTCCCTGATCATCAACACAGTAGAGGGAGTCAGCTCTAGCCTACCTTTGAGAACAGCTAATAAACAGGTATGCCTGTCATACAGCCTCTCTTCTAACTGTACATTTGCTAGGCAAAAGTTATTTTGTTAGACATGAAGAATTAGCAGTCCCTGTGAAGGACCAGAATAAAATGACTGCCACAATTTTTATCAGAATGTTTTAATGTTTTCATCTCTTAAAATGGCATTGGCTCAGTTGTGGGCAGGAGGCAACTATCACCTGTTGAGTTACTAACGCAGAAGTTGTTACAAGCATTTTTGTGCATTGTCGTCAGAGGATCCTCAGGGTCCCTTCAGTCCTGCTGCTCTTCTAAGATCATGCAATGACTAAAGTAACATCTAGAGTCTGTTTTGGTTCTTGTAAGAGAATAATTCTTGCAAAAATCAAGCAAAATTCATTCCACTTCCTTCTATAAAAAGCAGTGAAAAAGTAGTTTGTAGCCTTCTTCCACTCCCCAGCACAAGTGCTGCAACAGCTTGATGTTTTCATCTTGTATATTTATTTGATCACTTCAAAGTGGTGTCCTACAACAACAACAAAGTGCATCTGGCATCATCATGGTCCTATGCTTGGAATTACTTTAGGTTTTGGAAAACATGAGCATTAACAAACTTCAAGTCTCTCTTGTATGAAGCCCAAACAAGTATTGTCCTATTAGCAGACATCCTTGATCTGTGAACTCCTGACTGATGGTAGTCCTTTTCTTAGGGGATGTAGTCAGTGACTCACTGAGAATGAAAAGAGTGTAGTGAATGAGAAGTAGAGAGTGGTATTGATGAGCTGGAATTCATAATAAATACAAAGAAAGTTTTAACTAAAATAAAATTCACATTAATCTATTATGCATATTTTGTGTAATAAAGATGACTATTGAAATATTATGTCTCTATAAGTTAAAATAACATTTTATTCTGACACTTCTACATAAGTACCCATAGGAAGAGACATAAATATAATTCATTTTTTCGCAGTTATTGAATAATGTTTCCTTCTCATTTTGTACTTGAACTAATAATTGTTTCTCTGACTAAACATTATTTCTTGCATAGTAACCTATAAATATTTGCCAGAAATGTGCCAAACTGTTCTAAGCTAAACACATCAACTTCTATGAAGGTAGGCCTGTGTATGCATGTACTGTCAAGTGGAAGACTATGCTACTGCTGCCACTTTTTCTTTGCACATGCATCCTCCTCCCTAGCTATTGAGAAAGTTGGTCTTCAGCTGGAAAAGAACTTTCCTTCAGGCTACTTGTCTCTCTAATTGTGCTTCTTTCTCGCAACTCAGCCTTGACAGAGAACCCCAGCTAGATGTGGAGATGATTGTTTCCTTGCATCTGATGCATAAGTCTTTTCTTAGACTAAGCAAGCTTTGATGCCTCCTGGAACATTTTGATCCATGCTTTCTGTTGTCTGACTACAGAAATAGGTCTTACTCACTTGTTTTGCAACCAGAAGTGCCTTATTGGGAGGAAAAGTACTTCAGCTTTCATATGAGTAATTAAAAGGCTCAGAGGAGTACATTTTCAAGATGTCCCAGGTGTTACATGAAAATGGTGATAGCAAAATTGTTGAAAAAGTGGGTGATGTTCTATTCTGAATGAAGCTACTTACCTGAGATTTTTACTGCTTTTGAGCAGTCAGACTCAAAAGAAGGGTCAGAGGGCCTGACTGCTTGAATATTCAGCCTGCAAACTTCATGAACCTGAAAGCAATCAAGTCCTAAGCCTTTTGAAGGGTTGATTGATTCAAGCTTCTATAGGAAGACATTAGCAAACCATCTTTGTAAAAAACAAAATTTAGGAATTTGTCACTTCGCATAAGAGCTCAACAGAAGTTATTGACTTGAGCCAGATCCTTCAGAAACAAATGGTGAGTTAAAATTTCTCTTTTTCTACCTACTAAGCCTTTAGGATTTGAGCTAGTTTTTTACATGAAAAGGAGTATTTTTCCTTCTGTGTCCTGAACCCTGGGGCTTGAAAGTGCTCAGCCTGGAAAATTACAGGCTCCATAAAGGCTTACACCCTCTGCCTAAAGCTTAAGGATCTGGGAATGCAAGCCAGGTTCTGTCCAGGTGCATTCCTGGCACAGGACCTGCCCCCAAAATAGTAAAAACAGAATCGTTGGAAGGGACCTCTGCAGGTCACCTGGTCTGACACCCTTACTCAAGCAGGGCCAGCTAGAGATGGTTGCCCGGGACTGTGTCTAGATGGCTTCTGAATATCTCCAAGGACAGAGATTCCACCACCCCTCGGGAAAAACTGTGCAGTGCTTGGTCACTCTCACAGTAAAAAAGTGTTTCCTGAAGTTCAGAGAGAACCTCCTGTGTTTCAGCTTGCACCTACTACCTCTTGTCCTGTCAAAAACACCTCTCTGGAGACTTGGAAGGAGTTCATGTAAACTGTTACACCACGTAAAATAATATTTTCCTTAGGAGGATCTAAGCTTTCTTTAGGGAAAAGCCTGATTCCATGCTGTTGCCTGCTAAAGGCTCTTGCTAATACTAGCCTTTAATAGACTGTGCAGTGCTCTGTCCAGGGAACATCCCAGTTAAGTCCCGTGTCTTACATCCCTCTGCTCACAGCTGTCCAGGAGGTGCTCTTAAACTGTGGATGGAAATGCCAGTAAAGTGGTTAAGAATATCTATTTCAAAGCAGACACCTCTACAGGTCTGAAAAGATATATTTCTCTGTCATATCTTTACTTACTAGGTCTTATAATCTAGACTTTTTTGCTGGGTTTGGAATTTCTTGAATTTCTTGAACATTAAGACTCTCTCCTTGAGACAATTCGTATGCTTCCTGTTTTCTCAGGTTGCTCAAGTTTCCCTCTGGATGTGAACGGCAACATGATGCATTCAAGAGAGTTTATTCTGAGTGAAACTTCGAGATGTTTTTGGAAAGCATTTTCTCTCATAATGTAGACCAGAAAGTTTTAAACATCCCAGGAATGCCTAATTGTCTTAAAGAAATTTTATCATGTACTAATCCATCCTGGTCCATCTTGTGTAAAATGAGGAAACTTTGAGAGCACAAAAACAGAGAAAGAAACTCACCAGGAAAGATGGTAGTATTCTTATTTTTTTTAATACATGTAAGTACTGGTTCAGACTTTGTTCAGCTGAAATAGTTCAAGAATTGGGAAAGATCTGTCATGATATAAAAACATTTTGCTAGGAAATATTTCTTATGGTACTTACTTATTGAGGCAGTTGTCTCTTCAGAAGGTAACGGCTTCAGATAGAATTTTAGTATTACAGGTTAAACAGCTCTTGTTATCTTCATTCACTGCTCAAGAGGTTGTGATCTTAGTTCTTAAGACAATTGAATTATGCTAGAATAATAGCAGCAAATTGCATTCACATAGGAATGTGAAGACTGTAGTAGCTTAAGATTGCACATAGAAATTGAATTGCTCTTTAACATTCATTTCATTTTTATTGTTGTTTTGAAATCCATCTGTACTGAATGTCTCCTGTGGAGACAAGCTTAATGAAACTGGCAATTCTCAATACTACAATTATTGTACCATCTTATTCTCTTTGAGATAAATCATTCTTCAGGATGAAGATGAAGCTGCCTTTAATGCTCACTGATTCTTATTCAGTTTCAAGTAAGAGGAATTTAAAACTGTCTTTACATTCTGTTTTCCTGAAACAGAAAGCATGAAAATGCTAGTGTAATCTACAAAATTTATGGAGTGGGATCAGACTTTTAAAAGAGGAACAGAAATGCAGGCCTGCATTGCTCACTTGAAGGGACACAGCATTCAGCAAGAGGCTACAGCAAGTAAATATTAGAATAGAGTTTTTTTCAGAAAGAGATTCGGAAGGGAGTAACATTTTGAAGATGTGCTTTTACTCTGTAGAAATGCAGAGTAAGGAGTGTACTGTTGAGAAAAATGGAAAACGGTCCCTTTTTTCCCCTTTATTTATTTATTTTTTTAAACTGACGGTGTGTGTAAATTGTCAAGCTATTGTCATTAGATTCAACAGTGAACTTTGATTTCTCAAAGGCATAAATTAACGTGGCTCTTGTCCTGGACAGAATAGCTTCATGTATTCTCTTCTCTCTATATATGGTTGTGCCTGCTGTGTCAAAATGTGAAATGCTTTCTGAGGTTTGGGGCAGGACAGTGAGTAGGAGCGATGTTGTCTAAATCAGAATTCACTACCCCATGAATGGAAGTTGTCTCTAGGTATAATGTTACCAGCTTCAGAGGAAAAGCAGTTAAACACACTGGAGCTGGATGCTATTTTTCAGGTTAGATGCAGCTCCTAAGCATCATGTTTGAGTGTTAAATCCTCAGGGTGTCCTGATCTGGATCCTTGCACCTCAAGCAAGGTTGGGGATTTCTGATCTGGGACTTATTGTTTCATGAAACTGTAATTCTCCAGCAGTCACACACAAGTATGTGTTCTCTAAGAACAGAAAAAATGAAACTAAGGAGTATGAAAACAAGATCTTTTGAAGTTTGCTCAGTCTCCCTGTAGGCAAGGAAAGTTGTTAAACAGAATCCCTGTTCAGGTTCAGATCTGCCAGCCTCCCACCTCTCAGGAGGGTCATGATAACTGTCTGCAGTTATCTTTGGTGAACAGGGTTTTCTTCATTACTTTCTTCTTAAGAGGTTTTTCTTCAAAATATATCTATCTCTTGTTGTATATCCATAAAACACCTATGATAAACATTATCTTGGTTTAAAAACTAAGCAGTAGCTGTTGCTCTTGAAGATAACATGGTATATATGTATGGAACTTAAATATTTCTGTGCATGCCCTTTCCTTAGTATCTTCCTCACATCTATGGAGTTTCTCTCTTCAGTATGTCTTGTTAATTAAAGTTAATATTCATTCTTTTACAAGTACGGAGAAATGATGGAGTGCAGAAAAATCTGTCTCTACAAACTCAACCCCCAAGTTTGGCTGTGTAGATCTCTAGCATACAGTTGATACAGTGTCACATCACTTCATCTAATTTTATCTGGTGTCAACAAGGAGCTAGTCCCTAGTTTGTTGTGGTTTATCTGAGATGAAATTCCACCCATGGTTCCTTTCTGTTTAAAATCTTCTTTGCAAATGATCATCTCCCTCCTCCTACTTCTGGGAACATTTTTTTTTTTCTGAGTAATCTGCAGAAAATTTTTTTGCCATCCCTAATGCTACTCCTTACAGTGACATGCATGGTTTGGCAGAGTAAAAGGATGTTATTCACTTCAAGCTGCAGCTCAGCCTGTGGTTCTTTTCCCCAAGTGCATTTTTTCAAGATGTGGACTCTGTACATGTTAAGATGTCCTTAAGAACATGAGAAATCAAGACAAACAGACACATGTACACCAATTCCAATATGCAAGATTGAAAACAGTAAGCAATGGATAAAAGTGGTGAAATGGTAAAATTGCTTATATGAAAGTGAAAGGAAATGTAGCCTCAACTGTCTGTAACCATCACTCTCATTATTGCAGTATAATCAGTTTTGCTCACTGCACAGAACTTAAATTTCAAAGTCAGCAATGAAGACAATAGATGTGCTGAACATAGGAATGTAATATGTATGACATGAAAGGTGGCCTATAATTGGGCACATTTAAACTATTACTAGACATGAAATGTATTGTTTGTTCTCTTAGGTATAATGTTTGATTAGTAGAGTTCAATTAACATTCAAGTTGGAGAACAAGTCAGGACTCAAAAGTTAATTGACCATTTAGTAGCCTGTTGCATTTGAAAATCTGAAATTGACTTTCTTTCACACTTAATGAGCTAGAGCTTTTTTAATTGGAAAAATATTTGTCATAGGGCTCCAGATGTTAACATTGTAAGTGCTTAGAGACTCTAGTTTAATTTGCTATGTTCTCATTTAAAGTTTGTCACAATACATTTTAAATCATGACATGTGAACCAAGGGGAAAAACTGATCACCTCTTACAGAAAATTCTTCAAAGACTGAACAAAACCATGCTGCAAGCCCCGACAAAGCTATAAAACAGACATTAATATCAGACCGTTGTTTATGGTGGGTGACAGGCCTCATGTCAAACACCACAGTTTTGAAAAGGTTATTTATGCTCTATAGAATCCATCTGAATAGAGGTCTTCTTGCAAAAGAGAACATACCTTTGGGATGCTACGGCATTTATTAGGTTGGAAGGTACAAGCAAAAAAAAGATCAGTGTTTTTCGGTTATAATTCTAAAGTGTTTCCTTGCTTCTGTTGCTCTCATAGAATAAAAATATCTAAAAAGTTTCTTAACTCAGCAAATGTTCAATCAGGGTTTAAACCTGAGGGTAGCGAAAATACATGTGAAACAGTGTTGGGAGGAATTGACTGTTTCCACTAAATTTCCAGTTCTTTCCATGCATCAGGAAGTGATGCACAAGCACACCTCAAAAGTTCTTTTGCCTAGGATAGGCACCTATGATTCAAATTTATTTCACATTTTTGGCTCTGCATAAAAAATAGTGGTATAACTATAGAAATGATCAAAGTTGTCAAAACTCTTGTTCATCTCAGTTTTAAAAGAGAGTATTATGTATTCTGCTTCATAACTAGAAATTACAGAGCAGAATTTCTCAGTATCATCAGGGGATTCCCTTGATCACAAAGAGCATAAAAAATGTATGACATTAAATATTAATGTTGTAGTTCAACTTGTATGCTTACAGCAGTTGAGAAAACGTCTAGATCTTTAAGGTTCTGTATCTTGTTTTATGCCTACATGTGCTTTTAAGGGAAAGAAATGCATTAGTCATGGTGTACATTAAGGAGGAGTGACAGTGTTAGTCTCTTGAGTAGAACTCCCAAGCCAGATAACTCCAGGATTGCTATAGGAGTGTTGATCCTATAACTGAGATCTTCTAGATCAAGGAATGACATTGGTTCCAAAATTGTCATAGCCAAGGCAGGATAGTCTTCTGTGCACAGATGGGGAAAGTAGGGGGTTAGGCTACTGCCAGACAAACTTGAGACTTCAAGGACAAGCAGGTGATACTACTTTCTTATTGTCCCTGTAGCTGAGTGACTGTGATTATTGAGAAAGTAATGGCCACTACACTGGAAATACAAGGGAACTGCAGGACTGGAGAGAGGAATAGGCATCTGGGGAAGGGACTATATTCTCGGGTGTTGGGTAGTAAGCTCCAGGTATGTCAAGCTTACAAATTCCCTTCCCAGAGTTCCTTGTGAGAGAGATTGGGGTCAGGGTTGAGGGTTTGCAAGGCAGTGAGGGAGGTTTCAGGATGTATAAACTGGAGGTATTGAGGGAGAGGAGTCACAGTATGAAAGCTGGAGAATGGACCATTGGGGTAAAACATGTTTTTGTGTTCAAAGAAAGACTGTTGGTAGCAGTGTGTGCAAGGGGCAGCACAGAGGTGAGGGGGCCAGGCAGCCAAGCTTCTGTGAGATTTGTGGGATGACATATGGGATGTCATTGTGGGATACAATGACATGGAGGAGGTTGGGGTAACCCATTATTTCAAAAAAGAGCTTCAAAACAGAAGGTTATAAATGACAGTCCTGCTACAGCAACACCACTTCCTCCAGAGAAAGTCATAGGAACATATTAACTAAAAAGATAATCTGTGCATTTGCTGTTTCTGTCAACAACACAGTAACATCATGTATCCATCTGTGGGACTGATAACGTTGTAAACTTTCTAACCAAGCTGGTATGTGCAGTGAAGAGACTGCATAACCCTTTTCCTTTGACACATTAATCTGCCCTAACATGGAACTGTTTGAAGAGCAAACATGGATGTGGTTTGGGTGTGCTGAAGTATGGGTTTTTCAGCACAAATTTAAATGCAAAAGATCCAATATCTAATTTCATTAAACAAGACTCACAGCATCTGACTTGCAAGATATGCAATTCCGTTTAAAATTGCTGTGCTATATAATGCTTTGCTTTAAATTGTGCAGTTTTGGACTTAGCATCATTAGTTGCTTTGGAGGGAGTAGAACTCCAGCCTCCAAGTCTGCCTGAGGCTGATATAATCAAGTGGCACTCCATTTCATAGCCAGTGTGTTCCCTTGAAATGTACAGATCATCCTCCAATTGTCATACAGTGCTGTTACTTGATTTGTAGAAGGAGAACCACATACACCCATCAGAAACAAAATCGGCAATAATCCTCAAAGGCAGCTGAATACCAACTTGTACTTTTTTTGAGAGAAGATGGTGACATAGGTTCAAGAGCCTGTTTTTAGGAAATGATAAGTTGATTGAGCTACTCTCTCATAATGGAACCTAATTTTTCACCGATTGTCCTCGACAGAAAGAGTTCTGTTGTCTTTACTGGGTCAGATGTCACAAGCCTAAAGCAAGATATTTTTATCTACATCAGTACAATAGATTCATTCAGAAGTAAGCCTCTATGTTATAGTACTTCAGTGTGAAGAGACAGAGACAGGTCATGGCATTGATTCTTTTTTAATGGAGAATTAATAACTGTAGGTCAATATATATGGGCAATGGATAAGCTGACTCCTTACTGAAAGAAACTACTTAGGAATAAAAATCTGACGTTTACTGAGTTGATGAATCTGCAACCTACTTATTATTTCTACAGGAAAATACAGGCTCCCAGCAGCTGCATTAAATGTTCTGCTGTGTGATGATTTGTCAGTGCTTAACAATTGTTTAACTGTTTAGGTATCATCAGATGCAATATATATTTCATCATTGTACACAATCTACATCAAAAAGGAAACTGTTATTAAAATGCACTGAGCATGTCCAATTTCAGACAAAACAAATTATTCTGAACATACTTGCTTCCACTTGTATTTTTACAGCTACCTCTGGGTATATGATAGAAAGTGTCATTAAGAGAAAATTCAAGAAACTGTTCCATTCTAACCAATTTCTCACATTTCAAACTATTTGTTCCAAGAATAGAGGGAATGATTGTGATATGATGTTGAGCTAAAAAAAAAAAAACAAAAAAAACCACCAAAAAAAACCCCACAAAAAAACAACTCATCTGAAGATTCCTTTAGTAATAAACTGTAAATATATTCAGACATATACAGCTTGGCATAAAAGCAAAGAAAACTACAGCATGGAACAGATACAAGCCAACACAATGAACAGATGCAAAATATAACAGAAAAGACAATGTTATCTGACAGATTGCCAGAGATTATATGATATATTAGAACTTCTTTTGCAATGTCATATGGTACTTGGAGCTAACACCATCCCTCACTGGTCTTTGAGAATATGAAATATTAATGAAAACAAGTGTCCTACAGGTCCTGTAGCAGTAGTGTAAATTATGCAAATCCCATAGAATGTTAACAGGAAGATGTAACCAGAAGAAATTATTATGGCTGTCAAAATGTCATAATGGAGTTTAAAATTTATCATCTGTAAGTGGAGGTACATCAGTCCTGAAAAGGTAAGGTTTGTTTGGACTGAGAGCTTAACAGCTCAGTTACCTAATATTTTCAATGGCAGGCTCTGGTCACCAAGGGACAAAAGCTCACCCCAAAAGATCAGTTCCTCGAGTATCTCAAATTTACTGAGACAGGAGATCTTAATTGTTGTTATAACTTCCTGCCTGAACTTCTGAGATATGTGGCAGTCTTTCAGATGACTAAACAAATGCCACAGTTCGTTTCATTGTCACTGTAACATCCAAAAGCACTAGGAATTTCTAGAGCCTCATGGAATGGAAGAAAATCCTGTGTTGATATCTCTTTACCAAACACTTACATCTAGTGATCTTTCTGCCTGAGCTGAAACTCCCTTCCAAGGCTGGGGAACAAGAGTATGACTGAGAATTCACCCTATCATCCATTAAACATGGAAAGGTCCATTATCCTGTCCTATGTATTCACCAGTTTCTGAGCAGAGGTGATAGAAACGAAGCCATACCTGGCTGTTTTCTTCTCTCTCAACAACAGCTTCAAAATAAAGACTTTAAGACAAATTATTGACATTTTAAAACTAAGTCTTACTGTTACCATCTTTGGTAACTAGTCCTTCTCAAACTATAGCTGTCCATACCATACTTCTAAAGGTTCAGGGTGAAAACCTGATTGCAGTGTAGTTTTGCAGTGAAGATTATAACTCTGCACTACAACAGGTAACTTCTGAGTGGCTGAAAGAAGAGAGATACTTCTCATACACCCTGATAACTCTTCAGAAGTAGTATCAAGTCCGCTTTTGTGTAGGACTGTGAAAGAAGGACAAGTAGCTTCACCCATTAGAAAACAGCGGTGCTGCAGGTGTTCATGGTTCTGCACTTTTGAAAAGCCTGGGATTTTTCCCATATGAGAAAGAATCACAAACTTCTGATACATCAAGGCTAAATAGGAGCCTAAGAGCCTAGTGACTAGACTTGTCTCAAACTGATATGTGAAGAAAAGCACCATGATATGATTAAACTATCCGAGGCATGAATTGCTGTAAAAGGCAGCCTTTGGCAAGTCATCAAAGGTGTTCCTCTACTCTCTTTGCATTTCTAAGGATGTGGCTGTAACGATGAGGAATGGTGATTCTGAAGGCTCACTTTCCTTCTGCATATTCCCCTTGCAGCTCTGAAAGCTGGCAGTAAAATACTCTCTGTTAACATCTCACTCTTCATCAGTTCCACTAATGAACAGACTGTCTACTTCACAAATAATGGCCACTTAAGAATCAATTGATTGTGCTTCATAGTGAAGCGTTGTGCTACTGCAAATTCTACCAGCCAGGAGATTTTTGGCAGCTCTAGTCTGCAAGTCCAGATATCTTTGCAGGTCTTTCTTGACAGTTTAGAGCACCTTAGTGAAAGGTAACAAGCTCTTAAGTAGTGTTTAAATGTCACACCTCTGCAACAGGAAGATAGAAACCCAAAGAAACCGAATATAGATCTGTCAGTTTACCACAGAAATAGCTTCTGTCAAAATTTATCTCGGCTGTAAAGATGCAGCTCAGGTATAGACTACAAAATTTCTTAACAGCAAATTAAAACAATGGGTTCAAATTCAGCTGAATTTGTGTGCTGATACATTTGAATACACCTTTTGCATAGCTATAAGAACCTATTTTCTTGCTTTTAGTAAAATTAAAATCAAGTTATCATGTTTCACTTTTGTGTACAGATTTGCCTTTATATGTGTATGATAGGTAGATTTTAAAAAGCACTTCCAAAATTATTTCACTGACAAAAGATGAATGCATAACGATCCTAACAAATCAGTAACTGCTGCACAGTTAATATCCTGTAACTGTGAATCCCCACATCTTCAGTTAAAAAAGAGTTTGTATTAATATATGAAACTAACCCATACTGAGAAGACAATGAAAAGACTGTTAGATTAGTGACCCAGCATATCTAACATCAATTAAAGGAACTGTTAATTCTAATGCTAATTCTAATGAAAATATATTTCTGAGTGCTGAAGGATATGTTAACAAGGAAAGTGATGAACCCTCTAGTTTAGTATTAAATACCACTTTAGCTAAATGCTCAAGTGGTGGTAATAATGCAGAATATGAGTTGGCAAAAGAAGGTGAGCAATGGCGTATAGCGCAAACTAGATTAAACTATATTGAATATTTATGGATTTCATTAAATATTATTTCTCAAGGATAGAGGCACTCGGCCACATGGTAACAGAGGAGCCAATGACTTTCAGGACTCTGCTATAGGCTATGCCTGTGTCAACACTCACTGCATAAATGCTTTTTCTGAGTTCTTCCACTGGATGTACATCTCTTAGATTAATCCAGGTAATCTGTATCATAAACCAACAGATATTAATAAATCAAAAAGTTATGGTGTTCCTTGTCATTATCAGCTTCTAGTTGTCTGCCTGGTCAGTCTCCAAAGCAACAGACATGTGGATAAGGAAAATATTCTGTAGGCAACCTAGTTGTTTGATAGCCAAAACTGACTTGAACTAAAATAACTTAAAGTTTCCAAATCATAATCCTTTGGCACTCTAAATCACATAGTCACAGACAACAGGTATAATAACATTTGGACTACTATATAACTTGAAAAATCTGTAAATTTACTCTGACTTGCCTATATGTCCATGCCCCATGTAAATCTCAGCATTTGATAAGGTCTGACAACTGTTGATCCAAATGTTTAATTCCAGCCTGTTATCTGTTTTTGTTTTGTAGAGCTAAAACTAATGTACATGTAAATAAATGTAGGTTATAACTGTCTGACACAGCTAGGAATGTTAGGTAGTTGTTTTTTTTTCATTTTAAAAGACCTTACATTGCTTAAGGAAAGCTTTGTATCAAATCTACAGGAAACAGGATTTTCATTATTATTCTTTCCTGTATGTTCTTACTTGTGGAGGCAGGAAGACAGGTAGCACAGGGGAGAGGAAAATACTTTCTATTCAGACTTTAAATACCACTCTGAACGCTAAGCTATGAGAATTTTCTTTAAATGTCTACAGAATTCGGGCTAGTCAATTATCTAGTGAGTTTCAAAAGAATTGCCTAGCTATGGCTATGCTGAGCCATAAGATACCCAGTATCTCATCCTTCTCAGTGGATCCCATCCTTCTCGGAGTGGATAAGGAATATATCTGGGAATTTTTCAAGCCTGGGAAGCAGATTTTGGCATATCAGGCAAACACAAAGCTTCTCTCATGATGAATAAAAATGGATAATCACAGAGCAGTTCTGAAAATGTAGCTGTGTCTGGGAAAATATAAAACCAGTAAGACTGTGTTGTGGGGTAAAGAAATGATATGCAGGAAGATGGACATAACTTTAAAACCTGGGTGATCAAAGGTAAAAAATGTTATTGGTTCTCCAAGTTAGTGCTACGTATTTACCTTGAATAGGTAAACCTCAGCAAATTCAGGTTAGGAATTAGTCTAAATAGAGAACTTGAGACCCAACCTGTAGGTCACCTTTCAATCTCTGCAAAAGGTGTGTTATCTCTTGGGTGTGTTGTAATGACCTCTTAGTAAACATGAAGCTCTAGGACCAAAAGCTGCCTTTACTAACCATAGATGCTATTAGCGTTGTTACTGTGCATCTTCATTGCACTGCAGCATGGGTGATTCCAACTACTTCTTTCCTTTTTGGCATTCAAAATTAATGCGGCTACTGTGTACAAACTGTGGTGGTAGTTGTGAACTCTCACTGAGACCAACATTTGCCGGAGTTTAGTTCTACCAGCTAAATCCTCTTGCTTGCATTATAGTCTGAATCTGTATACCTGTTCACATGGCAACACAGGTCAGTTCACAAAAGCTAATTATCTTAGGTTCAGTGGCTGCAAGGTGTCAACTGTCATTCAGGGCTATGGATGATATACTCCTTATCACATAGGTCAAAAAGCAGGAGGGCAAATTAAAATGAATCCATCAGCAACTGAATTGATAAATTCTTCTGAAGTGTCACCCAAAGCTACAATTAAATCTATGAGATTTTAATCTTACTGTGAGACTCCTGTCCTCTGCATGTTCTTCCTTCACCCAAAGACATCACTGGAGTTGTGATAGCCTTCATACAAATCACTCGCCCAGTGGCTGCTGAGGC
Source organism: Athene noctua (assembly GCF_965140245.1). Taxonomy (NCBI): domain Eukaryota; kingdom Metazoa; phylum Chordata; class Aves; order Strigiformes; family Strigidae; genus Athene; species Athene noctua. The sequence goes on from NC_134038.1 coordinate 90,288,236, forward strand.
TTAGTGCAGGCTACCCAAATCACTGATGGATTTTGTGGCCACAAGCTGATCAGTCATGTTTGCAGCTGAAGTGCCCACATTTCCTAAACTGGTGTACTGGGTACTTAGCTTAATACTGGTGTACTTAGCTTCAAATAATCTCAGCAAACAGAAACAGAGGCATCTCTTTAAAAAAGGAAGGGGGGTTTTTTGTATATGTGGGGTTTCCTTTTTTGAGTTTTGGGGTTTGTTTGTTGGTTTGTTTGGGTTTTTTTTTTGTAACAGCTTAAATTAACAGGCCTTGTTTTGAAAGGAATGCAAACTCTGTGGTTTATGTCCACAGTTGCACTGCTGACCACAGCCCTAACTGCGAAATGCACAGACGTAACCAAAGCATCCTGGTATTTTACTTTCCAGCTGCTGCTTCACGCCAGTGCTGGAGATCTACAACACATCCCAGAGGGTGGCAGAACATCCGTAGCAGGACAGGGCCCACTTGTCTCCATCTGGCGTCACAAACTGCAGTGCTTGACAACGCCTGCTAAATGGCTTTTCCAAACCTGTTTCCTTTAGGTTCTTACTTAAATATAAAACTGTTCCTCCTTTGTCTCAGTCCCTCAGAACAGTTGTTGCTTGATGCTCTAGCTGTATCCGGACATAAGGCATGGCATTACTAATTACACAATTCCAACACATTTCTTTTCCCTAGCTGAGCCACATGCTGGGAACTACTACAGGCACCATGCAGCAGGGGCCAGCAGCAGCACGGAGATGATGGTGCCGTTGGCTGGGCTTCCCAACACAGGGAAGGGCCCTGCAGGCGGCAGTGAACTATGCTTCCCCACTGTGGCAGGACCTGGGCTGCAGCTGCCGGGCAAGATCCAAGTGAGAAGAAGCCGGCAAAGGCCATGGTGGGGGCTCACCTCATGCTTGGGAGCTGCCTTGGTGTTACAGAGGCTCTCAAATAAGCCGCCAACCACCAAAAATTTAAAAATTTATTATTAATAGAATTAACTAGCTCTCTGTAAATTACAGATTCGAATGTCTGTGAGAGGAGAACAGAACAACTTCCTAGGGTTTAACGGTAACCCAAACCGCAGAACAAAGCACAACTCCTTAGTGTTTAAGCAACCCAAAACGCTCTATCACTCACCTGACAAGTGAGGGCTCTCAACCTTGAGGACCTGCTCAGGGCAGCGTCCCGACCCAAGGCACCTCGAGGAGTTTCCTTGGGCAGCTCCTGACCCAAGGAGAGAGTCCTCAACCCCAGCGTGCTGCTCCAGGGGATGAGCTCCAAATGGCTCCTGTAGTCAATAGCGGCTCCTATTGATCAAAGGCCCCAACTACCATGAGGCCCTGAGAAAAAAGGCAATCAGGAGCTGCTACCCTTCCGCAGCCAAGAAGCTCGATTTCATTGGGTGGATGCACCTGCCACACTTGGGGACCCAGCTCTGGTCCTGTCCTGGCCACCAGCCTCCCCAGCCACCCAGCCTGCCCAGGCACTAGCCCCACCATCACCTCGCTAGCCCATGGCCCCTTGGGGCCCTCATATAGTGAAGGCGAATATGAGGGCTGTGTGAGAAGACTACTGAACTGCATCCAACTGGAAAGAATTTTAAGGAGAAGGAAGGTCTTTTATCTGGTGCCTGCCGCTCTCAGCAGATGGGAGTCTGGTAAATCTTTCTAGGCAAGTGAGATGTCCCAGCTCACCATCTTTTCTCTTCTCCTGCCTCGGTATTACTTGCAAGACCCAAGATTCGCAACTCATTGTTCCACTGGAAAACACAGTCGGATGGCTGCAGTCAGCTGATTTGTTTGCCCACTTTCTCAGAGTCGAAATGAGGGTGTTTCCTCCTTATATCTCAGAGAGAAACCGGCCAGAACCAGGGGAAAAATGCCACCGTAACTTCTTTTCATGCCAGCCTGGGGAGTAGGGGGGACTAACCTCCAGCACGTCTGGCTGCTGCTCTAACTTCCCACGTGGGGAGCACATGAGTTGCTTGATCTGGAAGAGGTGTCTGACACATGACATGTGGCTGTGATTTTTAAACCAGGATGGGAGACCTGCTTCCTGTTGTGTTTCCTTATCAATGGCTTTGATGCATGACCATTGCCTGTACATGTGAGTTGCTTTTTCAAATGAACTGCAGTCACAGAACACACACAAGTGAACAACTGGAAAAAAAGAAATTATTTTTTTTCATCTACTGGCCAAAGGAGTATGGAAGTAGTGTGGCTGAGACATACTGACACAAGCTGAAAAGGCAGACCATTTCCCTGCAGGGGAGGAAAAAGGTCAGTAATTACATTTTCTAAACTAAGTGCTGTCAGTCCCAGTTACAACTTTGCAGCTCTTTTTGAAGTTTCAGACTCAAATTTCCAGATACGATTTCCCCTTTGACACTATGAGCTTGCATTTCAGAATGCCCAAACTGTTGGAAAGTAATTGTTCTTCTTTCAAACTGTATCACCCCTGAACTCCTCGTGAACAAAAGCATTCTAATAAAACCTATGTTTGCTGCTAGTGTTTGGTACCATCAGGTAGCTTAAATGAGAAAACAAACAGAGGGTGACTGTTAAACAGCTACTAATTTGCAGGGCAATACTGGGAAGTACTCTGAGATGAGGTTCTATCTGGTCTGTGTTCCACTATGAGAAAAAGATGCCTGACAACTAACTTTTTTGTTGCTTTCCTCCTCTAAGTTTTGAGGCTCTCTTAAAAGACTGATTTTTCAAGCCTGGTGATCAGAAAGTCAAGCATCATTTCCCATAGAAAATAAGCAGAAAAATGATGGATTGTGTTTCTGATGTTCTAGTTAATGTTCTTTGGAAAACCTCAATTTTTTTCCTAAGTCTCCTAAAAAAATTTTGTAAGAAAGCCACTTGAAGAGACAGATCTGTTGGAGCTGTTCCTTAAATGAGTACTGCATATTGAAAGTTGACTTTTTAAATAGCACTGTGGTTGCTTGTAATACTTCAGTCTGGCTGCACAAAATGGACCCCTGTGAAGAAATCACAAGTGTGCACTAATGTTATTTTTGTCATTTCCTGACATGTTCCTTTTGCTTTTAAAACTGTGGACATAATTAGGATCACTGCACTGCTGTCTATGAGACAATTCTAGAACTGCCAGCTACTATTACTGATCAGAGCTGTGTTAAATTGCATGCTTCTCTTCTTATTCCATCCACTTTTGCTTATTACCTCAAATGGTTCTGGAAACTATGATGTTTTCTCTTGGGCCTGAAATGTATTTTGGAGTGCTGCTGCTGGAGAAAAGGTTGGGAGGGAGGAAATAAAAAAGCAAAAGGGGAGAAATTAAATATATCTTTTTCATTACTGGAATTTATAATGACTTCACAAGGATTATTTTGCTTTCCTTTATTAAACACTGTTATGCAGTTGACACAGATTTAACTACAGTAAATGGATATATACTTTTTTTACATAAACATACAATTTTAAGTGACCAAATAAATGCAGAGGCAGGCAGAAGGCCATAAAAATGAAAAGAGTGTGTGTGTAATGTATTTTTGTTCATTTTTAGGTAGTTATTCTTTGATGTGGTTATTATAATTCTAAATTGTAATGGGAAATTCAATTACTTCTACCTATGATCATGAAAATCCATTAGTAGTATAATGTACCAAGAGCCTTAAAAATTGCTTTTCTGCTTAGCTGTTAAATATGGTTGAAAATTACCTTTGTAATTGTAATGCACAATCTCAGATTATCCAAGAAGGCAATATATGGTGAACTGAAGTGAGGGGATAGGAGGAAGCTGATTCTTTAAATAGACTTCAATCTTGACTAGTGGTTTTTACAGCTACATGAAGAAAAACTGTTGACTGTACAGCCTCTATTATTATTATATAATTACTGCTGTTCACACAAAAAATTACTGTAATGTGTACAGCTAATATGTATTTGTCCTACAGCCTTTTTTTGATGGTGTTGCAATATGAAAGTCTAGAGAAAGAAGACCACTTGGTGATAAAAACATGGGTCCCATTTACTGAAATTTTGGGAAAACAATGTCCCACATTCTTTATTGCCAAAATTTTATCTTTACTGGATTGCATATAGTAGATTTTTTAAAGGTATGGGTGCTTCTGTTAACCAGCTTGGAGTCTTTCATAATCTTCCCTAGTCTTCTGTCCTTTCTCAGTTATATTTTAAAGGAGAGGAATAAGCTACCGTAACATTTTGAAGGGTTTGTAAATACCTGTCTCCAACAGTTTTAAACTGAAGTTAGCTCAGTAACAACCTTTATTTTTTCCTATATGCTAGGTCAGGAATAAAATTTTCTTTTTTTATGCAATCCTTTTACCATCTAAAGCTAAATTGACCTTACATGGTACTACAAGTCTTATATTTCAGTCTGATTAATTACTTTCACTCATCAAAATGTATTTTTAATAAACTTCTGTATCATATTGAAGACTAGCACATCAGTTTAGACTGTTTAAAAAGCATCATAACTAGCAAATGTAATGGTGAAGGATGACTTCAGGCTGAATATAACAACATTTTACTCTGTATAAAGATTCTCAAAGGACTCTACAGTTCCACTTTCTCAACCATGGCAGCAGAGCACCTTACTCCCCCAAGCCCCTTTCAGCATTTGCAGACTGAAGGACATGAACAGCAATGTGAAGTGCAGTAACTTAATTCACAGCTGATTTCAGTCACTGCCAATGGGAAGTCGGACATGATAAAGCATTAACAATTTTCATCTGTTAGTATACTTCATGTCTCATTCAGAATCTCTGTTTGGGGAGGGAAAATGTGCTGGAAATTTTCTAGCATTTGCTCATTTGTCTTGCTGCACATGCAACAGTTTGATTCACATTCATATTGCCTCAAACAGAAGTGGTCATTTAAGTGTATGTCTCATCTGTCTGGAAATGTGACCCTTAGCTATGAATTTACTTGCAGATTAATGCCACAGTGGTGTTAATGGAAAATGTTCATGCAGCCCAAAGCTGAGCTTTTCAGGCCAAGATAAAATGGCAGCTGTTCATTTTTGGAAGGCTGTCTTTGCAACCCAAACAAAAAAGAGGTTTTCTCTCTGATACTTACATATTAAGAAATGGCAATATTTTTATAACATCAGGCACGTCTAAGTTAAGAGTAACAGAAAAAGGATTGTCAGTTCAAATCTAATTTAACCTTATTTATAGTGCTTAAACCAACCTGGTCATATCCTTCTTTCAACTGGACCACAAGCTTGTTGCACACTTGTTTAGAATATGAAAAAGGGAGTTGCAGTGACAAAGATCTGTCAGTTGCGGTTCCTATTTGCCACTTATATTTCAGTCCATCTACAGTAAGGCAAGAAGGAAAAAGCTTTTTTCATTAAAGAGGCTGCTAAATGCCCCTCTGGAAATTTTCATTCTGCAGCGGAAGATGTAAGAATACACACCTATAAGTTGCTGGGGAATTTCCTCAAGAATAAGGTTTTTGTAAATATTCATTAATAGCATGTTGCCTATATTCTACAAGCCTAAATTGATCTAATTACATTAAAGTTAACCTGAAATTCTCCAGAATTAGGATGCTTTTGAGCAAACCAAAAACATATTTTGCATGACACAAGTGTACATACTAGTACTGGGAGTATAATTCCTTAGCTGGAAAGCAGTTGCAATTGATCATAGACTTCACCTAGAGTGCATGTTAAATACATAAAATGTCTAACAGATTAGATTTTTCACTAATAGTTATAGAACATCTCCAATGATTTTAGTATTATTCTATTCAGTTATTCTGGATGTTCTCATCAACACTGATAGTCAAGGGGGCACCTCACAGAATATTGTTTTCAATACGAAAAATGTATAGCTCACTTGTTATCAAAGCTATTCAACAAAGAACTTGTGCGTGTCATCCCAGTATAAAGGAATGACCTGATGTGTGCAACAAGATGTTGGCTGAAATTTTCCATTAATGCTGATATCAGAACGTGCTTTAACATCTGATTGTGCACCGCACTGAGGATACCAAGAGTTTCTTATATCAAGATATATCCAACTACTGTAACTCAAATTTTGAAACTGCTGCCCCTCCCCTGGAATATTTATTAAATTTATGTGGTGCATTAGCTATAAAGCATGATTTATTAGAATTTCCCTTAGGGTGTTTACCTTTAAGTTTATATTAATTAGAACTATAGGTTTTTCTTAATACTAGTCTCTTCTGTACAGTGGTCTTTTGTAAAAGTACTACTTCAAACAGAAGATAATTGGAAATAGATAAGAAAGTAAAAGTAACACAAAGACTGCCAAATATTTCTGTTATGTGCTACTAGGATCTCCACATCTTAAAAACCACCTTCTTCAATAATGCATGAAAGTTTTTACTTTTTTTTTTTTCTCTTTTCCTTTGAATTCAGGTGTGAAGTCTACTGAATTAAAAACAAAGTTGTGAAAAAAAAATTATCAGGGTTAAGAACCTTTCATTCCCATTGAATCTTCAAGGAGGATATGATAAAGTATCATGCTGAGTAAGCCCTTTAATTTTTCTTCAGCGGGAAACTTTCCCACTAAGTAACCTTGATTTTTTCAGTTTTCTCTTTGGCTGTTATTTTCAAGAAAATGTAACCACATTGTACGCTGGTTGTGTTATGTTATATAACTTCTGCTATGTACTTGGACCTCCTGACATTAGTTTTGCAAGTAGGTGTAGAACAGACAGCTTCTTTGTTAGAAGAGATTGCATGTACCTGTACATAAAAGAAAGCTAGGGCTGTTAACATTAAGAAGAGAAGACTGAGGGGTGACATAACAACTGTCAAAGAGACAGGTCAAACTGGAAAAATATATTCTGTATATCCACAAAAGCTAGGAAAGGAGAAATGGATCTGAACTGTGGCAAGGGAGGTGTGAATTAACGTATTTTTAACAGTGGTATATAGAAACACTGAAATAACTGGCTGGAGAGCTTTTGAAGTTTCCCAAATGGAAACCCCAGGGTGCAAGAGGACCTTACAGGTTTGGAGTGGCATTGATCTAAGTAGTCCTGCAGCAGCAGAAGCAGGAACTGGGCAACAGCTCAAGGATGCATTTGTCCCTGTGGTTTCAGGGGACTCCAGAGTAGTGTCAGGGAGAGGTTCTCTAAAGCACTGGGATTCCCTGGTTTTGCCAACACACCCCATGGTCATGGAAGTTGTATGCTATTTGTGGCAGCCACAACACTGGAATAACCAAGTCAGAGAGGAATGTACTCCATGTCTGAAGGAACTATGCCCCAAGTATTTCTATCGATAGCCCAACCTTCTTTCATAATACCCTAAGCAAAATCTTAATAGAATTTTGTTTCAAGCGAAAATTGAACACACATGTCAATGCAGAGCATGCAGTCAGCTCTGTGAAAAACAAAGACAGAAACACAGTTTGAAGGCTCATCTTTTCTGTTTGCTAAATGTATGTTATGCTAGCTTTGCTTCAATAAATAGAAAAAAGACCAAGGAAAATATTTCTGGCAGTTTTGAGCACTGTATTCTTTAAAGGTGTAATAGCTTTTTAAGCCTTAAAACTACCACTGTGCAGCTTTTCTAATTTGTTTCTTGTTATTTATGTATATTAACTACAATCTCGAGTTCACTTTCTTTATCCAGCTTGTAAAGAAAAGAGCTTATTGACTTAAATCTCTAGTCATGGCCAGGTTGAGTGGAGCAAGCAGCATTGATTGTGACTTTGTTGGCTACAACTAAGATTTGGTGCATAATATTAGCATCCGGAAAGCTTAATTTCAGAGATTAACTTCACCATTGCAGTAGCTGTGTGTAGGTTACCATGGAAGCATACTTGAGAGGGAAAACTCAGCTGCAGAGAGGGAATTAACTCTCTCACTGTAGATGGAAATAACTTTTACAATGCTAACCTTCTTCTCATATAAAACTCTTTATAAGACTGTAAATTCAGACCAATAACCATTTAATGATTAGCCCCAGTAGCAGGACAAAGTGCCCATAATCTACCAGCTGTCTACAGAATTCAGCTTGTTCTATAAAATGGATCCCAGGCAAAGGCTCACATTTAGGCCAAATAGGAAAAACCACTCTTAACAGAAAAGTGCAATACCAAATCACATAGTAAACCAACATGAAATACCAATAGAATTGGCAAAGTATTCAGTGCGGGTGTGGGTAGACAACATATGTATGAAGTGGTTTTGTCATTTGACTCTGTTTCTTTGTGATTTCATCATAAAGCAGTTGGCTTTGATCTTGGAAGTGTATATTTCAGTAGTGTCTTAATGTTTTGAGGACCTTATACTTGAGTTAAGTTTAAACTGAAAATGGCCAGAGTATTATATAGCTAAAGGTGCAGAAGTACACTTGGCATATTTTCTTCAAACACACAGTAAGAGTTAGTCTTCTAGGTACTTTGAGATAATTCCACTGCCAATTTAAGGGAACTTTGGAAATGGACCTAAATCTCTAAAAGGTTAAGACACACATTAAATACCACCCCATAAAAACATTGCCAAAAAAGGCAATTTTGAGGGGTGCTGGTGTATCATATTTCTCATGTGTCATTTAGAAAATGTACTCATATTCACTTATCTTTGGAAGCTGTTGAGTATCTCTCCTTTAGTGTTGTAATTTTAGCTGGTAGACCAGACCTCTGCTAATCTTTCAACATGTAAGCTATTCTCTGAGCACTTAGTCAAGGGGCTTGAAAATGACTCTTACTTATTGGAAACAATTCATTCTTATACACCATTCTCCAATACAGTCCTGTTTTTAGGAGGGTGCAGAGGCAGTCCTTTTGTGATTTATTACATATATTAAGCTCTAGAATGTGGTTGAACATGCTTTAATACTATTTACTGCTTCACCGTTGATCTAGCTTCTTGTATTCTCCTCTTTTGTCCCCAGTTTCTGGCTGCTGACTGAATCCCCTTTGACTTCAGTTGAGATGAAGGTTAAGAGTGCATGTCAGGGTGAAATCCAAGTAAAAGATGAAGAATTTAGGGGAAAAAGCCTGAAGTGTAATACTTTCACTAAATAATCCAGAGTATATATTGTATCAGCCTTTGCTAACAAAGACAGGGCTACGTTCCTCAGTAACTCCAGCCACATATTCTATACAAAAAGATTTTTTTTTCTCATCTATAATTTATGCTACAATGTGTTTGTTTGCCTGATCTCAAAACAAAACAGAGCTTAAATCACTTCAAAGAAGTATTCAATTACCATAATATCTTCATCAACAGGAACTGAGCTAGGCAGCCTGTTGGCAAAGACAAATCATTCACAAGCCAAAACTTAAAAGAACAGGAACAAGGAACTAAAAAAAAGAAAAAAAAAAAAAAGAAAAAAAAAAAGAGAGAGAGAGCTAAATGTCTCTTCATTTCTACAGCAAACATGAGAGCAAATGGCTGACAAAGTGTAGAGATGTTTGGTAATGAATATCTTTCTACCTCAATTGTCTCTGTTCTGTTGCTTCATTCCATTGACTTTGAGTCTATTGAGTCTATTACTAAAGCTGAGTTGGGGTCATTGTGGCTCACAGCATTATCTGCTCCCTATAGACTGAAAATAAACTTTCTAGTTTACTGGTGACTGAGGCTGGCATAGCTTAATCTAATCAGAGGTCATAAACAGATGTACTGGAGGTCATCTAGAGCAACCTCCTCCTCAAAGCCAGAAGTGCTGCTGACTCTGGTTCAACTGGCGATGTCTAGCCAGGTCTTCAAAATCTCCAACAAAGGAGATGCCACAGGCTCTCTGCATAACCTGTTCTTGTGCTGCACTAGTCTATTAGTGAAAAGGTTTTTCCAAATCTGAACCTCTGAAGCAACAATTTGTGACAGCCACTTGCCGTTGTATCATTTGGCACTACTGGTAGTTGTTTGGCCCCATAATCTTGGCAACGCTCTTTAAGTAGCTGTACTTGCCACCAACTTCATGATAACCTGGTTTTAGGTAGGTCACCATTTTGATGACTTCTGTTTCTGCATCCTCCTGTGAAGTGTTTCTGGAAATTATAGTGAAAGCAAATTGGAACTGAGTAATGTAAATCTGTAGGAAGAGGGATTTGTTAAAAGCAGACGTCTAAGGTGTTTGTGCAGGAGCGTTTGGTATCACAGTTGTGGTTCCAGTGATGTCTCTCCGGGTCATGTGTTTCTCATACCAGGGAGTTCTGACAGATGTGATGAAACATTTATGATGTAAGATCACACATCTGAGTCGGAAATCTCTGGTTTTCTTTCACTTGGTACTGAGAGATTCAATTCTCACTGGTATTGATAGATGAGAAATGACAGTTCTGATTGTTTCTTGTGACCTGAGGGCTGCAAAGCAAGAGTCAGGCATAATGTGTTGCTTTATGTAAAATGAACATAATATATAAAAATACCTGCTCCCCTCTCTTTCTCTCCTTTTGCATTTCTACCTAACCAAAGATGAAATAAGCAGCATACAGACTAAAAGCAGTCAGGAAACAGGGAAGGGGACAAATTTGAACCCTTGAGATTTGGATTTGGGATGATTGCTTATGCCTGAGGTTTGTGTCAGGCAGAAAGCCACTCAGGTTGGTGGGAAATTAAGTCTGTGGCATTGTAAAAGCCAGGTCTAGTTGTCTTGATGTGGATATTCAGTGTTAAATCACTGAGACCGCACAGCTGCATGGTTATTTTTCTTCACTTTCTTTTTTTAATGACCAAATTACTATTTTTTCACTTGAAAAATGGTAAGATGACATTTTAAATCTAGCTACTTCAAAGCAGGGAAAACAGAAATATGGTATAGTCTTGTGTGTTCTTTTTATAACTGAAGAAATGATTGTTCTTTTTCTTAGACAACATAGCAAATTAGTGGCAGATTCAAGACAAAACCCAAACGCCTAATTATACTGACTCTTTCTTACCATTTCCATAGACAGCACAGATATTAGTAGGATGCATATGTTCTGTTTAACTGTACTGAAGGATCAAGGGTTTTTCTAACAGACAAGGGTAGAAAATGGTCTCTGGACTACACTTCCCCATCCACCTATATTCTCTTGACAGATCTGTACTTACAGAACTAGCTACCCTATAAGAGAAAAAGATAGGAATAAGCAGACCTTGACACTGTGAGTAGCCCAGTCCCACTGAGTGCTGCAACCAACGAGGAAGTTGCTAACACAAATGTGTTTCCATTTTTGTTTTGTTTTGTTGTACTAATCTCTTCACTCACCTGACACCTCCTGAATATTAATCAGGTGCTTTTGCTTGATAACTCGGTGTGTTGAGCTGTTTGAACTGGATATACAGAGCATGATTAATCTCCATTCACATCTTTACAAGAGCTGCAGTTAATAGTGACTGGCATTGAGCTTATTAATTCATGTTTACAAAATGTGAACCAGACAGCTAGATGTTTCTACCAAATCTCATACTTTGGAGCTACAGTGTTATCCTTTACTGACAACAGCTGGAGTCACTCGGAAAAAGTCACACTTTTTCACACAAAAAATGAGATTTTTTTTTTGTTTTGGTACTGTCTAAATTTTCATCATAATCAAGGCTTCTGTATGCTAAATGCCATCCAAATAAACAAAATCCAGTTAAAAATCCACATTTAGAGACTAAGACAACAAATAAATATGTTGAAGAATGTTACTCAGGGAAAGTGAGACAACAGTAGACAAGGCAAGAGCTTCATCCCCACTTGTGTACGGAAGGGCCACTGCTTCAGAGGGCAATTATGAGGCAAGATTTGACTGAGGCCAGTGAGGTAGGATTAGAGTTTTAGGGAGCTCCTGCTCCTCCATGGGGCCAGTGGAGAGCACCAAAAGATAGAATATTGAAAATTAAGCAGATATGATGACAACAGTCTTCCCGGTGGAACAGAAGACTGGGTGGTTTTTAATCTTTTTCTGCCCAGCAAGATGGTATAGCATTGTATCCACTTAAGTTAGCCTGTGTTTTGGGCTGTTATATCAAATATAGAACTTATGAAGTTCAGTAGTTCTTTTTAGATAGAAGAAGAACATGTAAGTAGATAGTAATGTATCATTACTGAAAATGAAGCAAGAGGAAGGATAAAAATTAATATATAGAACAACAAGAACAGCAAGTAGGTTTCATCTAAATGGCACAGACTGAGCATATGTTGTAATGAGTTGTGATTCAGCAGAAGCTATCTGCAAGTGAAACAGCATTCAGTCCTTTACAGTCTCATATTCTCTTCTTTTCCACAGAGTAATGTGGATGGTAGTGTTCCAGGACAGGATCTTATCTGTACTTTCACAAGGATTATGGTCTGTGTGCAGAGGCATGGAAATACATGTCTGAGCATTGCTGACAAACCCCACACCGTATCTAATACTGTAAATGTTGTATAAAAGTCCAGATTGATTTTAGTACTTCCAGTTTTCAGGAGTTTGTGCTAACTGAATTAATTTGAAAGGGAAACTCCTTTTTACTTTCATACAGCTTGCCAAGGAGGCACTGGGGATGAGATTTGGGCAAAGAAGCAAATCCTAATAAAAATCATTAAAATAAACAGACTTGATGAGGAACATATTGCTTCTGTGAGCTGATGAGAATTCACTGTGTGGTAAGCAGTCTGTGATAAAGCAGTAACTAACGTGTTCTTAAATGACAGACCAGGAGTCTGCCTGGTGGAGCAGGCAATCAGCAAAAATCAGCTATTAATCTTTGAAACTCTTCTCACTTAGAGAACAATTTTTCCTATGTGAAAATATTCCTCTACATACCCTGTCAAGGTAGAAGTTAAACCCTTTACTCCTCACTATTATAGGTGTGTTGGGTTTTTGTGTGTGTGGCAAGGTTTTGGTAGCAGGGGAGGTGCTATAGTGGTGGCCCACTGTGAGAAGCTTCTTGAAGTTCCCCAGCTCCAAGTCAGACCTGCCTTTGAACCAAGGCCCGGCCAATTAGAGATGGTGGTTGTGTCTCTGCAATAACATATTTAAGAAGGGGAACCTGGGAGGAGGACAGATGCTGAGGAGGAGTTGTGATGGAGACACCTATGACAACACTGAGGTCAGTGGAAGAAAGGAGGAGGGGAACATGTGCCGAAGCAGAGACTCCCCTGCAGCTGTGGTGAGGGCAGGCTGTGCCCCTGCAGCCCATGGAGGTCACCAGTGGAGCAGATGCCCACCTGCAGCCCGTGGAGGACCCCATGCAGAGCAGATGGCTGCACCCAAAGAAGGCTGGGACTCTGTGGGAAGCCTGTGCTGGGGCAATTTGTCTCTGGGAGAACTACAACACAAGGGAGGGATGCACACTGGAGCAGTTCATGAAGAGCTGCAGACCATGGTAAAGATTCACGTCAGAGGAAGTTCATGGAGAACTGTCTCCTGTGAGAGGGATCCCACAATGGAGCAGAAGAGTGTGAGGAGTCCTTCCCCTGAGGAGGAAGGAGTGGCAGAGACAAGAGGTGATGGTGAACTGACCGCAACCCTCATTCCCTGCCCCCCTGCACCACTTGGGGGGAAGAAAGAGAGAAACTGGGTGCAAAGCTGAGCCCAGGAAGAAGAGAGGAGTGGGGGAAATGTGTTTGGTTTTTTTTTTAATATGTGGTTGTATTTCTCACTGTCCTACTCTGATTGTTAAATTAAGTGGTGGTGGTGATGCTCAAATTAAATTGATGTTCTTTTTTCTTCCCCTAATAAGTCTGTCTTTTGCCTGTGACCATAATGGGTGAATTGTCTCTCCCAGTTCCCAAGACTTTGATTCTGTTTTCTTCGCCCCATGGCTGAGGGGGAAGGAATGAATAAGTGGTTGTGTGGTGCTCAGTTGCCTTCTGGGCTCAAACCACGACAATAGGTAACACTGTACATTTCTCACCTTGCTTCCTAACTGAGAGCTCAATCTGGGGGAGAATTTACCAGGGAGAAGCAGAGTCAGGCAAAGGAAATTCATTCTGCAATGTGTCCTGCAGAAGTCCTTTTGACTTCTGCTTTCTCATCAGAGTGCTCCAACAAGAAAAAGATATGTCGCCCTCAGGCTGTATCTTCTTGGGAAGAAATGTCAGGTTAGTTCAAGACCTGGGATTTGACCACAGCTGGTTCCTGTTGCAGCTATGCCAACAGAAAGAGCTGTTTTCTCTGCTGCCTATCAGCAGCCCTTCCCCGTGCTCTGTTGCAGGTGTGTCTGTGCCCTGCCTTTGCATGGCTGACCCAGACTTTGTCTTGCCATCTTAATTTCCTGCCTTTCCTTGATAAGTCTCTCATGGCTGCAGCTTCATCTGGCAATTGCTGGACTGTGACCAACCCTGGGCCCCAGCTCTACTACCAGACTTCCTTAAGTTTGGCTTACTGGGAAGTGGTGGGACTGCGCCTCATGGGAGAGCTGAGAGGAGAGTATGGTTCTGCTGACTTGTGGGCACCCACTGCCCCACCTGGCCTGTGCACAGTGACTCACACTGACCCCTGATACCTACCTGTCAGCGAAGTTCTTTTTGTGAGCCTGTCCTAACCCATCTAAGCAAAAACAAGTAGGACTGATTCACATGGGGCATCTCTGGTGATTTGATTCTTCCTGATTGGGCTAGTTTAGGGGACCGATGAGCTGAACCTGTGGAGAGCAATGATCTCTCATGTGGGGAAACTGGAGAGTGGCTGGTGGCACACAAGAGTCAAAGCTGTGTTCACTGGCACATCCTTGCCAAGAGGGGGATGTATCCACACTGTTATCCCCAAACTGGCAGAAAGGGTCTTCTCAATTGTTGTCCAAGACAAGGGATCCAAAATCACATGGATGGGGATGTTCCCCAGATACTAAAATCCTTGTATGTCCAGACCTGCCCCACGGAGAGTCACTTGATGCTCTCAAGATTTAGTCCTAGGTGTACAGGTCCCAGCTGTTCCTTTGTGTCTCCTCTCAGGGACCTTGTCTGGACATTTTTCTGTGTCTAAGATACCAACTAGAATACACAGGTCATAAAATGCAGTTATGATTAGTTCCTTTTAAAACCAAAGGCACTGATAACTTCGTTAAGCATGACAAGACATTAAAGCATCAGGCCATGGAGTTCAAACTTGCCTGTATCCCAGGGATAAATTTCCATTCCTGATCCCCAGAAAAGATATATACAAAGAGTAACTATGGTTCATTGTATTACTTACCTTTGAGTATTACTACACAAAATAAGACTTGTTCTTCCATCTTGCAGATCTCAAAGTAGGCTGTTTCCTGGTATTGTGAAAGAGTTCAGAGACTCTCAAACAGGAATGGACAGAGTGTTTATTCTCACTGACCAAAACAAGATATGAAGTATGACAATTGGGTCTATATCCCCAAAGAAGTGTGTGTGAAATGACCTTCTCTACAAACATTCTGCAGCAGAGTTTGTCATGTATCATTTACTAGTGCACAGCAAACCATCTATTTCCATTTAAGCTTGTTTTCACAATAGAGATGTACAGTGCTCCAGTGTTTATTCTGAAAGAAAAGTGATGAGAACTTTTGTTTTTTCAGGGGTGACACTCATGTGCTATTCCATTCTGAATATCTAATTGAAATAATCTTTTCCCACCTTATTTCATTTTACTGTCTCTCAAATAATTTGCATTGCTTCTCATTCTACTACTGACTTCCCAGTGAAGTTTCATAATACAATTCAAGCCAGAATTAAATATTTCTCCACATAAATAGCAGAAATTGAAAACAAAGTCTATTCAGTTACACCAGTACTGCACTTTGTCAGAGATGTAGCTATTAGGTATAGATATTCTTCAGTAAGATGAGAAGTCTAAAGGGAGTAAAGCAAAATAATATTCAACTCTCTGCAGAACTGCATACAGTTTTGTTGCTACTGCATCACTAACATGTAAGCTATCAATAGAGCTACCTCAGTAACATAACACAGCTATCCTGAACAAAAGTCAGTCAGGTTTGTAGAAACTCTGTGTATAGATACATGGTTGGAAGTTTACACGTTATTAACTCCTACTGCCTTTCATTCTTAGGCATACAATTTATGTAACTAAAGTACAAACAAATTATTTTTTGTTCATATGCATCATGGACTGTTTTCAGCTGCTGTATACAAAAGAACACTTATAAACATTTAAGCCTTGTTCAGTTTTTTCCAAAGTGTCCATAACTCTTTGGGTAGTAAACAAGATTATTTTCTTTACACTCCAGTGGATGAGATATTACTTTGTGATGGCTGGACAACCTACAAGGGGACAAACAACATAACAGAGCTTACCTTCAGCTCATTGGTGTAAATGTTGAGTGCATTGCTATAGCAACAAACCCAAATGAAGAATTCACTAGCTCCTTCCACCGGCGTCTCAGATTACTTTTTGGAGGGGAAGGAGATGAATTTGGTTGACCTTGTTCAGCAGAAGACTCAAAAAAAATTGCCCCCCTTGATATGATCCAAGAGGGACTTGGGCATGTTAGTGGTACCAGACTTCAAACTCACATACCTGCAAAAGCAATTGACAGCCCTGTGGCACTGGTGAGCCACCACTCAGAGAATAACCTCAGAGAAACCTAAAGCCTGTTAAAGCCTGTATTTTGTAAATGCCTAAATAGATGCAGATTTGCAGCCCTGAAAAAAAGGATGTAGCTTCCCCATTGGCACTGCCCAGTGTGGTGGGAGAGCTCTGGGTCACAGGAGTTGTTTATGCAACAGCACTGATGCAAATCCACTTTTTCCCCCTGCCTAGCACAGTGGCCCCTCCTGCTTCTGAAGATGGCCCAGATGCCTTTATGCAGAATTGTTGTGCTGTGGGGAGCTGGCCACTGCTCTCCAGGGAGCAAATCTGCCTGGCTCACGGTAAAAATTAAATATTTGAGGTGGTTTGACTATACTTCTGAACACAATTTTCTCTGTCTAGCATACTCTCTTAGTGTGATGCTTGGAGATCTCCATCAAAATAAGAAGAAATTGAAATACATGTGTCTGCTGATTAATCAATCATGTCTTTTTCCTCACTTCTATTTAAAATGCCCATCAGCAAGAAGGCACCTAATGTGGAAAGGGGAAGGAGGGGGGTCAGAATTGTTAATCTAGAAAGAAATGAGATGTCTCCAGTTCAGAATTAATATTAAAAATCAGTACTTCTAATTGACTTGTGTTATACCTCTGGTTTTGTGTCAGAAACTCAGATGCCATGCTCTTGAACAAATCTTGACTTTGCAGATGTCTTTGCTTGTTGAAGATGTTACCCTTTTTTTACCATCCATGACTTCAAGGTGAAATCTAAATCAACAGAAGTAATAGCTAGATCAAAAATTTTGTAAATGTTTCCATCTTAATTAAAGAGGTTTTTTAAAACTTCATGCAAAAGTTTCTTTAACAGCACCTGATTAATTTGATTCAAACCTGGACATCAGCTTTTGAAAGAAATACATTCTTCCAGTTTTAATTTAGTGTAGAAACACTGACTTCAAAAGCATGACCGCATCAGGAAAGCAGAAATCTACATTTCACTAAGCCTTGGAGAGTAGCAGACTGTTAAGTACAAGACTGTAAAGAGTTATATGAACTGTTGCAAGCATATGTAGTGTCTCCAGCTGACTTGTAAGGAGGCTGTGGCAGCAGGGAGCAAGGTTTTCGATTTTAAAATATGAGACCCCATACTCCAGGGGACACCAGGGCCAAACTCTATTTCCTTTCTGTTACTTGCCTAATGTTTAGATCAAATGAGGTATATGTTAGGTCTGAGCTTTCCACACTTTCTCTTGAACTCCTCTGAAATAATAGCAGTTCTTACACTGGCAGAGACTTTGGTGCTTTAATCTGTGTCAGGCTTCTTCCACCAGCAGAGAGATAAAAAATGCTATCACTGTGTTCAGTGATGTTGTGATAACAAGGTTGCAGTGCAACAGCTGAACGAAGAGACCAGAAAGTGCTTCATTTGGTGTTTTTTGGTGGTTTTGGTTTGTTGATTTTTTTTTTTTTTCAAATGGGAAAAATAAGTGGTTTATTTGAGCAGTTCAGAGGCTCTAAAATATACCATCTCTGGGGTAAAACTGAATGAAGTGACCTCATCTTGAAGTGCCAGTTGGTGGAGTATCCTTCATATCTACTCCACAGCCCAGTTATTAGGACAGTTCCTACTGAATTCTGTAAAAACCTGTTTCTAAATCCTGTTGTTACTTGCCTACACTCCTCACCTGGTGAAATGGATGAAGAAAGTTGGATGCTTCTGGAAAATCTTGCAGTATGAGCAGCAAATCCAATGACCTTTAATGTGTGATATCCCTAAATAAGCCTATTAAACATATCCATGTAAACAAAGCTTAAATAGATACTCAGAAAATAAAGACTGTTTTCTACACAGAATGTTCTTCCCCTCTTTCACATCATAAATTTTCTACAAATGTCTTCTTTCCCACTTCTCAGCATCTTTACCAGATACAGGATGTGTTTAATAACAGATACTTCATCCCTTCACTGAAGTTCCAGTCAACGCCAGTTTAAAGCAAAAGTGGAAACACTGCTTTAGGGTTAATTGAATTAGTTGAATTAGTGGCTTATCTGCTTCAAAGTTCTGACATTAATTAACTGGGAAGAAGAGTGCTTCCTATTGTTCTCTGCTATACTTGAGAGCTCTCTGCCTTGCTTAGCCTTTAATCCATGATAGAAGCAGTTCTGAAAAGACCATGTAGGCCCAACAGCTCAGCTTCTGGAATGCCTGACTGATAAGGGCATGTTTTCTACTTTCTCTGATGTCCTTCACTCATGTTACCCACTTACCATTTACTTAATCCCTCCTTGCTCCACCAAAACACTGCAGTTTCATTCTAGATTCAGAAGAACTATTACAATACCCTGGTTGAAGGGAAAAAAGCTGGAGTTCAGTTTTCTATGTGTTTCAGTATCTATAACACAAATGTTTTTCTCTTACTGTTGGCAATCACCTTGGGTGGAGAGAGGGGAGAAATTGTGTTTTCACCTGACAGCTTCCACGGAGTAAATTTTATTATGTTATCACATAGATTAAGATAATTCATATATTGTCAGTATAACTGTTTGTTTTAACTGCAGTAAGGTGTAAGGAAAAAGCTTTATATGCTCTTGCATTCACAAGGGCATATCAAGGGCATATTTGCAAGAATATCTTGCAAGATATTCTCTTGCATGTGTAACGGCTTTAGAACAAGGACACACTGATTTCCAGTAGTGTAGCTGTAGCATGGGTAGATATTTTCAAGCTAGCTCTCATCTTGCTAAAATGAGTTAATAGCAAATCTTTCAGTGTCTGGTACACAAATCTGCCAGCAACTCTGGCAGCACAACTTGCTGGCTGGTTTGTGCAGAACTCTGTGCCACCATTGTTTAATACATGAATTTGCTGCGTAAAGTAACCACTCAGACTTGCTGAAGGGTATGTCTATTTTTGCTCTCAACAGTACTTTTTAATTGAGATGAAGATAATCTCTGGGTGGTGGTTGGCACAGCGTGCAATAATGTGACCTGGTATCTTCATCAGTTGTCTTCTTAGATGAATTCTGCACAACCATTTCACTTACTGTGTTACAGCTTTTGCAGGCTCGTGACTGGTGAGTCCAGTCTCACTGGATTACAGATTAGAGGACACAGGATGACCTGTCTTCACAGTATATTCAAGCTACAGTTACCCAGATGAACCACTGTCATGCTCATTTCTCTTTTGAGATTTGTTTCAGATTTGTTTGCATTTTAAAGACTAATGTGGATGCATAAATTAGTAATTGGTTTGACAGTATGGGTTAACTTCAGGTCTGAGATGAACTATCAGGGATACATAAATCACAAATATAAGGCCACTGAGAGCTTTTGTATTTGTGTGTGTGGCTAATACTGGTCATCCTCTTGATTCCAGTGGGTGGGGATTGCATCACCACAGCTGTTGCTTCCTCTTCTCTTTGCCAGACATTTTCTCTCCATGACATTCTGTTTCTTACTGAAAGCAAAATGGTTTTTCAAAGTGAGCAAGCATTAGAGGGAAGACTCTTATTGGGCAGTTATTCTTCATTCTGAAGAATCTTTCCTTTATATAAAGTAACTGAAATCTTGATACACTGTGTCTGAATTGACAGTGTTTGTCACAAACAGTAAAACTCCTGTCTGTGATCTTGTATCATGTCTCAATTACTGCAACACCCTCTGCTTTAATGTCAAAAAAAAAAGCCTTAAAAAAACCATAGTCTTGCTTCCTGAATACCTAACTGTAACACTTTTGCAAAGATATTTTTCCAGACAGTTACTCAGCATACTTCCTTTGAGATGTCTGAAAATGTTTCTTCAGAATAATAGGCTATAATTTGACCCTGAGCTTCCATCTTCTGACTGCAACTACTTGAGTTAGCTCATGCAATAGTTGAAGGCTCTTAAAGATACTGACAAGTCTTCCAAGTTGTCTATTTCTCTTCATCTTTTGCTAGCATAGGAGAGTCCTGGTGCATACAGAGGGTCTTTATGCTATCAGCCATTCCATTATCCACAGAACAATAGGTTAAATATTGTCATTCAATGTGCTTTTTGAGACTGCCTGTCTATTTTGAGAAAACCTTGTTTTGGTCCAATCCCTTATTGGTATCTCTCCCTATTCTGTTTACAACTTTCAAGTAAGTATTTGCAGACATTTACAAAAAACTTTAGTCTGTCAGGATCTGACTCAATTTTTAGCTGTGAGATGCTGCTGTGGCCCAAACCTGCACTGGAAATAAAGGAAACCTGGGCAAAAAAGGAGGCCTTGGAACATGTGTTGAAGATCTCCCAAACATTCTTCATTCATATGAGTCAGAATCATTCTCCTAAGCAGCCAGCTATCTCACAGAAAGGGCATCACATTGCTCTCCCGTAGTTAGGAAAGTTAAAGCCCTCAGTAGGTTACATACAGATATACCAACGTGTCATATCATCACTCTCTACACAGCTTTAGAGGGCCAACCGTGACTTGTCCTCATATTTTTCACCTCTGTTCTAAAGAAACTGGTTTTATAGCTTTTGTTGTTCTTTCCACAATCTAGTCTACAAGTAACTCCCTGAATTCAAGCAGCCAAGAATGAAATCCAGAGGCCTACTCAGTCTTGGCAAAGCCCTCTAGAAAGATACCTCCTTGGTTTAAGGGCACCGGGCCTTATTTTTGTGCCTCTCTATCACGTCACTGCATCATATTACAAATGTAAGCCTGATTAGTTTTTAACATCGCTTTGCCTGGCTTGACATACAAATATACTCTCCAGAATACAGTTAATTGTCACTAATGTTTTACACCATTTTGTAAGTGCTTCTGACTGTCCTAATGTATGACCACTAGCATTTTGGCTGTCATAGGTATATGTACATCTTCTCCAGGCTTAGAAAAGTTCTAGTTCTCTAGCATCCTATTCATTAGATCTGTTGGTCATTAATAAAAATGTCAAAGAAGGCTATTTAGCACTGCAGACTACTCCTGCACTTCAGATTAAGTCAGCTTTCCTCAATTTCTTACACTTTTAGCTAGATTTCTGTCTACATATAGCATTTTTTGCTATAGCAAAATAGTATTTTTGTCCAAACTTATTTGAATTCTCTTTCAAGCTACTCTTTTAAACCACTGTGTTTGAATTTTTGAGATGTCTGATATTACCTTTGTTGTTCATCTAACCTACTAATTTCAGTATCAAGGAGCCAGTGGATTGTTTTGTGAATGCTTTCCTAAAAGTTAATGAGTTCTATCAAATTCAATCTCAGCATGTTTTACTCACCCATAGAGGTTCAAAGATTGGAGTTTGACTGTAAAATAACTTTTCTCTGTACATGTTCTACCTACTTCTTGGGGCATCTCTCTCAATGTACGATGAAAATACACTGTTTGGTGTAGAGGGACCTAGAACTGTATGAGGAAATTAAAGACTTATGAAGAAGAGATCTATAATAATGAATCTACTGTACTTATGGTTGGTTCTTGGCAATTTTCCCTCCAGCATGACACTCTACAAATGTTAGGTGCTTTATCATATTAACAAAAGATTATGTTTGATTTAGCTGCAGAAGAAAAAGGTGGTATTTCACAGACACTGAAGGACAGCTTGTTAGTTAAAAAGGAAAACTAGTTTATTGGGATCCTGGCTTAGGGTAACACTCTCATGGGGGAATCAGATCTCCCAGATAGGGTGATCAGTCACTGTCCAGTATGTTCCACTGTCCAGGAACTCCCCTAGAAAGTGTCTTGCAGCACCATTCTCAAAAGACCAGGAAGGACTCCCTGAAGTACTGTTCTGCTCAGTTCTGATAATCCAGCAGGCAGTAGCCCTGTATGACCAACCCAGCATATGTATAATTCATCATTGTTGCCATATCTTAACTACTAAATGCAAAACATCTCAAATATCATATCTGTA
Source organism: Athene noctua (assembly GCF_965140245.1). Lineage (NCBI taxonomy): Eukaryota > Metazoa > Chordata > Aves > Strigiformes > Strigidae > Athene > Athene noctua. The sequence continues at coordinate 90,310,505 of NC_134038.1, forward strand.
TACAAAAGACTGTCCTATGTGATCATTTCTGCAGGAACAGTTTCCATTAACTTTTTACATACATCTTATCTATGTACGATTTGATCATCATTTCAACAGAAACCATGTAGGGGAACCCTTGAGACACTCCACCTGGGTCATTAAGCAACACATTTAAGCATACAAACTGGACTAAGTGCAGCAGGAGCTGCTAAGGGGAGCTTGCAGTACTATCTGAAACTTCCAGATGGGAGCTGCTTTAACATTTGGTCAAATACTCGATTGTGAAGGTTCAGTCTATGACCTCATTAGGAGTCAGTCCATCGCCTCAAGCCAGCCCAGTATTTCATCTATGCAGAGAAGTGTCTGGGGAGTCACTGGACCACCCAAGGAATTAAGGGCTGAAGTATACTGGGTCTGTAGAAAGTCACAGCTGTGATACTCAGCTACATTGCAAGTATAACTAAGGATCAAACTTGATTTCCATATTTACTACATGTCACGTCCCTCTCAGATGAAGGAGACAATGACTAATCCCCAATGGAGTGGACAACAGTGAGACAAGTCTCAAAGTCCAAACATTTATTAACTACCCACAATGTACTAATTGGACACATGATAACTGGCTAAGTATATAATGAGTTGTGACAAGCAATACAGTATGCCTTGCATTTCTTAATGGTATGAAGGAAAAAGGGGGAAAAGGAAAGGAGGGAGATAGAGGGAATAGAGGAATAGAGATCACTGGTCTGGGTTTCTGCGCTGATCCCACCAGTGAGGGTTCAAGAAGGTATTTATCTTCTTCACTTCACTGCACTCTCCGGGCCCCCCTCCTCTTTCCTCCTCCTCAATTTATACCCACTTTCCTTGGGTCCGTCCCCTAGGTCAACCCACATACCTACACATCCCATGTACAGGGGGGGTAAGGTGTTTCATGGGATGATGTAATTAGCATGATCTTGTTAGTCTTCATTAGCATATTTAGGGGTGTTAACTTTAATATGCATTTCGTGGATAATGAAGCAAAGGTCATTCACCAGACAGATGGTCCTTGAAATGTGACCAGGTGCACCAGAGCAAAACTGTCCTGTCTCCAAAGTGCTCCCCCCTCCAGCTGCATCCTGTGTTATTCAGGCAGACTTACCAGCTTCGACCTCCACGCTATCCACCCTGTGACTATAGTTTCATCTTGTGTTTGAGGCATTCCTTAGCTCGGAGGGCTTCAACTTTTATCTCTTTGTCAGGCTGTTTTTCTCAGTCCATGTTTCTTGTAGGCCTGGTTTTCTGTCTCTCACACTACACACTTATTAAATTAAGTTCCATAGTTCTTTATACAACATTTAAAAATGCATGACAAAGGGTGCTTGTACTCTGTGATCACAAAAATATGATTGAAACACACTTGAGCTAGCTGAAACACTAGTAAATATGGTGCATCTCTTGGGGCTAATTACCCAACTACTATCCTCCTGCTTGAAGTTTTGCAGCCACTTCCAAGCTATATATTCTACAGTAGCCAAACTGCTGCTGGAAGAGATAATTGTTGCAACAAGAGTCTAGAGAGCATGGGAACAATTGCACAATTCTATTTCACATGTTAATGTTAAACTATTAAATACCAAACTTTTCTAGAGATACAAGGAAATACTACAGCCATGGTCAGGCCCAGAAGGCCTCCAAGTCATTTATATGGTAAAAACATCAAATAAACAGTGTCATTGATTTGGGGTGTGGGTGGCTTCTGTGCCTCAGAGATGTAATGTCATTATTTAACATTTTGAAAGACAAGTTCTATGCTCAGAGCATCTTTTAAGTCATTTATTCAGAGAAATATGCTGAGGAGAGGGAAAGGTATAATATTTTACTGTGTATTTGAACTTGGGAGGCAAGTAGCATTGTTAACAGACAGATTCACTGCTCTGGAAAATAAGAAAATGTTAGTGGAGAAAGAACTAAACAACTGAAGGGTGGCAAAAGAAGGAATTCAAGAAGTTGTAAATGAGTTACTAGGCCTTTTAAATTCAGGTCAATGACTGTAATCCAGGCTAGGTCTGTATTGATAAGAAAGTAATTACTCTTTGACACCTCTGAGGGGTCTGGGGTGGTACGAATTAAAGATCTGGGCCAAAACCTAATGAAAAACTCTACATGTTACAAAAAACAAATACAATCAATTTAAACAAAAAGCTGAGAATACCTATTAAAATGTGCAAAATTGATTTTATGGAGAGAAAATAACAAATCTGGTACATGTCCTGGTCCTGTCAGGAACCCAGGTGTTCCTCTCACTGATATAATGAAGTCTCTAGATAATAAAGGGTTTCAGCCTCTCCCTGCCCCACCTTAATTCCTGTGACACAGACCCCTGCCAAGAAGGACTTGGTTCAAAACCTCCAAAAAGGTAATAGGGATGACAAACAACTCCACAAACACTGATTTTATTGAGTGTAGTTACTTGCCAGATCAGAACTGCCCATTCGATTTAGTGCTGTTAATCACTAACACACTGATTGAGAGCCACAGAAGCATGACTGCTGAATATGCCCTCTGCACATCCCACTCCTTTTTGGTTTCTTCCCCTTTGTCTTCACATATTTTCTTCCATCGGAGGTTCTCCCACCAGACTCCGATTAATAGCAGAGCTGGAAGGGACTTGTATATCCTTTGTGCTTTACTTAAAGATGTTTCTTCCCCCTCCTACTTCGATAGAAAGATCAAGAAATATTTCCTAGCAAGATAAGCCAGAGTTACAGTAATCAATGAACTGTGAGACAATCAAATGCATTTTACAATCAGTGATTTAGACCAGTCAATAAACATTTAATGATGTTTTTTTTGTCAAAATGATGTGGGGCAGGAGAAGGAAGGAAAACTGATGCTTTTGATATTTATTGTGTACTGCATGATCATACCGTTACATCAAATTGAAAAAAGTTTTCAAAGAAAACGTGTTTCTTTATTGTTTGTCAGGGTAGTTCTAACACTTCGGAATATTGTACAAAGATATAAGAAGAATTTTAAGGCTGGACGCACTCATTGTTTTTGAGGTATGGGGCAGATTTCTTCCTCTTCCTCAAGAAAGAAAGTCATGACTACCTGCCTAAAATCTGAAGGTAAATTGCCATCCTATTCTGCAATCTAAATTTGAGTTGCAAGTTAGAGATTTACTATGATGCAAGAAACAAACACCTAAAATAATCCACCTGTGACAATCTGCTCCTGAGTTTATACCCTATTCACCAGTCTTATTAACCAGTATCCCATATACTACATTTAAATTCTGTCTGTATGTTTTGGCAGAGCGTATACCTAAGAGTTTTCTTTAGATCATTTGCAGCAATACCAGCAACCCAGCAAGGAAAGCTGAATCATGAGACACTGAAATCACTGTTTCATAGTGGAGAGTTGCTAAACTGGCTGAGTTAAATCACTGAGCTGGAAAACCCAACACCTTGTCTTTCATAACCTTATTGGAAAGATGTGGTTTGGGTTGTTTTGGTTTGATGTTTTGGGTTTGTTTTTTTCCTAAACTCAAATTTTACAAGTATTTTCATGTGAATCATTCAATACAACATTTGCAGTTCAGTCCAATTTGAGGGGAACTATTTCAGTCTTCTAAGGTACAGATACCTGTAAGTAATATGAATCCCAAATATGTGGCATTAAATCTATGGCACTGGGTAAATATTGTTAGATGAGTGACTGGTTAAGAGTAAAATGTAGCTACATAAACTGTAATTTGGCAGGAACTCATCTAATCCCTTAGCAGTTACATTATTGTGGTGTCTCAACTGAGATGAAAGGAAGCAGTTGTTTTCTTGAGGCTGCAGAATTTTGTACTTATGTATTAAGAGAACTAAATTGGTAGGAAGTACTTGATTTCAATTACTTGTCCTAAAGGATACCTTCTAGCCGAAAGAAAAACTAATAAAAAATATCCCAGAAATGAGGAAAAAAGAGAGGGAAAAGGAAGTGTAAACTTATTTCTAAGTACAGCTTCCTAGGAAGAATAGAAAAGACTGAAAATGATGTTAGATTTAGCAAATGGGACAGGATTAGAAACCACAAAGAGCTCCCTATCAGCTCCATTGTCCTGTGGGCATGTTTGGGCAATGACTCATTAAAAGCTGTCTCCTTTGAATGAAGAAATGCTTTCTCCTCACTCACAGAGCTATTATTTGCCTTTGCAAAAGATGATGTCCTTATGAACACACCAGTATTTTACAATGAAGATGGTACCCTAAGATTCAGTTCCCTTGATTAAATACAGTTGCCTAGAGCCCATATTTAAGTCATGTGAGGAGAGGAGTCTAACTGAAAATGCTTACTATTGTTTTGACAATTAGTGGTACCAATTAAATTTAGACACCAGAGTGAAAAGAGCAGGTGTATTTTACTTAAAATAACTAAATAATTTAACAGAATAATACAGAAAACATACAGTAAGATAAGACAGAATAGTGCACTTAAACAAATAGGAAAATGCAGGGTAATGCACCTCATCATTACTATACGACAGGGAGAATAGTGATTAAGAAAGACACATCACCACTTGCCTGTGTTACCATCATCCAGACCCGCAGTGGCTGGGCAGCCCCGGTTACAGCGAGGGTTTGGAGACCCTGTCCCGGCAAGTGGGAAATCCTACGCGGTGCGTCCACCCGTAGGTGAGGCACCCAAAGTCACTGCAAACGGGCCCAGCCTCATATACTAGAGATCGACAAGCCAGAATAGCTGGGACCTTTGTTTTAAGCGGAAATATCTGGTTTCTTTCTCACGTTAGATTCCCCCAGAGCCTGGCCAGGGCTCAGGGGAAAAACTAAGGGAGTTTCCCAGCTTATCTAATTGATTTATGAGCAAGATCACATGCCAGGTCACAGGGCCAGAGAGCTGTCTCTGTGACCCTGTTATCTTGCTTACACACAAGGAAAGATAAGGATAGATATATATATTCAAGATAAACATGTTTAGTACAATACCTACTAGTACAATGGTTATCAGTTATAATATATACAGGATTCATCTATAGCTCAACTCTGGCTTGGGCCTATTGTCCAAGCCTTAGCACTTTAACGTCTACACGCACCTGTTAAAGTGTCTTAGCTTGTGTATGGGTTCCTCAGTTAGACCACAGATGGTTCTAGAGACTCTCTGCATTTTGTTTTCCAGGCAGATCCCCTCCCATCCCTCTGCAATCACATTAAGTGCTTAGCATAATCTAGCATAAATGGATCTGGAGCTCTTTAGATACTCACCAACCACAATGGGAATCATGCTGGTTCACTTGATCCACTTTAAGACAAACTGGAGCACTTCAGAAATGTGCTCTTCCTAGAACTGGAAACACAAAGCAGACACTGTGATTAATCAGCTATGTATAGAACACAAACAGCCAATACAGAAGAAGCAAAAAAAAGTCATGATGCCATCAGAAATCATATTTTAAAAAACTCCTCCAACACTTTGTAGGAACTGCAAAATCTAAGGAAACCTGACCAGAAAGTAGGAAAAGGGACAACAGATCCTGCTGTGAAGTGAGGAACAAAATGGATGCAGGACAACTAAGGGAGATGCTGGACAGGCAGGATAATGCAATAAAAGGGTGAGCTCTCAGCAGGAGGGGCTCTTGAGATAAGGAAGGAGCTGCAGCTACTGAGTCCCAAGATAAGGAACTGGGACTCAACGAATGCTGCATTGTCATGACTATGGAAATGCTGAAAAGACCTAGTTGGGTGAAAAGTCACGAGAGAAAGAGGAGGCATCTTAAGTCTTCATCCTGAAGACCCCCACCCAAGACCACCAGGAGCCACTGCGCAGGCACAACAGAGAGGGACTTGGGGTGGGATTTACGTTAATGATTTCTCAAAACTAATTGTAATATCTCTCCCTATTCTCAGAATTATAATGAATATGTAAATGCTTTACACTATAGAAGGAGCCGCTTTTTCTCCAAGGTGTGCAGTCTTGTGCACCCAGTGCTGCAATAAAGAATCCCTGCTTTCTAATACTCTGATTCTGAGTCAGAGAGTTCTTCCTTGATTGGCTTTTTGGTATCAGCTGTATGATGCAAGACAGCATTCTTACCTAAATCTCCAACAACCTATCTAGAGAACCGTAGAAAAACCTGCAGATTTCCTTCAACACAGCTCATCAGAGTCCTCCTAAGTTAGTGACTTAAAGCTTTTCAGGAGCTGCAGCTGTGGGCTAGGCCACTGGGTCTTCTTCCTCAAACTGAACATGGTTTCTGACATGGCAAAATCCCCTGCGACAGAATCACCTCTCCCTATTCAGTTCTGTGTTCACCAGAGTTGGTATAATGTGTAATGCTTGAGTTCAAGAGAAAGTATTTTACTAGTTCCAGCTAGGGATAGAAAGCAATTACAGAGAGATCTGTACTTAAATCAAATCGGGCTTCAAATTAAAGGCTTTGCTCAGTTGTTATGAATTCAGCATGAACACTTTTATCCTCCTGAAATTACTTCAGGCCACCTTATAAAGGATGCCCCTTTAGTGGAAAACTATGGCAGTGGCGTAATTTGCTTCTGATTAGCTACTTACTGTATTTAGAAAAATGAATGCAAGGACATAACCTGTCTTCAGTAAACCAGCTAGGAGCAATCTACGTCTATCATGGCTAATGAAAGCACTAGCTATTTCTTGTCTTCCTCTCCCCAGTTCACTTTCTACTTTATAATTAATCAATTTATTGCTTACTGTATCTGTAAATTAGAAGCAGTCCACTCAACAGAGGAGGTAAAGAAAAGAATAATCACTCCTAATCTAATCACAGCTACATTCAAACTAAAGAACAATCATGCAAATTAGCTCCTCAAGAGACAGAGTTTATCTAGTCAATTTTGACCCACTCCGATGATTCTTTCTTAGGTAACTTCTAACTGTCTTTATCTTATTCTCCTTCATTTTTCATGTCACATTTCAAACTTCATGATACATATTCTGATCTTGGTGTTTGACCTCCCAAATGCATCAGTGATAATAGGAGTGGCATCGAGTTCTCAGCACTGCAAAACCAGAGAGGAACAATTTCCATGAGGCTTGGTCACCTCTTAAAGCAATGGCGTAAGTACCCTCAATGTTCTGTTAAGTGCAGTCACTAGTAACCTTTTGAAACATTTATTCTTTCTCCCTGTACTGGTGCTTTATATGTTCATAGCATTACCATTCACCTCTGAGTTGCTACCACCACACATTTTCTGTATATCTGCCTGTTGGATCCTCAAGTTAATTTTGCCTGTCCCTTATTCACAACTTTATTACTTCTTAGCTACTGTTATTAAGTCACTTCCCATTCCATTCCCCAAACTTTGCCTTTTGTATTTCAGTGACAGAGGAATGCTTTCACCTAAATATTCCCTCACTCCATGTAAACTGTCCTCATCAAGCCTCAATCACTGCAACTTCCATCTTTTCCTTCCTTTTTTAGTATTTTCCTCACGGTTCTGAAATCTCTATGAGAACTTGTCTCACCCTTACTTTCCTTCTGAAATGTAATCCTACTAAACCCCCATGGCACTCCACAGCTGAGATAAAAGTGCTAAGAGCCAGGAAGAGGGATATTGACTTAAGATGTCAGTAAGGAGTCACTTCAAAGCTCCCATTTAATTTTGAAAGGAATGGCAGACGTGAATGGTGTCTGTGGTTGGGATTTGGGAATTTAACTTCCTGGAATAAAACTGACTTGACAAGTTGTTTTCTCCCAAGATACTTACTTCAAATGCTCTGGAGGATAACTTTGTCCTCTCTTTTATGTTTGGTGTTCATGGTATTCAGTCCTGCTCATTTCTAAATCCCAACAGTAGTGAATTGCAAAAGTGTTGTATGTTGTTTACACAGCAACAAAAACAATATCACCATCTGCTCTTGAGAAGTATCATATCCTGTCCTGGTTATGGTTGCAAAATACATCTGCTTAAGCAGGGTTCGATGTCTTCCATTTTAATAACCATGTTATTGGACTGTCCCCCCACCGTAGTCTGTCTGCTAAATTGCCTTCAATTTCATTACAGATCATAGATCTTAATAGAGATCTAAGACAGATCTTAAGAGAGCTGTCCTAATGTTTCTTATGTCCATTGAGAGAAGGTTTTTGTACACCACTGTTTTAAAAATACGCCACCATGATTTTTTTCTTTTATGTCTTTCCTCTGAGGAGCTACAGCACCACTTTATTAATATAATGACTAACATTATCATGTGTGTAATTATATTTATGCCACTAGGACTTAAAGCTTCTGTTAGCTGGAGTGTCATTGTGTCCATTCATAAGTATTGCATCCCAAACTCGTATCTGCTCGGTGCATCACCTGCGCAATATATTGCTCCATATGTGAATAGGTCCTGAAAAAGATTAGTGCCTGTGGATCCCTTTGAAACATTTTGCTTGATTCAACTGTGCTCTAAATTTGTTCTTAAGGTATTGGCAGGGGTGACTATTTTGGCTTTAGGTTTCCTTGGCATGAATTTCTATTTAGATTGCTGTACATCACTCCTGGATTTTGTCCGTACTCGGGAGGCAAATTATTATTGTTTAAAAATAATATTTTAAATCCTCAGATCTCTGAGTCACTTTTGCTTGGGCATCTATTTACTGTGCATGGAGACTTAAAAACAGAATTATACCCACAGCCTATTAGCATCTCATAATTTTCTTATTCATGGCTAATGCTCATAGTAATGTATGCCTATAGTAGGCTAATGCCATAGTAGTGTATGCTTACCTCCCCCGCTATCTGCTGTCCAAGCTGCTGCCAAGCAGATGAAGATGCGTCAGCCTTCGTTCCTGGGAACAAGCTGAACCTTAATCTTCCTGAGTTGCCATCCTCTGAATGCCCACTTTCTCATTATTTTTTATATCTTTTCATGTGGGTGTTTTACTTCTGAATTCTTGACTTACAAACTTGTTACTAATTCAGCACACTCACTCCTGTACTCTGTGTTCTCTTCTTTCTCATCTTGCCTGATGTAGTACCCTCTGGGCTCCCTGACTTAAAAACTAGTAGGAGTAGCCATAGCTCGACAACAATTTTTTTTTCAGTAAGGCAGGATCAAGATCACAAGATTGGGTCTTGCCTATATCCAAACATAAGATGACAAATAATTGCATTGTGATTCCCAGTGAAGTAGGTAACAAAATAGGAGTAGAAATGAGGGTTAGAAGGTATATCAGATTGATTGCATCGATATTCAGCAGAACCTTGCATGTTTTGCGGAAATGCATACTTTGCTAATTTTTTTTCACTGTAGTATTCTGTGGCTTTGAACAGTTTTATTTACCTGGCACCATTGCAGTACTACATGTTTTATGTGCTTAGTAGAAAAGCTAAAAATTGAAAACATCAGGGTTGCTGAAAACTTTAAACAAGTCCAAATTTCCAATTATTGAAATAATTTTCTTTAATGAGGCCTGTTGGAATGTACCGTTATTCCCCCTGTGTCATTTCTGATGTATGGTGATAATGTAGAATCAGTGTACAGTGGTTTCTCATGCGAGTTTGATGAAATCTTGCTCATGTTAGATGAATTTTCTTCAGTGCAGTGAAAGAGGTGAAAAACTAGAATTAACAGTGCAACAAACATACTAATGAACTCCCAAGGTTCTTCTTAATAAAGTGACTTTTAAAAGCAAAGGGTTAAAGAAATTGAAGTCAGCTTTGAAAGGAATTTTTCTGTGCGTCAAAACAATAAACTCAATACTTTCTCCTAAACTGCAGGCAGTTTTCACAAATCTAGATGCCTTTAATTTTTAGTATGGTAAAAATATGTGATAATTAAAGTGAACAGACAACTGAGGAAATGGGGAACTTTTCAAAGTCTCAGTAAGCTCTTAAACCCTATAGACTGGCAAAAAAGCCAACAAAGTAACATATAATCAAATAAGTAATTTTTTTTCTAGACAAGTTGTCCCAGAAGCACTGCTGCAGAACACTCGATAATATATAACAGAAAGTACATTTATGTAGAAATGCATAATGGTGTTCCATAAAACCTCTGGGCTAGAAAGCACACTATATGCTGCTCTGCTCAAACTAATATACCTTGAATAGTGTTCAGACATTTCTTTGTCATTATAGGTATAAATATTGTAATATACGTACAACCAGATGTAATTGATGAATGTGTAATTTGTCAGAATCTACATCTGGATTTGTATTAAGTTGCATGTATAGACAATGTGGTCTTGTTTTTAGTTTTATGGACGTAGATGGCAAAGCTGCCAGTAATTCCAAGGATAACTATCACTTTTTTAATAGACAAGGACAGTGCTGAATATCGTAGAATTTAGCAGGGTTTTCTAAAACTAACCAAAACTAACCAAAGCTCCCAAGTTCCTGAAGCCTGTCAAAAGTATTTTAGATTAATTCCCATCTTGTTGAATACTGAGAGTGTTTGGAATGATAATATATTGAATGGTCTTTGCATGCATTAAGTGACTCATCCTCACAACACTATAAGAAAATACCTTGAACATCCCCACAAGTGACAGAAAACAAGTAAGAAATAGATTCTCATACCCAACTATTGTGGGACTGAAATTCACAGTTTAACTTCCTCATATTGTTCCAAGCAGCCCCTATAAACTCAAGATGACAAAATATCATTTAAGTTTAGAACAGCTTGTTTGAATTTTTTGTCTTTTAAATCACATGTAAGTTTCTTTTTAGGAGGTTCATCATGGTGAAAGAGCATTAACACGTGCAGCAACATAACTGCCTTCATATAATTTCATGCTCCTGGATGCCTTGTGGTGTGCTTCTATTCTTAGAGAAGAATTTCTGTAAGAGATGCTCAACTTAATTTGGAGTGCTCCCATTTCACAGTACTTAAAAAGAAAACTTGTGGACAATGTTCATAATTTCTGTTCCTCTTTTTAGAGCTGCTCCAATAATAACACAACAAAAGATGGTGGACCTAGTATAGACATTTGCATTTATTTATTTGCAATGCATCATTTGACTGGTTCTTTGTATCTGTAGTTCTTCTGCCATTAGAAACAAGACCAAAGTGCTATATTCGATGCAAGTTTTATCAAGGAAAAGAAGCCCCTCACTACAAAAAGGACATAGAGTTACTCGAACTTGTCCAGAGAAGGGCTACAAAGCTGGTGCAGGGTCTGGAGCACAGGTCGTACGAGGAGCGGCTGAGGGAACTGGGGGTGTTTAGTCTGGAGAAGAGGAGGCTGAGGGGAGACCTCATCGCCCTCTACAGCTACCTGAAAGGAGGTTGCAGAGAGCTGGGGATGAGTCTCTTTAACCAAGTAATAAGCGATAGAGCAAGAGGGAATGGCCTCAAGTTGCGCCAGGGAAAGTTCAGACTAGATATTAGGAAGCATTTCTTTACAGAACGGGTTGTTGGGCATTGGAATGGGCTGCCCAGGGAGGTGGTGGAGTCCCCATCCCTGGAGGTGTTCCAGAGTAGGGTTGACATAGCGCTGAGGGATATGGTGTAGTTGGAAACTGTGCTAGGCGAACGGTTGGACTAGATGATCTCCAGGGTCCTTTCCAACCTAGATGATTCTGTGATTCTGTGAATTAAAGTTAATATTCCTTGAACCTTTTCTGCAATGACAGAGGATTTTGATTTCAATCAAAGGAGAGACAACTCACTGATAAGAAAACATGTAACTTGAAAAAACAGCATATTTTCTAATGCAGGGAAATTTTTGGGCTTCTCTGTCAGAAGTACAGCCTACGAAACAGTGAACACACACACACACATAAGATCATCTCATCCAAAAAATGCTTTTGATGTCTGAAGTATTGTTCCAGTGAACTTTTCACTCAATCATACATAATATGTGGAGGAAGCAAGAAGAGAGAATAGTTTTATACAAACGGAGGAATATGAAGAGAATGTTTATCAATTATTTTAGCAAAATGAAAAGAGATTGACAAAGTTATAATAAAAAATTGTCTGTCGAAACTGAAAAGAGAGTGGAAAGCTTTTTTGATTTTTTTGTAATAGGCTTCTGTCTTCCACATGAAATCAGCAATATATTTCTGTATTACTGGAAGGCATCCAATAGAGTTTGTTCATCTTTAAATATTTCTTACTGCAAGGAATTATAAGAGGTTTTCAAAAGCAGACTAGCAGTCATGCCTAGGGATTCCTCTGTCTAGTAGCTTGACTTTCTGGAGCTCTGCCAGGGAAAGGTGTCTATTTTGTTTTTAATTCAAAACACTGAAGTTTATGAAAGAATGGCTCTTAAACTTTGATCTTCAGATGCAAAAAAAGTAACTAACTTCTTTTTCAAAAGAAACTGGTGCTAACATATAAAGACCTGATTTTCATAGTTTTGGGACCAAAACTTTTAGCAGAAAGAGGAATGAAGAAGGACACTGTACAACTGCAAAGGAATAAAACGCAGACTGCACCAACACACTTCAGGGGTGGCCAAAAAAGAGACAACCCTATTGTCACTTTTGCAACAGATTTAAAATTGTGCTTAAATAAGTTGTTACTAGTCTCCACAAAAGTAGTTGAAAATACTTTTCTGGCAAGATTCAAAGTTAAAATGGTAGTATTTGCTCTTAATTTTCTCTATAGTATTTGACTATCTGAGACACAATAAACCACTCTTGCTAAGAAGTTCTTCTGTCTGTCTAGAAAAAAGATTTATATTTAGCTACAACTATTACATTCAGGGTGGGTGGAGTCTTAAATGAATTATTCTCTTGCTTAAATTCTCAAATTTGACTTTAATGTTGTAGAATTTTTCAAAGGCTCCTGGCTTTAGAGTGTGCTTTTGGTGACATTTTCTGAAAATCCCTTATTGTGCTTTCTTTGACAGTAGTCATTCAAAACCTCAGATAATCCAAATTTCCTCTAATTTTCTGAAAATGCAGCTCAAATGTGCTTAAGAAAAAGCTCAATGGGTTGATTATATCTTAAGTTAAACTGAAAATAAATCCTTAGTATGATACCAGCAGTCTGGTCTCATTTGTCTTAGACTATTTAAGTAGAAGCTGATGAAAAAATGTATTCTAATAACCCTGCCTATGTGTCGTTGAGCCCCTTTAGGGTGCATGAAGGATCCTAGGAAGATGAAGAATTTTTCTTTTTTCTCTTCTTTCTCTGTGGTGCACTGACTCCAGGACTCTGAGTCAGGCAATAGCACTGATCCCAGAGATACAAAAAGGAAAGAACAAAGGCAACTTGGCAGACAGACATCTCAGTGCTGAGGATGCTGCCTACCTCTGGGCACAACAGCAGCAAGTCTTTAATGAACTTTCTGGGCTCCAAGTCCAAGTTTAACTGACAGCAAGGACTTACCATACCATCCCTATCTATTGGTAAATTACACTCTGCAATGTGAATGTAATATGCTCCTGTTTTCAGAAAAGAAGCTAAAATTTTGAGAATATTATTTAATTGTGGAGCTCAACTTGCAGATGAAGTGAAGCACTAGAGAAAGTTTTAAAAATGTTGGTGAAAAAGGGATAGGTTTGTTACCTCTTCACCTTTTTCTGCTCAATAGTTGTGTTACTTTCACCATTGAGGCTTTGTTGCATGGGCCAAATGAGAAAAAAACAGCTATTATAGCAATTGCACAATATTTTTCTGTTCTAGAAGAGACTATTTTGGATGGATGGAGTGAGGAAAAAGCTCTCAACATGACGAGCAGTCTGAATTCAGGTTGAGTCTTTTTTTAAAACTGAGTCTAAATCTGCACTGAAAACTCATGAATTGAGAAATGTGGAGGATTATAGTATTAAAAATGTTTCAACAAACAAAATTAAGGTAACCTTAGTGCATAGCTTTGACCCTGTGATTTAGCTCTGTGGATCTTTATGTAATCATGTCAAAATCTAAAAATTCATTTTAAGGCTTAAGATGTGACAGTATGAGCTGGTCTGCTCATCTCCTCACCAGTGCAGGGTGGTGGCTGACTCTTATGTGTTTCTGGCTTTTGTAGTTTCAACTCACTCGCTTCCATTTTTTCTAAAGAGGAATGAAAAAACATGGGACTTGCCTTTACAAACGGTTTAAAGTGCATGCCAGCAGAAAAGCTGAGTGGAAACAGAGCAGACAATGTGTCCAGTGATTCCAGCAGTCTCAGGAACGTGAGCCAGAGTCCTTGAATTCAGCAGGGTCTGTGTTCTGCCGCATCGCTGCAAAGCTGGTAAAACTCACACTGCTCTTTGGCTTAAAGAGGTTACAGTTTCTGGATCTGTTCCAGACACTGAGCTTGATGGAAAGATTCTGGCTCCAAACCTGAGCTTGAAAGTCCATGTCATTAAGAACTCAGAGGAACTATTTGTACTATGTAGATCCACATTCTCAGCTTGTTAAATGGTTCTATTTGCTTATGTAATTATTATGGCAGATGTAATCCAATACATAGGCTGCATAAGAGAAATCCCAAAGAGTATGTTCCAAACCTACATTTGGTAAAAATGATTAATTATTTACTTTATGGAACACACCAGTAAATTTTATCCTGTATCTGATGGCTGAAAAAGATTAATTCATTAGTTTAATTTTTATACAACACTGTTCAAAGGAATACTTAATTCACCAATAAACACATACAGTGAGGTTTTAAAACAATCTTTGTCTAATTAAATGTTATTAGGAGAACAGTAGTTAAAATTTATTGTAAAAGGTAGAAAGCTTTAGTAAATGGCAGAGCAAAATTGTGCTTCAGAGCATTTTATAGTCATGACAACTTGTTTCAGTATTCGTAGCTAGTTACCTACAGTTACAGAATCTCACACTGTGAAATTGTCACATCTATTGTTTTCATTCCAAATTCCAAGCCATCAAAGGCCAGTTGTCCTTTAAGCAAAGCCATAAGCAGGTTATGCTTCCATGATGTAACATCTGTAGGCCTCTTGTGAAAGATAAACATTTCAGAAGATAGACTTTTAGGTCAGATTTTTTCTCTCTATTGTCAATTTGAATAGGATGTTTTTGTCTAAAATGGTAATCTTCTCTTAGCACACAGGGAATGCTTTTGTCTTAAAAGAAGGAATTAATAAATTCCTGCTCTGGAGATGTATGATATCAGTTTCTGAAAGAGGGACTACTTGGAGTAATTCCAATATTTTTAAAGAACAGAAACAATAGAAATTTTTCCTGATTAATGTGTTTTGTTTGAATTTTGGCTTCATAATTTTAGGACATAACTGCACAGAAAAAATAGGTTGCATGCTCCTTACATGTAAAATAACATTTAACACTCGGTATAAGAAGGTCACATTTAAAAACTATTACTTTGTTTAAAAACTGTCAGCTATTTTGTGTTCTACTTCCAGATTAGTTGTGATAGCTGGTGTGACACACTGCAGCTGTTTGTTATATTAAATCTGATGTAATCCTGTGCTAGTGAAAACATAGTAACATATGATCTGGTGGTGTTTTGTAAAATCGTATGTCAGGATATCTAATAATGGCAATAGGCATTTATGTCTGCATGTATCCATTAATCTCCTTTATGAAATGCCAGGTCTGAACTTATTCTCAAATCTACCTTCCTAGTCTCCTTGCTGCTCTGAATTACTATGTGACTATTCTATAGAGGAAAATCTCATTAATATACTTCTGGCATCCACTCACTAAAAGTATATTAGAAGATCACTGGAATGTGATGACATTTAAAATTTTGCATGGAAGTCCTTTCCCTCATTTCATGAAGACTTAGGAACATAAGAAATGCCCTGCTGGATCAGAGCAGTTGTCCATCTAGCCTAGTAGTCTGCATCAAAGCTCTCCTTTCTTTGTTGCAGCCATCAGTTGTGAATTCTTTATTCTGGGTGTGAATGACTTCTCCCAAGATGACAGTCCTTACATTGTTGAATATTGTTTTGCCATTTCTTCACTGCCGAACTCAGCAGTGAAGAGCTCTGCTGTCTCAATGGAGCTTCAGTTCAATTTTTAAAATTTAACATGCCAGCTGAGGAAAATGTTAGAAAGAGCTTCTCACCAATGTAATTAGTTCAGAAGAAATGTTATCCATAGCCATATAAGAAAAAGCCTTGAAACTCCTCTGAACAAATCTTGGTTTGCTTTTGTAATGGAGGCAAAATTGTAGAGAACACTAGGGTAACTCTGGGAAAATACCAAGCCCAGTTGTGGCTTGTTGATCATAGAGAAGAGCAGACTCCTGAACTTCACAAAACTTTTAAGGTGAGTTTTGAGTTCTGTGTTTAGGTTGTTGCAGCTAATGCCCAATTATCTGTATTTAAAAAACTTAAAACTGAAGCCAGTAAGTAAGCCATAGGGACTCAGCATATGCATCCATACTACACATCGGAACTTACAAAAAAGGAAGGGCAAGTCAGGATCTCTGGTTTCACCTGAACATCAGGAAAGAGGAGCTGGCAAAGACAGAACTTCACACTGTCCACCTAGCCAGCAATGGTCCTGTTATCAGACCTAAGAAGTGATGAGCAGCAAGGATAATCACTGGGTCATTATGGACCTTCCAGCTGGAAGGAACAGTACAATCATGTGGATATAAGATAGCAGGTCCCTTATGCCAGAGTTACCTTCTGTTTAGGTCACTTCACATAGTAAGGTCACTGGAAGTTATCCTCTAAATTTTTCAGTAAAGCAGCAGTATACATGAACATTTTTACCTCAGTGGATGAAATCTGTTTTATTCCCTTGTATATTTGCATATATTTCTGTGGCAGTCTTAAGGCAGCAAGATCGAAGTATGCAACAGACATAGGCAGCACAGCATGGCACACTAGTGTGGTATTTAAAGGTGTTCCCTCAGTTGTGTGCTTTTGAAATTCACAGTATACATGTATATTGACGAAACAGTATAAGCAGTGAATGGCTTGCTGATATCACAAGCAGCCAGAATTTTTTGGCAGCCTGCACATACTCCAGCAGTTACCTTTACACATACATAGGAAAAAAAAAAAAAAAAAAAAGCAGATGTTCTTTTTTTTGATTGAGTAACCCACATTTTCTTTAAGCAGGCTAGCACCCTGCTTTCCCTTCTTCAGGGTGAACAAAAATTTCTCCTATACTGAAGATGATGCAAATATGTTGATGCTAAAAGGAACAGAAAGGTTCAAAGAATTTTACACGTGAGAGGATGCAATGTATCATTGCACACTGATGTGTACATTTGTGCATAATGGTGTTCAAGGCTGCAAATCGTCACAGGCTTGTCTGTGCTGAGAAATCACATTGTGTAGTATTGATCACAAGGCTTTTTAAACTACTAGGTAGCACTTAAAAGATTACAGTCAAATCAATTACAGTAATCAGCTCTGAATTTTGACTATACCTGTCTAAAATATTTATTTGTGTACAAGTGTGTGTGTGGTTGTAAATAAACCTTAAGAAAGTTTGATTGCATTTTCATTAGTTGTGACATCTAAAGTGTTTTCACTGTGGGAAACAGCATAATCTTTCATTTAAATTTTCACCAGCGGTCCTTCTTCCTCTTTCAGATTTGCTTATCCACCGAATCTTACCTGTCAACAGAAAGCCTAGCACATCTCATCATGTGTTTCAAAGTCACAGTCACCTGAAATACACAAGAAGTAAGCAGACAGAATTAAGGTGGTAAATGCTTCTAAGTAAGGAAGAGCTAAATAAATGATCATGTAACAGTAAGACTTTACTTTGAACAGAATACTCAATTTGGCTCTTTCCATGTGTGGTTAGAGTCGTTTCTTTGATAATTTTACCCTCAAGAATAAAGAAGGTAACTGAGTCTACAAGATAGACTCATTCAAGAACATGCAAGGAACTGAATCAAAATCAGATACCATATCCTTTATTTAACACTTGGATGAAACCTAAAATACAAGATATGTAGCAAACAATAGCTATTATATTATAGGTAAGTGTGACATGATGCATAATTCATGAAGAGTATTATGTCCACTAGCATTTCTAAGATACAGGTATTCATCATGGCTACTGAAACTGAACCTTTCTCCTTCTTGTCTTTCTGGTCTTAGCTGAAAATCAGTTTGAATTATTTAGGCAGATCCAGAAAACTTTCGCAAGTAGAATAGTGGGAAAGGAATAAGAACAGCCTGTAAGGAGCAGCTTAACATAAAGGAGCAGAAACAGTGAAGGTCCTTCTGAGATTTCTGTGCATAATTCCTGGCTGGGCCTTGATGGCTACACTTTTGTTTCAGTTTACTGTACCTATAGCAAGTTTAAGAAATAATTTCCATGTGATTAAGAAATAGTAGTCTCTATTGTATTTTTTTCCCTTTTCCCCATTCTGTCTCAATTCATGTTGTAACTTTTAGCAATTATGCAGCTGTTTCATAAGATTAATTATTTGAGATAATTCATAGTTACATTATTCTGTGACATTTTTATATTCTGTTTTGTGAATATCCAGCATATGAAGAAAAGAGACAATCATATTTTTCTACAACATTTTTCATTAAGATCATCCCTTCCTTTAATAGATTAATTCTATTTATTGGGCATGGGGTTTTGACACCTGCACCCAGTACAGCGAGCAGCTCTCTTTGCTTCAAGAGGGCTGTCCAGGAAGGAACTGAAGCAGCTGAGCCATTTATTTTACATCCCTGTAGCAGAGAATTAGAAAGAAACTGTTCAGAGCTTCCAGATCTGAAGGACTGAATGTTCCAGCTTTTGTCAGCAGAGGTGTGCTCTTTTTGTGCCATGGGCCACCTCCTCTGAGGTTAACACTATACAGACCCAAAGCCATAGTGAAAAAAGGATTCTGGAGGGTCAGGCACAAGGTTTAAACAGGCTATTTTGGGGGCCAGTGGTACTCTCTGTTCAGTCCCCTCACTCAGCTTCATTGAGGAGGATGGGAAGGGAAATGTAGGTGAATGTAGTTGGTGGCACCACAGCAAGATCTGCGGGTTCTGAATTAGCATGTGTGAAGAACAGAGCCTTCGTTGCTGGTACATGGGCCTGTCACGTCTCTCATAAATACTTATCCTTGTTTGAAATTTGAATGCCGTAAACATACTGTTTCAAATGACACCCTCTGTGTTTGGTTAACAGACTTATGTGATGTATCTGTGATGATAAATTCACAGTCCTTTGCTTTTGTGTCTACTTCGTGCCTCAGAACAAGTATTAAAAATACACCCCCGCTCCCTTCTGGCAGCAGTGAAGTTATAAATGGATTTGAACTTCCTGCCCCAGGTCTAAGGAGGTTTTATGAACTAACAGCATTACTCAGCAGTGACAGCCCTGAACTTCTGTCAAGTTGCAGTGCTACAGCTCACTATGAAGCTATCTCAAGAGGACAATCTTATGGCGGACATTTTTGTGTGCATGGTTGTTTTTTTCTTAATACAGAGATAAACTGACATCTTGCTTGCTTTCAATGCTTGTTTTAAAATTATTGCCTTGCTTTGTATACAAGAGAAAAAAAAGTAATGAGCCACTTAGCAGTTACATTTCTTGTCTGTTTTGAAAGTGAAGGCAGAAGAATGTAGAAAGCCAGACCAGCTAGTTATCTTTTGTTTGCATTTTGTTTGAATGCTCGCATCTCATGCTGCTGGCGTTGGTGGAGTAGGAGCAGGGAGAGGAGGTGAGTATTTTAAAATTACTATTGACAACACAATCCAGACATGATCCAGCTGGGAGGATGACTCAGAAAGCATCATCCTCATTTCCTGATGCTGAAAGTACATTTGCCATAGGACAATCCTCCACAAAGTAGTTACAAGGTTCAGCCCTTAGACAGAATAGATTCAAAGTTCAGCTGGTTCAAAAGAGGCAAGCTGAACCTATTCCCTTCATCTGGGAGAGTAAGGATTCCAGACCCCACATTTACCTCCTCAAAGATGCCTGTATACAAGCAAACCTCTCTTCTTTCTAAATAGGATAGTGCTGGAGGCTGTTATTCTTTCAGGAATTGCCACATCCTCCTTTTCCTATGCAAGATTTTATGGGTCTGGTCGTGTATGGTTATGGAGAACACAGTGGTCCCATGCATGAGCAGTAGCATTTAATTGTGTTTTATAAGGTAACAGTGTCTGAGCACCCCATAATAAATGAAAACACTGTTATGATCCTTTCTCATGACCCCCAGCCTGGCTACTATGGCAGAGACGGTAGTTTTATTAACTCAGAAGTTCAAGGAGGGTTGCAGTCTACAAAGGCACCTTTCACTCTTATTTCGTCACAAAGAAATGTTACAGGCAAAGCCTTCCTTCTGCTTGTTTCTGTATCCTTTTTTTTCCCAGTCCAAACACTGAAGTATATGCAGGGGAGAGGTGAACAGACAGAAGAATGACAGCTTTGTAAGCTCAGTGCACAGAATAAGTAAAAAACTGTATTATTTAAAATACTCACCTCACTCAAGAAAAAATTGTTCTAAGCCCCATGCAAAAACTGAATAAATGATCGTCTTTGCTTCATAAAATCCATATAGTCAAAATAGTGAGGACTAGCAAAAAAATCAGAGGAAGGTGAAAATTGAATCACTTGCTTAAGAAACTGGCTAGACAGGATCTCTACGTAGAGTCCATGTCTCAAAAGCCCTAGTCCTCCTCTTGTAATGAAAGCAAATTAGGGTTCTGTTCTTATTGTTTAATGTGATATATGGCCCTGGACTCAGTTTGCACCTGAACTGTAGGCAAATCTAGCAGTCATTTAAAATGTTGATATATTCATTTTGCAAACATTTGCTACTTTATGTTTGTACTTATTTATTCTGAAACTTGAGACTTGCATTGGATTATTCTCTCTTGTGTATCCTCAATGACAGCAAACGTTATTTATATTTTTAAATAAAGAGAAAGCACTAATCTCCAGAGTAAGAAAAAGACATTTTTACATTTCTAGAGGAAAAAGAATGAAGCAAAGCCATATAGGACTCTTTTGATATTGCTTTTGTATGGCATCCTCAATAAAAATATAAAATAATAAAGCACTGAATTACTATAAGGAAATCCTGCATTCTTATATAATTATATTATTTCTCTTTTGTTTCATCTATCTCAATGTAAACTTTATAAAAAGAACAGGCAGTCTTTAAAATTCATATTTACTTGAAGTAAATTCATCTGTGACCTTTAAGGAAGAAGGAACTAAATTTTTTTGTTAGCTTTTGATAATGTCCAATTTAGTCTGTTTCTCTGATAAAAATGAAATTTAATGCAGAATCATGCAGAAAATAAGTAATAGAACGGTGGGAACATGCACAAACTGAACAATGTCATCTTTGTAATACTGTTACTTGTAACGTTTCAGTTGTGCTTTGATTTGCATTAGAAATTCCATAGTTTTCATTAATTTTGTGATCTAAATCAGGAAGATAAATAATGGGAAGGAACTGGAAAACATGTTAGAAAACATATGTTTCAAGGCCTCATTGAACTGGATAATTTAGTTCTCTAGGGTAATCAATAACAGATTATCACCACTTGCCTTTCTTTTTCTTGCATGTCTCGGGAATTCCTGGTATAAACTAATCTTCACAGAATGAGAAAGGGACAAAGAGAAAGGGATAAAAGAATCACAATCTCATAAAATATCACCCAGTTTATTATCTAATTTCTAGACAAGATCTATACAATTTTAGGTGGGTGGGGGTTTTTTGGTGGGTTTTTTTTTGTGGGGTTTTTTTTTTTTTTTAAATCACTACCAATTTTTTGCAGACCTTCCCCTCATTCTTTGCATTTTTGTTGATTTAAAAATTATTTGTCATTTTGGCCACAGATCTCCTTTTCTCCAGTGTCTCAGCAGTCCTACCAGAATGGGCAACAAATATTTCTCTTTGGACCCTTCAGCAACAACTATCCTTCAAATAAATAAGCCATCACAATCTTCTACGTATCCTCTAAAAGTAAGCTAAAGCACTTTGTATTTTCGTTCCTTTTTCTTTCTAACAGAAAGTTAGAGTTCACAAAATTTTCCTTTTTCTTTTGTCTTTTAACATCAACTACTATAAATAGAAGTTCATTAAAGATGCCAGTCTGCACCTTTTTAACCAGCTATTTACAGTCATAATGAGAGCTGGAAATGAGCATGACCCAAAGGAATTATGGATTAATATCATGCACTGTTATTTCTTACTGATTTCCCTGGAAGCTTTAACATATTCCAAGCAATTCAGGTGCAAGAAAATTACACTGCACTGTCTTCATGAAAAGAAGTGAGTGGAGTGCCTGTGAAATGGCTTAATAAAGATGCAAAATGGAGTTGCCTTGTACCTGACATGAGTATGCTACTGACATGAGAATACATTCCCTTTTTGTGGTTTTAGTTTGTTTTGCCTGTTAAAGGGTCGAAACACCCCATTACAGGGCATGCTGAGTTCTTACATGTTCTCTAGCCAGTCTCATTCACCTGCAACTACAGAAGGGTTGATTTTGATTATACAGCTGCAAGTTCTTTTAGTTTTGCATTGTTAAAAACAAAATAAAGACTGAAGCTGCTTTACCTTTAACTGATATGTATTTGCCTGTCTGAAATAAGAGAAGTTTAGAGTTCTGAGAAAGGATGAGAATTTTTCAGTAAGTTAGATTTGTACAAAAGGACCAAATCAGGGGTAAGATTGAAGATGAACTGTACTAATGGAAGTAAAAAATAAAGATTCTGACAGTTTTATGAAAAATACAGCTTTTCATGGTAACTTCTTGTGAACAATATTAATTGTCTCTTCCAGATTATGTGATGACTGCATTAAGTTATGAAGTGGATTCAAAAAATGCGTTCAGAAATAATTCTAGGTAAGACTGTGATGATAGTCCAGTTTAATGCATAGAATAATTGCAAATCAATACCACTTACATTTTTTTGAAAGTCTGGTTACTGTTGCAGTTGAGAACTTAATGCTATTTACTTTGCTTACATCATCTAACCAGTTTATAAACACAAACCTTGTGTAAGGCAGACAAGCAGTGGACCATCTGGGCAAATTGAATCAGAGAGAGAGAACGAACAACTCTATCTTTAATCAGGGAACAAGAAATAAAACATTTTTCACACACCTCATTTGGCTAATGTCTAAGGCAGTAATGACTGAACTCATGAGAGAGAAATCAGAAGTAAAAACCAAAACAAAACTCATTAGCTTTTAAATGATCAAAAGCATCTCTGAACAGCAACAGAAGCAGCATGAAGACAGGCCAGATGAAAGTACAATTTCCATGCCCATCTTGTGACTAGGAAAAGATTTGTTTCTAAAAATGCAAATTAACTTTCACGGAAAATGTTACTGAAATAAATCGAAATATATCTTTTTCTTCCAAACAAAGGCATCTAAATTATTTTTTTCTCTTAAAGCAAAATAGAGGAGAAAGAGGAAGGCCAACAGAAATCACTCTGGTTACAAACGTTCCCTTAATTTTCCTCAAGATTTATTCAACTTTTGATTTTGTAGTCAGAAAACATAAACCACTGGAATTAATTTCCATTGAAACATAGAGAATCCTTTTTTTACTGTGAGAGTGACTGAGCACTGGTACAGGTTTCCCAGAAAGACTGTGGTGTCTCCATCCTTGAAGATATTCAAAACCCCAGCTTGACATGGTCTTGGGCCACTGGCTCTAAGTGGTCCTCTTGAGCAGGGGCTTGGACGAGATGACCTTCAGAGGCACCTTCCCACTTCAACCATGCTGTGATTCTACAGTTCTTGAAAGAAAAAGAAACTCCATACTTAATGAGATTCTCTTTTCTATGAGTTATTATTTAGGAAGCTAGTAATCTCACTAAATAGTAATACTGAATCTGGTTTACTCCATGACTTTTATAGCATCATGCGCTTTTTTTTTTATGCTGGAGAATGTATCAGATCTTGTTCAAAGACATCAAGTCTGTTTTGAGCCTTTGAAGGGGAAGAAAAAAGGGAGATTTATGACCAATAATCATGATGGACCAAGAGGTTGTGATGGGTTTGTGTAAGTGGTGGGGAGGGGCTACAGCAGTGGTCCCCTGTGAGAAGCTTCTTGAAGCTATCCCAGCTCCAGATCAGACCCACCTCTGCGCCAAGCCCAGGCCAATTGGCTGCGCCTCTGCAAGAATGTATATAAGAAGGGCAATCTGGGAGAAGAAGTTGGAGTTGAGGAGAAGTTGCAGGGAGAACATTTGTGCAAACACTGAGGTCAGTGGAAGAAAGGAAGACAAGGAGAGGGGAGGTGCATTGGTGCAGAGCCTCCCTGTATCCTGTGGCGAGACAGCAGGGACTGGCCCCCTGCCACCATGGAGTTCTATGGTGGAGCAGATGCCCCCCTGCAGCCTGTGGAGGACCCCACACTGGAGCAGGTGACTACACCCAAAGAAGTCTGGGACTCTGTGGGAAGAAGCAGCCCCCGCTGTTGTAGTTCAGCACTGGGAGGACTGCAGCATGTGGGGGTGACCCACACCAGGGCAGCACGGGAAATGCTGCAGCCCATGTGAGGGACTCATGTCGGAGAAAATTGGTGGACTGTCTCTTGTGAGAGGTGAACCACTCTGGAGCAGGGGAAGAATGCCAGGAGTTTCTCCCACACACCCCAAGGTGGAAGAAGCAGTAGTACTGACTGCACCCCCCGTTCCCTATCCCCTGTGCTGCTGGGGGGAACAGAGGTAGAGATATCAGGAGCAAAGCTGAGCCCAGGAAGAAAGAGTGGGGGGAAGGTGTTTTAAAGATCTGGTAATGCTCCTCACTGTCCTACTCTGTCTGTTAAGAGCTGTTGCTGTTGTTAGTGTCTGTACTAATGCTCTTTTCTCACAACAAGTCAGTCTTTTGCCCATGCCATAGTGAGTCACCCCTCCCTATCCTTCTGATTCCCAAGACCTTTGCTTTATTTTCTCCTCAGTGCTGGGGAAGAAGGTGGATTGAGCAGCTGCCTGCTGCTCAGGTGTCCTCTGAGCTCAAACCATGACAGAGCTAAATGGGCCCTCTTTTAAAGCACGGAGTAGTAATGAAGGAAACACAGTAAGCTGAATGCTTAGTAAAAGCATATGGAGACCTATACAAATCAGTACCAGAACTCTTCTAGAAGAAACAGCATGTTTCAGTTCACTGGCTATTTTGGGAAAAGATATTTTATAATATTATTTTAAAACTGAGCACTCTTGAAACCTCTATTTACAGGAATCAAGTGCTATCTCTTAAAAAGATATTAAACCATATGGGTGCTCATTCTACCAGGTCCTTTATTTTAGAAACTCCTAGGAAATCAAATGAGGAACAATGTGTCACTGAAGTTTTAATGTGCCTCTAGTAGAGACTATACCACTAATAGGTAGGACACCCAACATAATTTTAACTAACCATGAAAATTACTGTCTGAGGTGCTGATTGTTGGAAAATGAAAGCGAAGGATGCAGACATTGAAACAAACTGAAAGAATACATTTCCCATGGGCATGTCTCAACATTTTAGGTTTCCTATTTGGATTAATTTTTCTCCTTCTACAGTGAAATCTGTGCCATGTCCATGATAATTTTACACACTACTCACAGATTTAGAGAGCCTAGATTAAGAATTAGCAAATAACCGGTGAAGAGTTCTTTGATAAAAGCATTCATGAATTTTTAGACTTCTGAGATATGACTGCGTAGGACTGTTTCCTCTTGATTTCAAGCTGCTAGGCTATGCCCTTTTATGCTTAGCCATTATTAAGCAGAGCAAGGTATTTTTCATCAGTGATAAACTGAAAACCTGTTGTTCAAGATGACATCTGAAGATAAAGACCAAACTGTAGTGAAGATAAATTACCCACTCAGTTTCCACTTTAATTACATCTTGTATTGATACCATTCTACATTATTCAGGAAAATAACACAGAATGCAGTAAGTATACTTTTTATTTTACTTATTCCAAGTAATGTTCCTGAATAATATTTTTACTTTAAGTCTGATTTATGTGGTTTGTGTTTAGCATGTCAAGGTCATTCCTGTATGCTATTTTTGAATTCTAGATATCTGAAATACGGTGGTTTTGCTTATAGTACTTGGATCTTATAATTTATATTCAGCTTATTTAAAGCTACAGTGAACACTGAGATTCTTTAGAGGGACATTGCCCCACAATAGCTTGTTTTTTAAAATATTATTTATGCACTGAAAGCTCTATGAAAAAAGGATTCCGTAAAACATGGTCACACATGAAGAAGGTAAATTCCTAAATGATGGACATGCATTCCCTGAAGTAACCAAAATGCATCAGAAATTGTAAGTTGGCTCACTTCTGCAAAATAGCTAGAGTTTGCTCTATGTTTGTCAACTGAAGTGAAGCACTCATGAAGACTGATCCACATGTCAGTGGCTGAAGATACCAAGGATGCTGGAGTACCTCATGAGTTAGGTGAGTGTTTCCAACTCAAAGCTCCAATTATTTCAAAAGTGCCTTTGAGTCGTTATGGATCCTACTGAACCCTTTGGGGATATTACAGTGTCAGGCAATTGTTTGGCTGAGTGCTGTCCACATGTACTCATAAGGAGAAAGGTGCAGCATTTAAAAAAAAAAAAAAACACAAAAAGGAAACAGCTTCTTTAGCTGATATGGATGATATGCTGACATGTATTATTCAGTATGTTTCTGAGTTTGTCAATACTTGTTATCTGCAATAGGAATCCAACATACGGTCCAAATTTTGCATGCATAAACAAGCCAGTGATTTCAAAGCCATTCAGTGTGTGTTGCTGACAATTCACCATAATATTTAATTGTATGGGTACACCAGAGTTAATTATTAAACTCTCAGTTACTGTTCTTGAGGCAAGGAAAACCTTGATGTTGATGCTCTAATCTGACCTCTTTGATATCTTTCCAACAGGTACTCCACCCAAAAATTCCTTTTCTGAGGCAAATACTTTAATTGCTGAAAAAAACTATCTCTTCTCAAAAGACAGTCAGAAGTGATGTTGTGACTCAGTGGTAGATAGCTTCCCATACCATTCTGTCAGGACACGTTATTATCAATAATGTTTTACAGCTGAAAGTTTGAGCTTTCTCAGCTTCAGAATTGGATGGCAGATCCCAGACGCTTGTTATACCTTGTCAGCTAACCTCACAGATTGGCTCTGTGACGTATGTTCTTTCTGTGCAGTTATATAAATGTCCTCTTACAAGACAGTAGTTATATTCTGTGATTATATTCTATAACCTCTTAACCCTCCTTACTTATAAACATGATCTTTTGAGCTCCTTCAGTGTCTCAGTGAAAGTAAAGCTGTTTTGTTGGTTTGGGTTTTTTTCCAGACCAGAAGTAATTCTTGCAGCAGTTTACTGATCCTTCTCTATTTTCAGAGCTCCCAGACCCCAGCCAGTGTGACTGGATGCAGTGTGCAGGTATCTGGCTCGTTCCCCTGAAGCATGGAGGCACCACCCTGGCCCAAGTGGCTCATGGGGAGGCTGTGATCTCTGCTGCAGTGAGCAAGGAGTGAGAGAAGAGAACCCACAGCAGTGCTGGTGGGATGTCTCTGGCAAGTACAGACAAGCTTTCTAAGCCCTTTAATTAGTGTTTCTGGAAGGCTAATGTAATGTCCCTGAAGAGCAAGCTCAAATTTAGGCCAATGAGTTATGGCATGTGAAAAAGTTCTGGCAATATATAGCTTCAATTTCTTTTTCTCCCTGAAGCTGCAGTGCTGACAGATGCTATGAGGATACACATAAAGGATTTCTTCTCAGTATACTTAAATTAGGCAAAGATTAGAAAACAACGAAAAGACTGCTTAAAAGCATCACCAGAGATTGATAAAAAGAAGCACAAAGGCATTTTATGAATTATACATTAACTTACTACTATTAGGCAAACAGATAAGAATTACAGGCTAGCAAAGAGGGAATTACACAGCAAAGTATGAGTGTGACCTCCAAAATTACTGTTCTCAAAATCCTGGCAAAACTGCCACCCAGCCCTAAATGTGCCTCAGTTCTTAGCCTAAAACCCACCACATTCAGCTCAGGACTGTGAATGCTATCCCTGGGAACTACACAATGAAGGCTTTCATCGTGAAGGTTTAAAAGTTTGATACTGAAAAGTTCAACACTATTCCTCAATTCTCCAAAAACATTCTTTTTGGTTTTGTGTTTTGGTTTGTTTTGGTTTTTTTTGTCAGGACCTTAAAGCCAAGCATATAATGTTAGTATCAGAGTAACTCCAGTGACATTGGTAGAATTTGGCTGATTTACAGAAGCTGAGGGTCTACTGAAGTATGTCAAACAGGCAACCATGTTGGAGTGACCAAAGCTGCAACTAAGAGAATTTCTTGGGCAAGCATCCATGTCAGTGGGTTGTTATACAGTGAGACTGAAAAATATGCAAGTATATATACTGGGCCTCAAACTCTGCAGCATGGAGCGATGACTTCTGGTATTTACCTAATGATCTTAATACCCAAATAAGGTACTCAAACAGTGGTTAAAGTATTTGTTCCAGTATTCAGACTTGATTAGAGTTGTTTGGGTTTGGTTTGGTTTGGTTTTTTTAACAAACAAGAGAACTGAGTTAATATAAAGGAGTGAATTTCTTTCATACCTTGAACTCACACCTTAATAACTCCACCTGCAGCTGCTTCCCATGATAAAAATTAGCTTGCTCTTTAGAAGTTTGAATATCGTAGTTTTAAGATTGTATTTTTGTTAGGCTCCCTGAATTCTGACTGTAGAAGGAAGAATTGGTCCCACTTGGGAGGACATGCACAAGTTTTGTAGCACAGTGCACATTCTTGAATATGTATGTGCTAATACCTGCCAGTAATTTTCTGTATGAACTTCCCTGTCTACACAATGGTGATACATAATATTAGGCTTTCCTCTGGAAGGTTCTTGTAAGTTATTATCATTTACAATGAAGGAAAACCCTTCTATCTGACTGTTCCTCTGAAGTTTAATTAAATGCAGAAACAGTCTAAAAGAGTTGACAGAGAGAATGGAGATAGTTGTCGAACTCTGTAGAAGCTACATTTCTTCAAGGCTTTTTTCCATATGTTACTTCAGGTGATCCACTGCATTGCATTACAAGCCTCAAGTTCTGAAATGGAACATGCAGCAGCAAGATCCAGCTTTCCTACTTAAATCACTTGTATTTGCTCATCTCTTATCTAACATGTATGCCCTCTTTCATGGATATGATGGTCAATGTAACCACAGTTAATGTCTCAAACATCCGTTAAAGAACTTTGGTAAAGGAGACAGTCTCTGTGGACGCATCAGAGTTGTGCAGGCAATGGCAGGAAGAAGCAGCAAGAGGAGAGGGTCTCACAGAGGTGGGACCGCACTTTTCTTAGCAATGGCAGGAAGAAGCAGCAAGAGGAGAGGGTCTCACAGAGGTGGGACCGCACTTTTCTTAGGCTGAACTTCCCTATCTTGAGTGAATCCATAGAGAGCCAATAGAGGAGCTGTTTTCATGAGTTGTGCGCCGAGAAGAAATGTCAGACAACGTCATACCGGCAGGGAGCGGGGAGTAACTCCCCAACGACCCCCAAACTCACTGACCCATTCCCAGAAAACTGAAGGTAGAAACTGCCCACCCAGAGAAGAGGCAAGGAGTTATAAAAGGACACCAATCAAAGCCCTGCATGGTGCACACCCCTCCAGAACTGGACCGCTACACTGACTGTACCAACACTGGAAACAGAACTGATGAAATATTTCTTGTCTTTCTCTATCTGTCCCTGACTCTCTCCAGCTCTTTTTCTCTCTTTCTCCCCTTTTCTCTCCCATTCTCTACTCCTGTATCCCTGCATAGAAGGCAAGGCTTCACGGGACATGTTTACCACTTGCTGACATAGGTTTTAAGACTTGTGGCTTGTCAGTATATGTTATGGGATCTGCAGCTTGTTGGCCTGTGTTATCAGGCTTGTGATTTGTTGGTGTATGTTATGAAGTTTACTGCTTGTTGCAGATGTTGCAAGGCTTACTGACAAAGTTTCATGCCAATATCTGTTGTGGACAAATGAATGTTGAGTTTTGTAAATTGAAGAATCCCTGGTGTCATTTCACCTTAATCCTGACCTGGGAATCAGTGAATCTGAGTCATCATCCCAAGAAATTGGGATGTGACAATGGACCTGCATAATTACGGTTATATTCAGGTGGTCCAAATTCTGCATGCATCCCCAGGTCTAGTGCTCTCCATTGACTTGAAGGTTTTACTTTTTGTTTTTGCACCTAGCTAATGCGTAATATTAGATACAGAAACACAAACAGAATTTAGTCTCTCTTCATGAGAGTTTTTCTGTACCTAGAGTTTTGGAGTATGCTATTCTACAAGTTTTGACATACGCGTATAGAGTTTGAATAGATCTGCAGTGATTCTAATCCATTATGGTAAAAAAAAAAAAAAAAAAAAAAAGTGAACGCATGTTCTGTTTTGTACTTGCATCTACCCATTTCAAGTAAAGCAAAACCTCAGCAAGATCACACAGTTGGGTTTGGTACATTACAGAGGCTTCAGGTATTGCAAGTATGCAATAGCAAGAAGCCATCTCTTAGATCCCCTTGGCAATTCTCCCTGTTGTAATTTTCTTACTTGACTGAAAAACTCTGTAGCACTAAGTTAGTTTCCCTGGATTTTCATCCAAAAATGATGGTTTTGCTCACTTTCATTCTGGTGATATTATGTATTACTGAAGAAGATACTGGGGATAAGATTTGTGCTTCTTGCAGATCATGAAGCAGTTAAGACAGTGGTGCTCATAGCTGCATTGTAAATCATGCTAGAGGTTTGCGTAAGTGTAGGTAGAAGATCTTTATGGGAACAGTAAACACAAATCCAGGACAGATGTTGATTAGTTAGGTTTACTGTATGCATTAATAATACAGAATCATGAGATAACTTTGAAATATTTCTAGAATGTATTTGTCTTTGTTTTACATTCCTGAAAAACTGCACTGTGTCTTTCTTTGCTTTCACATGTGTGCACGAGGAAAGCAAACCTGACTGGCAATCAGATATTTCTGTGCCACAGCTAGGGCTGTGGGCTACGGCTTGTATCTCTAGCTGTCAAGATGTAGCTAGAATCAAAATAACCTTTCAGTAATGCTCCAGTTCTATCCAGAGAATACTTTTGCATATTCGCAGGTATGGCTCGTTACTGCCAGTATGTAGGGGCATAACTAATAGAAGTGTGCACTTCAGTGACTTTTGTGATGCCAAACCAATATGTGTTTGATGGAAACCGAAACATGAGCAGCTCTTTCCGGTAGTTACTGGGTACTGAATCTGGTGAATGTAAAATATTAATGAATGACTCCTGCTGATTTTCTCTTTTGTTCACTCCCAACAAATGTTTGAATGAGCTACCTTATTCACTCTGTGTTTTAGTATATTTTTGCTTTTGCCAAGGACAGTATGAAATTGAGTAAACTGAGTTTTCCAAGTGATAGGTTCTCCTTCGGTGCATGTGTATCTATTGCCTAAAAGTTACTTCAGGTTTGTATGACCTCTCCAGACTGCAAGTATCAGTAGCTTTATCTAACTGTGTATTGTGGTGGTTTAGGCCCTGCCAGGACCAGAAACCACGCCGCCGTTGTCCCTTCCCCACCCTCGGACCAGGCAGGGCTGGGAGTGAGGCACAAACCCCAGCGTTGAAATAAGGGAAGATTTAATACAACAGTGTAACAAATAATAAACTGAACAACAACAGTAGCAATAACGATAACAATAATAACAGTAATAACAGTAAACAAGACAAAAGATATACAAAGATATACCACAAGGGACACAGCCAGCCCGCCGCACATGCTTCTCCAGACAAAAGCCCACAGGAAACTGTTCCTGTGCTTGGCGCAGGGACCTGACGTCAGCATGGTATGAATAACCCGGCTAGCGCCCTCTCCCCACTGCTGGGGAAACAACCCTATCCTTGCTGAACCAGGACATGTATCAAAATTGCAATGGTGTTGCTTGCACTACAGTGTAGTATTCCATATGAAATGCTGAATCTGTTTGAAAGTCTCTGTGTGTGTATGTGTGTGTGTTTGTGAATGCATGTGCAGGAAAGATGGTGGCAGCTTACCTTGCTTTCTTAGACCTTACCCCAGACACATTTTGAATTTTTTTTAAAGGCATTTTAGAGATCATAACATTTTGACAAATCTTTCATTAACCACAGAGAAAGTAAGAAGGAACTGATTCTGAAATATTATTCTTGACAGAGCAGAGAGGAAGTAAATTGCTTCTGTTAAGGGAGTGAGCACGGTATTTGTAAAATTTTATCCAAAAGCATCTAGGTTACATCTGCTAAGCACTATGAAAATGCTCAGTGTGAACTAAAGGAAAAAAGTAGCCTAGCATTACTTTATTCATATGCTAAAAAGCAATTTGGAACTTTTTTTAAAAAATTAATGTTTTTTCTCTTGAAGGGAGCAAAGATACCTCTCAGTCTCAAATTCTTAGTAAGTGTAGAAGATGGTAAAATATTCTCATTAATGAGCATATTTTCTTTATGAAGGGTGTACTACTTTCTGCTTTTTCCTTAGGCCAACATTAAAATAACATGATGCAAGAACTGCAGGCACAGAAAAGTTAAAAAGCAAAAAAAAAAAAAAAATAGCCAAAGTGTTTTTGTATTAAAACTGAGAGTGTATATTTGGAGTGGAGATTTTCCTCTTCATAAGTTCAGTGGAAAAATGATGGTCTCTTTTGTGAGGGACTGACTCAGGACCCATATTATTTTGCTGATGAATATTCTTGTTGTGCTGCCCTATACAGAATCATAGAATCATTTAGGTTGGAAAAGACCTTTAAGATCAGCAAGTCCAACCACTAACATAGCACTGCCAAGTCCACCACTAAATCACAACCCTAAGCACTATGTCTATATGTCTTTTAAATACCTCCAGGGATGGTGACTTCACCACTTCCCTGGGCAGCCTGTTCCAATGTTTGACAATCCTTTCAGTGAAAAAATAGTTTCTAATATCCAATCTAAAACTCTCCTGGTACAACTTGATGCCATTTCCTCTTGTCCTATCGTTTATTACCTGAGAGAAGACACTGACACCTCGCTACAACCTCCTTTCAGGTAGCTGTAGAGAGCAATAAGGTCTCCTCTAAGCCTCCTTTTCTCTAGGTTAAACAACCCCAGTTCTCTCAGACACTCCTCACAGGACTTGTTCTGCAGACTTTTGACCAACTTTGCTGCCCTTCTTTGGAGACATTCCAGCACCTCAATGTCTTTCTTGTAGTGAGGCACCCTGAACACAGTATTCGAGGTGCAGCCTCTTCAGTGCCGAGTACAGGGGGACAATCCTTTCCCTAGCCTTGCCACACTATTTCTGATACAAGCCAGGATGCTGTTGGCCTTCTTGGCTACCTGGGCACACTGCTGGCTCATATTCACAGAATCATAGAACCACAGAAATGTCTATGTTGGAAAAGACCTTGAAGATCATCTAGATCAACCATTAACCTAACTGACAGCTCAGCTACAGCATATCCCCAAGTGCTATGTTGACCCTACTCTTAAACACCTCTAGGGATGGGGACTCCACCACCTCCCTGGGCAGCCCATTCCAATGCCTAACAACCCCTTCTTTAAAGAAATGGTTCCTAATTTCCAGTCTAAACCTTCACTGGCGCAACTTGAGGCCATTAACTCTTGTTCTGTCTCTGGACACACTGCTGGCTCATGTTCAGCCAGCTATTCATCTGACTGTTGACCAACACCCCCAGATCCTTTTCCGTCAGGCAGCTTTCCAGCCACTCTTCCCCAAGCCTGTAGTGTTGGGAGATAGAGTGCACCTTGAGTCAGTTTGCAGATGACACCCAGTTGGGTGGGAGTGTTGATCTGCTCGAGGGTAGGGAGGCTCTGCAGAGAGACCTGGACAGGCTGGAGCCATGGTCTGAGGCCAACTGGAGGAGTTTCAACAAGGCCAAATGCCGGGGGCTGCCCTTGGGCCCCAACAACCCCCAGCAGCACTACAGGCTTGGGGAGGAGTGGCTGGAGAGCTGCCAGTCAGAGAGGGACCTGGGGGTGTTGATTGACAGCCGGCTGAACAGGAGCCAGCAGTGTGCTCAGGGGGCCAAGAAGGCCAATGGCATCCTGGCTTGTGTCAGCAATAGCGTGGCCAGCAGGGACAGGGAAGGGATCTGACCCCTGTACTCGGCACTGGTGAGGCCGCACCTCGATTCCTGTGTTCAGTTTTGGGCCCCTCACTACAAAAAGGACATTGAATGACTCGAGCGTGTCCAGAGAAGGGCAACGGAGCTGGTGCAGGGTCTGGAGCACAGGTCGTACGGGGAGCGGCTGAGGGAACTGGGGGTGTTTAGTCTGGAGAAGAGGAGGCTGAGGGGAGACCTCATCACCCTCTACAGCTACCTGAAAGGAGGTTGCAGAGAGCTGGGGATGAGTCTCTTTAACCAAGTAATAAGCGATAGAGCAAGAGGGAATGGGCTCAAGTTGCACCAGGAAAGGTTTAGACTGGATATTAGGAAGCATATTAGAAAGCATTTCTTTACAGAAGGGGTTGTTGGGCAGTGGAATGGGCTGCCCATTGCAGTGGTGGAGTCCCCATCCCTGGAGGTGTTTAAGAGTCGGGTCAACATAGCGCTGAGGGATATGGTGTATATAGTTAGGAGCTGTCAGTGTTAGGTTAATGGTTGGACTAGGTGATCTTCAGGGTCTTTTCCAACCTAGATGATTCTATGATTCTGTGATTCAGTTGCATGGGGTTGTTGTGACCCAAGTGCAGGATTCAGCACTCAGCCTTGCTGAACATCATATAAATGGCTTTGGCCCTTCAGTCCAGCCTGTCCAGATCCTTCTGAAGAGCCTCAGACAGATCAACACTGCCAGTGTCATCTGCAAACCTACTGAGGGTGCACTCGATCCCCTTGTCCAGATTGTTGATAAAGATATTAAACAGAACTGTCTCCAGTACTGAGCCCTGGGGAACACCACTTGTGATTGGCTGCCTCCTGGATTTAACTCCATTCACCACAACTCTTTGGGCCTGACCATCCAGCCAGTTTTTTACCCAGCGAAGAGTACACCCATCCAAGACAAGAGCAGCCAGTTTGTCCAGGAGAATGCTGTTGGAAACCTTGTCAAATGCTTTACTAAACTCCAGGTAAACAACATCTACAGCCTTTCCCTCATCCACTAAGCTGGTCACCTTGTCACAGAAGGATATCAGGGTAGTCAAGCAGAACCTGCCTTTCATAAACCCATGCTAACTGGGCCTCATCACCTGCTTGTCCTGTACATGGAGCATGATGGCACTCAGGATGAGCTACTCCGTAACTTTTGCCAGCACCCAGGCCAGATCCTCCTTCTGGCCCTTCTTGCAGATGGGCATCATATATGCTAACTGCCAGTCAGCTGGGACCTCCCTAGTTAGCCAGGGCTGCTGAGAAATGATGGAAAGTATCTGCCACCAGCTCCTCCAGTACCCTTGGGTGGATTCCATCTGGCCCCATAGGCTTGTGTGTCTCTAAGTGGTGTAGGGGGTCACTAACCAATTCCTCTTGGATTATGGGGGCTTCATTCTGCCTCCCACCCTTGTCTTCCAGCTCAGGGGACTGGGTACTCCAAGAACAACTGGTCTTACTATTAAAGACTCAGGCAAAGAAGGCATTAAATACCTCAGCCTTTTCCTCATCCTTTGTCACTATGTTTCCTCCTACATCCAATAAAGGATGGAGATTCTCCTTAGCCCTCCTTGTGTTACTAATGTATTTACAGAAGCATTTTTTATTGTCTCATAGCAGTAGCCAGATTAAATTCTAGCTGGGCTTTGTCCCTTTCAATTTTACCCCTGCATAACCTCATGACATCCTTGCAGTCCTTCTGAGTGGTCTGGCCTTTCTTCCAAAGGTCATAAACTCTCTTGTTTTCTGTCCTGAGTTCCAGCCAAAGTTCTCTGTTCAGCCAGGACAGTCTTCTTCCCTGATGGCTCATCTTTCAAGACATGGGGACATTCTGCTCCTGAGACTTTAAGGTTTCCTTCTTGAACAATGTCCAGCCTTCCTGGGCTCCTCTGCCCCTCAGGACTGCCTCCCAAGGGACTCTGTCAGCGAGGCTCCTAAACAGGCCAAAGTCTGCCCTCCGAAGTCCAAGAAAACCCCCCCTCCTTCCTTCTCTGAGAATCAAAAAAACTCTATCGTTTCATGATTGTTGTGCCCAAAACAGACTCCCACCATCACGTCACCCACAAGTCCTTCTCTGTTTGAAAACAGTCCAGTGAGGTGCCTTCCCTAGTTGGCTCATTCACCAGCTGTCTCAGAAAGTTGTCTTCCACACAGTCCAGGAAGGAACCTCCTAGACTGTTTGCTTTCTGCTGTATTGTATTTCCAGAGGACATCTGGTAAGTTCGAGTCCCCCATGAGAACAAGGGCCAGCAATTGTGATATTTCTTCCAGTTGCTTTGTAGAGTATTTTGTCTGCTTCATACTGGTTGGGTGGTCTGTAACAGAATTCTGTCACGTCCTGCTCAGACAAGGGCGACAAGTGACTCAGATTCGCAAATCCCCAATTGGAGCAGACAACAAGTCTCCAAGTTCAAGCATTTATTAACTACCTACAATGTACTAATTGAACATGCGATAATTGGCAAAGTATATAGCAAGTTGTGGCAAGCAATATAATATGCCTTGCATTTCTTAATGGAAAAAGGAAAAGAGGGAGATAGAGGGAATGGGGGAATACAGATCACCGGTCTGGGTTCCTGCGGTGATCCCGCCGGAGAGGGTTCCAGGAAACAGCTGTCTCCCTCGCTGGCATCCGTCTTCTTCACTTCACTGCTCTCTCCAGATGGCCGGCAGGGGGCTGGGCGGGGGGGGGGGAAGAGAGAGAGCCCTTTCTTCCCCCCTTTGATTTATACCCACTTTCCTTGGGTCCGTCCCCTAGGTCGACCCTCGTTAGCATATTGAGGGGTGTTAACTTTAATATGCATTCCGTGGATAATGAAGCAAAGGTCATTCAGCAGACACATGGCCCTTGAAATCTGCCCAGGTGCCCCAGAGGAGAACCGTCCTGTCTCCACAGGGGTCTCTCCCCCAGCTGCATCGGGCAGCATTATCAGCTTCGGCCTCCACAGCATGCACCCTGTGACTCACAGTTTTGTCTTGCGAGTGTTTGAAGCATTTCTTCAATCAGCCTCAACTTTTGCCTTCCCAGGTTGTTTGTCTTAGTTTCTCACAGGCCTGGTTTCTAGTCTCTCACAACTTCCACCATGATATCTGCCTTATTGCCCTTCACCCTGATTCTTACCCATAAACTCTCAACCTTATCTTCACTATCATTAAGCTGTAGACAACAAAAACACTCCCTAACATACAGGGTTACCCCACTGCCTCTCCCTCCTTGTCCGTCCTTTCTGAAGAGTTTAAGGCCATCCACTGAGCATTCCATTTGTGGAAGTCCTCCTACCATGTTTCTGTGATGGCAACTATGTCATAATTTTCCTGCTGCACTATGGTTTCCAGGTCCTCCTGTTTGTTGCTCATGCTGTGTGCTTTGGTGTAGATGCACTTCAGTTGGGCTACAGATAGTGCCACCTACGTGGGTGGAGAAACATTTATTCTTACGTGACCATTCTCAGGCACTTCTGTGGTTTCTAACACATCAGTAACCTTTGTGTCTTTGTTGCCACATGGATCTCCATCCCCTACCTCCACTGAGGTGGCAGACTGAAGGACCTTGCTAGGTCCCTTAACCACCGGTGTCCTGCCCTTAAGTTTATCTCTAGTGAGCCTGGTTTTATACCCTTGTCCCCTCAAATCTAGTTTAAAGCTCTTTTGCTGCTAACTCTTAAGCGAAGATCTTTTTTCCCCTTTGAGACAGGTATACACCATCTGTGTCATGGAAACTGAGCCATGATCAAAAAAACGAAAATTCTGCCAGTGACACCATTCATGGAGCCAGGTATCAATCAGCTGGGTCTGCCTGTTTCTTCCAACATCATTCCCTATAACTGGAAGGATAAAGGAAAACATCACTTGTGCTCTTGATCCTTTAACCAGTCATCCCAAGGCCCTGAAGTCTCTCTTGATTGCCACTGGACTTCTTGTTGCAACCTCACTGCTGCCTACTTGAAAAAACAATAATGGATAATAATCTGAAGGCCATACCAGGGTAGGAAGCTTTCTTTCCACATTTTATCCCGGGCCCAAGGAAGGCAGCAGACTTCCCTGAAAAGTGGGTCAGGTTGGCATATTAGGCCTTCTATTCCCCTTCCTGTGACAATGATCCATCTTTTTTTCTTTATGGAAGCAGTTTCAGCGCAGGGCATAGGCTGACTTAAACTTGGCGACATCTCAAACCTAGACTAACCATCGTCCTTGTCATTATTTGGTTCCATTTGCAGAGCCTCATAGCTATTATGCAAGGGCACCTGGGAAGGTGGAGTAGTCACAGAGGAGACGTGTGTGCTGCACTGGGCAGGAACACTCCCCTTACCCCTGAAGTCACTGTGCTCAGTCAGGCAGAGAGAGGAAAGGGGATCCTCAGCATCATGTGTCCTGTCGGCCAGACAAGTCTGTCCCAGGGATGGCAGGGTGTGGTTCCAGTTGTGTCTCTCTCTCTCAGGCTCCCTGACACTCCTCAACCTACTCGGCTCCTCCCGGAGCTGTCACTAAGCGCAGGAGTTCCTCTCCCTGGGCGCAGCTCCCACAGGTGTGCTCACTGCTGCCGGCCGGTGCTGGCCTAAGAGCAGGGCCCACCCTGCAGCCTGGCACCGGGGTGGCAGCGTGTTCCCACCGCAGCTCTGCCTGAGCACCTGTGTCAGTCGTGGTGGGTGCAGAGCTTAGAGAGAACATGGCTTTCTGCCGGGTGGATACCATTTGCTTCCTGGCTGAGCCGGCAGGGCTGCAGCACCCTTCCTGCATGCCTTTTTGTGTAAACTGCCACTCAAACTGCAAACTGACTCTATGATAAATATGGATTGGAAAGAGGATGGGGTTGTTCATCTCTTCCTGTAGTATGTCAACCAATAGGAATACAAAGGTAGCACCTTTCTCTGGTTTACTTAGATGTTCAAAGCTATTAAACTGAGAAACTAAGCCAGCTGGAGATTTCTTACTCAGCCTTGTGAGGGTGGGTGGAGAGAGGAACAACTTGTCTGTGCTAATCAGCATGGGAAATCAATTGCAGAGGAGCTATGTAACTGCAGAAAAATCTTTCCAACAAAACAAATAAGGCAGCCAGAACTTAACATTCTTCCTGCATAATTAAAAGCCTTCCTTATCAGAGCCTGTATTGGGGAAATGTAGGCATCTTCAGCATGATAGTATCTAGAACAGTTTCTTGTCAGCCAGGGCATGTTAGGAAGGTTGAACGAGATATCCAAGGCAACAGGAAACATACATTTTTCTGGAGATACAGCAGAGCAGGGAAAGAAGATGTTACTATGATTTGGAGGAACAGACTACCAGGAAGTTTTTCTTCCTCTTTCTAATGCAGCACTGTGCTGTCCTCGACACATTTTATCAATTCTTCCCCTTTGCTTTTACTGCATCATTCTCTAGGGAAATACAGCTTTAAAGCCAGAATGATGCTGGGGAGCAGCCAGCTGACATTTGACTTTGAAGTAATGCTTATCCATAGAGGAGCAGACTAGTAGAAAGAGAAGCTGTAGCAGAGGGTCTAATTATCTAGCTGAGACCCAACTTCATGCTCTTTTCACTCTGTCACATTATTTGTACAGTTCTGTCCAGCACTACACCTTGAACAGTTAACACTCATCAGCAGTACCCATGAGCAATTAACATGTTTGGAAAGAAGGTCTCCAAATAAAAGATGATCCTTATTTTATCCACGCCAACTGACTTTTTTTGTGCATGGCCATCCCTTTTCTATAACTAGTAAAGTTTACAAGAAAGCAACTGTCTGCAATTGTTCTTGGTTGGGTTTAATCCTTTTTTTAGCTGGGTTTACTATGTTAAGCAGATAGACTTTAGGCAAGAATATAGATGAAAACAAGAACACACTAGTTTAAATCTGGGACAGAGGAGCTTTGAGAAAGCCTGGACAAAAAAATGTCTTTTGACATTATTTCAATCCGGAGGAGAGTTTAATGTGCTAAAAATGAATCTGATTTCTTTAAATGGCATGCAGTAACTCCCAGAAAAGGGCGCTCTCCTGCTGTTGTCACACATGAAAAAAGAGTCTGCCTGCTGTAATGAATAAGTTATATAAGAATTTACCTCATAGTTCCAACTTCAGACCAGAAAAAAAATTCCACATTTCTTCTTGTAGTTAGAGGAAAACTCTCTGCTACAAGAAGTCTCTGGAATGTAGCAGTGTTTGCAAAGGAAACAAATAGCTGGACATTTTCAGCGGCATTCATACAGATCTGTAGCATATGTGAGTTCTGTAGTGTAGGGTAACGTTGCCATTGTAGAAGACGTCTTTTTTTTTGATCTGAGATCTCCTGACCTACTAAAGGTGCAGAACTCAATACTATGCAAATTATTGCTATCAGGGACTCAGCCAACAGCTACAGTTTTGCAGAAAAATATTTTCAATTGCTGCCTATGTGGGACTTGGAAGGAGATATTTGGGAATTATTCTGTTTCTGTTGGCTTATAGGAATATATTATTAATGGATGAAAAGTACAAAAGTCAGGAGTGTGTTTCTGTTTTCCTGGCTGTCTGAATTGAAAGTGCATAGGAAGTGAGTAATTAACCATTTTTGCAAAATACTGAACGTTGCAGCTGCAAAAAGAACTATCTAAATGTTTCCTGATTAATTCTTAATGAATGGCCATTGCTTATGATTGTTGTAGATAATTTCTAAACATTATGCAGAAGATTCACCATACGAACAAAAAAGAAACATAAGCTTCTAGGCAAACCTTTCATATTGTTCTGAATAGTGTAATATAGTGTAATAGCATTAGCAAAATAAGCTCAGAGAACTAAACATCAGTCATGCAATAGCATAAATCCAAATTCCATTAACCTTACTGACTCATAGTTCAAAAGAAATGCAGACCAGTTGGAGAAAGTCCAGAGGACAGCAATGAGAATGACCAGAGGTCCAGAAAACATGACCCGTGAGGAAAGATGGAATGAATTAACTAAAGGAGAAAAGCTAATGAGGGATGTAAATCCAGTAGGTAAACATAAAACATATTAGGCAGTTGCACAGGGATAAAAAGTTGGTTTTCAGGTCCAAAGTGAGGAAAAAAAGCGCAACAAACCAGTGGCCAAAAATTACCGTAGCAAAGATCTAGGAAAACCACTGTGACAACATTCATGCAGAGAACAGCCACTGCCAGCCATCAAAACACAGGTTGGAGAGTTGTCCTGTCAGGAACAATAAGATGCATAGAGAGAGCTGAAGATGCCTGAGGGCCCCTTCCTACCTCATGGCTCCTCAGGGCAGTAAACTCTGGGTTTACCTGTCTAACCTAGAATAAACCAATAAAGGGTATCAACTCCTCCTATATTATCAAAACATACACAGAACCTTGAAAAAGTGACCAATATGCTCATTGTTAATGAATGTTAAAAAGAAAAGAGGAGTGTGAAGATCAGAAGATATAACTTGTTGATATAACTTTTTCCCTCTGTCTTAAGAATCCTGCTGTTGTTAACACTATCTTGTTCTTGAAGGAAGGTAGAGTCTGATCTTTCGCTTTATTGTCAACAGCAAGACTTTGGAGTGTTTGTCTTCAGCTTCACACTTCTTGAACCACTCTCACGTTCCTACAGTCTTTCCCAGGTGGGACAATGTGTAGAGGGATCATCCATTGGTAGAACAAAAGTGGCAAGAGCTGCAATGAACACCACTTCCATTGATCCTCACACAGAACTTTGCATATTTCTTTCTATATAGTAGTCACCTATAAATATGCTAACTGGCTGAAGCGATGAAAAGCTAAATATTAGTTGTGTTGAGGTGAAGATCAGATTTATCTTGTTTTTCTCATGCACTGCACACTGCCACAGTATG
Organism: Athene noctua; assembly: GCF_965140245.1. NCBI lineage: Eukaryota > Metazoa > Chordata > Aves > Strigiformes > Strigidae > Athene > Athene noctua. The sequence goes on from NC_134038.1 coordinate 90,352,255, forward strand.
AGATTATTCATACTGGAATAATTTTGTAGTTATTTAGTTGAAGAATATCACAAAGCATGTTCTCTAGCCATATCTATAGCACTGCTCATGCTTGGTCATTTGCATCTGTATCACTGTATCTGAATCTGTATCTGGTCATCTTTGTGAAAAAAAGAAAACAGGTTTGTTTTTTTATTTCAATGAATTATGAATCTAGTTTAACAGTTGAGGGGTCTGTAGTTTATCTGAGCTCCAGTCTATTTTCTCTGACACATATAGACCCTATTACCCTGAACAGTAGGATTATCTAGAGCATTTACAAAATCAGCTATTTACCTTCAGCTTACTAAAATCAAGATTTTAATGATCAGCAAACCTTGCAATGTTTAGAGTTTCATTTTAGAAGCTTCACTGAACTTGAACTTAAAATTTTTCTCAAATTATCCAGTACTTGGCTTGACTTCCAGGAAATGATCTAGAATTGCTATTTGCGTATCTACCATTTCTATTAAAACACAGCATTTTTTCAGGTGAGTGAAGCAGAAGAAAAACTGTGATGATTGGAGAAATTTGCTGACTAGAAAGTGGCCAAAGGGAGTTGAGCATTTACACATTTTACTGAATATTGTTCAAGTATAGATATTTGCTACTACGTGCTTTTTAATCCTCTTCTGGCAGATGAAGAGGAGGAGATGAGGAGATATTCAGACTATATATATATATATATATATTTTTTTTTTTTTCCCCCAGGGGAATTTGAATTAAATTATCTTTGTTTCAGCTTGGAAAAGTCTGTTAGCTCCCATTTCATTGTTCTGTGGTACTGATGTAGCCTGCAGTCTGACATTCAAAATATTGTGCAGCACAGACTTTCCCCCAGACAAAAGAGCATGGTTATGCAGTAGCTAGGTAGGGTCTAAACATTGGTATTAAGTATGTAGTTTAAGCTTATTCACACAGAGGGGGAAGACATGTGGGAAAACATCTTCCTTCCTAAATGTCTAGCAGGAAGTCATGCAGGAAGAAAGGATTATATATTGATGAAAGAGAACAAGAGAGCATCTTGGTGGGGAAGGAGGGGGATTGCAGAACAAGAGTAGAATAGCTCTAGATCTAGATCTCTGCACACTCTCTCTGAGGAGAACAGCTCTGGTGCTGGCATGATCTGCAGTGAAGTGCTCCAGTGAGGTGTGCACGGGCATTTCCTGAACTGGTGAAACCTCAGAGGAGTGGAGACACCTGTCAGGAGCCTGCTGCTCACACAACAGTGGCTGATGAGACCTGGGCAGGGCCAGGAGCAACAGCCAAACCCACCTACACCTGTAAAAGAAATTCCTGGGGAGCATCAGCGACCAGGTTGTGGCATGTCAGCCAGAGCGTGGCAGTGGCAGTTCATGCAGAAGGGTGTTCAGGAAGGGTGCTGCAGCCCTGCCAGCTCGACCAGGGAGCAACAGTATCCACCCGGCAGAAAGCCATGTTCTCTCCAAGCTCTGCACCCACCACGACTGACGCTGGTGCTCAGGCAGCTGCGGTGGGAACACGCTGCCACCCCGGTGCCAGGCTGCAGGGTGGGCCCTGCTCTTAGGCCAGCACCGGCCGGCAGCAGTGAGCACACCTGTGGGAGCTGCGCCCAGGGAGAGGAACTCCTGCGCTTAGTGACAGCTCTGGGAGGAGCCGAGTAGGTTGAGGAGTGTCAGGGAGCCTGAGAGAGAGAGACACAACTGGAATCACACCCTGCCATCCCTGGGATAGACCTGTCAGGCAGACAGGACACACGGTATGGAGGATCCCTTATCCTCTCTCTATCTGGCAGAACACAATGACTTAAGGGATAGGGAGAAATGGCAACAAGTTCCTGCCCAGCACAGCAGGCCCGTCTCCTCTATGATTATCTCACCTTGTAAAATATGTATGAGGCTCTGCAAGTGAAACCAAACGATGACAAGGATGATGGTTCATCTAGGTTGGAGGTGTGTCCAAGGTTAAGTCAGCCTATATCCCATATCAAAACCACTTCCATAAAGAATAAAAGAAGGGTCATTTTCATAGGATACTCCCTTCTGAAGTGAACAGAAAGCCTAATACGCCAACCTGACCCGGTTCTCAAGGAAGTCTGCTGCCTTCCTGGGGCCCGGGATGAAGATGTGAAAAGAAAGCTTCTTACCCTGGTAAAGCCCTTGTATTATTATCCATTACTGCTTTTTCATGTAGGCAGTGACAAGATTGCAAGAAAAAGTCCAAGGGCAATAAAAAGAGACTTCAAGGACTTGGGACAACTGGTTAAGGGATCAGGAGCACAAGTGATGTTTTCCTTTATCCTTCCAGTTGCAGGGAATTATGTTAGAAGAAACAGGCAGACCCAGTTGACCCTGGCTCCATGACTAGTGTCATCAGCTGAATTTTGGGGGTTTTGATCACAGGATGATCTACACAATGTCAGGCCTGCTAGTGATACATGGGGTACACCTTTCTTAAAGGGGAAAAAGTATCTTTGCACAAGACTTAGCAGGGCTCATTGAAAGAGTTTTAGACTGGATTTGAAGGGAGAAAACCAGGCTCACTAGAAATAAGTCATGAGGTGGTATGCCAATGTCTGAAGGATGGCAAGTTAGCAAGGCCCATCAGTCTGCTCCGCAATGTGCTGAGCTGACTGGAGCACGTTTGAAATGTCTCTACAGTAATGCACACAGCATGAGAAATAAAGAAGAGGAGCTAGAATCTTTGCCCCAGTCCCAGAGCTATGATATCTTGGGCATAAGCAAAATCTGGTGAGTCTTGTGACAGGTGTGCTGTGATGGACGGTTATAGGCCCTACAGGAGGGACAAGCAGGATGGATGCAGCACTGTATGCAAAGGAGGGTTGGATTGTACCTCGCTTGTGGCTGACCATGACACAGTTGAGACCTTCTGGGTAAGGATGAAGGGAAAAGCAAAAAAGCAGACATGCGAGTCTATTATCAACCACCCAACCAGGATGACAACACTGATCAATTTAAGGAATTCAGGGTCAGCTGTCCTTGTCCAGACATTGACTGGGAATATACAGTGGACACAGACAGTTCCAGGAAATTCCTGAATCACATTGAAGATGACTTCTTAGCACAGGTACTAAGGGAGGTGTCTAGGAAAGGTGCCCTCCCAGATTTTTTGCTTGTAAACAGAGAGGGTCTTGTGGGCGACATGGTGATTGGTGGCTGTCTTGGTCACAGTGACCACAAAGTAGTTGAGTTTCAAAATATTGATTATAGGAGGAAAACTGTCAGAAAAACTGGATGTAAGGAGAGCAGACTTCAGGCTGCTGAAGGAGCTAGTTAGTGAGGTCCCCTGGAAGTCTGCTTTTGAAGGTATTGGGTTCCGTGGAAGCTGGTAACTTTTTAAGAGCCATCACTTAAGAGAGAGGGAGAAGCAGGCAATTCCAACGTGTTGGAAGTCAAGCAAGTGGTGCAGAAGGCCAGCTGGGATGAGCAGAGATGTTCTAGAACTTAAGCAGAAAAGGAAAGTGTATGGACAATGGAAGCAAGGACAGTAGAGACTGGAGGGCTAAAGAGATGCTGTTTGCCACTATAGGGAGAAAATTCACGCAGCCAAAGCTCAGTTATTCAAGCTGGCCAGCACTGTGAAGGACAACAAAAAGGGCTTTATAAAATATATTAGCAGCACAAGGAGGATTAGAGATAACATTGGTCTGTTAATTGATGAAGTCAGTCACCTCACAAATAGGGACGTAGAGAAAGCAGAAACATTTAATGCCACCTTCACCTCTGCCGTTAACACTGACAATGGGTCCTGGGGCCCCCAGAGCCCTGTGCTGGAACACCATGACTGAGGGGATGATAAACTCACGTCTGACCCTGAACTTGTTCAAGACTTGCTGCTCCAGCTAGATGCACACAAGTCTATGAGGTCCAGTGGGATTCATCCCAGGGTACTGAAGGAGCTGGCTGATGTTATCACAGGAACTTTCTCCACTATTTTTTAACTGTCTTGGAAGTCTGGAGAGGTCTCACTCAACTGGAAGCTGGCAAATGTTGTACCAATTTTCAAGAAAGGTAAGAAGGTAGATTCAGGTAATTACAGGCCTGGCAGTCTCACTTCAGTGTCTGGTAAAATTATGGAGAAGTATATTCTGGCAGTTACTGAAAAACACTTGAGAGATAATTCAGTCATTGGTTGTAGCCAGCACAAGTTCATGAGGGGAAAGGCCTGCTTAACTAACTTGATTTCCTTTTACAACATAGTTATCCATCTAGTTGACCAAGGGAAGACAGTAGATGTGGGGTTTTAGAATTTTAGGAAAGCTTTTGATATTCTCTCTCATAATATCCTTCTGGACAAAATGTCCAGCACACAGCTAGACAAGTCCATAATATGTTGGGTGAGCAATTGGATGATGAGTCAGGCTCTAAGAGTTAAAGTAAATGGGATTATATCAGGCTGGCAGCCAGTCACCAGTGGGGTTCCCCGGGGCTAATTTTAAGGCCAGTACTCCTTAATGTTTTTATAAATGATCTGGATGCAGGAATCAAATGTACATTAAGTAAGTTTGCCAATGATACTAATGTAGGAGGAGTGTGAACTCCCTCAAGGGTAAAGAGGTCTTATAGAGAAATCTGGATAGACTAGGGAGCTAGGCAATCACCAGTCATATGAAATCTAACAAGATCTAGTGCTGGATTCTTCACCTGGGACTGGGTAATCCTGGTTATACATACAAACTAGGGGACAGGAGGCTGGAGAGTAGCTCCGTGGAAAGAGATCATAGTAAGTTGAATATGAATGCACAACAGTGTGCCCTGGCATCCAAAAGGGCCAGCTGTTTCCAGGGTGTATCAAGCACAGCCAGCCAAGGGAGGTGATTGTCCCACTCTACACTGCACTGGTGCAGCCCCACCTCGAGTACTGTGCGCAGTTTTAGGTGTCTCAGTACATAAGGACATCAAACTATTAGAGTGTGTCCAGATGTCACCTGGCTTCTTCAGCTTATAGGAGTCTAAGTAGGGACCTCACTGCAGTCTACAACTTCCTCAAGAGGGGCAGGGGAGGGGGAGGTGCTGATGTCCTCTCTCTGGTGACCAGCAACAAGATATGAGGAAATGGAACGAAGCTGCATCAGGGCAAATTCAGATTGGACATTAGGAAGAGGTTCTCCACTGAGAGGATTTTTTTTTCCATATCTTAAGAGATCATAGTAGATGCAAGCAGAGAGGGAAACCATAACATCCAGATAGAGAAGTAAATTGACTGTGAGGGTCAGACAATAGCCAAATTCTTCTACAGCTCTTTATTGCTATTGCTAGGGTAATGGATTCTGTGCTCCAGGGGCAACACACTGCAGATCTGGGGCACCGAGGTGATAGCCATCTTATTGAGAAAGCCGGCTGTGTTAGACTGTGCCCTCACAGTGAGAGAGAATGTCTGTTTTGTTCTCCTTATTTTGGCACTTTCCTACCAGTACAAGACACAGTCTAAAAACAGCTACCATGCTTGAATATTTGAAAATCTTTTTGTTGTGGGGCTAATGCATCTCTTTTTTTTCCCCACCTATACTGTACATCCATTTTTGGGATGGGCATAAGTATTTGTCTGTGGTGACATTTAGCAGAGAAACACAATCCTGAAAAAAAAATGAAGATTTTATTCAGGAATGAATTTTGAGACTGAACAGCTCATTATCTAACCCTCTTTCCTGAGCCATAGACAGCTATTCTGTCTTTGGAATTCACATACTTTAAAAGAGAAAAAGGGCATTCAGTGTGTGAGTGTACACAGAGCAAAAAACCTGGGATCTTTCTATTGATGCATGCACATCTTGTTTAGTTGGTGTTAGAGATGCCATGCCCTGGTCGATGGGTCCCCTGCCACTGTCTAGTGAAGCACAACCACAAGAGATTAGTTGCCCTCCTTTCAGAGATGCTGTCTGGGTTAGCTGATACAGTTCAGTACTGGTTCTCTTCAGAAAATTCTGCTGAATGCCCCCAGATGTAAATTTTGCACACTAAGTTCACACAATTAAACATGCAAGTTTAAGAACTACCAACATGAAGGTGCATAGTACTACCTATTACCCTTTTTTCTGATCAGTTCAAAGTAATACAGTAAATAATTATGGGGCTTTTATTGTTCTTTCGGCTGAACCAGAACTTCAGGGAAGAAAAAAAAAAAATCCAGACTTGCTCAAAACACTTCAAGTGAAGAAAAAAAAAAACTTTTTAGTTTTAATTTCATCTCCTCTTGTAGAGTAATATTTGCTAAATTTTAATGTGAAAATTTTGAAGTGCAAAATGAAAATATATTTTAGCCCTTTTTTGTTGTTACAAAATATTTTTGACTGGAAGTATCCTGTGAAGACAGGCTGAGAGAGTTGAGGGTTGTTAATCTTAGAGAAAAGAGGGCTCCAGGGAGACCTTATAGCAGCTTTCCAGTACATAAATAGGGCAGAAGAAAGCCAGAGGGGGACTTTTCACGTGGGCATGTAGTGATAGGACAAGGGGTAATGGTTTTAAACTGAAAGGTGGTAGACTTTGACTACATATAAGGAAGAACTTCTCTCATGTGAGGGTGGTGAGACATGGGAACAGATTTCCCAGAGAAGCTGTGGCTGCCCCCTCCCTGGAAGCGTTCAAGGCCAGGTTGGACGGGGCTTTGAGCAACCTGGTCTAGTGGAAGGTGTCCCTGCCCATGGCGGGGGGGTGGAGCTAGATGATCTATAAGGTTTCTTCCAACACAAACCATTCTATGATTAATGATACTTCACTAGTTTTGTGGATGATTTTGGCCAGTCTGAGATACCATGTTCTCAGTGAGTAAAATACTTTATGAAATAATTGCATATACTTTTCCATGTTATCTAATTTGCTGTAGAGTATCTTGTAAAGAGTGATATTAAATCAGTTCAAGAACAAGTTAAGAAAACACTTACCTTAAGAGACAGAAGCTAAACTTAACACAAACTTTATTTTATATGCATAATTCCAGCTTTATGCCAAGAGACTAAATATCATAGAGTATATTGCTCTGAAATTTTGGTTTGAAGGGAATAATTTGCACATTACTTGAATTTTGTGGGTTCATCCCAAACAATCAATCACACAGTATTTATATAAAGTTAGGCTTTCTCAGTCTTGAACAGTTGGGACACAAAATTTCAGTCTATTTTTTCCATGTTGCTTTGAAGAGTGCAGTGCTACATCTGGCAAAAGTTTTCATGTTCAATGTAAATTAATGCTATTATAACAAAGGGAATAATGATAGTCTTTTTCACTAAGGATGATTTATAGGTTTCTCAGTTATTTGGAAAATTGAATTGGAGCATACACTACAGAGTTTTCTTTTTTGTGTATCCCAGCTTAAGTGAAAGATGGTAGTCAAAGGCAGACTTCAGATAATTGATTTGTAACTAAGATTTCTAGAGGCAGGATTTTAATGAATTATTAAATTTGCCATCAATTCCAAGAGAGCTTCCATAGCAGAGGAATGACTGGATGTCCATATACATTTATATTTGCCATATACCAGGTGAGCTTTAGCAATCTATTCAAACAGAAAACACTGCATTTCTAAAAATGATATTGCTAAAGAGTTTCAGAGCATTATTGTTAGTAATAAAATACAAATAAATTTTTATTTTTTACTTTTTATTTCTTAGAATAAGCTTGCCAAGAGTTTGAGAGGAATTTAGGGAACTGAAGTGGTATTTGTTTTGCCAATTATTAGGCCTAGCATAAAGGACACAGCCAGCATAAAGATGAACCAATAACTAAATTGTATTTGATACAAAAGGGTCAGTACATGGGTGAGTGCTGGGGCTACAAACAAGCCAGTCAGATTATACATAATTGACATCAACCCCACAGACCCCCAACAACAACACCGCACAACCAACAACAGGTAGAATAAATGGTGAAATGCAGTTTCCCATAGAAAGGACGGGAGACAACCGAGTCAACAAGCCAAACACATCAGACCAAGGAAGCCACACACTGAATCTCTACACAGCCCACGTTTACAAAGGCCAGACCTGACTGGAGCCCAGTCCCAGGGAGGCAGGAGGTCCTTCCCCAACAGGAAACTCTACACAGGGCATCTACCTCACAGACAGACACTGCCCCTGCCTGCAAGGGGTCCCAGCTTTTATCCCTAAGTGGGACACCTGACCTTTGGTTACTTAATGCCGACACCTGGGGCTCCTTTACCTCATGGCTCTCCCTGCCAGGCCGGCCGCACCCTGGAGGGAAGCTTAAAGACAAACTCACCCCCCCCCCCGCCCCTTTGTGAAGGGCTGTGGGAATCAACCATATGTTAACATTAATTTGGGGCTTAGGGTTGAAACCCCAGCATTTCATATTTCATAAAATGAGCTGATTCAAATAAAGGTTTAAAATTAAAACTTCTCACAGGTTCCAGAAAGCATCTCTGCCTGAGCGGGAAACCTAGGTAGTGTCAGAAAAAAATATGATCTCTACTGTGTATGAACTAACTTAAGAGGAGAATGTACAACACCTGCTTGAAGGTAGCAATGGGAGTGAGAAATGCTGATGTCTTTATCAAGCCATAAGGTAATAAGTCTGATCACCACTTTTATTTCATTTCAAGATAGCAAAATAATGCAATTCAGATATGGAAAAGTAAAGTGTATTTACTGTCTAAATTCAAATAAGTAGTCTGTACAATAAACCTCGCTGAATATAAGAAACAAATGCAGAAAAGGGGATACTCTCTTAGGCTAGAAAGCATGAAAAGAAATTGATAAAAAGCCCTGAGTTAGACTAGAATATTAATGAGAGTTTGGTAACTTTCCAAAAGTACATATAGGTTTTTTTCAAGAAACTTGCTGTTCAAAAGTGTAGCTTATTAATTGTATCTGCCATTAACTTCTCCATTGTTGGCTTGGAAACCCTGTTTTCGATAGAAAATGCCATGTGATGGAGCCAATAAAAGAAAATACAGAGTTAGGCCTCCTGTAAAGTTGGATCTTTTCTTTAAATGTCTTGTCTTTTTGAATTTGGTCTCTAGTCCTGGGAAGTGCTCAGAATTAATAAGAATACTGAGACCTGCACTGTACTAAGTATTTTGTGAGACAGTGCAGTGTAGATTTGTAGTTTAGGTGGACATTGTAGAGGCCAGGTTAGGATTACTTTACTCTGTAAAAACCAATCTACTCCAAGATGCCAACTGTTCTCTGAGAAAGAGATTGTATTTTGCACGGTGTCTAGGACAATGGCATCCCATGCTCATTTGGTTCCTTCACAACAAGTATATCAAACACTTGATATCAAATTCAATGACTAAAAGTGACAGACCACTAATTCTGCGGATATTTGGTCTGCAGACAGCACTAGACTGTTTGGAAATCACATACCTTTAAACAAAATTGCCCTTCATGCCACTGACTTTCTAAAGCATTAGAAAGGTTTCAACTTTCTACTTTCATAATTCTGTGCTGCTATGTATGGAAAATTGTCTCTAGGGAGGTAGGGCAAATGTGAAGAAAATTATCTTTTTTCAAATGAGAGAAGGATTTCTGCTATTCAGCTGAACTAAAACAACACTGGCCTTTAAACTGCTTGCTTGTTTAACACAAAATACATACATACAGCTTAATAAAAAAATAAATACATAATAATAAAAACATAATACAAAATAAATACATACAGCAAACAGTAGGAACACATCCTCATATCCGATTGTTAAAACAGATCTATGATGCTTCATCCTTGTTTCTCTTTTCCGTCCTTTAAATTAATTAGAATGTAATTACGTATCTCATCACAGAATCATAGAATGGTTTGGGCTGGAAAGGACCTTAAATATCATCCAGTTCCAACACCCCTGCCATGGGCAGGGACACCTTCCACTAGAGCAGGTTGCTCAAAGCCCCGTCCAACCTGGCCTTGAACACTTCCAGGGAGGGGGCAGCCACAGCTTCTCTGGGTAACCTGTGCCAGTGCCTCACCATCCTCACAGTAAAGAATTCTTCCGTACATCTAATTTAAATCTACTTTCTTTGAGTTTAAAGATAATACCCCTTGCCCTATCACTACACTCCCTGACAGAGTCCCTCCCCATCTTTCCTGTAGCCCCCCCCCGTGAAGTACTGGAAGGCTGCTATAAGGTCTCCCCGGAGCCTTCTCTTGTCCAGGCTAAACAACCCCAACTCTCTCAGCCTGTCCTCATAGGTAAGGTGCTCCAGCCCCCTGGTAATCTTCCTGGCCTCCTCTGGACCTTCTTGAGCAGGTCCATGTCCTTCTTATGTTGGGGGCCCAGACCTGGACACAGTATTTCAGGTGGAGTTTGATAAGAGTGGAGTAGAGGAGCAGAATCACCTCCCTTGGCCTACCGGTCATGTTTCTTCCATGACACTAGCACAGAAAACTACTCTCAGTGGCTCTGAGTGATTTGAATCACTTTAATGCAGAAAATCACTTGCTTGAATTTTAAAGACCTTGCTAACTGTCATATGTGAGGACTTTGTAGTAGATGAGGTGGAAAAGAAGCTGATGGCCCTCGCAAGGAGCTTCTTATACTTCACTGCAGAAAATCCTTTTCATACTACTAGTTACCCATATACAGAGATGCTTATAAGAGCTATTTTTAAAACAAAAGTCTTCCAGGACTTAGCAGTGCTTGCTCTTCCCAGTAGACGAGAACTCACACATAACTACACCCGGAAAACTAGATGGGGAAGATTGTGTCCTTCCCATCAGTAGCTTCTCAGCTGAAGCTAGGGTTGCTTCCTTTCCCCATCTGATTTTCCTTGCTCTTCACAGCCTCTGTGGGTTTGACAAGGGATTTTAGCTGCTCTACCAGCTCAAGAATGTCTCTTTATAATCTGAAGTAAGCAGAGGCTTCCATTTTGCTGAAGAGTTAAGGAAACTATGACCTTGGTTTAGATCAGTGTTGCAACTTTCTTTTTCTCAGTACTTTTGGCCACTATGTGTAGCTATGCTTATAACTAAATTAGTCTGTCACTAAGCATGTGATAATGCATATAGATTTAGTAACACAAATAACATAGTTCAGTCCTGTAATGTATTTTTCTATTATCCTCCTGTTTCTAAAATTACAAAGAAAAACTCATAGGCAGAGGAAAAGGCTGCTTGTTTGATTTCTTTCAAAGGAATTCTAAATTTAATTTATTAAAGAAGAATGAAACGGCATTTTTTAGGAAAACACATAACATGATCTAAGTTTACTTAGATCATGTATCTGACTGAGTTTGAAGACAACTAGAAAAAGAACTCAGAGGTCTTAAAATAAGATGCCAATGAAGTTCTATGTAATATTAGCAGTGATAACAGTTGGAAATTGTTGCCCTTCTCAAAAAGAAATCTAGATCAGACAGTTCTCCCCAGGAAGTAGTTATCTACCATGTTAATTTTCAGTAAATTTTTAAAAGCTTCCCAGGGTGATGAAAAATTAATTTGGTTGTTCGAGGGTTTTTTTACAAGTTTTTAAATTTTTCTCTGATGTTTTTTTACCTAGCCGATTTCTGAAGCCTTCAATTTTTTTCTTTGGATAACTTTTTAGTTATCTGCAGCAATGCACAGTATCTTAAGATGTAGCACACTGACTTATCAGTATATGTTTTTTCAGGTCAACAGTCCCTGGAGGGATTTAAGCTTGTTTTCTGTTTTACTTTACTGGAAAGAAAATGTAACATGCATTTAAATTGTCTTTGTTTCCCTTACTTCCCATGTTTACAATTCTCTGCCTTGTTCTTGCACATCATTATGTGAGGAAGAAATCTCATCTCTGTTGCTCACACAGTGTCACAGTAAAATTCACTCAGGAGTAGGGGCTAACCGCATGAGTCATTTGACATCCTAGTTTACACAGCTTCAGAGACACCATTTCTTACTGAAGAGTGTGCCATACGGCATGTCAGGATCCTTTGGTACTTTCTTTTTCGTATTTGCTTCAGCAAGGGCTGTAGGAATCTTCCTACTGTTCTAACCTCATCTTCCCTGCTTACAACAGCTGTCTATGAAAAGTCTAAGCAAACTAGAACTCACAGACAAGTGAAGATATCCCTAGGTTTTCCTTTACTTTTTTTTTTTTTGTGTGTGTATATAACTGGAAGGTCTTTTTCACCTGTTTCAAATATAAGCTCTTGGATGGACTAAAGTCACCTTTCAATCTATAAACTCCAAGACCTCTTTCTATGATTTCTAGATCCAAGACCAAAATCAAAGGAAAAAAACAACAGTGCAGTGTTTGTTTGGACACAGCAGCCACTAATCTGGCCATTCCTGTTTAACTCTCAGAGGTTTCAGTTAGTTATCTAATCTCCTTTAGATTCAACAAAAATATCTTTATTTTCAGTACAAAGGCAGATGAAATATTACTAACATGTTAAAGGATTTCAGTCTAACTTGAGGCCTCTAAGGATTTTCTTCATTGCTTCCCATGGTGTACTTGTACCCAGAGTTCTCTAGACAAAAGACTGCCTCTTAGTCCTTATCAATCTTTAATTCACTTTCAGGATTTAGACCTCCACCAAGGCTATCTATTCTGTTGAAGAAAAAGCATCTTCTACCCAGGTTAATTTTTCAGACAACCTGCTTTGCACCGTACTGTGACAAGGTGATTCACATGTTACTCTTCTATCATGGCTACCTCCTCTCTCTCCTGTTCTTTTTCTAACAACCTTAGAATATGCAATTTTGAACACCATAAAGGCAAGAGCTACTTCACTTAATTTATTGCACTGCTCTCATATACCCATTCACCCTTTCCTGTTCATTAAAGTCTGATATGACAGAAAATTATCAGCCTCTGTCACAGGCAGCCATAAAATCTGTATGCCAGCAGCAGAGAGAGTAAAAGGATTTGTACTGCGTACTTCTTCATCCTGAAAAGCAAACTCTTTCTGAGTTTAATAAAAATGACCCTTCATCGAGGACTAGAAGTTCTGAGTAATGACCTAGCACAGACCATCTTTGCTATTCAAAAATAAATTGGTTCATGCCCTTGAATTTTCTAAGAAGTCTTTTTCTATAAAAGCTTTGCAATAAAATATTTCTGCTTTCCAGTGGGTCAGTTTCACTATCAATAGTCTTCTAATTCAGACTTTTTGAAGTACCAGAGATCATTGAACACCAGCAGTTGCAGCAGTTGTCACAAGATGAAATGGGGTATTCTTGTTACCATATGTTGATGACGGATGTGAAGATATTGACAAGAAACTAAACAACTGCAGACACTCTGTAGCTCTTCAAAAGTCTAGACATCTTGTATTTTCCTTCTCTGTGCCCAGTTCTTAAGAGAAAACTCTGACAGTTTTGGATTGTTTGTCAGTAAAGATGTTCTTACCTCAAGACAGCACTCACAGGTTTATCCTTTAATCTGCAGTCTTATCCTGATACCACCGCTGGCTAACTTATTCATTTGTCATATGACTCGGTGCATCTACTTTTATGTTTTATACCAGATTATGACTCAAATATTTCTAATTGTTTTTAATTTAATTCCTGTGGAGAAAAACAATTCACAAGGAGGTTAAGCGCTCCTTGCTGAACTGGTAGACTTTGTGCAGGATTTGTCCAGTATCTCTGCTGAAAAACAGAGTGCTTTGAGGGGCTATCAAAATGGATGGAAGTCATGAAAGTCCACTGTGCAACTACACAATTGGAGACTGCCTCTGTTAACAGAGCTGAAGCAGCTTTGGGCTTTCTTGAGGAGTAGCTCCTATCTCTTGCACATAGAATTGCATGGCAGAGCACAGGGCAATACATCATATGGAACTGAGATGGATGTAAGCATTTATATATGTGTGTGAGTGTGTGTGTGTGTGCACAGAACATTCATGAAGGGCTGAAATAATCTGGTTTTCAGTAACTGTATATATATAACCTCCTTCACACACAAATTACGCATCTTGAACAGTGGCTTTAAGCACACAACTCTCTCTGTAAAGGTACTAAAGAAATTATGTCAAAGTAATGGCAATAGCCTAGTAATTTGTGAACTTGTCATATGCACAAAATGCATAATCAGAAAATCAAGGTATAAATGAAACAGTGCTAGGAATTTGGTATAGAAGACTGGCATTTTTATAACCATAGATATTAAACACAAACCAGATGGATGCAAGCATAGGTCCCATAACTAAACCATTGGGAGTGTAAATTTAAAATACTGAATTACTGTGAGAGACTGAAATGTGCTCTTGGGATCATATCTAACCCTTCCCCGACATTGGATCAGGACAATTACTAAATGCTTGGTTGTTTGGAGTTTATTTTGGAGTGAATGAACTGTATTTCTTTAACGTGTTTTTTTTTGCATCAAGTTTCCATGGTTTCTGTAGAACTGGCGTTCCCTCTTATTTTATCAGACATGTTGAGATCTAACTTCATGTCATTGCCCCCCACACACCTGCATTACCAAAGGGTTTTAGCTGCCAGAACTCTGCAAGCCTAAGCCTTTTAGGGTATGTACCATCCAGCACTATAGGATAGTACACGCACACTGGAGACAGGGCCCTGATCACAGCTGCTGGTACGTCCCTTAATTCAGACAACAAATAATCCTGATTTATGGAGGCCAATCAATGGATTTCAAACCTACTAATCTCCTCATCAATGGATTTCAAACCTACTAATCTTTTTGCATGTGTAGCACCAGTCACTTTACAGTATGAGTTAAAGAAGTGGTCATATGACTTTTCCATTGGAATAACAACAGTCACCCGCAGACGTGAACGGACTGGAAGAGAAAACTCAAGTTAGTAACTTTCCATCTCACATTAACTGTAGGTTATACCCCTATTCTAAAGACTTTTCTGAAAAACTGAATTGAAGTGACTTGACGTCATCCAAAACAGCTGCTTTTTTGCCACGATGCAACCTCAGGTTGTCATTAAATGATGACCTGTCAGTTTTTCTGCCTTGGTTCTATACTTCTCATTCAACTGTAATGAGACATACCCTTTTTCAAGCTTTAATGGCTAGACAGCTGGACTGACTAGATCATTTTTCTGCTAGAATAAAATGTTACTGCAACTCTCACACAGAAAAATACTGAATATTATTACGGCAGAAAACTGAATATGATAAGCTGGAAAAGTTAAGAACATTCTAAACTTCAGAATATAAAATGACCACGTGATCTAAAGTGAGAGAAGCAAGGGTATTGTTGAAACTGCTCTGTTTAGGAGCGTACAGAGAGTGAAGAAGAGCATATAGTTAGAAGTATTTCCTCTGCTGTCTTTGTGTACAAAGGTCATGAACAAAGGAAAAGGCCATGTGAAGAGCTTAATTTTTGGCATAGAACAAACCAAGGAAGTCACAAATGCAGGATTATTGTTTTCTAGTTTGCTGATCTGGATGTATGGCAACGTTTAATTTGTAGTTAAGCTTGCATGCCTCTGTCTTTTGGAGAGGTATTTGGAGAGGGATATCAGCACTTAGGAGATTTTGGAGTCATTTGAACAAAGTGCTTCATATTAGTCTGAACAGACAAGCACATAAATCTACAGGCAAGTAAAAGAAGATTGATTATTTGGGAAGTATGGAATGGGGGAGAAAAGACTAGGACAAGGATGGTGATTGTTGCATTGACTGCAAATTAAGGATCTCCATGATCACAACCGTGTTTGACTGAAATAGAAATGAGATCAGATTTAAACATTTTAAGTGCTTAAAGCCTCTGCACTCCTCATGCTATGTTAATGGAAAAGATTCCACTTCTGCACATTTACAGCATCTTCAAGTAAGTGCAAGTGTATCATTTTCCAGCAGAATATACATTTTCGTGTTTTTCATTAGCCAGATTGGCTAAAGATTTTCTCCAGTGTCCTAACAGACACAAGGAAAAGAGGCAAGTTACTGAGACTAATCCTCTCAACACTGAAGCTCCCTGACTTAAAAACTGCTTTCACATCAAACGAAAAAGATTAAAAATAAATTACAAAGATTACAAGACAATCAGCACTCCAAAATAAAAGGCTAGATGAAAATGTATTAGACCAGTTTTCCAGTGACCAGTGTTTTCATCTGCATGTCACAGGTGGGTTGAAAGCTGCTTGGACTGATGGTCTCAAAATGTAGTGAACAATGTACTCAACACTGGGCAACAGTCCAGCTGATAGCTGAGAACAAATGGAGTACCCTGGGGTCTTTGCTGGGAATGATTTAGAGGAATGTTGGCAGACATGAGTATTGGGCCAACAGAAAATTTATGAGGGTGAACAAGAAGTACCAAGCTCTTTGCATGGGATGGAATAGCCACATGCATCCCTACACAACAGGCACTTGACTGCCTGAATAGCAGCTTTGCTGAAAAGGACCACAAAGGTGTTATGCTGAATGTCAACCTGAATATAAGCCAGAAGTGTAATATTGTTGTAAATGGGACAAAGCAGGTGCCCAACTGCTTTAGGAGAAGCACAGCTGACCGATTGAAATAGGTTATTATCCCACTCTACCTGGTATGGGTGAGGCTGTACTTGGAACAGTGTTGAACTTTGGGCCCCTACAGTTCAAAACGTATGTCAAGAAACTGAAGATGGTTCATCAAAGGGCTGTCATGATGGACAGGAACTTAGGTTACATACCCAAGCCACAATCTGTGACTGCTCCTTTTTATATTCCCTGGCATTACCAAGAAGAACTTGGCCCTATAACCTTTGTACCTTCTCTTTCATTAGTTATTAGATTAGATTCATCTGTTATTATATCACCCCTTAGCCTACTTCTCAACAACCTTTACCAGTCCAGCTCCCTCTGCTTCTCTTGCAGTGCATGTAACCAAGTCTTGGGGGATTCAGACTAGGAAAAACTTTTTAACTAGAAAAACAACGCAGAACAAGAACAGGTGTCCTGGTTCAGCTAGGATAGGGTTAAGTTTCCCCAGCAGAGATGGGGAAGGGATCTCCAGCCAGGTTATTCATACCATGCTGACGTCAGGTCTGGCGCAGCAGCACGGGAAGCTTTTTCCTTTGTGGCTTTGGTCGTGGGAAGCACGGGGCTGTCTGTATCGATTGCAGTATTTCTCTGTATATCTATTGTCTTGTTTACTGTTATTGCTGCTTATTGTTGTTATCATTTCTACTGTTGTTGTTCAGATTGTTATTTATCACACTGTTGTATTTAATTTCTTCTCGTTTTAACACGGGGTTTGTGCCCTACTTGTGTCTGAGGGTGGGGGAGGGACAACGGCAATGTGGTCTCCAGTCCCGGCAGGGCTTAAAACCATCACAGCCTTTTTGGCGCACCAACGTGGGGCACAAGAGGGTTGAAATAAGAATCAAAAAGGGACAGACCCTGACCAGAGTGTGTTGGAGCAATCTGTTGGGTGTAATTTTTCTGTTTGTATTTGTACTGTTTGATAAGAAAATGTTTGCAATGCTGGCCCATTTTCTTGTATGGTGGGGCTGGATTATTCCTTATATCCACTGTGTGTTTCCAGTGCTGGTGTTTGTTGTCGGTGGAAAATGTATAAAGGGGCTTGGTTTGTTATACTGGCTATTGACTGCTTATAACGTGTTTGTATCGCTGTGTGTGGGGGCGGGCCGGTACCTGTTTGCTGCCTGGGCTTTTGTTAGGGGTCTCACCCCCTCTATGGGTGAGCCAGGGGAAGAGATCCTCTCGGGTTTTGAGAGTTTCAATTATCCTTGGAGCCTGCAGGCCAGTGTGATTGTGTCACAATGCTTTCTGAATGCCTGTCAGATCTTGTTTTGGGCCATGCGGCACTTCCCTAACAATAGCAGCACCCGGAAACCTGCCCCGAGGTCAGATAATAGTGAGTGGCAAGGGGTGTGGGAAAAGATGGGCAAAGGCCTGAGTCGGTGGGCACCCCCAATGCTTTGGAATTTCACTCCCAAACAAATGCAGAGCCCTGATAAACTGATGGAGTGCTTAGAAAGGGTGTGTTAAGAAGCTGGCAAAACCCAGGAGACACAACTCGCTGCAATGTGTTGGGGACTTGCCCATGCCTACCATGTCCTCTTTAATACCACCCGCTGCCCTCAGTGGGGAGAAAGGGCTACAGAATCTGAGAATGAACTTACTTGTACAGCAGCTGGGCCGGGGGAACAGGCAAAACCAGTCTCAGTCGCCTCCACCAGCACAGCGACTGAGCCAGAGAGCCAGCCAGTGTCGGTATCAGTCGCCCCGATACAGAAAACAAAATATACCAGAAAGTCGGTTCGCAAAGTGGGGGATGGGGATGAGCCAGGCCCAGCTTGGGAACAGGAGGAAGGGCCAGTGGTGATCATCCGATCTCTATCCCTGACTGAGCTGCGACATATGCGGAGAGATTTCGGCCGCCTGAGAGGCGAGCAGATTTGCACCTGGCTGCTCCGATGCTGGGACAATGGAGCCAGTGCTTTTGAGATGGAGGGGAGAGAGGCCAAGCAGCTGGGATCTTTGGCCAAGGACGCTGGCATTGATAGGGAAATAGGGAAACAGACTCAAACCCTCAGCATTTGGAAGCGACTCCTGCTCAGTGTAAGGGAGAGGCAGCCCTACAAGGATGATATCCTATGTCAGCTAAGCAAATGGACCAACATTGAGAAGGGAATTCAGAATCTCAGGGAACTGGCTGTGTTTGAGATGATCTATGGTGATCTGAATGATGAGCAGTCACCCATGGACCCAGATCAGGCCCCTTGCACACACCTGATGTGGCAAAAGTTCCTGAAGAGTGCACCAGAAGCGCACTCAAAAGCATTGGCAATAGTGTCCTGGTGGACAGACACCCACACTCTAACAGTGGATGGAGTGGTTGGCAAGCTCCGGCAATGTGAGGGAAATCTCCCTTCACCTCAACATTCCTGGGTCTCAGCTGTGGAGGAACTGTCTCAGAGGGTCCAGAAAATGGAAGAGGACATGTCCTACATTCCACCTGCACAGGCTGATGTCTCAGCCATTAGAAGTAAACGTTTCCCCACCCAAGAGAAAGGCAGCAGAAGGTACACACCACGAGGCACCCTGTGGTTTTTCCTCCGTGACCATGGAGAAAACATGAGGAGGTGGGACGGACAGCCCACTGCCGCCCTAGCTGCACAAGTAGAGCAGCTGAAAGGGAAGACCATCACGAAAGGGGAGTCCTCCAAGAGGAGCGCAGCTCCAGTGTCCAGTCAGAAATCCCCCAGACAGAATAGAATGGCCAATGTCATGTCTGACCCTCTTGAGGGGACCAATAAATCATTCTTACAAGAAGTGAATGATGATGAGCAGGATTAGAGGGGCCCTGCCTCGAGCCAGGTGGAGGAAAGGGATAATCGGATTTACTGGACAGTGTGGATCCGATGGCCTGGCACATCAGACCCACAAGGGTATAAGGCTTTGGTGGACACTGGCGCTCAGTGCACCCTGATGCCATCGAGCTACAGTGGGGTTGAATCCATCTGCATCTCCGGAGTGACAGGGGGATCCCAACAGCTGACCCTACTGGAAGCTGAAGTGAGCCTGACTGGGAGGGACTGGCATAAGCACCCCATTGTGACTGGCCCAGATGCCCCGTGCATCCTGGGCACAGACTATCTCAGGAGAGGGAACTTCAAAGACCCAAAAGGGTACCGGTGGGCTTTTGGTGTAGCTGCCCTGGAGGAGGTTGAACAGTTGTCCACCTTGCCCGGCCTCTCAGAGGATCCCTCAGTGGTGGGGCGGCTTAAGGTTGAGGAGCAGCGAGTGCCAATTGCTACCAGGACGGTGCACCGGCGGCAGTACCGCACCAACCGAGATTCCCTGGTCCCCATCCATCAGCTGATCCGCCAACTAGAAAGCCAGAAGGTGATCAGCAAAACTCACTCACCCTTCAACAGTCCTATATGGCCAGTGAGAAAGCCTAATGGCGAATGGAGGCTAACTGTGGACTATCGTGGCCTGAATGAAGTTATGCCAGCGATGAGTGCTGCAGTGCCGGACATGCTAGAGCTCCAGTATGAACTGGAGTCGAAGGCAGCCAAGTGGTACGCCACAGTTGACATTGCTAACGCATTCTCCATTCCAATAGCGCCAGAGTGCAGGCCACAGTTTGCGTTCACTTGGAGGGGCATTCAGTACACCTGGAATCGATTGCCCCAGGGGTGGAACCACAGCTCCACCATTTGCCATGGACTGGTCCATACTGCACTGGAGAAAGGTGGGGCTCCAGAACACCTGCAGTACATTGCTTTGTTGTATGGGGGAACACAGCTGAGGAAGTCTTTGAGAAAGGGAAGAAGATAATTGAAATCCTCCTGAAGGCCGGCTTTGCCATTAAGCAAAAGAAAGTTAAAGAGCCTGCAAGGGAAATTAAATTCCTAGGAATAAAATGGCAAGATGGGCGTCGCTACATCCCAATGGAGGTGATAAACAAGATAACAGCCATGGCCCCACCAACCTCTAAAAAGGAGACTCAGTCTTTCCTGGGCGCTGTGGGGTTCTGGAGGATGCACATCCCGAACTACAGCCTGATTGTGAGCCCTCTCTACCATGTAACCCGTAAGAAGAACGATTTTGAATGGGGCCCTAAGAAATAACAATCCTTTGAACAAATTAAGCGGGAGATTGCCCAAGCAGTAGCCCTCGGGCCAGTCTGGGAAGGGCAGGAGGTTAAGAACATGCTCTACACCGCAGCTGGGGAAAATGGCCCTACCTGGAGCCTCTGGCAGAGAGCACCTGGGGGAGCCTGAGGCCGACCTCTGGGCTTTTGGAGCCGGGGATACAAAGGCTCTGAAGCTAATTATACACCAACTGAGAAGGAGATACTGGCAGCGTACGAAGGAGTTTGGGCTGCCTCGGAAGTGATCGGCACTGAAACACAGCTCCTCCTGGCACCCCGACTGCCGGTGCTGGGGTGAATGTTCAAAGGAAAGGCCTCCTCCACGCATCATGCAACTGATGCCACGTGGAGTAAATGATAACACAACGGGCTCGAATAGGGAACCCCAGCCGCCCAGGGATATTAGAGGTGAACACTAACTGGCCAGAGAGCAAAGATTCCGGGATGTCACCAGAGCAGGAGGTGACACGTGCTAAGGAGGCCCCACCATATAACGAGCTGCCGGATGAGGAGAAGCGATATGCCCTGTTCACTGATGGGTCTTGTCGCATTGTGGGAAAACATCAACGGTGGAAGGCTGCTGTATGGAGTCCCACACGACGGGTCACTGAAGCTGCTGAGGGACAGGGTGAATTGAGCCAGTTTGCAGAGGTGAAAGCCGTCCAGCTTGCTTTGGATATTGCTGAGCAGGAAAAGTGGCTGAGGCTCTACCTCCACACTGACTCGTGGGCAGTGGCAAATACCCTGTGGAAATGGCTGCAGCAGTGGAAGCAGAACAACTGGCAACGTAAGGGTAAAACCGTCTGGGCTGCTGAAGTATGGCAGGACATTGCAGCCCGTGTGGAAAACCTCGTTGTGAAGGTGCGCCATGTGGATGCCCATGTACCCAAGAGTCGGGCCACTGACAAACATCGACACATCCAGCAGGCAGACCAAGCTGCTAAGATTAGAGTGGCTCAGGTGGACTTGGACTGGCAGCACAAAGGTGAACTGTTCATAGCCCGGTGGGCCCACGAGACCTCGGGCCACCAAGGTAGAGATGCAACATACAGGTGGGCTCGAGATCAAGGGGTGGACCTCACTATTGACACCATTGCAGAGATCATCCACGGATGTGAGACGTGTGCTGCAATCAAACATGCCAAGCGGGTGAAGCCCCAGCGAAATGGAGAGTGATGGCTGAAATATAGATATGGAGAGGCCTGGCAGATCGACTACATCACACTGCCACAGACCCGCCACAGGAAACGCCACATGCTCACGATGGTGGAAGTAACCACTGGATGGCTGGAAAATTACCCAGCACCCCACGCCACCACCCGGAACACCATCCTGGGCCTTGAAACCCAAGTCCTGTGGTGACACGGCACCCCAGAGAGAATTGAGTCAGACAACGGGACCCACTTCCGAAACAACCTCATAAATGCCTGGGCGGAAGAACACGGCATCGAGTGGGTCTACCATACCCCCTACCACGCACCAGCCTCTGGGAAGATCGAGCGCTACAATGGACTGTTAAAAACCACGTTGAAAGCACTGGGAGGTGGGACCTTCAAAGACTGGGACATGCATCTAGCAAAGGTCACCTGGCTAGTCAACACAAGAGGGTCTGCCAGTCGAGCTGGCCCGGCTCAGTCAAAACCTCCACATGCTGTAGATGGGGATAAAGTCCCTGTGGTGCGCATGAGGAATATATTGGGAAAAATGGTCTGGTTTAGTTCTGCGACAGGCAAAGGTAAATGCAAACCCATCCACGGGACTGCTTTTGCCCAAGGACCTGGGTGTACCTGGTGGGTGATGCAGGACAATGGAGAAGTCCAATGTGTATCACAGGGGTCTTGATTCTGGGTGAGAACATGCCGTGAATTATGCTGTGCCTTTGTAAATTGTTATTTGGTTATTGTTAACTGCTAAATGGCAGCTGGACATGACACAGATGGTATAGAATAAAGGGGTGGACTATGTCCTGGTTCAGCTAGGATAGGGTTAAGTTTCCCCAGCAGGTGGAAGGGATCTCCAGCCAGGTTATTCATACCATGTCCAGCAAGGCAGCGTACGGGAAGCTTTTTCCTTTGTGGCTTTAGTCGGGGAAGCAGGTGCCCAGGCTGGCTGTATTCACTGCGGTATTTCTCTGTATATCTTTTATCTTGTTTACTGTTATTAGTGTTTATTGTTGTTATCATTGCTACTGTTGTTGTTCAGATTGTTATTTATCACACTGTTGTATTAAACCTCTTTTTATTTCAGCCCCAGGGTTTGTGCCTCACTTCCAGCCTGACTGGCTGAGGGTGGGGGAGGGGCAATGGCAACATCATCTCTGGTCCCAGCAGGGCCTAAACCAATACAACAGGTTATCCAGGCAGACTATAGGATCTCCATTCTTGCAAGTTTTCAAGGCTTGGCTAGACAAAGCCACAGCTGATCTAATCCATTGTTGGTGGCAATCCCATTCAAAGCAGAAGCTGAATGAGATGACTTCCAGAAGCCCTGTCCCTATTTCTGTGATTCTGAATAGAAACTTGACTACACAGTTTATTCTTGATTGACTAAGACTCCCACTGATATGTTACTACTTCTTTGAACTTGTTTGTACAAGCACAAAGAATAATCATTTACTTGGTCTACAATCTTTTTTTTTTTGTTAAAGTTACATTACACAGATCTCTCAAGTTCTATACTGCAGAACTAGTCACCTTCTACCATGTGGATTTTCTTTGCTACCTGCAACAGACATCATCACCTTTACTTCAGTCAAACCCAGTGCCAGTTCTCCTCTGTATTCCTACGTATCTTGGGGTAGCATCTGAAGTTTATGATAGTCAGGTCTGCGTTAATATGTCTCTTCATGTTTATATCAGACTTGCTTCAAGGACCAACTTAAAAAAACTACCAGTCCAAATACAGGAACAAACAAGTGTCTCCATATTGCTCATATGTTGATTTACTGGAGCTAGAAAGAATCAAAGAAATGAATCTTCCAATGACATCTGTGAGTAGGATGGACATTGCATTATTTGACCATTTTTGGTGAGTATTCCGATTGTTAGGCAAAATTTGTCTTTGCTAAAGATATCATGCAGGTTAAAATCTCATAGAAGCTTACAAAGTTTAATTGCCTGGTTCCTTTCATATTTCAAAATCAGCATGCTAAAATATTGTCTTCTTACTGTGTTATGGATCTCATATTTTGATTGCACTGAAACACTGGATTTGAGAGCATGTATCAAAAGCTTTCAATCATGCTTCTGCATGAAAATGCAGCAGCATGCTTTACACAGTACTGGCATACTTGGACAACTCTAAGGGACTGATTAAGTGTTAATCTGCTTCTTTGGCTCCTCTTTCTACCCAGCTTCCCACAACCCCTCTTCTCTTTCCACTGACAGCTGTTGAAGTGGTAAATATCATCTCTGTGCTTGACCAACACAGACATGGGATTCAAAGACATCTCAGTCTGCATTTGAGCAAGGGAGTGCCTGTGCTAACTTCTACCTTTCCTTTTCTCCCATAGTGGGCCTATACAGCCTGCTCATGACTTTTCCTGTATCATTATTGAGCTTTTATCTGCTTATTATTGATTCCACTGAACACTTTCTTCTGACTTTCAAAAGCACCTGTCAGAGGATAATTCATTCCTTCAAAATGTTGGAGGCTGTAATCCTATCTGGAAGGTGGGCATAGGGGAGTATCTGGAAACAGAGCATAGTACACATGGGAATTGTGTAGGAGGAAGTCTGTTTTGCCAATTATTAGGCCTAGCATAAAGGACACAGCCAGCATAAAGATGAACCAATAACCAAATTGTATTTGATACAAAAGGGTCAGTACATGGGTGAGTGCTGGGGCTACAAACAAGCCAGTCAGATTATACATAATCAACATCAATCCCACTGACCCCCAACAACAACACCGCACAACCAACAACAGGTGGAATAAATGGTGACATGCAGTTTCCCATAGAAGGGACAGGAGACAACTGAGTCAACAAGCCAAACACATCAGACCAAGGAAGCCACACACTGAATCTCTACACAGCCCACGTTTACAAAGGCCAGACCTGACTGGAGCCCAGTCCCAGGGAGGCAGGAGGTCTTTCCCCAACAGGAAACTCTGCACAGGGCACCCACCTCACAGACAGACAGTACCTCTGCCTGCAAGGGGTCCCAGCTTTTATCCCTAAGTGGGACACCTGACCTTTGGTTACTTAATGCCGACACCTGGGGCTCCTTTACCTCATGGCTCTCCCTGCCAGGCCGGCCGCACCCTGGAGGGAAGCCTAAAGGTAAACACACACTCCCTTTGTGAAGGGCTGTGGGAATCACCCACATGTCAACCTCAATTTGGGGCTTGGGGTTGAAACCCCAGCATTTCAAAGTCTTAATATGGACATTTTAAAAGACAGATCAAAATAATATTTGCTATCATATGATTCCTCATTATGTTAAAAGGGGAGGCTGGTATCACATCTTCATTGATGTTTTATTTCTCTTAAGAGCTGGAGCTCATATTAGTATATCATTGTTATAGGTTCATAGTTTCCTGCAGCCATGGCTGTTTTTCCGTGGTGCTGAAAAGCATGCCAGCCACTTTTGAAAGAAATACTACCTCAGCTTTGGTTTTTAAAATCTAAGAAACAGTTTAGTCAATCTATATTAGGCAATAGTTCTGTTATCTGTGATATAAAAAATTGAAATACTGACATATTTTCAGGCATGAGAGAGCTAGGATCCTTTGAATGATTTTAACATTATATGGTTTGGCTTTTGTTAAATGAGAGCCAGAGGCGTCTTCTACTGCAGAAGTATTTACATACATCTTCTCTCATTTAAAAAAGTGCTCATATAACTTGTTTTACCTTCTAGTCAGAGCACACTAACTGAGTTGCTAAGCTACCATAAATCTACTGCTTCCAGTCATGTACCCTCATCCCACAAATATGAATGGCTAACACACCAAAACAACTTTGCCCCAAGAATGCAGAGCATAAGTAGAAATTTTGAGGTCCGTGATGGCTGTGGGTGGGATAGAAGTGTCCTTTTTTTTTCTTTTGTTATAACCAATGTTGCATTTTTCTAACCACATCCAAAGAAAAATAAAGCATGGAACATTATCTGGATAGCTTCTGGGTAAAGAAAGATAGTAAATGGAAAGATAAATGGGAATGAGAACAGAGATAATGTGGAGAGAAAGAGAGGATCCAGAAGAGGGATGGATAGACAGACAGACAGCTGGAACAAATGGGGCAGTATCCTCTGGAGGTATCTCCTCTCTGCTCTTGCCAGCCTCTCCTGCTCTAGTTCCACCTAAGTAGGGGAAGGGGAGAGAGCCTGTGCCATGGGCACTTACAGTGTGAAGGGGGGTGATGAAGAAAGGGATGCTGAGTGGCTGTTTCCCTAAGATGACTTGAAGATTATGCATTTCTGGCTGCAGGTGTAGAAAAATACCTTGTCTGGAGAGATGCTGCTCTCCCACATCAGTCTTTATATAAATTTTCTCACTGCTCTCACACTGTAGCTATGTCCTTAAGGGTTAAGTATGCAAGTCCTGTCTATGGCAGGAGCTAGTGTATAATGGCCCAAGGATCAGTAACTACATAATAAATCTTTTTTAATCCTGGCTTGCATTATGTCTTGATAGGAAAGTAAATCTCACACTCTCGGCAGCAAGCTATTCTTTCATTGCAAGGATGCTGCTAGCGAATGTTTTCCAAACTGATATATGTGGGATTTCCTGTGCCGCAAGTTATTTTGTTTGTCTTGGATGTTTATGTTTCAGCTTTATGAAGCAATCTGTCTGGGGAAAGGCCCAGAAATAATTGGCTGAGGTTCTTCTTCTGATATAGGTCTTCATAACAAACATTGATCTTCATAGCAAATCCAAGTGTGACAGTAAAATCATGCTTCAACCTGGTGCTGGGATGTTGAATAAAGATAGTTATTATGTGGTGCTTCCACATGCATGCTATATTCCTATATCTCTTTATAGCTGTTTATTTTAAAAACAGCTAGTGCATAGAAGATGAAAAAAGTTTGAGAGGTTGAAGAAAATAGAGTCTTGCATTAGGTACAGACCCCTCCATAACCTTCCTGGTAGTTGATTGGAAATACTCATTCAAACAACTTCCTTGGAAACGTTATTCTCAGGTGTAGTAACTGACTTTTCTATAGCTTCCATAGCTTGAAAATCCACTTATACTTTAGATTTTGTTCAGTATATTTGTTTTTCAATCCTCAATTGCAAAGCCTGAAGAGGAAACAGCAAAACAACTTTTGTCCCTGTCTCTTCATACTGACATTCTTTTCCTCCTTCTTCTCAAGAGCTTTCCCTGGCAGCCTGCACACAAGGTGACTTTCAGCTTATGCCAGGTAAGCATAGGGACATCCCTCCGGATGGACTTTTAGATTTAATGATATCTTTGTGTCATTACCATTGTATGAGCCCCATTTCCTACAGGTTGCAACATTATCTACTGTTGCTTTATCTATTCTAAATACTGATTTTTCTTTTTCTGCCCAACATCCTAATTAAAGGTGACAGGGCTTCTGCAATAAACTCTATCCTCTTTTCCTTCCTGGAAATAAGACAATGAAGAAAACGATTACCTGGGAAAAACTGCTTTCTTTAGGACAATTTATTAAGCCATTTACGACTTTGGTTTCTTGTTCTGGTTTTGATCCTTAGATGATCTCCATTTCTTAAAAATTCTAAGAAGTTTAGAGAGTATAACGCAAACTTGCAACAACAACTCTTGCAAATGGACAACTAAGGCATTGAGAAGTTAACAATGCAAAGGAGATCTGGGAGAGAGAACCAAGAGGAAATAAGTATTGTCTTGCTTCCTTGTCCTTTCTTATTTTGCCAAATATACAAAGCAGAAAAACTTTGTGCCACAGAAGGGACAAGATTAAATCACAGTCTGAAAAATAAAAAGCCATCAGTTCAGCTGCAGGAATTCTGTAAGATTGCTAGGATAGTTCTGTAGGATTGCTAATTAAAAATCAGTATTAAAATACTATTCTGAGAGGTTAAAGAAGGGAAACAAATCTCTGGTAGTCCATCTGCTTTCCTGTAGCTACTGGTAGCTCATGCTGCATCTGAATCTACTGTGCCGTGTGATGTTTCAGAGGCTCAGAATCAGCAGCTCCTCGACTTTCTGCGGCTCCCGAGCCCCATTGGCTGGAAGGCAAAGCAGAGGCGGAGAGTGCCCTGATTATTTTTCTCCTCCACACACCATAAAACAGGCAGCCGGCATGCACTGTCTGACAGCAAGACCGGTGCTTGCAGTTTGAAATTAGTTTCTGCTCTGCAGCAGTCACTTGGGCATTTTATGTTTGCCTCTCTTAATGGAAGGGAACAAAAAAGACTTGCAGCATGCCAGTGAACTAAAGAGGAACTGACCATAGGGGAGAATCTGATGCAAACTTACAGACTGTTGGGACTCTGTGACATAGATCACCAAGGTAAATGTGATGATGATCAGAAACTGCATCTGTGAGAGAGTAAACCAGTATTTCTGAGTTTGAAACCTTATTTTGTAACAGCAGTCAAAGTGTTCTGAACTGCTGCCTGCCTCGGTGCTGGCTTATTTTTCTTCCCAAGCTGAAAAGCCAAAGAAGGTTTTCAAAGGAATACAAAAGGAACAGGAGTTTTAAAAGCAAGAAGCTGAAAGGGAATCTCCATAAGATGAATTTTACCCAGCACCGTGGGACACTCCAGCCTCTCCATTTCTGGAACCACAGCTACGGACTGCACGGAGGTGCCGGTGAGCCCAATGCGAAGGGCCACTCCTCGGGAGGATGCTACGAGCAACTCTTTGTATCCCCTGAAGTGTTTGTGACTCTGGGCATTATCAGCTTGCTGGAGAACGTCTTGGTCATTGTGGCGATAGCCAAGAACAAGAACCTCCATTCGCCCATGTACTTCTTCATCTGTAGCTTGGCAGTGGCTGACATGCTAGTGAGTGTATCTAATGGATCAGAAACTATTGTCATCACGCTGCTAAACAATACAGACACAGACGCACAGAGCTTTACCATAAACATTGACAATGTCATTGACTCAGTGATTTGCAGTTCCTTGCTTGCATCAATTTGCAGTCTCCTCTCAATAGCAGTGGACAGGTACTTTACTATCTTTTACGCCCTCCAGTACCATAATATCATGACGGTGAAGCGCGTAGGGGTCATCATCACATGCATCTGGGCTGCTTGCACAGTCTCAGGCATTTTGTTCATCATTTACTCTGACAGCAGTGTTGTCATCATCTGCCTTATTAGCATGTTCTTCACTATGCTCATTCTCATGGCATCCCTCTATGTCCACATGTTTATGATGGCTCGGATGCATATCAAAAAGATCGCTGTTCTTCCAGGGACTGGCCCTATTCGCCAAGGGGCCAACATGAAAGGGGCCATCACTCTCACCATCCTGATTGGAGTTTTTGTTGTGTGCTGGGCTCCATTTTTCCTGCACCTGATTTTCTACATCTCCTGCCCCTACAACCCCTACTGTGTGTGCTTCATGTCCCACTTTAACTTCTACCTCATCCTCATCATGTGCAATTCCATCATTGATCCACTTATCTATGCATTCCGGAGTCAGGAGCTCAGGAAAACATTCAAGGAGATTATATGCTGCTGTAGCCTGAGAGGGCTTTGTGATTTGCCTGGGAAGTATTAAACCAAGTGGATACGTTATGTGTACAAAACATGCAGCACAGACTTCCAAGCCTTCAGATACAATTTCTCAGCAGAATTTGGTTTAAATCTTTAAGAGTGAGCATCTCTTTCTGTCTCCCCTCCCTTGTATCACATTCACATGTAATTCGTATTTCTGTATAATGTTTGTGATATCTACAGTTGTTTGTAATTCATTTGGCTGGAAAGAGAAGTAGCACTCCATACCAGTTTGTAAGGAAACAAATAAATGTAATGATGGATGTGAAATACTAACAAACATAAGCAGCTGTATGTTCCAACTGCTGACAAAATAAATAATTTTCCTGACTTACAGTACATACTGGCTGATACTGTTCCTTATTCTGTTTAATTATAGCTATCCATTGCATTATATACACCTTAAAATAGAGCATATGCGTCTCTATTAGTGGATTAGTGGTTCTCTGGAATTAGAAAGCAGGTTTTTCATAAAGGTTACTGTAACCAACAAGGTGCATTCGTTCATTTTGAACTCTTTTTCTCCTACTCCACAAGCAGCAATTTCGTTCCTTGTTACAACCCCTCCACACAAACCCAGCACATAGAGTTATTGCCTACAACAGCAAGATTTTTCAAATACGTGCTACACAGACAATCAAATGCTTGGGGTTTGTTTGGGGTTTTTTTAAGATTATGATTGCTGTGTGTCTGAAAGTACCTTTTTGCAAAGTTGAAATTGCTCCCTGGAGTATCAGTTAGCCCTGGATATATTTGCTAGACTGATATCCAGGTAGACGAGCACTGTCCATTCAGTCATGAAGTAGGTACAGTAGTAACAGTGCCAACACCAATGTAAAGATTCAATGTGAGATCTACCTGATGAAGAGGGAACTTCAGTTTGAACATTCAGTCCTTCCTTGTTCTAAGGTGCTGTAGGGGAAAAGGACTCTGTGCTTCAGAAGAAAATACATCCTGACTGGAAACAAGCTGCCCTCTATTCTGAAGTCCAATGTTAGCAGCTGGGATCCACTGCCAGAATCCTCACAGAGGAGTCAAGGCATCTGTTAATTTGGCCTGAGAACCTCACAACATACTGTAGAGCACATGAGCTTTGAGGGGGCAATGCTATCACATGGAAGGGATGCTGACTTAGGAGTCTGGAAACCCATGCTCTGTATCTGGCAGCCCTGGGTGTTACGGCTGATTGAAGCCAGTTCACCTTTTCAGGCATCTAATTGATGTGTTTTCAGCTTCATGCTAAAGCGCCACTTTCTCTCCACAGATTATAATAGGGACCACAGGTCCCTGATTTCAGCACCTTTGGAGGTATTTAAATATAAATGTGAGTACACAGGATTTCATGAAGATGTCCCGTAATGCTTTGACAATATCAGCTTCTATGTAAGGGCACAGAAAAATTTATTTATTTCCAGAAAGTATACAAACATAGTAGAAAATTGCAGAAGACCTGGAAAATTCTGATCTAAAAAATAAAAATTAAATTTAAAGAATAATTTATGTTTTAATTCTTGATGCCTGATTTTACCAAGATGAGTAGTGAATTAGTTGGATGAGCAGTCCTGTTAATTTTCTTGGAAATGGCTTGTTACCTCAAGCTGTCTGTTCCCTTGTTAAAGAAAGACATACAATGAAAAGCTGTTCATGAGAGCCCAATCCTTGCTACCTGGGATTCTCCTACACACAGAAGCTGATCTTTTGGTCGTATTTGGTCCTCTGTCAAAGAGCATGAAGGACTTAAGGTGGGTCTCAGTATCTTTAACTTCAATTTACTTACAAGGAGAGTAAGAAAGTCATTTGACCTTGTGCATCAAATTCTGTTGGGGGAGGCAGCGGGCCTGCTGAATGCCTGACAGAGAAAGAACAGTTTGACCTTGACCAACTTGTTGTGTACCCCTGAGCAGTTGGAAAAGTCTTGGAGGAGTGCTGTGTCAGCCTCAGAAAGGAACTGAAGATAAGGAGAAAGAAGAAAAATAGTGTTTGACAGTTACCCGAACAGTGGGGGATTTTAAGAAAAGTAGCCAATAAAGTAGCAGACAAACAGCCATGTAACCAATGAGAACGGTGTATGGATAAAAGGGTAAAGTATATAAGATAGGGGGGGAGCAATAAAGATGGCTATTCTGCTGCAAAAAATTTGTTGTGTCCGTCTCTACCGTGACAAAAGTCCTTTGGTAGACCAGCAGCAGAGAAAACAGGTCTCCTACACCCTACTCTTGCAATTGGGCCACTCCATCATCCACACTGCTTCCAACACACCCATTACCTTTTCTCAGCTTTAGTAAATTATGTTGCCACATCATAATGGTTGCAGTGCGGACGAAGTTGAAATATATCTACTATGCTAGCTCAACCTATTTTCTTCTGAAAGAAGCTATAAGCCTTTCAATAACATACCTATACCTGGTTCTACTGGGTAGAGAATAAAAGTGCCAAAAAAGGAGGATTAAAGGTCAAGGGAAGAAAAAAAATAATGTATTTAAATTAATAGTCATCCAAAAAATCCAACGGACTTTATCAAATGCCTTTCCCTCTCCCACAAGACATTATGCTAGCTGTGCAAAAATGCTCTGGCAATAGTGCAAGAAATTGTTGATGCCAGTTTGATCAAAACACAAATCTCACTTGATCTTTGTTTTGCCTCACTTTCTTTAGCTATTTCAGGAGTGTAAATTATGAGATTGGGCCCCGGATATTTCATTTGTAGTCCCTGGATGCAGACAGAGACCAGTGGAAAGTGACAGAAGAGCAAGATACTACCTTAGATGCTCTGAACATTACCCTGAAACTCTTTCTCCCCTTAGGCTATACAAGGATCAGACACCTAATTTAAGCACATCTGAATTCTGAAGAGGCTGTGCTGCTGTAAATTACTTCCTGAACTCCCAGTTGATTCTTAAAACTAACAGTCTCACTTCTTTGTCCAACCCAAGGGGAAAAGAAATATCAATTAATCTGCCACAATGGTTTTCTTGTAGTTTCAAAAAATGATGTGTATATCTCTTTTGCGCTTCTCTAGACTAAGACTAGCGAAGACAGTTGTGACCCCATCAAGCTCTAAATATCGTTTAGAAATCTAATTTTTAAAACTAGATCATTCCAGAGTTTTAGCAATGCTGAGTCTGCTTAGCAGCACTTCTGTGTTTATTTAGTAAATCAAAATGTATATACATAGTTTTTATAATGGAGTTTTTAATTAAAGAGGACTTTTTCATTTCATGGTATTATCTTTTAGAGTATAATTTATTGAAATTGCTGTCAAACCTCCTGCATAGATAATTTTTCTATTTCCAGATACTCTGTTCCTTCTGAGTAGCCAAATCAGTTTCTGTTTGCCTATCATTCTAGCAGCTTTCCAGCAGAGAGTCATAGAAATTAGTGTTGTGAAAGATAAATAAGTTCATCTAGCTTAATGGAGAGTGGAGACAGTGCACCATTATTTTCCACACTTGATTTGCTGAAGCTTTGTTCTTCTATTTGAAAATCTTCTAAGAAAATGAGATTTCTTTCTTTAAATATCTGGGACTCATCACTTTAGCACTTAACATTTTAGTCATGTTATGTAACTATGGTACGTTCCTCTATGGCAAGGAAATGGTTTTGTTGCCACTTTACAGGTGTAAGTATTTATACTTTCACTTCTGCTGAAGAAAAGGGGCTAATGGATTTGCTCAGCCTCCTAGAAGGCAGTATTTGCTTGAGCTGGGAATTGACAGTAGTATTCTCCGCCCTTTCCAATAACTGGCTGTAATTTTGTAGCAGGTACCCTTTTTTTCAGGACAAGGCCAGAGTCAAGACACACACCAATATGGTTAACAGTCATGCTCCCAAGTTTATTAGAAAAACAAGTCCTTATATATTCTTGTACATTCTAAAAATAACAGCAAATCCGTATGTTGCTCTTACGCATGCTCATTTCAAAAAATAGTTCCTCTCAGCACTTTCAACAAATACTACTAACCACACGCAGCCAGTAGATAAGTTTCTGCTTTGTTATTTTAAAGAATCCCTTCTTACTTGTTTCTTACTTAACAAACACAAATTCTTTTGCTTTTAGCTGTCATTAATCTAGATGCCATTAATCTTCTAACCCAAATGCATCATTAATTTAGATGTTGTTAATCTTCTAACCAGAATGCTGATGATACTTTTACATTGTCAGTGTATGCAGAAAGCTTGTGATCCAGCATACGCACCCACAATTCCCTCTTTTCTTTTTATTAAGGTCTCCAGGCTATTTACCACACAAGACAGATAACATCTCAACAGAAGACAGCATTCCAATAATCCCGCTATGCATATTGTCTTGCAATTACTAATACTGCCTAAATAAAAATTGAGGGTGATCAGAAAGATTCATACAGCACATACCCTCAAATTCTTCACATCCATGTCCTTGTGCCAGTAACAAAAATCTATAGTTGCTTTATTCTGCAAAACAGCATGCCTTACACTATCTACATCTGTCAACAGATTACTTATTGTATTAGATGTTAAATTGTTTTACACTCCAACAGGCGGAGTGTTCAAGGTGGATAAAGCTTTTGCAGCCCCTACTACTGGGGCTAAGAGAGATGCAGTGACAGTCTCTCCAGGCCACCACAATACCACTTGATCTTGGCAATCTGGGGTGAGTTCATGATGTGCTATGGCCCGTTTTGACCTTTGATGTTTCCCACTTTTCCAACATTGTTTCTGATATTACCACTCATGGTTAACCACCCTCCAACTTCTGGGGATAAATATACCATCCCCACACTCTACAGATTCCACAATACTGTTTTCAATCACTCAGTACAAACACTGAATCTATTTTCCACACACATGTGGCACCATTTGTGGCAACTGAGGCACGGACTCTTCTTGTTCATGCACTGTTCACACAGCGATAACTTCTCACAGTTTAGTACTTTTCCACCGTTCAGTGTTGCAGCTTTCCCTTCAACCTTGGCACAACTCAGCAGTTCCTTATCTATCCTCTGAGGCCTATACTTCATCAAAGCCTAGCTGTTTCTCAGAGGCTGTGTAAGGCTGACAGGCCAATGCCTCCTACATAATATAACACACAAAACTTTTGAAGCAAACGTCTTTCTTCAAGAGGGACATTTTTTAGCTTTGAAGTAGTTTTTGAACAAAGCAAAGGACTCTGAAAAGCACTTAGGAGGCTGTAGTTGGTCTCAGTTGAGTGTATTTTGAATGATGATCCAAGATCCCCTTTACAGCTGAAACATGCTGTCATCTGGAAGCAAGGAGAAATCCACTGATGGACTCACATGTTGTTGAATGTGCAGCAACAACTTCTTCAGTCATGCCTTTAATGGGTAAGCTGAGTACGTGTTATTGATGTCATTCTAAAATGACTTTGTTGTTGTTAAACTGATCCTATTATACAATGTGTTCACTGGGGGCTCCTACCTTCTCAAGCTGAACTCAGGTGAAGAACTTTGGTCCTGATGTTATTTATGATATACTGTATTGCACATAGGATTGAATGAAAATTGCAGTCTCGATCCCTCTGGAAGGAGCTCTCAGAAAATGTACCTTTAGGCATGAGATCTTCACTGTTTGTCCAGAAATTACTTCAAATTTTAAATTAATATTCTGATCCCTTCAATCGTATCTCAAGTATCCTAGGGCTTTCTCTTTGGGAGAAACACTTCTCACACTTATTAAAAGTGGAACTGTGTACCGCTACTACAGATATTCAGTGTCATATAAACCAGGTTATGAATTGACCCTTCTTGGCTTTTTCTGTTGTCCTAGCTGTTTTTCATATTTTTGCCCACTCTGTTCATAAGAGTTTTTCAGATTTGTGGATTTAAAAAAAATCACCCCTTTCAAGTTTGTAATGTAAACGTATTCATCAGTTCTGCTTTTACCCATTTGTTCCCTTGCAAACACTGTTCATTTGTTTCAATTGTTCTCCTTCATGCTTGGTATATTTCTGGACTGTCATCAATCTGAGTTCTCCAAGTCATTCCCTGTCTGTGTGGTGGGCTTGCCTTTGGCCAACAGCTGCTTACTCACTCTCCACCTCAGTAAAATGAGGGGACAAGATAGGAAGAACAGGAATGATAAAGCTCATTAGTCTGGATGAAGACAGGGACATCACTTACCAACTACCATCATAGGTGAAACTGACTTGATTTGGGGACGATGAACTTGATTTATGGCAAATTAAATATTTACTTACTGATTCAGATAGTGGGAAACAAAAAGACAAACACTAAAATAACAACTTACCTCTCTGCCACTTCTTCTCAGCTTCAACTTCACTCCTTTGCTCCCAACTCCTCTGCTTAGTTCCACTGAGGAGTGCGGAGAGATGGGGAATGGGGGGCTGTGGTCCTCCATAACAGCTCCTCTCTGCCGCTCCTTCCTCCTCACGCTGTTCCCCTGCTCCAGCCCAGAGCCTTCCCATGGGCTGCAGTCCTTCAGGAGAAACCTGCCCCGCCGTGGGCTGCAGATTCCCTCACGACATGTCCACAGCTTTGAAGCGTCTCTTGTTTTTTTTTCCCCTGCAATGAACACATCAACCCAGATGTTCCCTGCTTGGGCTCTTTGCTGCTGAACAGCTCTCACTGTAGAGCTACAAAATCTGTTATTAGCTTCTGAATTAATGACTTCAAACATTGTATTGTTGAATCCCATCCTATTTCTATTATTTCAATCCTCAAAATTATCCACTTTCCCTAACTGATTTTCAGATAGCCCTTTCCATGAAAATTGCAGCCAGCCTTTTACCACCAAGATCTAACCCTGGCACATCCCTCTTAACACAGCCCTACAGGACACACAGATCAGGCTGCAGCCTCTGCTGGACTTGTAAGCAGGGATCCATTGTAAATCTTGCATATGTTGTGCCATGCATCAATAAAAAGTAATCTATATAGGTTTCCAGGTGGCAAAAAGAAAAATGAAAATCATATAGATGGGCAATTTGCCATCCCATTTATGAAACAAGCATGTCATAGCTTACTAGAGCTTTATTCTTTGCAAAAAGCAGTGGATGAGTAAACAAACAGAAGTCCAAATACATTTGGAGCCAGTATCAGCAGAGCATAAACAAAACACTTTATTCATGCAATTATCTGCAGCAACCATTTTGAAGTGCAGAGGAATTAAAACATGAAGATAAATTTGCTATAAAAATACATTTTCTTGAGATTACATCTCTGTGTGGTTCTGAGGTTTCTTCTCATGCTAACACAGGTCATGCAGAGTTCAACATATATCCCTCAAGTACACCATAAAAAAAACTCTGCAAGCTTTCTGAAGTTGCGTTCAGTACAGTCTGAAGGCTGATTTATTAATTGGTTCTGCTGTTGAAAGAGGAGACAAAAGAAGGGGTTTGAGTTAAAAAACAACCAAAAAAAGGGACAAAATTAAATTGCTACTCTTGAGGTAATCACTTTCCACACTTTCCCAGTTTTGACTGGGCCAAGGGAGTTTGAAAGCTTTCTGGAAAGCAGGAATTATACAGATATCTGGCACAGATTTAACTGCCTGTGCATAAACCTGCCAAGTTCTGATGGACTAGTGGGTTTTTGCATTAAAGCACTGAAAGTTGTCTTACAGTGTATACCATACATTATCACTGATGCTTCCAATTATCTGAATACACATGAAGCCACAGTAAAACTGGAAAAAAGCCTGGCTCTGCATGAAGACAAACAGAAATAATGCATGTTTGGTAGAAATAAATCTTTGCTTATTATCCTGAAGTTTTTGCCGGGGAGATGAGGTGGATGTCATTGCATTCTTATGATTATTATCTTCAGCTTCACCCATGGAAATGCAATGCTCATAAGTAATATAGATAGCCTAATTTTTCCCTCTAAGACAAAGATGCTGGTTCTCAGTAAGAAATGCCTCCAGGCCAAATAGGATGGTATTCCATGCAATATTAAAGGTGTCGCTGATATAAACTCTTCTTATTTGTGGACTGTGTACTAGTGCACACCAAGACTGCTAAGTTTGGGACTATTCATCGCCTACTAACTGCCCAAGGCAAAGGACTGAGAAAGTGAATCAGTAAGGGGTCAGCCAAAGCAAAAGATGACCCATCTTCACTGCTTTTCAAACAGCTCCTGATTCACAGAAACAGACTCTACAACTCGGAGAGAGTTATAAAGCAGGTATGTTTAGTCTGGCGCCGGGGTGCAAGGGCATTTCTCCACAAAGCTTGCACACCAACAGCAAATTTTACCAGAAACTTATAGAGTGTGGATATACATATTCATTGGATTACATAATACAAATATACATATGCATAAGTAAGGTTGGGTTAGTTCAAAAGGCTGGTGTCAGCAGTTTATCTCTGCGTCCGTGTGTTGTCTCCTGATGGTTGTCTTCGGGGGTCTTTTGGAGGAAGGCTCACAGTTTTTCTCACCTTGTACTTTTCCTCGGAGTATGCGCAGATTCTCTTAGCCAATTTCTTGAATAACAAAAGTGGTTCCCTCTGGTTTACCACCTCTATCATATCTAAAAGCACCAGTATATTAGTTTCTACCACACATATATGGCTATCTAACCATTACAAAGACTAAACTTGTTACAACACATCTGCTTTCTGAGGACATCTTTGGGTTTTATGATGAATATTGTAGTTCTTGGTAAGTTTCCACAGAAAACTGCTTTGTTTTGATGAACACAATAGTCCTCGGTAAGTTTCCACAGAGGAGTCAGGGCAAGAAGGATTATTAAGCAATACTCAGAAATCATTATAAGTTGCTATAAGTGAATAAGTTGCAAAATAGGTGAGCATTTCCTTGTATCACTCCTCTGAGACTTGAAGATCTGCTGGCATATCAGGAATGTAATACCCAATGGCCAGGCTATTCAAGAGAAGTTTAGCTATGGATTTGGACTGTAAATTTAGTTTTGGCCTCATGCAGGATTCATATGTGCAGTTTCCATAATTCCTTCAGGAAATCCCATATTTCTCACTATCTTAGTGGAACCAGGTGACCCAGGCTGTTCCCTTCCCTGAAAGGAGAAGATAGCACTTGGCTGGCTCAGGAGAATGGGACACTGGTAAAGACTCAGAGGTAAAAATCTGAGCAACATCGTTTGACATTAATTCAAGTTATTTGCTAGAGATGGTTTCATGCTCTTACAGGCCTTGTTATGGGCCATGTTTCAAACATATCTTTATACCAATAACATCAGAGGTACTGTCCCAGCAAGACCTTGGTCATTAGTAAGGTATTTGCACTAAAATGAAAGAAGTATGGAATTTTATACATCATAGGCACACCATATGACACATATATTTTTTAGCCAATTTTTACCTAAGTTTTCAGAAGGCTTTACCTACTCCTGAATACCAGCCAGAGAGACTCTGATTCTGGATGCTGCATAGTTAGGATGCTTTATGTATCCAAACATTATGAATACTCAAATATCCTTCAGGTATCCAAATATTGTGGTCACTTCATGAAATCTCAGTCACCTCTGCCACATGTGGTGCCTCAGTTGTCAAATATAGAATTATAAATGACACACCACCTGATACATTCCCGGCTTTAAAGATTCCCTTGATCTCAGCTATTTTAGCTCTGAAAGAAATGTTGTGATTGACTGCATAGAATTGAAATGGTCATGATGCTTTAGACCATATAAATTAACTGCATGTAGATATTGAAAAATAAGACCATGGACACTTACAGGACTAAGAATTTTTTCCTTCAAATAAATGTACTTTTAAAATTTGTCTGTGGGAGTAAAATCAATGAGATTAATAAGATGCTGTTTTACTAAATGAAATTTAGGTAGAAAGAAGCTATTTGAGGCAGGGTGTAGGATTGTTGGCTTAGTTTTAATGAGCCAAATGTTGTTCCCCGAAGAAAAAAACAACTTCTCAGACAGAAAAAGCTGCAAACACATCACAGAACAGTGATATCTTTGTAGTGTCTTACCATAAAATTGAGAGGTATAAGTACTTGCTGAATATTGTACTTCAGACCTAGAATTCTGCTTTTCCATTTTTTTCAAATACCGTGACTAGTGAATTAACCTTGTCCCTAACAATTTAAGGGGGATGTCCATAAAAAGATGCATAGCAGGGAAAAGATAGATAAGGAGCAAACTCTTTCTCCCAATGGAAGCAATAAGGGACACTTCATAGAGCTGATTCAAGCAGGATTCAGAAGATATGACAGAAACTGGCTGTAGACTTAGGGAATTTACTGCCAAAGAGAGCTGTGGATGCTAAAAGTGTACATGGTTTCAGGGAAGGACTGTCCAAATTGTTGGGAGAGAAATGCAATGAGTGTTACTAATGGCACACATCTACTTACAGCTCAGAAAGTCTATGAGCTGTAAATAACTAAAGATGGGAGAAGT
This sequence comes from Athene noctua, assembly GCF_965140245.1. NCBI lineage: Eukaryota > Metazoa > Chordata > Aves > Strigiformes > Strigidae > Athene > Athene noctua. The sequence goes on from NC_134038.1 coordinate 90,391,746, forward strand.
ATTATGGAGCCATGTCATACACACTTACTGCCTTCTTAGCCAGTTTAAAAGCATACTCTTCCTGTCGGTTTCCCAGTTAGAGAAGCATTCTTAACTCAATGAAATGTCACTTCCCATCACCAAAAAAAAAAAAAAAAAAAAAGTCAAAGGTGAGGTGGATGTGTAAAGACACAGACTTGGTTAAAGAATGATGAAAGTGTGAGGACTAATGGATCAAAAATGTAAATTCTGTGGGACTGGAGAGAGACACAGAACACAGTATCCTGACTGTTCCTACCACTCCCCCTTAGGTTACCTACTGCAGTTAAGGATGGTGCCAAATGATGTGGCCAGAGATGTGGCTGGGGGAGGGAACAAAAACAGGCTTCACAATGACCAGGTCATCTCCATCAGCCTTCTTCCCATAGTGCTGAGAATAACCAGCATGGTGAGAAGATTGGCAAGAATGTGGCTTGTGGGGTCTTGGATGGCCACTGCCTGAAGTAGGATAGCTTCATATTAACCCCATATGGACAATGCTATGTCCTGATACAGGACACCAATGGCTATTCTAAGCTGATTTCCTATAGGAATCCACCTGATGTCCTGATAAGGAGCTGCGTGCGAGATGAGGCCAGTGGCCAGTTTGCTTACATATGCCTTAAGATATGCAGGTGTATTTTATGCAGGCATCATAAAATGCATAAACCAACGTGTGCGTATGTACATCTGTGTGTCTCTTTGGCTGGTAACCCCTTCCCCAGCTTCTCCTGGAGGAAGTGCTGAAGCCTGGAAATAACAAGATGCCCAAAACATTGCTGTGGGTTTCCCCTGTGGCTGCCTTCACCCCAGTGAGATCCAGACTCATTGCCACTCCTGCATTTCTCCCTGAATGTCACTGTTCCTAGGGAGAGATAACTTGTGTCCTGGGCTGCTTGACCATCTTGTCTCTTCTTGCTAGACCTCCCAAACTCTAAGTTTATCTCCTTCCTAACTGGAGTATATGCACATCTCCTCTCTCAAGTTGAGTTCTAATCCAAATGAGCTGTCACTTCCCAATAAAGAGTTCACAACTGTGGCAGTACCTTTTTATGTGCTAGAAATATTAAAGGAGTTAGTGACACTTTCTTTCATCTGTATTATCACTGGGCATTTGAGTTTGCAGCCACAGAGATACATTGGGAAGAGCTACCACTCCAAATTTATATATTCAGAAACAACCAGCATAGCCACCTGTCACTGTATTAATCACATTCAGTGAATGTTTCTGATGTATCATTAATCATGGAGCTTGATCTTAAACATAGAAGTCTCGGCTCACCTGCCATTCTCATCCATCTTTTACTTCAATCTTGAGATTGCTATTCAAATGTTGGGATGCTCAAAGGATACAGCTTTAGATGCTCAATGGAAAAGTTTAGTTTATTCGAAACTGTCATTTAGAAGGATGGTCTGAGCTCGGGAAATCCCAAGGAGAGATACTCAGGGAGATGAGCACTTCTTTGTGCATGTGGGTATACAAAGAAAAGCATGGTTTTGAATTTGTCTACTGAGGTACAGCCTTTCCCTCCCACACAGTATTGTGGATATATGAATGCCTCAGGAGACACTGTGAAAATGTGTGTTCATAGGGCCTCAGCTTTCCTGCAGGCACAGAAAGAAGAGATAACATGCATTTACGGCCTGTCTTACCTTTGACCTAAGAAATAAGGCACTAATTTTCTTGTAGAAAATTGTAGTTTACTACAAAATCATTAAAACCATATTTAAGGCAGAGGAGCTCTGAGCTCCTCTTGGGCTATATTTCTTGCCTTCTGTGATTTAGTTTCTTAATCTGAATGTTGTACTCATCATATTTTCTTATCTTCACTCCCCTAAAGAATATCAGTTAAACTTCCTGATTTGCTGTATCTACTGTCTAATGCAAGAATTAAAAATACAGACAAAAAGTATGAAGGGTCTTTGGCATCCCTCCGTTCTGTTGCAGGGCTTTATTGATGACAGGGAAATCTCAGCTGTAACCATTAGTTTCCTAATGATGACAACAGGGACAAGAAAATACTCATTTGCATATGCTTTTCCACTTATTTTCTGGTGTATAGCCATCATACATCTTCTTGTGAAACAGATTTTTTAGCCTCTTTTTTAACAAAGGACCAGCCTCAGAAAGATTGGATGAAATTTAGGGAAAAAAAACAACTAACCCCCAATTCAGCACGATAATATTGCTTATTTAAATCTGACTGCTACTTAGGCTGAAAGTGAACTGGTAGCTGTACAGTAAGTAGTGACCAGATGTCTCCAACTTCAGCTTATAACACTGTTTTGAGGAGAGGATATAATTTATATAATTAGCGGATATAATTGATATAATTTCATGAAGAAAAACTTGAAGGCAACACAAGGAGGTAATACATAGCATATATTTCAAAACAGAGAAAATGTTTTTTTCATGATAGAGGTTTGGACTGCACACATTTTTACATTTGTTTTTTATCTCTTTTTCCTTTTATTAGCTGAGATTCTTAAAAGGCTTTAAATATCCTGGGATCTTCTAATTACAAATACAAAAACAGATCTGAGAGGGAAGCATTTTGTAGGCCAGGTAGCTATACTTTGGAACCCTTGAAGTGTTGAGTAGAAAACCTGCTAAATCTTACCTCATAATTAATTTCTCTAGATATTTTACTTTCACTTGTTCAAAACAGGTATTCTGGAGCATTAATGTGAGTAACAGCAGTTTCAGGGGAAATAAGTGATTTAGAAATGCCAAATATTTTTATGTTAGATGTTAGCTGCAGCATATGATGTACCCGTGGGTAGCTGAACACGAAGAGCTGTGGTTACTGAATCCAGGGACGTAACTTCAGTGCCTGATGAACAGGAGCAGAAGCAGCTCTTTGACCTTAGAACTATAAAAGTCTATAACTTACAAATCCCTCCATCTAACAGACATACACATAACACCTACTAGGAGAAAAAAAAAAAAAAACACAACAAAATCAATCTTGTCTGACACAAAATTTATACGTCAATTTTTTGCAATGCAGTCTCAGCGTTTTAATTACTAAGATACGGTTATGTCAGAGGAAGGCAGGCATTCCTCTATTTTGTGCTAGGTGAAGAATTTCGTTCTGGTAATACTGAACAACTGCATTTCTAGAAGACCTCATTACAAAAATGGTGTATCTTTTGGCTCACATCTTGGATGACATCTCCAGACTCTTCCATCATTTAACTTCTGTTGCTCTCTCCAGGTTCTACATCTGTCAGAAAAAGTGGCCACCTCCTCGGTAGGTAACACTGGAAAGACTGTGTGCTCTTGCTGTGTTTCCTAACTCACAGCAGAAAAGTTCTCAAGTGTGACCCTTGATGTGTGACACAGCTGTAGATATTGTTTTATATGCCACAGACACAGTAGTAGTTTATTGAGTTTGCAGTTTAAGTCAGGGGCTAATTCCTCTTTCAATTATACCTCTGCAATTCAAATCAAATACTGAGAACTAGCAACATTTTTAGCAAAGAAGGTGATTTTTAAAATCAGTTTGAGAAAGAAAATATGTAAAGATTTTTATTTTTTTTTTTGACACAAGGACTATGCTGATTTTAAAGCAATCCTCTCAGAAAAAGTTCCCTCTGAAAATGTGCTCCTTTTGGCAATCTTAGCTGGCATCTCTAAGTGACTGAAAGAAACAGCAATGAATGATTTTCACAGCTTCCTATCCCATGAAGTGTAATACACAGAGCATTTGTCTCTGAAATTGGGTAGGTTTATCAGCTCCTGAGGGACCTTTCTGTAGTTCTTCTAGGCTACTACTATGGTTCAGGGGTCACATAATGCTTTGACATTACCAGTCCAAATAGCTTAAGATGAGCTTCTGAACTTTCCCTTGTTATTGCTTTATACTAGGAAATACAGAGAAAATTTAGTTCCAAAGTGACTTCTAAGATTAAATGGCCTGGAGTTAGTAAGAATTTCAACTTCTGAAAAGGTTGATACATAAATATGCTGAACAATTAGGGGAGTATGAGCAGGGAGACTTTAATCTCTTGTGCTAGGAACAGAGATTCAGTTTAAAGGAATTTACATAGTGTTTCTTGTTAAAAAAGTACTGATATTTAACATGTGCTAATGTTGATAGATACAGAACAATAGAACATTAGAAATAAGCTGAAAAGCAACAACTTTACTAGCTATAGTTTAATGATTGCTTCAAATGAGAACCTGGCTTCTAATTACACTAAAAGTGCACTTCACTGAAATCTGCCCTCAAAATGAATTTTAAGAAAAAGATTATAATGCCACTTGATACAGGAAAATGCCTTTTTTTTTTTTTTTTTTTGGGATGTCATTTGCACTGCTTTATTGGTTAATTCACTTGGCTGTCATTAGCATCCATGTTTTCTTTGTTACTATAGCTGCAGGATTTCAGGGTAGGTGCCTTCCATGCATTTTAGTGTAAAACCTTCACAACATATTCCCAGGTGCTAGCCACAGGAATGTCTGTAGAGCCAGAAGTATAAAAGCAGGAAATACATTTCAGCTCTCAAGCATGTCCTTTATGACTTAGATTTTTTGACCAGAAATTCAGTGCAATTTAGAACTTTTGTTACAACATCCCTATAGAATTGCATTGTTAACTAGAACAAGACTGCAATATATTAAGTATACTGCAATCTTGGATTGTCCTAAAGCATCATCTATTTAAATCTGTTCTCATCCATTTTGAGATATTGAAGTCTCTGAGAATTTTCAATCATATCTTAGCTTGTTTTGCCTGAATACAAACTTTTCATCACTGACCAGCCCCAGAGGAGTGAGAGCTCCACAAAACTTTCCTAGCAATACAGCAGATTCCTTAAATGATCTCACAGAATCATGATGACCTCATTCAAATGATTTAGCAAATTTGTGTTCCATTTCCTTGTCTTTAAAACAAAATTTTAAAATATCAACTTCTCTGCATGTCTGTTGAGAATTTTATGTTATTTGATTTACTTTAAAGAGGAAATATTTAATATGTTAGCTCCTAAATCCTGCAACCATATTGAATCCCACTGTATTAAGTGCATGATAGACAGATGTCATCTCGAAAAGTTTCTAGACTAAATAATACCTAGATCTTTTGGTGAAAGATTCTATACAAACGCAAAGAAGTTGTTATTACAGTTGCTGAAAGAGTAGAAGCTGAATTTCTTTTGTATGTGATATGTTATTGCAATAATTTCCCAGGAAACTGGTTTCTCTGAAAGGTATCTCCCTCTCACCCCTCCTGCTCTGTTTCAGGAATCTCTGGGACTTTGGAGGTGGGAATGCTTTGTTAAAACATTGTCAGGGAAACCCTAAGACTTCTTTTAATTATAAAAGTCAGAATGCTACATCTTTTCATTCCAATGCATTGTGGAAACCGATGAGAAGGAATATTGCTCTCTGCTTCAGTTTTTGAGGAGCATTTGTGCAATACTGGTAGAGGAGCAGTAGTAGGAATATCAATATATATTTAGAGATTAAGAACCTCCTTGTGGAACTCTCTGGTCCACTTCTGGTCCCTTTGAAGTGGACAGGAAATCTGAGCTGGCGTCAGTGAAGTCTGGATTTCACCTCTGACATTTAAATCCCCCTGTTGTTCACATATAGTTACTGGGAATACAGAAAGTGTATTATGAAATGAAAATAACCTTTACACTAAGACTTTTATCCCAATTGCAATATTCTCTGATGACATCCCATCATTTTTTCTTTTCTTGTTAATGTCAGAGTGACCACTTGAAAGACCCCAAAGGTCCAGGTGCTATTTGCACAAGTTTCTACATGATCATAAAAATCAGATTCTAAACACTCATCAGAAAGCTCTACCTTGACCTTCCTTTATCTCTTTTTCTTCACATGGCTTATTCTTCCTCAGTAAGTTAGGCTGTATATTGTTCTTTCCTCAATTATTCTTTCTCTAAAATTGTCTCCCATTTTCCTGTGCATCCCCTCAGAGGTTTTTCCTATAGCTAGAAAGTATGGTGGGATGGGCAGGAGAGAAACATTGCAGCTAGGGGAACATAGGGCTTGGAACTATCATAGGAAGGGAAGGGATATAATACAGCTTATGTGTGATGGAAAGAGGGGAGTGTTGGTTTTGGTTTTTTCAATCTCTTTCCTTAAATGTGCAAACTGTGTTGCAGCTCAAGAAGGTACAGAAAGTTGCTGGAAATGAAAGCAAGTATGGGGAAAAAGTAGGAAGTACTTTGCTCTAAATTCTCTTACTTTAATGCATCTTGTGTAGCAGAGCTCTACGTTCTCTATGCCAAAAGTTCATTGTTTGAAAGTGTGAGAAAGGGACACTGTTTTCAGAGACTGAAAGCTTCTTTAGTGTTTACATGAGTTTCACATAAAGAAAGGAGCAGACAGCATCACTTCAAAGCTCTGTCTGGCTGTTCACACAAGACTGCCCACCACAGTCTACTTGTAAGTGCATAAGCCCAAGTGTGGGGAGAAATTTTCAGCTATAGCTAGATAGTTTTTTTATGAATTCTTGGGGTTTAGTAAAAAAAAAAAAAATATGTTTTTCTCTGTCACATTCTGTAAGTACATTAAAGTTGTTCTGCTTTCACTGTCTCTTATGATTTGAGTTTTATCTGAAGTTTCTGGAAAAAGGATTTCCAGTAATTGCCAGAATAAGGTGTATTTTTCAAAGCAGAGTTTCCTATGACATTGGCAAACAAAACATTAAAAAATGTTTCAGAATTCAAAGCTGATTCTTCAGACAGCAAAAACGAATGTGAAGTATTACAAATGCAGATCCTCTTTGACCAGTTGGGAGGTTCTTTCAAATACTTTCAATAATATTCTTATTTCTAACAGGTGAATTTTAAAATTCTCTTAACATTCTATTAAGAGAATCCTGTGTTCTTGCTATATAATTTAGAACCACTTCTAAAAATATGTGGATTTCTCATGAATGGGCTAAATTCCTGCTTGATTTGAATATGCTGACTTTACTAGTGTTAATTTATTTCAGTCTCTCTATATTGAAAAACAAAGTTATTTTCTATTTTTATTTATAATACTTCTGAAAAAACAGAAAATTGATACTGAAGGAAAATAAATGTAATCCATTAGGTTTTCTACATTAGCTTTTTTATTACTATGACAATATGTAAATAAAGAAAATATTTTAAAGTTGGGCAAAAGATTTGCAGTGAAAATGTAACAGCCCATTTACATGAAGGGGGAAGGGGACAAAACAGGAACTCCCAGACATAAGCCCCAGGGTAGATTACGAGAGTTTGTGGGCTGTTGTGCCAGTGATGACCCTCACCCTGCCATCTCAGTGGAGGCAAGGGATGGAGACATGCAGCACAAGAAAAATGCAAGGGGTATTGATAGGTCAGTAACTGTGGTAACACCTGTGAAAAGTCAGGCTGGACTTAGGACCTCTAAATGCAAAAAGGTGCTGGGGACATCAGCCCATCTGAAGTCCATGTATACCAGTGCACACAGCATGGATAACAAACAGAAGGAGCTTGAAGCCTTGATGAAACAGGAAAATTATTATGTCGTGGCTATCACAGAAACATGGCAGGATGTCGCCCATGACTGGAGTGCACCAGTGGATGGCTACAAGCTCTTTAGGAGGGATAGACAAGGAAGGACAAGTGGTGGGGTGGCTCTGTATGTTAGGGAATGTAATGATTGCTCTGAGCACAAGTATAGTGAAGACAGGGTGGAGTGTCTTTGCATTAGAATCAGGGGAAGGCCAGCAGGGCAGATGTTGTAGTAGGAGTCTACTATAGACCACCCAACCAGGACAGAGAGGTGGATGAAACATTCTATAGGCACTAGGTGAAATCTCACCATTGCTTGCCCTTGTTCTTGTGGGAGACTTCCCAGACATCTGCTGGAAATACAAGACAGCAGAGTGGGACCGGTCCCAGAGATTCCTGGAATGTGTGGGCGATAACTTCCTGACACAACTTGTGAGTGAACCGACCAGAGAAGGCGCCCTGATGGATCTCCTCTTTGTGAACAGAGAAGGACTGGTGGGTGATATGGGGTTGGAGACCAACTTGGGCACAGCAATCATTAAATAATAGAGTTCTCCATTCTTAGAGAGGCCAGAAGAGGCAACAGCAGAACTGACATCCTGGACTTCCAAAGGGCTGACTTTGTCTTGTTTAGGCACCTGCTTGACAGAATCCTTTGGGAGATGGTCCTGAAGGGTATAGGGGTCCAGGAAGGCTGGGTGCTCTTTAAGAAGACAGTCTTAATGGCACAGGAACAGGCTGTCCCCAGGTGCTGTAAGACAAGCCGATGGCAGAGAAGACCACCCTGGCTAAACAGGGAGCTTTGACTGCAACTCGGGGAGAAAAGGAGAGTTTATGGCCTTTGGAAGAAGGGGCTAGCCACACACAGTGATTACAAACGTGTTGTGAGGCTATGCAGGGTGGAAATCAGGAGGTCTAATGCCCAGCTAGAAATTAATCTGACTTCAGCAATCAAGGACAACAAGAAATGTTTCTGTAAGTATGTCAACAGCAAAAGAAAGATCAAGGAGGGCCTCCATCCCCTGCTAGATGCGGGAGGAAACATGGTAACAAGTGATAAGGAGAAGGCTGAGGTGCTTAATGCCTTCTTTGCCTCAGTCTTTAATAACAAGACTAGTTGTACTGAGGGAATCCAGCCTCCTCAGCCAGAAAACAGAGACTGGGAGAGCGACCCCCCTGCAATCCAGGAGGAGACAGTCAGTGACCTGCTGCATCACACAGACACACAGGTCTATGGGACTGGATGGGATACACCCGAGGGTGCTGAAGGAGCTGGCTGGGGTGCTCGCCAGGACACTTTCCATCATTTACCAGCAGTCCTGGCTGACCAGGGAGGTCCTGACAGATTGGAAATTGGCCAGTGTGACACCCATCTATAAGAAGGGTCAGAAGGATGATCCAGAAAATTACAGGCCTGTCAGCTTGACTTAGGTGCCCAGGAAGCTGATGGAGCAGCTCATCCTGAGTGCCATCACACAACACATGCAGGACCACCAGATGCTCAGGCCCAGTCAGCATGGGTTTATGAAAGGCAGGTCCTGCCTGACAAACCTGATCTCCTTATACAACAGGACAACCTGCTTATTGGATGAGGGAAAGGTTGTGAATGTTGTCTGCCTTGACTTTAGTAAGGCCTTTGACACTGTTTCCCACAGCATTCTCCTGGCAAAACTTGCTGCTCATGGCTTGCATGATCACACGCTTTGCTGGGTAAAAAACTGCCTGGATGGCCGGGCCCATAGAGTTGTGGTGAACGGAGTTAAATCCAGTCGGTGGCCGGTCACGAATGGTGTCCCCCTGGGCTCGGTTTTGGGGCCACTCCTGTTTAACATTTCTATTGATCTAGACGAGGGGATTGAGTGCACCCTCAGTCAGTTTGCAGATGACACCCAGTTGGGTGGGAGTGTTGATCTGCTCGAGGGTAGGGAGGCTCTGCAGAGAGACCTGGACAGGCTGGAGCCATGGGCTGAGGCCAACTGGAGGAGTTTCAACAAGGCCAAATGCCGGGGGCTGCCCTTGGGCCACAACAACCCCCAGCAGCGCTACAGGCTTGGGGAGGAGTGGCCGGAGAGCTGCCAGTCAGAGAGGGACCTGGGGTTGTTGATTGACAGCTGGCTGAACAGGAGCCAGCAGTGTGCCCAGGGGGCCAAGAAGGCCAATGGCATCCTGGCTTGTGTCAGCAATAGCGTGGCCAGCAGGGACAGGGAAGGGATCTGAGCCCTGTACTTGTAGGACAAGAGGAAATGAGCTCAAGTTGCGCCAGGGAAGGTTTAGACTGGATATTAGGAAGCATTTCTTTACAGAAGGGGTTGAGTTGTTAGGCGTTGGAATGGGCTGCCCAGAGCAGTGGTGGAGTCCCCATCCCTGGAGGTGTTTAAGAGTCAGGTCGACATAGTGCTGAGGAATATGGTGTAGTTGGGAGCTGTCAGTGTTAGGTTAATGGTTGAACTAGATGATCTTCAAGGTCTTTTCCAGCCTAGATGATTCTGTGATTTCAGGCATTGTTTATTGTGCTTTTAATGTGTAAGGACAAAAGAAATAAGTTTTGTGGAAATAAGTAATTTGCGAGTATGTACAAGAATTAATATTATATGTCAGGTGTCAGTGAAGTGTACTGCAAGAGAAAGACTTCTTATCTTCCCATCAACTGTTTGAACTCTCTTGGCTTTGCTAGCTAATTAATGACAGTTGCAAGTATACATTCTTAGACTTGGCCGTGAGCGACGTGGAAACAACTGCCTACGAAGAGAAGGCATGAGCTGGCTTAAGTGTATTAAAATGGGCTCTAAGATCTACTGCTTTTAAAAGAGAGGTCTACAGTACCACTAAAGAAAAATGTGAACGAGAATGACCCTTTGGAGACAATACTAGGGAATGAAAAGCAAATTCTGTTCTAGACAAGTGTCTCATATGTAAATTTTTACTTATTGCACACTGAATAATCTGAGATCTTTAAATTAAAATGAAAATAAGGATTCCAAAACTTCAAATTATACCCTGAAAATGGATATAGTTCTAGGTAAATGAAATGCAGGCCCAAATATTTTATTGTTATAGCAGCAATAATTCTTTTGTGTCAGTCTCAGATAGGAAAGCTCAGGTGTGTTTCTAGATCTTAGGACCAGACACCAAGGTCTGTCTCCACGTAACTGGGATGTTTGAGTCCTGTTTGTTTTGTGTGCTAATTCGTTTTCTATCTTGCTACAGGTTCACTAACTCACTGTAGAGATTTGACAACTACTTTATATTTAGAACAAAATTCCCAAATATAGAAACTGATTATTGTTCATATTACTTACACAAAGAGAAATCAAGATAGAGTAATGACATTTGAAGTTATTTTTGGTGATCTTAAGCATGTTACAAAAGTTTGATTTAGTCTTCCTAGTCCAAACTCGCCTTTTTGCTGTGTGGGCTTTTTGTTTGGTTTTTTTTTTTCTTTTTGCCTTGCAATCTCATCAGATCCTTCTACCCGGATCTGATCCTATCTATTATTTTCCTGATCCTCCTCTTTGATCAAAGTTTTCCTGTCTATGACTTCCAAATGTCTTTGTATGCTATCTTTCAAGTGATTCTCACTACTAGTTCTCAAATCTACAGACTGACAGCACAGCTGCTCTAAGTTTCATGCATGCTCTCTGAAGCTTTCCTGCATGTGAAAATGTGTTGTTTTGTACTCTAAAAAGACTTATTATTTAATTTATTTCTGAAAAGAGAACAGCATGCAGTAAAGTGACTGGCAATTTGATAACAGCAGCGTTACGCAGAGATCTGGCTGGAGAGACTGGGAGAGGAAGAGATGTTTGAAGAAGAAACTTTGAATCATCTGCTGAATATATTGGAAAGCAATTTAAAGATCAAGACTATGGCAATTAATTAATATTGTGGTGGGTTGACCCTGGCTGGACATCAGGTGCCTGCCAAAACCACTCTATTGCTCCACCTTCTCAGCTGGACAGGGGAGAGAAAATAAAAGACTCATGGATTGAGGTAAGGACAGGGAGAGATCACTCAGCAATTACCATCACAGGAAACTAGATTAGCCAAAGAATTCTTACATTGACAAGTCAGTATGGAAGGTTCAGGTTTTTTACCTGAAGACAGATCACTGGAATAAATTAATATTATGACGTTCTATAAGGCCACCAACTGCATGATAACCTAGTTTTAGGTAGATCTCCATTTTGACACCTTCTATTTCTGCATTCTCCTGTGAAGTGCTTCTGGAAATGATAATGAAATCAAATTGTAATTGGCTAATGTAAGTCTGTAGGAAGAGGGGTCTGTCAAAAGCAGACGTCTAAGGTGCTTGTGCAGGAGCATGTGGTATCATAGTTGTGGTTCCAGTGGTGTCTCTCCAGGTCATGTGTTTCTCATAACAGGGAGCTCTGACAGATGTGATGAAATGTTTATGATGTAAGATCACACATCTGAGTTAGAAATCTCTGCTTTTCTTTCACTTGGTACTGAAAGATTCAATTCTCACTGGTATTGACAGATGAGAAATGACAGTTCTGATAAGGAAACTCTTTGTTTCTTGCAAGCTGAGGGCTGCAAAGCAAGAGTCAGGCATAATGTGTTGCTTTATGTATGTGGTGGTTTGACCCTGACTGGGTTCCAAGTGCCCACCAAAGATACTCTGTCACTCTCCCTCCTCAGCTGGACATGGGGGAGAAAATATAATTAAAAGCTCCTATGTCAAGATAAGGACAGGGAGTGATCATTCACCACTTACTGTCACAGCCAAAACAGACTCAACTTGGGGAATTAATTTAATTTATTACCAGTCAAATCAGGGTAGGGTAATGAGAAATAAAAACTAAATCTTAATTTACCATCCCCCCACCCCTCCTTTTTTCCTGGGCTCAACTTTACTCCCAATTTCCTCTACGTCTTTCCCAAAACGACACAGGGGGATGGGGAATGGGAGTTGTGGTCAGTTCATCACATGTTCCTGCTGCTCCTTTCTCCTCAGGGGAGGACTCCTCACTCTCTTCCCCTGTTCTAGTGGGGGACAGAAGACAGTCCTCCATGAACGTCTCTAACTTGAGTCCTTCCCACAGGCTGCAGCTCTTCATTAACTCCTCCAGCGTGGGTCCTTTCCAAGGGGTGCAGTCTTTCAGAAACAGACTGCTCCAGCGTGGGTCCCCACGGGGTCACAAGTCCTGCCAGAGAACCTGCTCCAGCATGGGCTCCTTTCTCCATGGGTCCACAGGTGCTGCCAGGAGCCTGCTCCAGAACAGGCTCTCCATAGTGTCACAGCCTCCTTTGGGCATTCACCTGCTCTGGTGTGGGGTGCTCCATAGGCTGCAGGTGGATCTCTGATCAACTGTGGACCTCCATGGGCTGCAGGGGGACAGCCCGCCCTTTCACCATGGTCTTCACCATGGGCTGCAGGGGAATCTCTACTCCAGCGCCTGTAGAACCTCCTTCCCCTCCTTCTTCACTGGCCTTGGTGTCTGCAGAGTTGTTTCTCTCACATATTCTTACTCCTCTCTCCTGGCTGCTGTTGTGCAGCAGATTTTTCCCCTTCTGAAGTATGTTATCACAGAGGTGCTACCACCATCACTGATGGGCTCAACCTTGGCCAGCGCTGGGCCCGTCTTGGAGCTTGCTGGCATTGGCCCTGTTGGACACAGGGGAAACTTCTAGTAGTTTCTCACAGAAGTCAGCCATGTAGTCCCGCCACTACCAAAACCTTGCCACGTGATCCCAATACATTCCACCCCTCACCTCTGTGAATCACATATTTAAGAACTATCATTAAAATCCACATTCATCACACAATCTTCGCAAACTTCACTCACATCAACAAAAAGGATTCCCCACACCAAAATGAAAATAACGTCATCACAACACCAAATGAAAGTGAATAATTTACACAGAATCCCCTTCTTGTCCCTTCACCACAATTACAACAGTACAATATCCCCATGGTCATCTGCTCTTTGCTCTCTAGCAATTTTCAGTCCATGTTTTGCCTGTTACCTCTTCCAATTACTATCCTTACCTCAAATTCCTCATGTTGCATGTTGGGTGCCAAAAAGGCCATAGGTGCCCACCAAGCCGCTCTGTCACTCTCCTCCTCAGCAGGATGGGGTGGGGAGAAAATAAGATGGAAAAAACTTGTGGCTCAAGATAAAGGCAGTTTAATAAAGCAAAAGTGAAGGCCACTCAAGGAAGGAAACAAAGGAAAACAAAAGATTTGTTCTCTACTTCCCATCAGCAGGCTATGACCAGCCACTTCCTGGGAAGCAGAGCTTCAGTACGCATAGCATTTGTTCTAGAAGACAAATGTCATAATAATTAATGCCGCCCCAGCTCCACACCCCCACACCCCTTCTTTCTCTTAGCATTTATTACTGAACAGATGTTATATGGTGTGGAATATCCCTTTGGTCTCTTTGGTTCAGCTGTCCTGGCTGTGTCCCCATCCAAGATCTTGCCCACCCCCAGCCTACTGGGTGAGGGGGGGGATGTTGGAGAGACAGCCTTGATGCTGTGCGAGCACTGCTCTGCAGTAACCAAAACACTGGTGCGTTATCAACACCTTTGTAGCTACCAGCACCAAGCACAGCACTGTGAGGGCTGCTGTGAGGAAAATGAACTCCATCTCAGTCAGAACCAATACAAATTCCTAGTGAAAGGAACTAGGAAAATTCCTCGGGAATCCTGAGATACAATACAAATCAGAACCAATACAAATTCCTAGCGAAAGGACTGAGATCAGGACAAGCATTTTAATAAATGTTTGACTGTCACTATCTTAATAATTATCTATCTTAAGTGTTTCAAATAATACTTTGCATTAAGAGAAGCATATCAGTCTGCTGACTTTTTGGGTGTCTGTTTGACTATTTATAATGTCACCCAGAGGTGGGGCCTATGGCTGTATGATGAAACAAAAATTACAAACTCTGTCAGAAGTTTGAGTGAAGGAGCAAGAATTTAGATACACTTACTGCTTTTTCTAGATGGAAGTCTACATGCTGCTCTGCTCAAACTGCAGGATATTTGGGATGCTCTTTACATGGCCTGTGTCTCCCAGTGAGCTATGTACAGAGCTAAAGAATGACTTTTGGGTTTGGAATTTTGCATCAGAGGCCAAGTACCTTAAAGTAGAGTCATACAGTCCTCTATTGTCTTGAACCCCTAAGAGCCTGCTAAAGTCTGAAAGCCAAAGAATTTAAATATTTACTGTCCACAGCCTGAGGTTCATCAGCTTCCAGATGGGAAAAATTTAACTGAGAATATTTCATCTGCAGTGAAGGAGCAGAAGAATCAGACTAAAAACTCTGTACACAGCAAAGCTTCCCAGATTTGATGAGTGGGAGTGAAATTCTGGAATTATTTAATTTGTAGAAAGTTTTTGGTGATCAGCTTTCGAGTTCAGACATATTGTGTCAGATGAACCAAAAAGTGAGTCTTTTCTGTTTCTATCAGAAATAGCGTAGCCAGCAGGACTAGGGAAGTGATCATCCCCCTGTACTTGGCACTGGTGAGGCCACACCTCGAATACTGTGTTCAGTTTTGGGCCCCTCACTACAGAAACGACATTGAATGACTCGAGCATGTCCAGAGAAGGGCAACGGAGCTGGTGCAGGGTCTGGAGCACAGGTCGTAGGAGGAGTGGCTGAGGGAACTGGGAGTGTTTAGTCTGGAGAAGAGGATGCTGAGGAGAGACCTCATCGCCCTCTACAGCTACCCGAAAGCCAGGTGGGTATTGGTCTCTTTTCCCAAGTAGCAAGTGATGGATGAGAGGAAACAGCCTCAAATTGCACCAGGGGAGGTTTAGACTGGATATTAGGAAAAAATTATTCACTGAAAGTATTGTCAAACACTGGAACAGGCTGCCCAGGGCAGTGGTTGAGTCACCATCCCTGGAGGTACTTAAATGACGTTTAGATGTGGTGCTTAGGGACATGGTTTAGTGGTGGAGTTGGCAGTGCTGGATTAACAGTTGAACTTGATGATCTTCAAGGTCTTTTCCAATGATTCTATGATTCTGTGATGTCTTTCTGAACATCACTGATACTTGATAAACAGAAGTTTGTGTGACAGAAAACTACAGTTCTACTGAAAGTGCTAATGTCCCCCAAAAATATGGGCAAAAAGGCAATCCAGAACTTTTGTACCATTTCTCACAACTGGCTTAGCTTCATATAGAATTTAGCTAAACACCCAAGAGGGAGGTGGGGTTAGTTATTCATTGGTAGAAAAGTAAAAGCACTATTTTCTAGACAGGTATTATGTAGTTCATACTCATGCTTTAGACCAAAGGGAAAAACATAATAAAGAGGGCAGCAGCAAAACTTGATAGTGAAATAATAGAGTATCTCTGTATTCGGGGAATAGGACAGCACTGTTTGAAAACTTTAACCGTAATGCACAGTCACAGACATGCATTTAAGACTACTTCATGTAGGGCTGAAACAGCATACCTTGACAAAGCTCCCTTTGGCACAAAATAAAATATACTGCTACTTGGTAGGTATAATCAGATCCCAAAGGAAAGGTTTGCACTGGCACCTCTCTGGACACAGAGGTATCACAAGGTATTTTCTGTAAGATCCCCTGGGACTGGTATGAAGTACCTGAGAAGGCTGTCCTCCAGCTGTGACCAGGACTTCTGGGGGCATCAAGTCTTGCTGCAATAAACTGAAGTAAGGATATACACAGTGTAGGAGACAGCAATTTCAGAGAAATTTTACCTAGGTTCCAGAACATCTTCCCATGAAAGATTAAGAGTAATCATTGAACTAAGAACTTACAGACCTAAACGTAAAATGAAGATAATTTAATGTTCCTGTTTGCTCTACATTTGTGAAAAGATCTATAAATTAATAAAGCTACACTTCTGGCTGACTAGGAAGCAAGAAAAACACCCAGAAGCTATTTCAAGTACAGGGGTTTCTTTTCCAAACATGAGGAGGTCTGAAGTGCTAACGATATAGACCATAGGAGAGAAATAAGAGGATGGGCAAATGGCTGTGGAGAGGCTCTGAAGTCTTTGACAGTACTTTATGGAGACAAATAGGAATCATGAGCACCCTTGGTGCCCCCTACCTGGCAGTGCTCAAGGCCAGGTTGGATGGAGCTTTGAGCAACCTGATTTAGCGGAAGGTGTCCCTGCCCGTGGCAGAGGGCTTGTAACTAGATGATCTTTAAGGTCCCTTCCAACCCAACCTGCTCTATGATTCTGTGATTCCCTTAACACATCTTAACCTTTAAAGAAGCAGCATAGACAGGACTGCTCCAGTGGATTTTTGGTGGGGTTCTCTTGAGGATCTCTTCTACCTGAAATCATTATATTGAACTATTTATGTAGTTCCTGGACTTCTGAAATAGCAAATTTCTTTAAGAGTGAGGACAGAAAAGAGGTTAATTACAGATTTGCCTACAGTTTCCATGTTGATACTTCGTGTACACTTGTGCTTCCTGTTTTTCTGGAGTGCTGAACCTTTTAATTTTAGGATCATTGATGGTACTTTTGCCACCACAGTGCTTGTCTGTCGGTCTTGGTGCAGCCAGGATTGGGGCGGCGTGCAGAAGAATGACAAACTCACACCAGTTTGTTGAAGGGGGGGGGGGGGGGGGGGGGGGGGGCACTGTCAAGAGCAAATGCCGCCACACTGTGTGCATGCTCCCAATTTATTACCACCTGTTTACATAGGTTCATTTTTACTTTTACAATCTACTGACCTTCAGGTTTTGCCTATTTATTGCTTACATGCTCACCACACTCTGCAGGTGGTGTTTTTTACTGCTGTTTTTCACACAACACAGTGTTACATAATGTTGCCTCAGTTTCCCACATCATTCTTCTAACCTCAAGGTCAGTTTACATTTTGCTAACCACCAGTTCTTAATTCCCACACATGTCTCTCTTCAATTCAGGTGAGAAGTGACTATTATGTTAAAACCTTTAATGGCTCCACTCTTATATCTGCTCTCTAATACAATCACTGTCTCTTCTGCATCATCTCTCTTGAACATACACTTACTTTCTGGGAAATGGGATATTCTGGTAGTTGGAATGAGATGGTTTCTCTTATCCCAAGTCTTCCATAGCCATTCCTGTGCCCCTTGCTAGGGATTTTTCTGCCAGTAGTGCTCCAGGTTTTTGCTCATCCACTGGCATGCCCCTTCCTGTATCAGAGCATTAGGTTTGGTGTTCCTATCAGTTAGTGGGTCTCCATTTCTGGAGAAGCTGCTGCTGTGTAAATAGACTTTATACTAATATAACACAATGCTTCTTTCAGTATTTTTTTCTATAAAACTTGCCAACTAGCATGAATGTGGGTAAGAATGTGGAAGGGTTCAAGCATTAAAAAAGCCAAAAAGAGGTATAGCATGGTGATTCCCGGGAATATTTTTTGTACTCTGTTACTGAATGTTCCAGGTCTCACCTGTGGGCTAGATGCAATCTTGATGTGGGAAAATGAAACATCGTGGCAGGGGTCTAGAACTCCTCTCCCATATAGAATGGGAGCAGGCATGAGATTGAGCCTGATATGTAAAGTAAGTATGATTAATGGCTACTATCCTGTGCAATACAGTAAAACAATTTTGTAGCTGTAGATTCAGAAATCAGTTTGGGGATAATTTTGGTCTCTAATTTATCAATAGATCAAGGTTGTGCTTCTGTCCTCTGCTCTTTTTTCTTTCTGGATAATAACTGACCCAGACTTCTTCCCTGAGTATTTCCAAAAGACAGTACTGACCTTGAGGGGCTCATAAAGAGGGTTTATAGCCAGATTTCCCCCACACCTACCAGCCCTGTACAGGAGTAGAAAGGGGATGTGATCGGGATGCTCCAGGTTGGTTTGGACCATTGAGATTTATTGCTAGATAGAGAGCTCCTGCAAATTAGAGCCACCAGGAAGCTGGACTAGACAAAAATTATCAGGGAGCCATAGATTTTCCTTGGAGCATCTCTCTTCCTGCTGGATCTCTAAATTAAGTCTCTTTTCTATACAGGCATTCTAGGCCAAAATGATAATTTTTGTCCCTCCCTTTTTTAGCACAGGAATAGGTCTAGAATGGAAACTGTGAAAACTACACCCAGAAGTATTTAAGGTGAGATGATGACACTTCACAGCCAAGGTAAAAACTGAAAACCATGCACAATGGATTAAACCTCTAGGAGTGAATACTTTATAGCACTAATACTTCCTATCACTCTCTCTCCCTAACCTTCTAGTGCTGCTGAGGTGATAACAGCAATGACTAAAATACAAGGTGTCAAAGCAATATCCTGCTATAATCCACTTGTGGAGGAACCATCAGTCCTGGGCATAAGTAGATGTGACACAGTATAGCAGTCGGCCTGGATTGATGGATATAATGAGAGGCTGATGTATTTCAAAGTGAATCATATCCTGAGATAGATCGTAATGGAAAAGCAGAGAGTTTATGATTAAGCTGTTTTCTGTTGCCTTTCTCTTTATGAGGCTTGTTGTTTGGCTGGTTCTGGATGCAATAAAAAAGACGAAAAAACTCCTCCCTCCCTCTAGAGCTGCCACTTCCCCTGTATTATAGTTCTGAGTACATTCTGTCCATCCAAATAATTTTTTTCTTGTAGAGGAAATTGCTCCTGCTTTCAAAATCTCCCTTTCCAGCTGATCTCTCTCACTCACTTGTCACTATGTGTTGTCTGAGGGCACTGCTGCTCTGACCCTTCATCCTGACCCCAAGGGCAGCTGTGTGCCCACAGACTGCAAATCACTGCTCTGGACTCTGCCTGTAACTCCAGGGCCCAGCCTGTCTCAGCCTTGCCAGCAGATGTATTGCTGGTACAGAGCTCTCCTTGCCATCAGATGTACTGTTTAGCTTGCTTTCTTCGGGATTGTCGTGATTTAACCCCAGCCAGCAACTAAGCCCCACACAGCTGGTTGCCTACCTCCCCTCAGTGGAATGTGGAAGAGAATCTGAAGGGTGAAAGTGAAAAAACTCGTGGGATGAGATAAAGACGAGAGGTAAAGCAAAAGCTATGCGCGTATGCAAAGCAAAACAAGGATTTCGCCACTTCCCATCAGCAGGCAGGTGTGTCCATAAAGGACAAAGTGGGAACCAGCAGTGCAGCAGGTGCGTTCCAGTGACTGTGACCTCTGGATGTTCTTGAATGTGTTAAATTGACTGTGTGAGTTGTACACTGTTACACTGTTACTGTTCTTGGCTCTCTATAGCATCTATCTATGTATACTTCCTAGCTGGCTGAGCTTTTTGCTTACATATAGCCTGTCTCCCTTTCCACCAGCTAATCATCTTGGTGTGATAGGGGTATTTGAATTGGCGCATTTGTTGATATGCATGGCTTATCTCCTGCAGACAGGTAAACACCAACATTTCTGTTGTCTTCATCTTTCACTAGCAGTTAAACCATAGTCAGACTTTTGCAGGTATCTTAAGGCTAGCCTTGCCTTATTACTTTTCAGACAGCTATTTTATTTATTCTTTTAATAGAAAGGAAAGAATCCCTGCCAGGAACATGATGGACAATTTAAAGAATAAAAATGATGGATACAGAGACATTACATAGCTTCTTAAATATAAATAAGAAACTGAATTCTTCATACAGGTCCACTTGAGATATCAATCAGATTTTCTTCCCTCTTAAAGTCAGTGCAATCTGAGAGATTGCAAAAGCTATCAGAAAATGAGACATGCTTTTGTGATTAAGTTTGCTGCAACCCTACAGGCATGATTTCACACTAACTTATCTTGTTACTTCATTTCAATTAATGTGGCCAAATTCATTTATATTATTAGGTTTCACGAGACTGTGTGCAGAAAACAAAAAATGAATTAAAACCAGAAAGTTTCATGATATTCCTTTTTTTGCTTGTCACTTAAAAATATAGCAATTTGTCACTTACACATTTAAATACCTGCCTTTCCATAAAAATACATGCTTAGATTCGCGAAGTCTGCTATTGCAATGTGCATGTAGGAAGGATCATTAAGTCTGATCAGATGTATGGACTCCAGCCAGAGGCAATGAAGCACTCTGACCTACAATAAATTCTGCAAGTATTCTAGGTTTCGATAAACAAATAATTTAAAAAAGCAATAATTTTAACATGTTATTTTAAAAAAATAATTGTTAGATTATTAAAATG
This sequence comes from Athene noctua, assembly GCF_965140245.1. Classification (NCBI taxonomy): domain Eukaryota; kingdom Metazoa; phylum Chordata; class Aves; order Strigiformes; family Strigidae; genus Athene; species Athene noctua. Next base: position 90,412,382 of record NC_134038.1, read on the forward strand.
AGACATGTGTTTCATGAGAAATTAATCAAATACATGCTTAAACTAAAGTATGCATTATTTGTAAAAGCATAGCATAGTCTTCAGTGCTTTGAATTTATGTCTCTTTACTCTGTTCAACCTGCTACTGCATTCTCACAGAGTAAGTTCTATATTTACAAGTTCACCTTGGCCTGCCAAACTGAAAACCAGTACAGAAATCTTTTTCTTTAGGTTTTACACAAAAAAAAAAAAAAAAAAAGGGCTCCTATTTTTCATTACAATGAGAACTCAAAATGAAGGGCATTTACAAGTATTCCTTTTTAGAGGTTTGCTTTTTTAATTTAAAGAGGAAATAAAGAAAATTTTGAAACAACTTAGAAATCAATATAGTCCCAAAATCATGTGCTTCGTGCAGACCAGAGCAGGTAAGTAAGTAAGGTTTTTGTGTTTCCCTTCAGGCAGCCTTGCAGAGCCAGCAGGTCAGACTGGCTGCCTGCCTGTACCACCAGGTACTTTCTGCATGCAGCTTAGTCGGGCTTTTGAATGTGGCTGGATCACTGGGTAACATCTCTTTTTTGAAAAGATACTTTTTCTGTGTTGCTTCATCTGATTGTTATACGGTCCCTTGAGCACAGAATCACATGCTGGCTTGTCCTAGTGGAAGGTCAGGATCTAATAGCAATTTCTGGGAAATGTTTTTGTCTGTGACTCTAAGAGCACTGTGTTTCTCTGTTTACTCCAATGAAAAAGAGCTTAATGCCATCTCATCTGTGGTCCTTCTATGCACTTATGTTGCTTCCACAGGCTTTTGTTTCCTATGACACAAACCTGATTTCTTATTGATTGGATTTGATGTTGAGGAAAAATTACTCACAGCATGTCTTTGTTGCTATTTTATCATAGTCTTCTATAAAATACTTTGAAATAAACAGAGATAAATAGTTGTTTTCTCCCTTTCCATTAGCAAGCCTACCTAGATATTAAATATATACATACAAAAAAACCTTTTAACAGCATCTTCTATTCTCCATCATTCCTGTTTTATAGGCCTATGACATGTCATCCTGTCATCAGTAAATAGGATGATCCAAAATAGTGGAACAGTTCTTTCCCCTGCACAGCACACACAAAAGGCAAACAAATGCTTCATATTGTGCATAGCCTTTTTTAAATTTCCTCCTAGGGGACTTTGTGAAGTGGGATTTCAAACACAGATAAGAGGAGAAGAAACCAGGGCAGAACCTAGACAGTAAGATGTCCATTCAGCTTGCTGCTGTGCAAACTTCTCCCCACCTTTTTGTTGCTCCAGCTATCTTTAGCCCATATGTGGCATCTTACTAAAGGCAGGGAGAAGTGTTGTTGGGAAGGGCATATGTGACAAATGGAGCGAACTGGAAGAAATAACGGTGAGACTATGAAGAAGAAAGTTCAAGTTTTTTCTTCTTTTTTGGTTAAGCCACTGTGACTTGCTTAATTTGGGACAGGAAAGAAGGAATTAACCTGTATGTCAGAAAAGCTTGTGGAGGCTTTGGAAGTTTTTTTGGAGAAATTTATCACTGTAAAGTCAAGCTGTCATTGGCTTAAGTGGGAGAGGGAATTGTGGGATCATGGAATTGAAGGAGAAAAAAAAATATTTAAGAAGCTTGCCACCAACTACCCAATTTTGTGTTTTAAAATAAGAAATTGAAAGATCAAGCTAGCAGTAAATTAATGTTACAAACCAAATAACAGGTATGAAAATGTTCTTCATGTCTGCTATTATTGCTGAGATAAAGCCCAGCTCTAGTGAGAGTTGTGCTAAATGCTCTGCTCTGTAAATCACCCAATCTGGGCTGCTCCCTGCCTCAGCTGTATGTGACCATGATGGGGAACTCTGAGCCTCTGCACAATGCAACAATGGGTATTGAAGGTACAGTGACCTCCAAATTTCTTCCAGGAACAACTAATAGTCAGTAGAAAATATGTCTTCTTGGCTTAAAAAATACTTCCTGTGGTACACAACAAATTGATTTGATACATATTCTGGCCCATTTGAGTTTGGAGGGGTTTTATTATTTGTTTACCTAGATTGCTCTCTTCAGGATCCCTCCCAACTTCCCACACAGACATAATAGCAGTATTGGTTAGAAAATACTCAAATCACATTCTGTTTCGATAGCTTCCAGTTTTCAGATTTCAGCTCTTTACATTTTATGTTTTTTACTTTATTTGAACATTCCCAAAATGTTTCTGTTGGCATGTACAATTTTATGACAAACAACTTGTTTGACTGAACTAAATAACAGTTCCTAACATTCTTTTTGTCTACTGGAGCTCTGTAATGAAACAGTGAATCTGAGTTCTGATATTCTTTCAGCCCTTATCTGTGCTGCTGAAACTGCCAGGAGAGTTTCTGCCACTTTAGATAAAGTTCAGCATACCAATTTTATGTCACTCTCAATAATTCAGTGAATGTTTCTTTCAGAGATGAGGTTTGCGTAAAATCAAGAGTGGTCCCATCGCTTTCAGTCCCCTCATTTCCTTCAGCCAGGGATGTATATTGCTCTTCAGGCTTAACATCTAACAAGGTTTCGTGATTCGCCTTGTGAAATTGTGACACTGTGTGTGTCTGGTAATGCTTGTAGCTTGATTAGTTTTTACTTCTGACTGAACTAATTCTATTTAGCTTCATGTTAATTGAAACTCCACGTAGAGTTCACACGCTTCTAACAGCATTTCTATCTTCATCCTAGATGCCTATCCAAGTATCAATTCCTAGCAGATTTTTCCCCCTCATCTTCAGCTGACCCTGGTAAGAACTAAGCAAAAAAAGGAATTGTACATTTGACACAAATGTCACAAAAGTCAACTGTGTTCACATATACGTATTGAGAAAACATTGACATTATTTAGCTAATATCTGTACAATTGATATCCTGTCAGATGCACCTCACACTACATCTCTCAGATAGGATTTTGGTGTGATAGTTGGATCTTAGCAGACATGTCTATCTTCTGGGAATTGCTACATGTCATAAATTGAAGGGTATTTTTTCAGGAGAGTCTAACTCCAGGCTTTTTAAAAAAAAAAAAAAAAAAAAAAAAAATCTAGCTACCAATAATGTCAAGCTTCTCAGCTTGAACAGGCATTGAAGTTTCAGATATTGTATGTTTCTGTAGCAAGCCTTTAAATGCCAGCTACAGTGTATGAAAATAAAACACATTTCCCTTTGCCATTAGCCCCTGTGAGAGGATAGACAAATCCATTTTTATTCACTCTAGAAATTGTTCTGGTTTTGGAATCACTAGTATCCTATATTTCTTCTCCAAATAGTACATCCTGCTTCCATTTGTTCTGAATTTATTTTCCTCATCTCAGATATTAAGTTTGTTGCAGAATATATGTCCAATAAAATTAGTCTTCCTTTTTCTTTGCTACTTGGATCCTCTGGGAAAAACTGGCTGATGTAGCAGTACTTTGCCGTGAGTTTTCAACATTGTACTTCACTTTTAGCCTTTGCAGTAGCCCTGTAGTCAGCTTACAGAGCAACAGATTCTAGCTCCACATGCCTTGCCATGTGACATGTCACAACTAGAGCATTTACAGACTTTGCTTCTATTAGTTTACTTGGATAAGAGTTCCCCAAGATTATGAGCATGTTTTGATTGATGCTGTAGTTGTTTTCACTACTATCTCTCTACAAAGATTCCCCTCATTTTGGAGGAGTGTCTCTCTGGAAAGGCCTGTTAATCATGACTCCTTGGTCTGATTGAATCACCTCTACTGAAGAAAAAGGAGAGGGTTTTTTTCGTCAGATTTGAGGAACTTCTCTGCAGACTTTGTTTTCTACCCAAGAGTTTGTCTCAGTACTCTAATAAAGTAAAGTAGAAATATCATTTTATAAATAAACCCAAAGGTTATTGCATGGCCCAACTGAACATATTCAGAATCAAATCAAGTGTGATTACATTGCAGTGATCTGGAACTTGGAAATCCATGATGAAATTCAGAAAGGGTAATCTTGAGCCATTACCCACGTGCTTGAATTTAATTTCCAGCCTGTGCTAGAGTGACTGAGAAAGTGAATTGAATGTGTGCTGATCAGTAAGCTAGACAATGTCTTACATCCAAATATCTTCTGTAATAGGGATGGACAACCCAGGAAATTATTTATGAATTAGCACAGCTCTCACTCCCTTCCACCCCATAAAATAGCTCTTAAAATACAGAGCATTTAAAAAAACCAAATTCCCCAACTCCATTTTTAACTACAGAAGTTTCAGTTAAGGCTAAGCAGTTTTGGGTGTTTTCAGAATCAAGCAGGGGGAAAAAAACATGGCTTGTTTTGCCAAGATTTATTTTTTTGTTTGTCTTCTGAGTGACAAACCTCAAGGTCTACTTTTCTTTCTCTCCATCTTTTCACCCTACAGTAGAAAAGTAGGGCAGATGCCTCATGGATCCTGAGATCCCAAAGCAGATTTGGTTTTGTTTGCTTATTTTTTGACTGTGCAGTCTTTTAATAGATCCACAGCTCCCAGTAACTCTTTCTTCAGTCATTAGCCCTAGAAGCATTTTAATTTTTTGTTTTTGTTGAATAAATACCAGAAAGTAACAGCCATGTTTCATTGGTTCTGTTTTGCAGCTTAGTGGTACTAACCACAGAGTTTGGTTTCCTTGTATGTCTGGTGACATGGGATGGTTTAATACAGTCTTGACTTTGACATTTCCACCACCTCTTTTTTATCAGGCTACAAGAGATGACATATCTATGACTCATGGTCACCAAACTGACTGACATGTGCCTGCTGCTGTGTCAGGTCTGTTTTATGCATCTAGAATATTTTGATGTGGATGATCCCCAGATTAGCAGAAACTGTGACTAAGATTGTATTGCAGAGCAGTTACCATCATTGCATCCCCTTGTTATTGCTATGAGCTTTGAGCAGGAAGCGTATTTATCTAATTCTTTGTTTAGTTTCTGCCTTAGAAATAAGTTAGTTTTCCTAGACAGGAATTTTGAGAAGCTCTTCAACTCTTCCAAGTCTGATGAGAATGTCCTTTCCAAAGTCCTTCATTATTGCGATTTGCTCTGGGGGTTTTTGTTTGTCTGTGGCAGTTTCTCTTCCTTCCAGGTATACTTTTGGAGGGCTACTTCCTTGTCTCAGTCATTCTAGAAAGAATGCCATAACATGAAAACTGTCTCTGGTTGGATCGGTTTCTGGAACTACAACCCTTAAGGAAAATCATGAGTGCTGGGTTTTTTGTAAGCAAAGAAAAATGGTTCTTATTTCTGATCAATGGCTGAAAGTAAAATGGCATGTGTTTCAGACATGTACTGACATCTGAAGTCCAGAGAGATCATGTGTTCTTGGCATCTCTACCTTGTACTTCTTTAAATTCGCTCCTGCCCTGCTGCCACTGGGGTTGTTGGTATATTTACCCCATTTCATGCTTTCTCTGCAGATGTGAGTTCCTCCTTCCCTGTCCTTGCTAGACCTATTCTCACAAAAATTTAAAATTATCTCTGGAAAAGCTCCTGTCAGTAGAGTTGATATATCAAGGACTGACCAGCCCTGGACTCTGGTGAAGGTGTTTGCATATCTAGATTTGCTCTTTATTGTTTAGAGTAAATTATCATTCAGCTTTCAGCAGGGGAATAGAAACTCTCTCTAATCATCCTGAATTTATATTGACAGCTAGCCCATGAGAAGCCCAGAGGTCCATTTTAAAGTAGGAGAAGGCTACAGTAAAGTAAGAGAGGGCTAGAACAGAGCAATGCAACTTCTGCATTTGGTGTTAGCATACAGAAGACTTAAAATTGTGCAAATGAAGATGCAAGTATAGTTTTACCAGACTTTTTTTTTTTTTTTTTTTAAGATCTCACAGTACTAGTGATAGTTTCTCATTTGGTTAGGTTATAAATGTGGTCAGGAAGAATGCACTCTAAAACACCCAAGGGAATACACAAAAAATGGAGGAATCTGGACTACTGTGATGAAGTGTTAAGTTCTGGTTTATAGAGATAATATAAATCAGTTGTCTTTCAAGCACATGACATGAATGGTACGTGTTTTTCCGGTCAAAAGTGGTGAATTTGGCCAGTGCTGTTGCCAAAGAAGTATGGTAAATTTGTGAGTACTGAGGTACTGAATAGGACATAGTAGAATGGGCTGAGGATTGGCTTATAAAGGCAGAACTCATATCAGCAGTACAAAACCAGAAGGCTGTATGCTTATGAACTAAACCTCTTTATAAGCTGCGAGGACCTCAGCTAGAAGTACCTGAGATAGAAAAAACCTGGGCGTATGGCCTACATGACACACTGACCAACTAGCACTGACATGAAAAATGCCAGTAGAGTCCTGAAATGTGTGAAAATAAGTATTTCTAACACAACAGAGGTTGTTGACATCATCATAAACAGTTCTGCTGAGGCCTCATTTGTGTATAACTCTTATGTTCAGCTATGAGAAGGACTGCTAGAAATGTCAGGGGAGTGATGACCCCATTTTGTCAGGGAAAGCTGAGATGCTTTGGCTTAGCTAGTATAACGAGGACTGAGAGGGAATAGGATTGTGGTCCATAAATGAGATTAAACATCAGGTTTTAACTGAACTGAAGGACAATGTCACCACAGGAACAAATGGCTATAAATAGGCCATCTATAGGTTAAAACTGGGAAACAGGAGCATCATGGCTTAAACAAGTCTGTTTGAGGCAGAAAAAAAAAAACTCACAGAAAACCACAGTTAACTTTACAATGTAACTTGATTAACTGATAGAAAGGTGCACATAGAGCAGTGCAAAGATGTTACAGGCTATTGTATTCAGTTCAGTGACTCAGGACTCCTTCAGTTTCTCTGCTCCTAAACATAATGAAAGACATTTTTACCTGATGATAATGGACACTAGACCTAACTCATATCGCTGACAGCTATCAAATTATGAGGATGTGAGATGTTGCTCCCAGCAGCCTGAACATAACTTATTGTGGCTAGAAGCTGACTGCAAGCCTGTGATTTCTCTCTCAGTTCTAGGAAGCTCTTGCAGCTGATGGGATCTCTGTGACTGATAGCAAGTCCTAGCAGATGGGACCCTGACACATCCTCAGAAGCTGAAGCAGAGGCACGGCTGCTGGGCTGTGTCCCCCTGTGCTCTCGGTGCCATGTGCAGCCCTTGCCCTCGCCTCCCATCCTGCTCCCCTGCAACCACCTTGCCCATCTGGAAGAGCTGTGCTATGCTGGGGAGGTCCTCTTTAGCCTGCAACTCTCTGTTCTTCTAGCTGTGCTGTTAAATAAGAGCATGATGTGTTGCCTGACTCTCTTTTATTTGCTCGGTCTTTTGTCAGTTAGCTATTGTCTCCAAAGTTCCAGGTATTGCCCATTTTTTCTACAGATGCATGCTCATCCTTTATTGCATTACGCTGCTTTTCAGGAACAACTTTCTGTGCAGAATTGATGTTCTGAGGACTAGAGTCATGGTATGCTGCTGTGAGTAAAAGTACATATATCAACATCTCCCATGGGAAGGAAACATTTACCTTAATTGTAGAGACCAACCTACACGATCTGAGCTTTCTTTGCCTTGAGATAACTGATATTTTCTAAGAAATCCTTCCCATAGTCATAAGCAAAGGTAGTTAAAACACCTGAGACTGACTAAATAGTTGAAAAGGGCCAAGAAATATCACAAAGCATTCCTCATAAACTATTTCAAAACCAACATGCTATTTATAAAATAACCACTAAAATTTATCTAGAGTCTGTGAATGTCACCTCTCTATTTTTTCAGGTGATTCAGACTTATGAAGGCATTGCTGGGTCTTAGTAATCAATATTTTTAATCATTTGGTATAGTAACTAAAAAGGACACTCAGAGAAACATACTGTGAGAATATAAGGTCAAATTTAGAATGATTATATTAGTTTCCACTTAATTCTAAGATAAACTATGAAGATAAAGTTCCTACTGAAAAGTTGGTGGGATGGTAATGGCAGTGGATTATGAAGCAATGAGAATGTATGTGAATACATTCATTGATCACATCCACTTCTTTTTTTTTTTCACTGGGATTTTATTTCAACATGAAGTATGTTTAAAATCTCAAACTTTCTTTACACTAGCTGAAATCTCCATAAAAGAAATTCCATTTCCTTTTCTGGGCCACAATCCAGAACACTGAAGAACCCTGCATCTGTGGCTTGAATCTTTTACAGCAAATGTCGCTCAGAAAAATTTAATTCCAGAAAGGTTCACTGGTCAAACTGATCCAGTGTGGTTTACTTGAATACATACTTATTTCCTGACTTTTTTTAATATGTTATTTATGTCTTTAGCTTTGTAGTGCTAGAGCCTGAATAATAGGCCCTGAAACAAAGTTAACCTCTAGTTGAACCTCACAACTAAATGTTATCCATTATTAGTATCTGTTAATTAGTAAAATCTGTATTACTATAAGCATTAATTATTAGTATCTGAACATTAACAAAATACATATGCTCACTAGTGAAGGATGTAGCTTAGACAGAGTATAATCAGTAGTGAGGATGAAATGTTGTGAGAATGTGTATCGCCTTCCCTTGTTCAGCCTTGTTCAAGTCTGAGAACCCAAGTGTTTGCCCTTGTTAGAAACTCCCTTGGTTCTCCCCTGAGCCCTGGCCAGGCTTTGGGTGGAATCCAACAGGAGAATGAAACCAGATGCTTCCGCTCAAAACAAAGGTGCCAGCTATTCTGGCTTGTCCATCTCTAGTATATAGGCTGGGCCCACTCACAGTGACTTTGGGTGCCTCACCTATGGGTGGACGAACCGTGTAGGATTTCCCACTTGCCGGGACAGGCTCTCCAAACCCTCGCTGTAACCGGGGCTGCCCAGCCACTGCGGGTCTGGATGGAGGTATCTTACAGTGATATTTTTAATTTGATATACTTCTCACTCCCTAGAACCTCTCACTCCAAGCAATGTCTCAAATGTTGCATTAGAGTAACAAAACTAATCTTTAGTTTTTATCATCCTTTTGAAATCCTCTTTTCTGCCTCTGTCCACTTTACACACTTCCATGGTTAATGCTATCAGTTCTGATTTGTTCTTAAACATTTTTCTTCTTATCATATGTTTTTTTCCAAAAATGCTAAGTTTAAGTCTCTCAAAACTTCCAAACACTTTGTTTTTCCTCTGTGAGTGCCTTCTCTCCCCTCCCAAAAAAAAATTCTTCTTTTGATCTTGCAAATTTATTTTTGTGAACTCTTGTACTGTTAGTATGAAGCTAAAATTTTCAGTGGAAATTTTGAGTCACAAAATGCTAATTTGAATAAATCATAGTATTCCATAGGAAATACTGATTTGGTATCTTCTGCAAGAAACTGTCAGAATATTTTGAAAACTAGAAATACTCTTTTGGGGAAAAAATGCATCTTGGGGGTTTTCTTTCTTAACGTGGGACTTAAATATTTACCTGAATGTGCATATCACATTTTGCAATATTAAAAGTGCAGATCTATCTCTCCTCCTTGAAAGTGTCACAAATCACTTATTTTGTGATTCTGTAGCTTAGAGCAAACCATAACTATGAAAACTTCCTTCACAAGCCTGAAGCCAGGTTGATATTTCATCAGGGAATTATCTTTCACTAGCAATGTGTTCAATAAAAGACGCAAGCCATGCCTCATTTGTGTTTTCTCACCCTTGTTGCTCTAGGAAAACAATTTACTTACATAAGAGGATTTAGGTGGATTTGGTTTTGGTTTTTTTCATTTTGAGGAAGATTTTTTTTTGTGTGACTCGACTCTGCCATTCTGAAGTTGTAAATAGATGACTTATTCTTTCCTCTTAAATTGTATGTAAATGGTGATGGGGGATGTTGATTTCATTATTACTCATCCACCTTTGTATGTCTGGCCCAGCCTAAAGTATCTTCAATTATCACAAGTCTGCAATTTGATTTGGTAGCTCCATTTCTTTACAGTAAGTAAAGTTCCCACCCTAATGTTTAACTTCAGTGTTCCCTGCAGGAACTTTGCTTCATGGCTTTGTTCTGCCTGCAATCATTAATTCCAATGGTCATAATCTATGGCTAGCCACCTGTTTATATACTTGTGCCCTAATATCACATCTGTCTTTTCTGTAGACTGAACGTTTCCAATTTTATCAGCCTTTGATCACATTTGATCCTATTATCTGCTTTCTCTTTTATTTAGGTGCAAGTGCAAGTGGCACTCAAAATAAATACCCTTTCAAACATGAAGTTGGATCACACAGCACAGGGTAAAACAATTCCAGTTTCAAGAGCTATTTGAATATTTAGAATTTCTACTCCGAACGTATTTTCGGTGTTTTCAGATTGTTATTTTTCCTGAAATCGAGATGAAAGAAATTAAAATCCTGAATGCATGGGTGGAATGGAAACTTCTTGAATACATGATTCAGATTGTGAAAAGCTGACCCTGAAATGTCTCATCTGAATTTACTGAAGCAAAAGGAGACTCTTCTTTGTGCCTAGGTTTGGCAGAACCTGTCCTACATTTCCACATTAGTAAAAGCCATAATACAAGTGCTATAGACCACTTTCCCATTTTTGGATTGTGTCTATCAGCCAGACTACATCACTTGTAATGACTAAAAATTCTTAGTGAGCTTTAATAACACAGTAATATCTAAAAAAATACAGACATTTCCAGGGAGAATATCAAGCTGTAAATAGCTCTGCCTTTGGTTCATCACAGAGAGGATCAGCAACAACAAGTATGTCCTGCTAGCAGTGAGCCTTCTCCTCTCAGCTTCCTGACTCAGAGAAAATAGCAAATGTATCTGAGCTGGTCCACATCATTAAGGAAAATGATTCACAACAGATGGGAACCAATGTTGAAGGGTCGGAGACTGGGATGGAGTGGTGGGGATGTTCCCCTCTGGCTGAACTTTAGCTACAGTGGGACATGTGGCCATTCCCTCCCTGTTTTCCTCTCCTTGTTGGAAAATGTAACTGAGCACCTGTTAAAGTTTTTGTGTGATGTATCAAATTTTTTCAGGAGAAAAACTCAGATGTCTGCCTAAAGGTGTTTTCATGAGAACAGCTAGCATGCTGTTATTCTCATCATTCAGAAGGATTCAGGTATCTAAGCTAATCAGTGGTTAATAACAAATAAAAAGGCTATATAGATCTTAATCTAAAGATTTGATTCTTGAGTTTTCACCATCTTGCTGAACTATAATGATATAGTTTTATATAACCTTAGCTAAAGAAAGGACTGGTCTGATTTTGAGATAAATTATTTTAAAACATTTTTTTAATTTGTTTTTTTTGTTGGGTTGTTTTTGTTTTTTTTTACAGTTACAACTCTCTGTGTCAGAGGAATTTGTAATCTACAGTATTTTTATGATAAATTTAAAAGGATACTTCTGTCCCCACTCAACCTCTGCTACATCCCCAGTGGGACAAGTTCAGATTAAACAGGCAATAAACCATCCCTGAGTTGCCACCAGCTGGAGGACAAATTTGGTTTCTTACAAATAAGAGGATAGGTAATGTAGCCAGGTCCATATCACTCTGAATATTTGTTTTCCATGTTTAAACTTGCAAGAATTTACTAGCTTGAAGTTAACCTGAGTGTAGAACCTAGGAGTTTGGAGTCTGGGGAGACTAATTGCCATCTGACCTGTTTGCTTTGCATGAATGGATGATTTAATACTTACTTGATTACATGGTCTGTCCCTTTGGTTATATACATAGAGAGTTACCATCAAAGAGCAAGCTTGAGCTAGCCATAGTTGCAAAAATCGCAGCATATTTCTGACAGATGCAAATGGTGCCTGCATAAGAGAAGTGTGGTTCCCTCTGAGCTATTGTTAGAGCCAGGGTGCAGAACTCTCTTGGTATGTGCCACCATAACTGGGCCATACAAGCAGAAGTAAAATCAGTGAAATCTGAGCTGTGTGGTTTGGATTTTTACATAAAAAGAAACAATAGGTACGAACCTCCTGAGCATCTTGGGTTCTAAACGGTAATGTGACTACTCTTGGGCTCAGTACAACTTGCTTAATTATAAATAGCTTCCAAAACCGGCACCTCATCTGATGTGAAAACATCAAGAGATGCCAGATTTGCTGCTATCCTTATTACATTGCTTGATTAGTTTTTAAGTAAATTATTCAGAGAGCTTCTCTGAAACTTCACTTTAATGCTGCTGGAATCCATTTACTGCTTTTATCTTCTACGCTAGAGTGAAGCAGTCTTTAAAATTTTTAGTATTCTAAAGGTTTTAGCATTTTCTTACCATAGAATTAGATACTGAGTACTTAAAATCACTCTGATTTCTCTTTCCAAAACTTAAGCATTCAAAAACTATTGTGCATGCTCTTTAAGAACTCTTCACCACCAGTCAGTTCACTTTATCTGTAATTTCTGCATCTTTCTCGGTTGCCTAGATAAAGTGGCAGTAAGAAAACATAATAAGGAAATTACCTTTACACCAAATTTTAAAAGGCTTTTGAAGAGAAATATAGCTAAAACACTAAAAGCATGATTGTTCTGCAGCATGTTGTGACATGATTGGTCTAATAGAAGGCAAGTATATCTCAGGCTTCATGAAGTTGTTTTATCAACGCGTTTCTACATTTTGGGGAAATACAATTAGTCTTGCTTCTTATTATGTGTGTTCAAATGTACATGGCAAGAATGCACTCTTGTGTCTCATTTCCTTATCTCAATCAAAACTAGCTGTTCAAATACTTTGTATGCCAACGGTTTGTCTATGCCTTGGTTTTTATGTTGCAGAATTCAGTGAAAATGGTTTAAAAGTCTGTACTAATCTATCCATGATATGAAAGTAATAGAGTCTTTTGTAATATTTCTGAAGAAAATAAATTGGCATCTTGTTCCATTCATATGAAGACTGTAGTGTCTGCTTCATATCAGGTACAAAAATAAAATGTATCCTTTGTCAGACAAACGCTCTAACGAAATATACCAGACAGCACAGCTTTATAGAGTTGGAGATAGACAGCCAGAGAGAAAGAATGACAGCATTGCATGCACTCTTTCTCTACTCAGTTTCAGTTGAAAGAAGCCAAGCTTGTGGGAGGGGAGACCTGGGGTGGTGGTAAAGCCCCTCAGTTGATGAATACCCTTTCAGAGAGAAGCTGGAGGTACAGCGGGCTTCCCACTACTCTGCATCTCCTGTGACAAGCTGAAGAATGAGCAAGCTGCATCCTGAGCTGCAGTGCACCTAAGCAAAGCGGCCGGCACCCTGTCAGTGATCTGGAGGGGCAACCCAGGGGTGAAATATGACTTCAGAGAGAAATAAAGAAATCCTGATGATCTGTGACTAAGGAAAGCATGTGCCACCTGACCCTCTGACCTTACTGGTGTCTTTGAAGATGCAGAGAATACTTGCCAATGATTAGTGACAGATTTCACCTCATAAATCATGGGGGTTAATTCTGTTGTAAATAATTCTCCATCACATCAGAAAGATATTGTGAGAATCCAATACCATACATGAAAGGCATATCCATCCCCTACTCTGCTTGATCCTTAAAATGCAATGCTGCATTTCACACCCTGCTGGGCCCTGACATGGTTACAATCTGATGCCCTTTCTGCTTAAGAAGAAGTATGGTAGTTTGAGAGCTAACTAGCCTGTGACACTGAAAATCTAATTATGTTTTATCTTTCCAGAGCTGACAGCAGGTTGAAGCCTTTGGCAGAGTGTTTCATTTCTATACCTATCTGCATGCTGCTGTGTGTTTCTTACTGAGCACACACACTACCTGCTTGTCTGATGACTCTAATGAGTGTGGCCAGCTGAAGTGCCTTTGCCGTCTGCTGTGATCGCTATTGGTGAACTAAACAGCCTCATATATGGCAAGACTCACTTTCAGCTTGTTTGTGCATATAAGTGTAGTAGGGGTTTTCTTGAGGCCAGGAAGTAAAATTCATAGGGTGAGAAGATAATTTCTCTAAGTGTACCAGCTGATACAGCAGAAAAAAATGGAAGTGCTTTTCAGTGCAGAAACACACTTAAAAATGTAACTGGATTGAATTAGGTGGGATTCAACAGAATTATTTATAAGAAAGGGGAAAATCTAGAGACAGGATGATGTGAAGGGCACTTTTCTGAGAAGACTTCTAGTTGTTCGTTCTTGCACACACTACAATAATGTAAATGGAAAAGTAAACTGTTTACAGCAGAAAGATTGCAGGCTGCCATCTGATATATCAGGGTTTCCTTAGGCACTACTCTTAGGCTGAGGGGAAAGAGGGATGAATTTTCTCAAAATGAACTGTTTGCAATAAAGAGCCAGATAGCCCTAAAGAATATATGATTTAGTAAATGTTGCCTGTTCACTCATCAACAATCTTTGTGGGGTTGTTTGTTTGCTCTGAATCTGACTGGGAAAAGCAAATGCAACCCAAGAACACGGTAGAGGCAGGCAGCCTTCAAAACTCCCAGCAGCTCAAGTGATTACAGCATGCTCTGCAGATGTGTGACAATGACAGCCTATTTACACATTTAACAGATTTAGCCTGTTTATAAATTATCAGGCAATGGCAAGAATGGGTACTTATTGCTGGTTGGTAGCTGAGACTATTCTGTGCATCCCTATGTCAGTACTAGATTGAAAAACAACAGTAAATGCTGCTCTGATACAAACTTGGGGAGAGAGACTTTGATTGTACCATGAGGCTTATTATACTTCTTTGCTTTTCCTCTTCTTTTCAGTAGATTTTATCTTGCAAACTGAAGAAGGCTACATCCCAAAAAAGGGTGATATACCGCTGCTAAGATGGGCTGACAATAAGTTATAAAGAGAGAGCTTCAACGTGTCAACACAGCTTTGATTCTCTGTGGAAGAAACAAGGAGATATGTCCCATAACTTTGAAGATAATTAACAGGAGGCAAGTAAACTCACATGGAATTTCAGGAAATATCAGAAATCTCAGGGTTTTTTCTGAGAAAAACTATTTTCTGGTTGTCTTGAGGAACTCTATATGTAGCATGGATCTCTTCTCTGGATTTTCACAGCCAGTTGCTGTTGTTGCTGTCACCCAGAAAACATATGAGGGCTCTGTTGGCTGCTCTAAGCAGCGAAAGGATCTCCTATAAAGTAGGGATGTACATGCTGGGAGTGAAAGCTGGCATCTGTTTTGCCTCCCCTATGCACATCAAATTACATACTACTGCTGCCCATGCTTGAACTGGCACTTCCTGAGC
Source organism: Athene noctua (assembly GCF_965140245.1). Classification (NCBI taxonomy): domain Eukaryota; kingdom Metazoa; phylum Chordata; class Aves; order Strigiformes; family Strigidae; genus Athene; species Athene noctua. Next base: position 90,427,549 of record NC_134038.1, read on the forward strand.
TGCCATCCTGAGCACTGAAATTGTAAACCACAAGCCCCAGAAAAACCTGGGAGACAAGCTTTGAGGGAAGTTTTCAGGGAGAAGGTGTCTGCATCTAGATAGGAATCCCCCTATTTCTGCTGAGAGGGGAGCCTGGGCTGAGACAAGCATGTGATCCCAGGGTGACATTGTGACAATGGCTGCAGCAGCTCTCACCAGCTTGCTTCTTCCCCCAGGTAGGGACCTGACTGGGTTACTGCCATCAGGTGTATGGCATCTTGGGCTCATGAGGAGTGTACTGTTGTACCAGGACACCACCAGCACACTACCCCCCTATCCGTCTTCCCTAGCACACTACCTGTCTCTACACAGAATTGCTAGGAAGAAAGATGAGAAGTTTTGAGTGACAGAGCCATCCTCATGTGAATTGGTGTCTGTAGCTAGTGATATCAAGCTGTTGATACAGTTTTGGAAGTCTGGACTCTCTTTTTTTTTCTCTGCATGGGTTGTCTGTTCTTCTTTCTTCTTATCCTTGCCTTCCTGTTATTTCTTTTCATATCTCTCCTCTTGTTCTTTTACCCAAACCACCTTCTGCACCCAGAATAAAAATCACTGGGGGGTTTAATCTGGGGAATTATGTTTACTTTGCTTGCCTGTTCAGATAAGGCATATATAGTTAAAGAATGTGTAGAGCTACTGGAAGGTGCTTAATACAGAGGATTATTTCCAGGTGCCTTTGCTGAGCTGCCCTGAAATGAGGAGAAACAAAAGTATCTCATTTTACAGCTGTAAAAATTCACATGCCATCCTTAGGCTAGGAACACTTCTGGGGTTACTGGTGTATGAAATCTATATGCACTGGCAAGTGAACTGCAGGTGTTAAGAGAAGCAGCAGCAGATGTAGCCATCTGTATTGGGAAGCAATCGATTTGGGTGGGGTCTGATATGCTTTTCCAGCACAAGCTCACAGTGATACTATCTCAAGGAAGAATAGCTTTTCTCTGTGCTTTTTCCCTTCTGCAAGCGAGGAGGTAGGTCTTTAATTTCTTTCTTTTTTTTTTTTTTCTTTTTTTAAGAATAAAATGTGCTCCCTTCCATTTAGGTAGTACACCAATCTCAAACTTCCTCCTTTTCCTGAGGTGGGTAAGGGTTGAGGAAAGAGTCTACTATTTCTAAGCAGGCATAGAAGTCCTTTTCTGTTATAGGTGGTAGAATATGAAATGTTTCAGAAAATTAGACATCTAATAATAATAAACATAAAAAATCTCCAACCTCAGTAGAGCCAGTATAAAATTTCACTGAGCTTCGGACTATCTTGTCAATGTGCTAGAGCCTATGTCTTAAAACAGCATTCTGTTTGCATAAAGAGATTTCAAGGAATGGTATAGCTCTTGCCATAATCTGTTCTCATGTTTCTCTGCCCTCATTGGAAATACTGGCCTTTCGCAGTAGCAAATGTTCTAGCTTCAGCATTGTGGTGATTGTTTTGTGTGCTATATGGGCATCCTCTGAAGTGTAGTGTGTCTCCTCCTTCTGTATTTAAGTCATTAATTCATTTTGTACCTCATTAACAAGGTCTAAATATGACCTTCCATTTCAATTTTGTACACTACTACTACAAGATTTCTTTAAATTACTGGAATTGTTTGGTCAAAACCAATATATAATAAATTTCAGGGAGTTGGGAAGACAAGTAGATAATGGGAAAGTGTTCTCAGAAAAACATATGTTTCAAATCAGGTCTATGACTGTTTTTGTTACCATAGCAATGTAACGCCATGACAAAACTCTCTACTGGTATTGTTCCAGGTATGCAGCCTTTGTGGTTTCTCAGGGACACTGAAAGACCCATCCACAATACTTGTCAAATACAAGAGTGTGGGGGCCAGGGAGAAGGAAATTTCTACTTGTGTGGTATCATTTTGTGTTTCTTCTTTATAGGTAGCTTAAAACACTTTATCCCAGGTCATAGCTATATGCATACTTTGAATTTCTTCTACAAGTATAGCTGGCATAAATATATAAAAATGTACTGCAATAAAGTAGAAGGGGATAAAACCATGAGAGAAAACGGCTTATATCACAGATACAAGTTTCAGAGAACTGGGACATGATTGTAGACTATGTGAGGTGCAGTTAGATCAATTAGAAGGTGCTAAAGAAATTAAAAGAAAAATTAAACTCATGGCAAGGTCCACCACTACAAACAAAATAAGATGTCAGACATGGTGAAAACCTGGTTATTCACCAAAGCCAAAGTCAAAAGAATGATCAGCTAAAAGGATAGATTGGCAGTCTGGGAGGACTTGAGAGGGGTAGAGAATGTCAAGCCAGGCTGGCTGTTGTCCAGGCTCACATGGCTAAAGCAGACCTATCTCACCACAGAGGCAAAGACAAGCTGGTGATCTGGTTCATCTCGTCGGCTCTCCAGCACAGGGCAGGCTGAGCTCCAGAAGAGTATACTAGTTGGATTGACTTGCTCTCAGAGGATTGTCTGTGGTAAAGTTATGCATCAGTGAAAAGAGATGATTATAAATGGAACCATTTAGGAGCCTACAGTTCTGTCAAAGGAAGAACCGCAGGACTCTGCCATGACTCAAAACCTTTAGCTGAACTTCAGAGCCCCTTATATTAGCCTGAACTTTTTCTGATTTGTTTTAGATGAAAATGCATAGGTGCTAGTGAGTCAGCTTATTTCAAATAAAGTAGCTGTAAACTCTAAATGCTAGTCTCTGAGTTGAACTGCTGCTGTTCCTCAGTAACAAACTATTACTGAGTTGTCATCTGTACAGCCATTTGTGTTCTTCCATTACACTGAAAAATTGGTCCTTTACTTGGATGCACAAACCTCAATTTTCTGATCTTACAACTCATTTCAGTATCCCCATATAAATTAATAATCAACTAGTTCTCTAGAGTTGAGTCATCTTTCACCCTCCAGTATTCCCAGCAACCAGACATCAAAATATATACTTCAGAAAGTCATAATGTAAACTGCTGTCTTTCTTCCTTCAGTGATGAACTTTGAGTTGCCAGAAATTTCCTTAGCTTTTCTTTTCACCAAGCTGAGCCAATCATTATTTTAACACTTTAAAAGCAAATATTTTAGGTTTAGACATTGCATTTATACTAGTTTAGGCACTGTATTTGTATTATGACTGTGTCTCTTCCTGAATCCACTGTACTGAATCTCTTGTACTGACTCTTTTTTGCAACACGGTTTGCAAATTATTTCTGGTCATCATTGAGGCATGTGTGATGCAAGGGACTGAACACTCCAACAGGTGAAGTTCATGTTCCACAGAGCTTGTGATTTAAATTACCACATTCAACAGGGACTACAAATAAATGAATGCAAAGTACTCTGTGCTTGAAGTATGGGACTACTGAAAAGTGTGCAGAAGAGAGTAACCTTCTTCATTTTTCTCAGATCAACTTAGGCAGCTGGTAGGCAAGCTCTCTTCCTGATCCCTTTCAGAAAAGTGAAGACAATGGTTGTTGAAGTCCTTCAGTGGCTACTGTAGCCAATGTACATACTTCATCTCTCTTACCATCAGTCAGTCAGGGCTCTTTGTTGTTCCTATAATCTACACCAGTACAGAAGAGAATATGAAACTACCACTTAAAGAAATATTTTTCAATCTGTTTTTCATCTAACATTCATCTATCATTTCTTAAAAAACAAAAACCAAATAAAAAACAATACACTAATTCTAGGATGTCTTCATGGCAAAAATCTCTGCCAAGGGAGCAACTGAACATAGCACACTTGTGTGATAATTTTTCCGTCCAGAATGTTCTCAGCTCTCATCACTGCACTATGGGTTCTTAAGAGAAGAACTGTGAGCACTATAGCGCAGTCTTTACCTTTGTCTTTTGAACTCGCGTATGTACTGCAAATCTTCAATGTCAAAATAGGCTAAGATAAATTTTGTAAAATATCATGTAAAGGCAGCATAACCTTTCATTATGCAGAGGATGTTAACACTTTTTTTTAAAAAAAAAAAAAAAAAAGAAAATGTTTATATATGAGATAGAATCTTTTGTTCTTATTGTTCTTAAACAAAACATGTAAATCCATTAATAGCATGAGGATTGGATTTTCAGTCTTGTCAGTCTAATATTCAAATAACATTTGTTCTTACTTGACTGTCACAAAGCACACCAAGAATAATTGGGAGAAGGAGGAGGGAAGGGTGTATTTTCAAATGAGTTTTTGACTTGCTACCTATTTTTTAGCCTTTAAGATATACCAGCTATATATTTGAAATGCTTCTTAAGAGCCATGTTATTTGGACAAGGAAGGGTAGAAGAAAGGGGAACCTATTCCTCCTCCTCCTGCCCCTCCAGAAAAGAGTTTCCAAGATCTGGGGCACCTAAAAATTGCAGAGGTGCTGCTTCTGCTTTTTAAGCCATCTTCCACCCAGAACAGGTAGAAACAGATAAAAGCCTTTTGCTAGCAGAAGCTGAGTGGCTCCCTTTGTACCTCTTCACTAGGATACTGGTGTAGAAGAATATATATATCTGAAACCTGAGCAAGACAGCATGAAAGTAGTATCTTGCTTATTGAAAGGCTCAAGCTAAAATTAGAGTGGTTTGAAAATTAAGACAAAATATGTACTGGAGAATATTTTTAACTGTTTCTTCTCCTTCAGTCATCCATCTATGAACTTGTCTACTTTCCCTGACACCTTTCCCTGCTTTGAGGGCAGTATTAATTGTATTGAGTCCTGCAAGAGAAGTGGAAAATGCCAAACTTTGTTCTTTATACTTCATGGTTAAAAAAATGAGACCAACAAAAATTCTCCATGCTAGACTGTTACAACAAGAGTTGATCTTATAAATCCCACGATGCTTAAAACTTACAGCTGGTATCAGGCAGTGAAATTAATGCTTTACTTGTGGGCTTATAAAGTAGAAATTGGATTGCTATTAAGACCACGAAGCTGCCATCGGCTCATCTTCACTTTTACAAGACTGAAAGTGAGTTATGTTGGTTTTAATAGTATTTGTTTTTTAGCAAATGACAGTAAATATCCTGAGTTTCAGCTACAAGGCCCAGTAAAAATATATGGACAATGCCTGATTTTCAGAGCCGTATGAAGACAAGCTAAATGCTCAGTACAACAGCACCCTCTACATCCTATGACTTTAAGTGCATCTAAATAAATCCCTCGCTCTAAGGTGAGCTGTGTCAGGCGACAGTATCATTGATACACTTTCTGGACATCTATTGGCCTTTTAGTCTGACCTCAGTAACACGCAAAGATTAAGAGCAAACTTTAAACATAAGAGAAATTGAAGACACAGAGAACAGAATCAGTTTACCACCAAGATTCTGTTATCTTTCTTCATTTTGGAAAAACAATTATCCAAGCAAAGGAATTGAGATAATGTAATTCATGCTGACTTCAGTAAAGGATTTGGTATGATGTTTTGTGAGAAGTTACTAGTTTACAGAAGATGGGAAGTAGTATGGGCAGTCGGACAAAGGATCAAAGGAGACACAACAGTGGGTTTTGCTGAAAATAGGATGCTGGAGGACAGTTATGTGAGGAATTAACCGTGCACAGTAGTCATTTGCAAGACAGGGATACGGAACGTACACGGGGTGGAAATGCAAACATAGTTCTATGAGATACACATTATTTCTGAAGAAATAAGGAGTATTAAAGTACTTTGCCCTTGTTCAAAACATTGCTAAAATTTTCTCTGGTGTATGGTGTGTAATTATGGTCACAGCTTTTTTTTAAATATCAGTGCAAAATCAGACTGGAACAATGAAAGAAAATGTATAGTAGGGAAGGAGGAAAAATAGCAAACTTGTTTTCTAAGAGAGGAAAAAAGGCATCCTTGATTTCTCATTTTTTTACTAGATTAATTTAAATATGAAGATTTAAATTTTATAATTATCCTACATAACACGAGGTCTTTGGGATTTACATTTTTTTTAAACCAGAGACCATTTTCTTTTGGCTTTACACTGAACATGAATTTTCAGAATTTACCATTAAGTGAATGTGGGGAGATGAACTTCATTGTTATTCCCTCTTAGTGAAGTTAGTGTTTCACTTACTCTGTGTGGTTTTTTGGTGGGGAAAGTAAAGAGCAAAATCTCATGACCATAAAAAGGGCAGAGAAGGCATGGAAGTTTTCAGCGATTTTTTTTGACCCACTGGTTTTTCTTATGGATAGTAGAAGAACCATTCAAACAGAGCTCTTGCCAGTGTTTTCTGCTCTGGTGATACCTTACCGTAAGTGGAGTTTTTTACTGAAGGGTAAATAACAAAGTTCCTCTTCTGTAAAGCAATATTCTCTGACCAATAGTATTCTGAAGTGATGCAGCTCGGCGAAAATTAGTCGCCGGTATTCTCATCTTTGCGGACACAACTAAATAAGGGGCTAGGCTTCAAATTCTACTGCTTTAGCCTTGATATTATTTCACTGGTATATGGGATTGTGTTGGTGTGACTTTATTGAAAGGGAAGAGTGTAAGTGTAGCATCTAAGGAATTTATACACTTGTTTACTTGCAGTCACATCAGGGCTTAACCCAACTTAATTATTTCAATGAACAAAATTTCTCTATTTAAACTGTGTTTTGGTGATGGTGCTCTGTGTGCATGTATGAGTGATACAGTGGCTGTACATTTTATGTGTTTGCCAGTCTAGGGAAGGCATGTGTTTGTTCTTGGTTTGAAGTAGCAGAAGCAGTCAGAATGGTTTTGTCATTCCAGTCAGAGCTGGATGTCAATGCCACCGCTGATGCAGGGTTACTTCATTCCCAGTGAGGTCAGAAATACTGCAGTTTTAAAGATACGGCTATTATTTAGAAGAACTGTTGGCAGTCCCTACGGTGAAGGACTTTGGTAACACTCACAGTATTTTTTTGCCTATCAATATACATAGAGGTGACGTTTCTGGTGTTTTCAGGTCATTAATTCCTGCATTATTTTTGAATGACATCTGATTTTTTTTCCCTATCTTTTTAAGCTGATTTTAAACACACTCTGCATTATGAATCCAAGCTTCAGAGTCTCTGATCATTTTGCTAGTCATGCCCTAAAACTGATCAGTGTGCTTCCAACTATCTTTAAGAGTATTTTTAGGGGAAGCTCACAAGGTGGTGCTGTATGGTTTTTTCATGTCAGAGTTGGGATAACTGCTCCATGACACTCTGTAGGCCAGCTTTTGCCTCCAAGACTCTTTTCTGCTTGCCTAGATTTTCCTGATGTTGTTGCTAGGGTTTGTGTCGATTTTTCTTTTTCTTGGACTGAGAGACCCTGGGAATTGTTTGTTGGTACAGATCTATGAGGAAAGGCGTCAACTCTTTGAAAACCTCTGAAGTGGTGTGTGAGAAAAACAAAACCCCATTGTGTTTGGGATACACACAGAAAGTTACACTGATTTCTCCTCTCTAGTCATGCTCCCATATACATACTTAGTAATTGCTTATTAGTGTTACTCTGGAGAAGGGAAGCAGTATGTTGAATAACTGCACAACAGAAAGTTACAATCCAGCCAAAAACCCCACAAAACCCTGCACATTTGAAATCTTGGGGGGGGGGGGGGGGCACAGCAGGGAGGGGAAGTGGGCAGATTTTAGGCTAAAGCCCTATAAGCCAGATATATTTAAGTGAGGAAGGAAAGAATTTGGAAGCTCTGACTGTCTGGGTCACAAGAAAAACAAGAGCAAAAGATTTCATTCTCTTCAACATGTTTATAAGTTGAGAAATCTTTCCCTTTCCTCTTCCTTAGTTTTTAACTGTTTCATTCTATGGGGTTTTTTTCCAGTTAATTTCAGTCCTCTTTAACTACTTTTATCATTTTCTCACCACTGCCCCTATGTCCTCTACCTCATCTGATTTGTTATGTGTAACAACTTCTTTGAAAGAAAGTAATTCTAGTGTTATGAGAGTTAGGCACACATCTTGTTCATTAAAATAAGAGGCCATACATACTTTCAGACAGAGAAAATTAAAATATATTTATAGTGTTGCATTAATATATATTACATCTTATGCCATATTTTACACTTTCATTTTATGAGGTTATAGTTAAAGCAGCCAAACAGCATGATAGGGGAACTGCGTTTCTTTTAAATTCCTCAGAAAAGGAAGACATTTCTAAATATACAAATAAGATGAAGACAAAGGTGTTGAGTGCTCTGTGTTTACTAAAGCAGCAGTGACTGACAAATGTTTTTCCAGACTAGAGATGCTGTGTGGCACGCTCCTTGAGAGATGTGGACAGAACTTGTGCATTGATAGCTCTGCTTTCCAACAGAATAAACAAAATGCTTTGGTTTAAATTGCATCTTCTTTTGGAATGTATTCTGTGTACAAAATTTGTTTGTTTTTTTCCCCAAGAACACCTAAGGAAAGAACAACTCCTGATTTTTATCTATACTTTTTATAACAGCATACCTCTTCCAGCAATGTATCTATTTCTGTGTTGATACCAACATAGTATCAGACCAGATTGGACTCTTATTTGGGATGGATTAGATGGAACAAGTTGTGGATGTGTTTGAGGTTGATCATATATAAGTGCTTTCATGGATATGGATTTGTTTTCAAGATCAGGGCTATGTTGCTTTCTGAAGAATGATCTTTACAACAGTGAAGTACCTAGGCCTAGATGGCATCTTTTACATTTCTAAACACTCTGGTTCATGGAGACTGAAGTATATGTGTGGGAGAGTGGATTATCACACTTCATGCCCAATCATTCAGAAACTTTTGCTCAGTCTTTTGTGCTGCTTACAGCATCCATGTCCTCCAACGGGCATGCCTGCTCTTAGGAAAAACAACCTATCCCATAGTACTGGAAGCAAATGTGCCTGCAAAACACCTGTATTTCTAACAGGTTCCCCAACATGGTTACAGTCATGAAGAATGCCTTCACCTGTTGGTTGCTGTTCTGTTTCCTGTCTTTAGGAAAAAATGTAAGCCTAGCTCTGAGAAACCTTCCCAGTAAGTTTCAGTTCCAACAACCCTTTTTCCAAGGATAAGCATCCTCAAAAAATGGAAGGGGAAAACACTTCAAGCTTTAAAAGATTTTTTTTTAAAGTCCTCATCGACTCTAATCATGGTTTTAATGCATCTCAAAGGCTTTGACAGAGATCAGAGGTACTACAAAATTGCAGTTCCTTATGATCTTGATTCCCAGATTTCTTTCTCCATTGTTGTTTCGTTTTTTGTTTTTTTTTTCAACCTGTTCTATTATTTCTTACACAAGGTGCTCTGAAGGATTGCCTGAGACACTTGTTTCTTCCGTCTACCCTAGAGGTACAGCTCAGCAAGGAAAACAGAGGCAAGACCCTGGTAATTCAGCTTTCAGCCTCTTCTGCAGGCATTGCAGTTATGAGTCAATCCTTATTTGGACCAGTAACCAAATGCTTTGGTTTGTCTTGAATTATTAAACAGAGTAATTAAGAAAAGTAAAGAAATCATCTTTGCCTTGGGCTGCAATAAATAACTGTTGATTTAATTTTGTCACTCAACAGTGATACAAGGCCCTGAAGGAATGTTCTGGGCTCAATAGAAGTTCAGAGGAAATATCCTCTTAAAAGTTAATACTCTCCAAGCATACTGCAGGTTATACTTGCAAAATGAAATCTGAAGTGCTTTTTTGAAGTCAATATTATTTAAATGAGTAGTGCCAGCCTAAAACATTATAGAAACCACTTCTTTAAAAGTGCATGAACATGTTGTAACATCAATTGGCTACCTTTTCTTTAAACAGCCTTGCAAAGTACCTTCATGTACTTTGTCTTTGAGCGCCCTTCAGTAAGAAGAATCAATGAAAACACTAGCGCTGTTGACCAAAGACACATGAGATGTTATTAGGATCAGATTTTTTTGGGGGGGAACAAAAATTAACTTAAGTTTTTAAAAAAGAAATACTAAAAGATAAATTTATTTTAAAATTACTTTGTCTTTGGAAACTGAACATGATTATAACAAAATATATTCTAACCATAAAATGAATGAAATTGGTCAAAATATACTAACAACTTTTGTTAATTGGGTTTATGAAAAAAAGATATTACTTCTGTTACACTTTTTCTACTGTATTTGTTTTAATATCATTCACAGAACAGTGAAAAATACTTTCATCAAAGCACAATCTTTTAAATTTCAGTCACAATCTTTCAAATAAGAAATTTTTTAAGTTTTACTAAAAATTAATCTGAGGAAAATTCATTAATTGTATTTTCTCAATTTTCTATGCAAAATTAGAAGCAAACAAAATAATAAAACACCATATTAAAAAAGTTTTAAAACACATTTTTACTAGATTTTAAAATTAAAACCATTGCTCATCTAACTAGAAGAATACTATTATTTTTATTACTTTTACAACCTCATCTTTTCACTATTCAAACTAATTGCTGTCTTGCACAGCTCGAGAAACTCATTATTCTGTAATGCATGTAGATTACCTGATTCTTGTTTAGTTTCTAGTGTGTTTCAAAGCATATTTTAAACAAAAATGTTATGCCTATATTGTATTACAGGAAATTGTTTAACTGCATGACTTAGGGGGATTGAGTGGGGAATATTTCTGGGTGCAACACGCATTCATGCATTTTTATGCTAAGCATGAAAAATGCTTCATAGTGTTACTTGGGTTTTACTTTTTAAAAAACTATAATTGGATGTATAGCTAATCATCCCAATGATTAGGGAAAAAAAAAAAAAAAAGTGTTGAGTTATTGCAGTTATAAGAACTTGGGGGCATAAGTGACTTTTTAAAAATCTATAAATTTTCCTAAATGTACTCTGAGTACCACAGGAAAATGTGTAGCTTTTCTTTGCAGAAACGCTTTATTTTAGTTGGTTTATGTCTCTGGCTGGTGCTGATGCTAAATTTGTGTTATAAATTACATCACTTTTAAATTTATCTTCTGTTAATGTGTGACTAATGGTTTTGATTTGTTGTTTTCAGCTTCTTGTATGTATGTGCTTCTTGAACTGGCTTAATTCATACACTAAGGAGAAGAATGCTCTATACTGACATCCAACATGCATACAGTTTGCAAGCAGTACTAGTTTTCCAAATTACTGTGTTATCAGTGTTGTTTTCCAATGGACTTTCTGAAAATGCGCTGCCTCTGTCACACTTAACACAATTATGGGCCAGTTACTGACTTGTATCATTTAAAACTCCAGAAATGTGTGAATTCATAGTTCAGTACATCAATGAGAGAGCAGCTCTGTAGTTATTTTCACTTCTCTGTGTTATCCATAGCATCAGCTAAGGTGCTGATTAGGGCTGTGCCCCAAGAACACCCTGGGAATAAAGAAGATATATTCCTGGGGCAGGAATGTCCCCAGTGCCCCATCCTCTGCCGCCACCAGCAGGGAGTCAGGACAGCAGCTTTCCCTCTGAAAAAGCAGACACAGAATGAATAATGGGCAGAAAAGTCCCTTGTCTGTTGAAGCTGAGACTGCTTTCGGTTGCTAGACTACAAACAGTAATTATTTGTCTTAATATCTTTGTAGTCCAGTCTTGCTACTGCTAACCCACTGGTGCTTTAAAATGTCCGACATGCATTAAACCCTAGACATGATCCTCCTGCATTTATAAAGGTTGGATTTTCTTTATTTCTTCTGTACACGCTGCTCTTCTATTATTGAAATCTGCACCCTGGGTTGGTTGGTTTGTTTGTTTGTTTTGTTTGTTTTGTTTTGTTCTTTTATTGTTCACTTAATCAACTAAACTTCTACTTTACTCTTTGATTATTTGGATGCGAAGCTTGGTTTTAATTTCTCTAAGATTTTTCTCTTCCTCCCTTCCACCTCTCCTCCTCCTACCCCCATATATGAAAACCTTTATTTTGTTCCTGGAACATTTCCCAGTGGTTATAATGAAAGGTATTTAATTTCTGGGTGAGACATAATTATTAGCCTACACAGAACTGATCTGTCACGCAGATGGGACAAATGCTTGACCTCAGCAGAAAGATATTAAGAATTTTTTTGTGTGTGGCTTTGGGGTGTTGACTGAGATTCGTACGTTATGGACACCAATAATTATAGCTTCCTTCCTTTTATTTTCCATATCTCAGCCTTCCACTTGATACTTATTGTTGTTCAGTTTGGGTTAGTTTTGAAGTAGCTTCTTGTAATGCAGAAATGAGAGATCCTCTTTTGTGATTTATTGAAATACCATTTCCAGTATCAGTTAAAAAAATTACTCGTATTTTTATCAAGGACATAAGTGTGTGAAGAGGTTTGATTATCTCATCAAAGCTTGAGGGCTATATTTAAGTAATGAAAGGAACCTTTCTGTCATCTGTTTTTTTGCAGTCTGCTGTTAATGGCACAATTTTCTGGATACTAGCATAAAAGGCAATACAGCAAGATATCTCACATAGGCTTGATCTGTAGGCATGACTCATAACTGAACCTGTATATGTGCGTCACTCAGATGACTTTCTAAATATCTCAACTTTATCTGCATTGCAGATTGAAAATTTCAAGTCAGAGGCTGTTTTGTGCAAATACACTTTAAATATTTAATTATTCTTATCTAGCAGAAGTCCTAGCCCCAGACTAAATTTAAAAAAAAGAAGAAAAAAAAAAAAGGTTTCTAAGGGGCTGTCAGTAAGACAAAGAAAGTAGAATGGTATATTATGTCTGATTGCATCTATTTGTGTGGGCATGGCTTATACAAAATGTCAAATGCAACAAGTGATGCTTTTTTGCAAGTGTCATGGCACTTCCCAAATGAGACAGTTTAATAGATGAAGCCAACTAACCAGTTGGAAAAGGAAGCCCTGTCCTGCAGCTAATTCCAGATTTGAGGAAAAGGAGTGGAAGAGTTTGCCAAGACTAGCTGTTAAACTGCCTCCATGGTGCCCTGGTGCTGGAGAAGCTACCTGCAAGTGAGCCCCTGCCCATTCTGAAGACAGAATGCTCTCGAGGAGATTTTAGGCCTTTATCAAGAACAGGGCTGAGTTTCCCATTGTCCCTACTAATCTGTGCATCAGGCTACCCTAAATTGTGGGGGTATCACCACACAGGGAAACCTGTTGTAGATCATGTTGCTTATAAACACGTGTGCTCTAGAATTTCTGTGCATGTGCATGTATGGGTTGTTCATCTTATACACAATTCTTAAATAATCGTTGGTCATTTTAAAGCAACATAAACTGCTGCTGGAGCTGAGGAAGCAGCCTTGCCCATGTCCTCTCTCTGTCCCAAAAAGGAACCCATTCATGGTGTTATAACCTCCCAGTCAGCAGAGAGAGGATTTGGGTAGTAACTTATATGAAGCATCTGGCATGGGCTCTGCAGAGAATGCTTGGGGCAGTGGTGATGAGAGAAACAGATGCTGTCAGTGTGCAGGATAGGTGAGATCACACTTTCCAGATGGAGAAGTTTGTGGATGGAAACTGGGTTAGGAGGCAAAGCAGCCAATTTAGAGTATGGGTACTGTCTGACCTTGTTTGAGTGATAATTGAAGACCTAGTGAGGCAGAAGCCTAAAACACTACAGGCATGAAGGAGTCTACCCCTTGGTGCCTAGTGAAAAAACACTGCAGATGCAACTGCAATAATTTTTGCAGAACTAGAAAAGGTATCTAAGCAAGGATGATCCTCCTGTGGTCAAGCAGGTAAATTTTAGGTCCTTATAGGACATTGCAGATATTTAATCTAAAAAAGAAGACCAAGGGGGGAAAATAACTTTTGTAAAATAACTGTTTGACAAAGGTGAAAAGCCAATGTCTTCAAAAGCCCACTTCAGTCCATTTGTTTCAGCAAACTAAGGAAGGGGGTAAGGACAAAGAGCATATCTACTGATTTTCAAGCTTTTGGTAGGCTGTTTATTTCCAGAGAGTCAGTAATTACCCTCTTAGTGTCCTTGATCTATGTAAAGAGAGAACAGGCACAGGCATTTCAGAGGCTGTAAAAGCTTTGTCTTACAGTTACTCTTGTTGAGAACATGGAGTGCTCAAAGGAGTTGTTTAAAAGGAAAACGTAGCTTCTGCAGCTTCCAAAATTGTTGTGACAGGCTTTATTGTGGTCCTTGTCTTCTCTTTTTCTGAGGAAATTGAAAGTGAACAGCCAATTTAAAAACTTTTTATCTGTCCTTCTCCTAGCCTCCCTCCAACGTGTTAAATGGGATGCTAGTTTGCACCTCAAGAATGATGTCTAGTCTGATGAGTGTTTTGAGCTAAGTGCTTTCCTCTTAACTCTCCAAGCCCCTTCTGTACAAATTATTTCAGAGGAAAGAAAGCTTATTGATGTTATTTTGTATTTATCTTCCACACATGCAGGTATGCTACTGATGCATTATTCCAGTTGTAAAGATAGCAGGATTTCCTAAGCCGTGAAGGGCGGGCCTTGGAAGTGAATGAAAAAGAGGCTTCATCCCACTTTAAAATGGTGTCATGAAAACAGCATATACTTCCTTTTATGCCTGTATTCCTTGTTCTTTATCTGTGTTAGAAAGACCCGTTGTACTAACTTCACTGTATTCTTGTACTCAGGGGAATTCAAGGCATCTGTTTGCTTGGTGTTTTGGTTCAATGTGTAAAGAAAGGGCTGTGTAGCAACTGACACACCAGTGTAGGACCAGGTGGACTCCGCACTGTGCTGTCACATCTCTGGGTTGGTAAATATACTGGCTGAAAGAAGGGATAAAAATGCAGTGAAAATTAACTTTACAGAGTAAATCTTTTAGGAGGTTCTGGTCCCTTGAAGTTTTGTCAAACTCAAAAGTAATACCAAAATAGAAAAGTGTATTGCAAATTCAGAGAGAATTAGTTGCACTCCCGATGATATGACATGCACTTGCTGATCAATTAATGCAAAATGAGGTTTTAGTTCCACTTCATCAACTTAAGTTTGGAAAATAAGTCCAAACCTAGCATATCAGCAAGACCTACACCAGCAAATGTTCTAAAGCAGCTTCTCTCGGTGCACGATCACTCAAGCTACACCTAGTTCCCAACATTACCTTTTTCAACTCATGATTCAATAAGGGAAGCTTCATGGAGCTATGCAATTGCTCATAGGGACGTAGTCAGGACTCTGGTGAAACAAGCCTTGTGGCTTAATTTAGGAACTATCTGAAGGGTCTCAAGTGTTACTACAGTGCTGGATGACCTAAGGTTTCCTTGCACTTTAGTTCATATAGTCTCTTTCATCCACAGTGAAGTGGTATGGCTTTTCATATAGAAAGCTGCTTTTAATGGAAAATCTGGATTTATTTTTTTTTATTCTGAACTTGAAATATTTTTGCGGAAAATCCAAATCTCTTACCTTCAAAATATTGTTGTGTCTCTCTGAAACTGTACTTTGCCTTTCTCATCTCCCTGAAGCACTCTGTAGGACAGGTACAGCTCATAAATACACTTCTCATACTGCAAACAAGGAAAGATGAAACAGAGGAGTAATTTCTTATGAGACCCGGAGTTTAGACAAACAGCCTGCACTTGGAGGGGAATGGGAGCTTAAGCAAACTCTGAGATACTTCAGGAAAACCAAAACAAAACAAAACCCAACACTTCTGTGTTTTAGGGAAAGGTTTGATTTAAAGTAATGTATGTAGTTTTTCTGAAATTTTTCATGAAAAAACTTCATTTTTCTAATCATCTGTAATCTTCAACTATAATGGTGAAGAGAGCAAGAAAATCAAAAGTGCATGTGAGAATCAGTTTGTAATTACCTTCCATCCAAAAATGTAAGCATACTTAATAAGCATTATGATACTGGCATGCAAATACCTCTACAAGGTAGAAAATCATTAAAGAAACAGGACCAAAACTCTTTGATTTTTGTCCATTGCATATGTTAGAAGTTGCACAGCCAGAGTAGAAGTCTACAAACTTTTCTCTCCTCTCTGCAGTGAGTTTAAATTCTTAAATTATTTTTTAACATTTGACAAATCAATGGGAAAGTAAACAGAACATCTATAAAATATCTAGAAACCAGTGAGATGGAAATAACAACAGACATTTTCCACTTTTCAGTGAGAAATATGGTTCATTGAAAGACACTTGGAGGGGAAAAAAATAGAAAGCAAGTGAAACCTTTTTTCAAGTCTTCTCTATTCTCCTTCTCATGAATAAAGAGTGAAACAGAACTGAGTGAATCAATATAATCTCTATTTCAAATTGGTAAAATACTAAACTTACTTCTCAAGAGAAAGTAGCATGTTTCTTTTGACAACATGCTATTTGATCTTTGCCTCATTAATATCTAAGATGCAAGTCCTTTTTTCAGATCAAAAAGTAATTGCTGTAAAAGGTGCTTTTAACAGATTGCTGTGCCTTGTAAATGATATTCTGTTTCTATGGTTTAGTGGTAAATATGCTTCCCAATACCTACCTGATAGTAGACATACAGATATCATGGGTATATAAAAAAATCTAGCATGTTGAGAAAGATATTTCTCTTTATACATAAAATTAGCCAATAGGAACTTTACAAAAGTTAGGTGATTCACCAGAGTGCTAAAGACTGAAAGAATTTTAAGACTTCTAGGAGGTTTTATCTGTGGTGCTTTTATAACCTCTTCATTTAGTCTTTAGTATTTTTGTTGTTATACGAACACAAAAGGACAATCTCTTACCTAGCTAGACCTGTACATAAAGAGAGCTTTTCTGGACGCCTCACTCCATTTCCAATTATTTTATTTGTTTCTCCACAGCTTATTTTGGTTTTTCAGTATGCCCCCTGAAGTATGCCGCTTCTCTTGATCATTAAAGAAGGAGCAGGCACCCAATTCAGGACTGAGAATTGCTTTTGGGAAGTCAGACAAGTAAAATTGAGGTAACATTATGTGAAGAGTCTCAGTCCAAGTGGCCATGCTGGATATCAGGAGAGTTGTGGTGGTAAAACAGGTATCAGAGACATTCATAAACATGTGTCACATCCTGCTCAGATGAGGGGACAAGTGACTCAAATTTGCAAATCCCCAACGGAGAGAACAACAAGTCTCCAAGTCCAAGCATTTATTAACTACCCACAATGTACTACTTGAACACACGATCATTGGCTAAGTATATAGCAAGTTGTGGCAAGCAACACAACATGCCTTACATTTTTTAATGGAAAAAGGAAAAGAGGGAGATAGAGGGAATGGGGAAATAGAGATCACCGGTCTGGGTTCCTGCGCTGATCCTGCCAGCGAGGGTTCCAGGAGGCAGCTGTCTTTTTTGCTTCACTGCACTCTCCAGGCCCCCCCCCTTTCTTCCCCCCCCCTTGAGTTATACACACTTTCCGTCCCCTAGGTTGACCCACATGTATGATGTAATTGGCATGATCATGTCAGCCTTCATTAGCATATTGAGGGGTGCTAACTTTAATATGCATTTCATGGATAATGAAGCAAAGGTCATACACTGGACACATGGCCCCTGAAATTTGTCCAGGTGCACCAGAGCAGAGCCATCCTGTCTCCACAGAGCTCCCTCCTCCAGCTGCATCTTGTGTTCTTTGGGCAGCCTTATCAGCTTCAACCTCCACAGCATGCACCCTGTGACTCACAGTTTTGTCTTGCGAGTGTTTGAGGCTTTTCTTTGATCAGCCTCAACTTTTGCTTCCTTTGGCTGTTTTTCTTAGTTTCTCGCAGGCCTGGTTTCTCATCTCTCACAACATGGGAATATTCTTCTTTGTCGACTGGATCCCAAAAATTCCTGAATATTTTCAGCTTCTATTGAACACATTGAGAGCAGAAAGCACTCAACATATTTAAGTAAGTTGCAGCTATGGATGGCACTGTACTTTCAAATATGTGTTTAACATCACACATGAGAAGCACCATCTCTCTTGTACCTAAAGATAATAAGGGAGGGGCAGCTGGGGAAAGAAGAATGCTAAGGAAGCTTTTCTACAGGTGAGATCTCTGCTAAAAATGACTGGCTCTGGCCAAAGCGAAACAAAAGCAGATTTCAGCCATCCAGTTAACTGCCATCCACAACTGAGAGCTGTTCCCATTAGATCAGGAGAATATAAAATTTGTACATTGGATATCTCTTCAGACACAGATAAACCTCACCCCTTCTTCAAAACTGTGTTCAGTATGGTTCCTACCATTTCCCTCTCTGCACTGTTATCCATAGAAGCATAAGCATGGACTGCAAGGCAGCTGCTAATAAGACAAGTAAGTTTAAAGATGTCATTAAATAACATTTTTGTGGCATCTACTTAGTATTAAAGACTCTCTAAAATATTATCACCATCTTTTGTACCACTCAGAGTCAAATAGAAAAAATAACCAGGCTTATTACTACTTTTAAAAATTACATAAATTGTGTGCAGGTAACAGGGATTACTTTTGCATCATCTGTATTACTAGAGTAAAAATGGTTCTTGGTTTCATCCCTTTAAGTTAATAGAAAGAATTCAAACAAGTGTTTTGGTCTTAGTTTTTTCTCTTGCTAATACAGTGAAATGATAGAGAGATGAAAGTAGCAAAATCAGGTAGGTGATCTGATGTTTTTAATATATTTCTTACTGTTGTCCAAAAAAACCCTCACCCAAAACAGCCAAACAGCCAACTGATAACAAATGCTCTTCTCCCCACCACCACGTCCTCAAGTCACAAATTTCTTAAGCAAAAAGTATTTCTGAAAGTCACCCATATATCTACTAGGATGCTGTTTGAATCAAAACTTTGAAAAGCTAAATGGTGCCTTTGTGTTCCCTGATTTGTACTTTTATTTAGATCATAAACTTCAATTCTTTTTGTGGACAATTTCAGTTATGTACCCAATCTCTGCCTAAAATTCTGGATCTTCACTGCTTTCAAGATTTTGTCTTCAGCGCTGAAGACAATTAAACCTCTTTTTTTTTTTTTTTTTTTTTTTTTTTGTTAAATTGTGAATTTCTCTGAAGACCGAACTTCATTAAAAACCATGATATGGACATTAATGTAAGAAATATGCCCTGACAATTGCTAAATCATTTAAGGGAAAAGCTCCCCAGTGGCCACATAGGTGACTTCCTGGCAAGTTCAGTGTAACTCCCACACGGTCATTGTAGTTACACTGAACTAATGTGGAACAGAAAAGAAGGCATTCATAAAATTGGTATGCGCATAGATAATATATGGAGTGTGACTCCACCTTTCTTTGAAGCATATGAATGCTGCCCAATTTTAAGTGTCTTAGGTGCTTTGAATAAAGAAAGAGTCTAGAAGCAGTGGACCTGTCAGAAGGCCACTCAGTTGCCTGAGTAAACTGAATTAAGGTTAGACTTCATAAACTGGTACCATCTACTCCCCTCCAGAATTTTTTTAGGAGTAGAGATATGAGGTAAATACTTCAACATCAAATCACTAGTGTTGTGTACAAAGGACAAGACTTACTACTTATAAACAATGGTGTGACATCCACCACTATGCATGCAGCCTAGGAAACCTGCTTGTGGACCAAGCTCTCTTTACAACTGGAGGAAACAAACCCAGCCTTCTGTGTTTTGCAACCAGGGTAATCTATGGAGAAAATTTGTTGAAAGCTGATGCATGCAGTGATCTGTTTATCGAGTGAGTGGGTTTATATTTTTAATTGAGTAATTTATAGCAAAGGGAACTCTCTTTAACCTTTTCTGATTCACAACAGGAAAACAGTTAAATCCTGATGAAGGTGTAGTGATAGATGCCTATTGTTCCTCATTAGTCTGGACTGAGTATCAGTAGGTATTATTTTACTTGAGTTGTTAAGTAGATAGTTCACAGAAACAAAGCTACCTGTTGGAAAAATAGGGAATTGAGACAAAGTGCATTAATATCTTTAATCTTAAAAAACTATAGCCATATGTATATTTCTTCCTGGTGCAGTGAAAGTGCAATTTTGCTTTTGGCTAAAACTGATCAAAGTCTATGCTGCTGCTGAAGGGAGTGTCCCTGACTCCTCTCTGCAGCCCTGCATTTTGGCAGTCTCATAGTGCAGGGAGCCAAGTCAGCTGCTGAACCTTGATTGTTCTGGGCTTTTTTGTTTGGTGTGTCATCCCACCTCTGAAGAGTGAGCTTTTTAGATGTATCAGTCATCTGGTCTGACTCGTTGCACGCCCACGTGCTAGTTTTTATACAGAAGCTGTCACAGGAAATATCCAGGCAAGGTGTGGGGATGGCAGGGCAGGGGTAGAACCATCCTCTTTGGTGGCAGCCTCCCACTAGGGCTGTGCCTGCTTCGATCCTGACAATAGTTTCCATGATGGGCTGTGAGAATTCCCAGTTTACTAACCTGAGTTTGCTACTCAGCTAAGTATTAATAATGTCTAACAGGGTAGACCAACCTTTTCAGCTGTAGAAAACTTTGTCCCTCCACAAGCCACAGTCTTGGTTCTTGGCTGTCCATGTGTGGTCATGCATATGTCAAGGCATGTGGACATGACATATTGCAGTCTCCCAGAAGCAGGCTGTTTGCCAGCCTGGGGGAAACAGGTGTGGGTCAGCATTGCTGCATGTTCCTGTTGCAGTGTGAGGATAAGAAAAAGGGGTGCATAGATTTGCCCCCAGACCAGCTCTTTCCCGTGACTGTCTGTGCACATGTGCCTGACCATACCTCTCCGTGGGACACTGTGTGTACAGATGAAGAAGGAAAAGCTGATAATGTAGATATTGCAGTGCCGAATGTGAGACACTACATACTGAGAATGATGCTCAGCAGTGATGCAACTGCTTTCCTGGCATGTGATCCCAGAAAACAGGTCCGTCAGCAATGGGGAGACTACAGCTCTTTTAGTCCAGCCTGATAAATCTGTCTGTCATTAACACGACAAGGACAATTGGCATATTTCCATCCTTAATTAAATTAGCAAGCTTAAAAACTCAACTATAAAGGTTGTTATCTTTGCAATAGTCTTACAGCCAACTATGCAAGTATGAAAACATATTATGTTAGTCTTACAGATATTAAACACATTTTTATTGACTTTATAGATATTACAGATATTCTTAAGGGATCTTATTTTCAGATATGGAAAATTAATTTGGTAAAGCAGATAGCTAAGGTAAATTTTAATAATAAACACACAAATAGTTATTGGTGCAGAGCAGTGTCCTGGGTCCCTACCCTTTGAAAACCAGTCCTTGATGTTACGGTTTGAACAGTGTGGTTTTTGCTTTCTTTTCCTGATTCTCTTCCCAAACGGTTCATCCTTTGCTTGTTGATAAAGCAGAGATAAGCTTCAAAAACAGGTCTTCCTCCATCTGCTCACTGAGATACCAAAAAAAGGAAAGATACCACCATGTTCTCTGCTCTCTGAGCTTGACACAGACTTTTTGTTAAGGAAAAAATAAATGTAGGCACCTTTATTTACAAAGAGTTCAGGGTTTAGACTTTTTACCTAGGGGGAAAATGTTACTAACTCTA
Organism: Athene noctua; assembly: GCF_965140245.1. Lineage (NCBI taxonomy): Eukaryota > Metazoa > Chordata > Aves > Strigiformes > Strigidae > Athene > Athene noctua. The sequence continues at coordinate 90,448,863 of NC_134038.1, forward strand.
AGCAGCTGGCGTGAGATCAAATTGGGACTATTTTTTCTGGTTAGCCTGAACAGCTCTCTGACTGGTCTGGGATTCTTTAGCCATCTGAAACTTACAGTGTGAATATGTCAAACCCAGAGTGCTGGACTCTGCAACTCTCCTAGGAGTGACCCTCCTGATACAGCTCTGCTGAAATTTCTTTTGTGGTCTTCTCCCTCTCTCCAAAGGTTGAATTCACCAAATAATGCTGCAAAGTTTTCATGGTTAGTAAATGTGCAATCAGTTGGAAAGCAAAGGCTAAAAGCACAGGATAGATGCATTGTGCTGGGAGTCAGAGTGAGGAGGAGAGATGAAAAAAAAAAAAAAAAAAAATATATATATATATATATATGGATCATTTTAAGGAAACAAAGAGAAGCCTTCTTTTAAATTTAGGCAGTCAGAAAAACTAGATTAAATAAAGACTATTTTCATAACCTAGAAGGAATGGTCCCTGAATCATAAATTCATATGAAGCATTTTTTCCCTGTATCCACAGAAATCTGAGGATAAACCTTACTTGGCATGATCAAAGTTAGAACTAGAGACAAATCAAAACAAATTTATTTTAAAAAATGAAGGACACATGACAAAATGTCATACATATTTGAGGTAAACAGTGTTTGCACAGTTGTAATTTCAGCCATATAAAGATTACCCCTTCCCATGTACATGAAATATGTGTGAATAAGTTTATCCTTCTTTTTTTTTCTATTAATGCAGTTTAATGATTGATTTATGGGCACAGTTATGTTAGACTTGTGGCTATTGTCATTTGTGCCTGAAAGCAATACTACAAAATATGAAGTCATAGTTCCAAATCAGGATGAGTATGATGTTTATATTTAGTAAAAACAAATATTCTACTGCTATAAAGCACAGGTTTTTAAAGAAGTTTGAATAGTTTATTTTACAAAGTCAAAGAAATTGAAATTTAAAATCTACTTTAAATTTCCAGAAGACAGGACATTTCCCAAGTGTTACTTTTTATTACATCTGGGGAGTTGAAATTCTGGCAGCTGGTACAGAAGCTGCTGTGGGCACTGTATGCCTAATTTTTCAAGGACTATCAGATTTACCACTGTCTTTGTAGACCAGCACTAACTGCATTGTCAAGTTGCTTTTTTGGCTTACATTTCATTGTTTTGGTGAAGGAAGTGCTTGGTTGTGAAGAGCAAATGAAATATAATTATCCAGTAAGGATTGTGGTACCATTGCAACAGGAAGAAAAGTAACACTTGATTCAGTTACTTTTATATCTTAAAAAACAACTGTCATAAAACATATTCCATACCTACATTGTGAAAACAGAACTTAAAGTTACACCAAATGCAATTATTTGATAAAAGTCCATGTATATCTATCCCATCTGTGTAAAACCCAAGACAGCAAAGTTTTTTCAAAACTATTCTTGTTTTATTGACTTTCAGAACAGCTGGTCAGACATTCCTTTGTAAACTTTAAGCATTAGTTTAACCTGGATGTTAAGCAAAGCCCAAGGTTTAGCCTCTGTTCTTATTAAAATAACAGTTTTAGTAGTAATAAGAACAGAATAATGGCCCACAGGGCAATGTCTGTCTGTCTCAATATCCTGTGACTGCCCATTGTCTGTAGTCAACCCTTAGTAATGACTGTAATGCAGGAAAATCCTGCAGTGATACTCACCCCAGCATAAATCTCCAGCTTCCCGGATTTTTTAAAACCACAGGTTGTATCAGTGTGTTTAATCTCTCCCCTTTCCTCCTCTCCCTCGCAGCTAGGAATCAGATTCAGGACGACATACAGGTAAAACAGTTGCTATACCATGACACAACAATTCTTGTGGTTCAGGCTACTCTGCCTTCCCAGGTGCAGCAACTTCACCTGAGATTTTTGGGGTTGGTCGATTGTGGTTTTTTTCAGAGTTATTCTTCAAATCCAGTGCTATGTGAGACTGAAAAGTTACTTTCATAGTCAAATAACAGATCCTACCTTCAGCTGGATCAGTTGGAGAGCTAATGTCAGAGATATGGAAATTCTTGTGTTCCTAATGATGTTTTTTCTTATTCTTCCCCCTCCACCTTCTCCCCTATCCTGATGGTATTTTTGCAGATGAAGACCTTAATTCTAAACCTAGAGATGTAAGTAAAATACGCATCTGCAGTCTCCAGAAAAAGGGTGAGGAGAGAGACCTGCACTGAGATCTTTGGGAATTATTTTTCAAATATCTATGCATCAGATAAGGTTAAATTAAAAACAAACAAACAAACAAACAAACAAAACTTATAATTTGTGATTACTATATCTTTAATGTTATTGAGAACACACTTGCTCTGCCTGTTCCCTCAATAAGATCTTACAGTGTCTCAATAGCATGCTGTGGAGCTACTATGGCAGGGTCCTTAAGGAGTACCACCACATGTGAGAGAAGCAAGTGAAGGACACTGAGCATGAAGATCCCCTTTCTCCCACTTCTGTCTCTGTGCATTATTACTCTTTGTGGTTCTCTCAGTCTCTTCTCATCATTGCTATATCTTATTCCTCTTCAGAACTTACCCAGAAATAAAATTTCCGCCCTTCTCATCAGGCAAAACCTGAGAGAAGAGTATTTGTCGAGGTTGCTGCCTCTGTCAGATAGACTGAAAACTGCTGCTAGTGTGGATTCCGAAAGCAGTTGTGCAGAGGATTGAGAGAGACTAGACAGGCCATGGAAATACTTCCCATCCCCCCAGCTGTGTCTGTCTTCCTAATTCCCCTGTAAATGTGAACAAAAGCCTTTTCAGGACTGTGTTGGGGAAGAAAAGATGTTCACCTTTTGGGCTCTCTAATTCTTCCTGTGAAAGTACAGTGGTCACTGCAGCAGCCACGTCTCTGAAGCAGTGTGAAGATTTATGTATAAAGTGTCCCTTTCTTGCTGGGATACATGTTCTGTCACTGCTGCTGGAGGATGGAGTTGAGTAGTATGCTACTGTGACCTGGGAATGTCTGCAAAACAATTCTCACCCTTCTCCATCTTACCCACTGGCAGAAGGCCACTAAGCAAATGAAGTCTCTTACAAGCCAGGTTTCCATCTCATGGCACTTATGCCAGAAAGAAGTACAGCATAATTACCAATGTTGCAAAGACATTCATGTGCTAAGGCCCCGTGTTCTTAACCATTTTCTTTCCTTTACTCACTGTTTTGTTATATCCCTGTTCCTGTTTGCCTGTGAAATGGATATACAGGGAGAAACTCAGCAGAATATTCATAGTTACAAAAAAAGCCTCTGGCTGAGTTGACAAAGCTTAACACTGAGTCACATATTCTCCTTATTTCTGCGTAGACTTCTCTGCTAAAAATGCTGAAGGCTTGGCAGGATTCTTGCTTGAGGTGGCAAAGATCCTCCTGAGTAATGTTAAGAGAACTTGTGATGGAGAAATACTGGAGTTTCACCAGGCTTCTGGAAGGCTTGGAAGGGTTCAGCCTGGAGCTGTCTGACCAGTCAGAGCCCTTGGAACAAATACTTGCTGATTATTGTCCCAATCCATTGTCAGGGGAGATTTCAATATGAACCCAAGAGGGAGATTAAGACACAAACAAGGTCATATGCCATACACCCAAACCAGTTTTTATTATTAAAAGTAAAGAGGGGTAGTGATAGGACAGAATGGAAGGAAAAGATAGAAATGAGGCAAGCATGCAGAACAGAGTTGCAAGAATAGTCACCACCATGGATCCAGCGTTGTCCCGTTGGTCCTCTGTCTTCAATTCTTCAGTAGTGGGTGCACATGGAGCAAAGACTTCTGTTGCCTTTTAAGTTCATTGTATCAGCTGATTAGCATATCTGCCCACCTTTAGTTTCTTCTCTGATCCCACAGGTTTTTGCTGACTTCATGCTTCTCGAGCAATCACCCTGCTTCTGGGCAGAAATGCTCGCCTCAGTTCATTAGCAATGCATGTACACAACAGAGCCACAAATGGCTACAGGACGGAGCCACTGATAAACATTTGGTTTTGCTCGGTCCATGTCTCCCCCTCTGAGGCTTATCTAAGGAGTCTGACAATGCAACTGCAAGGGAGTGGGGGGATGCATCTTTCAATACACTCCTGCTTCCTTGGGTGACATTCCTTAGACTAATCCAAAGGCTGCAGCTTGTCCTTGAGGTTTGCACAGACACAAGCAAGCTTTGAGACGGTCATCTGATATTGCAGTCTCTCGCAATTATAGGGACACCTTAAAATATGGAGTTAAAACAGGTAAAGTAGAAAACATGCCTCGTTGTTGCATCACTTCATGGATGCAAGAAATATTGATTCATGGATTGGACTAGATTTGTATGAAAACCTGGGTTTTATCAAATATATATATTTTGCAGCAGTTCTCTATTTTCAGTAATGGTCATAATGATCTGGAAAGATTTTGTTGTTATAGAAGATGTTTGGTGGGAAGAGATGTACCACTCTGGGATCACTTATCAGAAGAGTTATTTATGCTGTCTCATTTACGGGTCTCTGCATGGTCAGTGAAAAAAAATAGACTCCTAAATTGGGTACTCTAAGTATTACTTCCTTACTAAGATACTAAAGTTCAATGTGTACCTATAAATGCAGGAGGAAAATGTCCCCCTTACTCCCTCATTAATGATAATGTTTGAAACAGTAATGCTTTTGTAGGACTAAATTGGTTTTTACATTGTTTCATTTTCCACCTCTTCATTTAGGCATTGTTTATGACATGCTTGGCTGACTTTCCACGTCCATTTTTTTTCCTCTATATCTTCAGCTAGCTTGTTTGCTGTGTTTACAGATGCCTTAATCAGAGTACAGTCCTTAACTCAGTACAGTCCAGGAAGTAGCAGAAAGATGTAAACCCATTTTGTTTTGTTCAAATGTTCAAGGAAAGAAAAAATAGGATGCTTCTGAACAGCTGCTAAAATTAATAACTTCAGCAAACAATTATGTGTCATCCTGATGTAGATATTTAATTTTTTGAATGGAGCCTAATGCTTTACAGACTCCATCATATCCTTTTTGCAGGGATGCCTGTCTTTCCCCGCATTACCATGAAACATGCTTTTTCTTGTGTCCCATATTGATTTCCATATCCTTTTAACAAATCACTTCACAAAAGATAATAGAGACTGTGCTGAGAAAACTCCTTATTACTCAGAATCTGTTTTACTTCCTTATCATTTCAGATCAAATCAACTTTCCAGTGGCCTTGACATTTCTTGTCTAGCTGGGGAACAGTTCACAGCTACAGCAAATGCTAACATATACATACTGTAAATACCAGTCTTTTGTAGCAAGTGAGATTATAACAATTAATCCTAAATGTTGATCTTTTAGTGCAGATAAACCCAAGGTGTGGTCATATATTTGTTTCTCAACAGTGGTGGAGAGAATCTATTTAAAGCATTCCTTTCCTGACTATATTTCTACTTCTACCCTGCTCAGCAAGGGGCACAACAAGCTGGTACGGAAAGACCTTGGCTCTTCCAGTGTACCGCAGCAGCCTTACTTGTGACCCTCAGTGGAGAGCAGTGGTTTCTGAAAGTGCTCCCCATTCACTTCCCACAGGACATCTGCTCAGAACATCAGTCACTGTTGGCAGAACATCTGTAGACAATTACATTAAAATACTCATCTCTTACATTTTGCTTAATAGCAATTAATCTTAATTGTTTGACTTGGGTGTGCTAACAGAATAATTACTGTATTCCTTAGCAAATACACTGAATAAAAATCTGCTGTTGATGCAACTCAAAACTTCTAATATTTCACAAGGCACTCTGCCTTGTGAAACTGTAGGTAAAGGACTAATACATGAACAATTAATATTTTAGGATGTTTGACCAGTACTGGATACCTACATACAAGACTTTATTGACTCTGTACGATTTATAGACCCATATAGGAGGGAACACAGCAGATTCAGCAAAGGATGAATTGATCTCCTGCCATAACTTTGCCCAAAGAATCTCCTAAGAAATGTAAACTACATCGTGTATGTGACTGGTTCTGCTGTATTTATGTGTACCCCCAAAATTTTACATATGGCTATACATATATAAGTGTGTGTGTGTGTGTAGGTATACATACAACCATCCCCCCCACTCCCCACCCCCAAAGAAAGAAAATAACTTTTTTGCAAAAGACTGAAAAAGTCTCTCAGTCCCCTCTGACAAGCTATAGTATCATTTGCAGGGGAAAAAAAAAAGGGCCTGGTGTCATAAAGTGTGAGACCTACCGTTTTTCATTCCTGATGTTCGCAATTAAATTAAGCATACATTTGGCTTCACTGGTGATAGCAAAGCCATTGTTTATAATTAAATTGAGTATCATTCTGACAATCTGGCATGCAAACATAGTTTATTGCTTATTAGCCTAAATTTCTGAGCTCCAGGCAAACTTGCTCATACGGAAAAAAATTGCACTCAGGTCAAAAAAGCTGCCCAGAATTCTGCTTGAAGTTTCAGAGTGTTGTCTTGCTTAAAAACTCATCTTCTGATTTTTGTCCTCCAAAGAAAATTCCCGTTGCTACTTGTTATTTAATGGCTGAGTTTATCCTGGTCTGTTTTTCAGTTTAGGTGGTGGTGTGATATATTAATCAGGGCTGGTTAGATTGTAATTATTTTCTTTGACATTCTAAGATAAATTTATAGGACTGTTGTGTTACAGTCTTTGGCTTAACTAGAAAATACCAGTGCTTCAGTGTTATGAAGTCTATATTGAATAAATTTATTTTATCAGGTTGTTGCAGCTATGTATTTTAAAATAATTGAAAGGCAAAAAGTTTATGGGAAAGCTCTAGTACTAGGCAATAGTGCATAACTGTACCTTATAAGCACCTCTCATAAATCTGTTTTCAGGTAAAAATTTGTATGCCTTTGTAATCTGATAGACCAGTGTAAATTAAAACTGATTTCAATTACATGCAAGTCCAGTATTTTTGCATGTAATGTAACTCACTTTTGCCAAATGGTGTATTGTCCTCTGCATTATAAGTGACAGAAAAAAAGCCTGAAAGCCTTTCACCAAGCCAGTGTAAATATTTGTTATTGTCTAGGAGTTGTGTCTATCTTCAGAATTGTTTGAAGCTGCATGGAGTGGCGGTACAGACCCTGCTCCTGGGCCACGTTGCAATGTCAGGACCAGCCAATATTGTGTTTCTATCTTGGCTACAAGTGTAGCAAGTTAGGACAGTTAGGCACTCCCTAACAGTACTTGAAACTCCCTTTGCCTGGATCATAGCCTGCTCTGGAAGACACCAGAATGACCAGACACGAATTGTGGCCAAAATGGAAAAAAAAAACCAAAACCAAAACCAACAAACAAACAAACAAAAAACCCCAACAAAAAAACTGACTTAAGTGAATCATCTTGCATTCCTATAAATAGCAATTCTGGGTGAGACCCTTTGAGCTCTCTGGGATCATAGCAGGCTATGACCCAGTACTTCCCCCCGCTTCCCCCCCCAGCCCCACCCCTCAAGTTGGGATGTCTCTCAAGGTACATATTGCAAGGATTTTGAATAATAGATTTCAGGAGATTTCCAAGATCATCCTCTGATAGATGCTGACAAAGTAAAAGGGTTTAAAGATCATCTGCTAACAAATACTGACAAGGGAGAATTGTGAGTAATTCAGTACAATTAAATTTTGCGTTGTTTCAAAGATCATTTGGTACCAATAATTTCCTACAATTTGCAAAGAGAGAAAAATCTTGATCATAGGTTAACCTCTGTGTGTGTGTGTGTGTGTGTGTTTATGTGTGTGTGATTTGTTTAGGAAATTTTGTCGTAAATCTTGGGTGAATCTTGACATTTTCAAACCTTTTAAGTTGCTGTGTTGATTATAACAAATTTTATTAAATCACTGATAATTGACTGACGATTAAGTATTGTTAAAGATAATTCAATCTAATATTGTGATTATCATAACAGTGTTAGTAAATCTTAAATTGCTGCTGCCTCAAAGTTCTGTAGGATCCATAATCACACATTTTGTGACAAATTGGCATAGTTGGCAGCATCCTAAATCAGCATCCACAACATATGGTGAAGTGGGCTGGTACTGTAAGATAATGTTCATGTACTAAATGAACCTTATTAGGGAGTATTGCATTTCTGACTGTCTTATGGGTCAATTTTGGTTAAAGAAATTTCAACTCCTACAACATACATCAGGTAGCTGTCAATCCCCCTCACTCCATGAAGCATGAATTGACAGAACTGTAATATTACCTTAAAACAGTCCTTGATGCTTTGGCATTATTGTAGGCACCCAACATCACTACAGACCCCATGGAGAATGTCTCAAATGTGATGGTGTGGCACAAAGACTGTGCTACACAATCCAGTGTTAATTTTCAGCAAAAACAACTTGACGTATGACTCTGAAATGCTGGAATGTTTCAGTCCAGGAATCCATAGTTCACATCTTACATGTAAATTTTGTAGCAAAAACATGAATGTGAACTACAGTCTTTTTGAAAGAGTAGGTACAATCACAGACTATATGGTAACCACTTAACATGTCTATCAGAAATCCAGCAGCTTTCTCCTCTGCAGAAAGGCAAATATTAGTGCTCTTTGGTCTTGCAAAATCAAAACCTCCATTTGATTATGTTTCTCTGGCATCATGAAATACTCTCAAAATAAGCTGTTACTTTTGGGGGGAAAAAAAAAAAAAAAAGTGAATGGGCCCTGTGTTCACTATCATGAAGCAACTTCTGAAGAAAATGCATGAAATGGTTAGATGGAGGGAAATTAAGCAGATGGCATATTTTCTCCAGGTAGGTAGAGTAATTAACCCTGTTTATGGGTTGTGTCAGCCTGTGAAGTCTCCTCACCCCACTGAACTGAGAGAGACTTTGTACTTAGATCAGATTCTAGAGAAGGATGAGTTTTTGAGAGGGCAGAAGAGGTTGCAGTAAGATAGGCAATAACCTCTACTTTCACTTTATTCTAGAAGAAAAAGCAGTGGAACTGTTTTAAAGGCAGATAACTTTGGTTATATTTTATTAAAATACTATTTATAATTTCAACACATACATTGTGACAATTGAAAAATACTGTTAAAATGTGGTAAAAATACTTTCTCAGGCTAAAAAATCCCAGATAGAAGCATCTCCAAATTTGGAGGTCCTAGAATTAATTTTTTCTTCAATTAGGCATCAGTAAAAGAAAATAATAAACTTTAAAAAGACATTAACTGCAGTGACAATGACTTGGGTGCAACTAATTCCTCCTCCTCAATGCTTTGGTGTTCTGCTAAAGTAGAGGACTTGATGGGTGAAGGAAGAGGAAAAGGGTCAAATGGGCCTAGGAAATACTACTTTATAAATAAGGGGGGGGTAGGGGGGTAGAAATCCTTTCCTTCACATGTTCCAGACTACATTTTCCAGTATTGTCAAAACTGTGAAAGTACAGAATGGGATAAAGAGTGGAGAGGAAATCCTCTGATCTGATTTCAGGTGGCAAACTATGCAATCAGGCAGCATGGGAAGTTTGGAGAGTTAGTCACTTGCCTCTCAGGGAATTCATACATGGCTAGAAGAGCAATGATGGCTCATACTAACTGAGGATCCTGGCCCAACATCTCCAAGAACGTAATGTTCAGATCCTGCAAAGGAATAAGCTACTCAAAACACAAACTCTTTCTGTCACTTCCATGCCATTAGGTGGGACCATATCAAACCTCTACAGTGTTTTGATGACTTGCTACAAGTCTGTCTTTGTGGTTAAAATTAAACACACGGTTGCAGTTCCATGTGTTATGCAGTTTGTTTCAGGAACCTCTGGTCCTAGATTTGAGCCTGCGGTGCTATGCACTTCTGAGTCAATTGGATTGTGATGTTTAATGTACACATCCTGCAAGTATTTGAACCTTAGTTGACCCTTAAATCATATGATGGTCTGCATGGGAGAGCATGGTCTGCATAAGCACATAGTCTAGAAATCACTATTACCTGAAGGCAGACCCCTGAATTGAGCCTCTTTTCCTGCTTGCTACTGCAGGGAAGGGAAGGAGCAATATTATCTTGCTGACCTTTACTAGCAAATTAGCCACAAGGGCACAAAGCATTTTAAAATGTTTTTCTTTCTTTTTTTACCTAGTCATTTTAATTTCTACAGTTTCAAAGAGTAGGGAAAAAAATGGTTATTCATCAGCCAAAACCAAGGGTCTCTATTTTCTTTACAGAAAATATCAAACAGCCTTTCATTTGAATTAAATATTTCAAAAAAAAAGAACCTCTAATATTGAATTTGATTACGTTGTTTTTACAAAAGATCTAAAGACACTTCAAAAGTAAAGCCTTTTTCAGCTGAAAGAACTTGATATGGAATATGAATATAAGCATTAAGTGTTCTTTTCAGGATTTTTTCCCTGATGATAACAACTGCCAAAACTGTTGTCAGATGGTCATGAACCCTGTGGTATTGCTAAATCTTTTTTTTTTTTTTTTAGCCTTTTTAATTAAAAAAATAGCTTTTGTTCTGATTGTTTAGCAAGAGAAACAGTCCTTTATTATGGAGAAGTATGGAGAACAGAGCTCACCTGTGTAAAGGGCAAAGACGTGTGAGCATGTGATCAGGCTGCTCCTACTTGTAGCTGTGTGGCACAGAGTACTTGGTAATGCACACAGAGTGTATCTGGGTGTCACTGATCTGCCTGGCAGCCACCTGGCCTGAGCCACTGGGTGCTTGTCTTGTCTTGCTTCTACAAGTAACTTTTGAGAACTGTGATGTGCACTGAAAAGTTTTCTGGGGTTTGACACCCAGCCAAGGAAGTTGGTTGGATTGTGTACCAAGTTGAATGGGCTTGGCACAGAGCTGTTTGGGCCTCACCATCACCAGAGGTTAGGTGTGTGAAAGCTGACACTAGGATCTCAACAGCATCAGCAAAACAGCATTTCTTCACAAAGTGTGAGAAGCTGCCTGGTAGGACCAGGATGTCTCACAGCCAGCTGGATGGCCCAGCTATGCTCCTTTCTCCAGCTTCCCTGGCCCTGCTGCCAGCCCTGCCTCAGGACTCTCCCAGGACACCCTTCAGTGGCAATGCAGGTGGGATGGACATGCCACCCAGTGCTGTGGCTGTGCACTTGTGACTGTTCACTCAACTCTTGCTTAGATTTTGGCTAACACAGCTCATGCTAAGGCCTGATGTATGCTGGGAGCAGTGACATTAGGTCAAAGCAAGAACCTCCATTGTCTTTGTCAGCTTTGTCGGAATCTGCTAACTTATTGAAATGGTATAGACCAAACCTCCAAACTGGAAGGTCAAAAACATCAGCTTAGCCAAAAAGCTGTTGAAGCAGATACCACATCAGCTGAACTGCTGAGGCTTTCATGCTCCCTGGTGTCATATAGGGTATACCCACACCATTATGGAGGAGAAAGTATGAGCATACTCACCATCAGCTATGTTACTTTTTTTTTCCCTCATAGGTGCATAAATTTAGTTATGGGTTATAAATTACGAAGCCTTATGACTTGAATGGTGAATAAGTGAATTCATGTGATAGATTAGTCTGGGCAAAGGGAAAGGCTGTGGATGTATTTACCTTGACTTTAGCAAGGCCTTTGACACCATTACCCACAGCATTCCCCTGGCAAAACTGGCTGCTCGTGGCTTGGATGGGCACATGCTTTGATGGGTAAAAAAACTGCCTGGATGGCCGGGCCCAAAGAGTTGTGGTGAACGGAGTTAAATCCAGTCGGTGGCCAGTCACAAGTGGTGTCCCCGAGGGCTCGGTTTTGGGGCCACTCCTGTTTAAAATTTTTATTGATGATCTAGACAAGGGGATCGAGTGCACCCTCAGTCAGTTTGCAGATGACACCCAGTTGGGTGGGAGTGTTGATCTGCTCGAGGGTAGGGAGGCTCTGCAGAGAGACCTGGACAGGCTGGAGCCATGGGCTGAGGCCAACTGGAGGAGTTTCCATAAGGCCAAATGCCGGGGGCTGCCCTTGGGCCACAACAACCCCCAGCAGCACTACAGGCTTGGGGAGGAGTGGCTGGAGAGCTGCCAGTCAGAGAGGGACCTGGGGGGGTTGATTGACAGCTGGCTGAACAGGAGCCAGCAGTGTGCCCAGGGGGTCAAGAAGGCCAATGGCATCCTGGCTTGTGTCAGCACTAGCGTGGCCAGCAGGGACAGGGAAGGGATCTCACCCCTGGACTCGGCACTGGTGAGGCCGCCCCTCGATTCCTGTGTTCAGTTTTGGGCCCCTCACTACAAAAAGGACATTGAATGACTCGAGCGTGTCCAGAGAAGGGCAACGGAGCTGGTGCAGGGTCTGGAGCACAGGTCTTATGAGGAGCAGCCGAGGGAACTGGGGGTGTTTAGTCTGGAGAAGAGGAGGCTGAGGGGAGACCTCATCGCCCTCTACAGCTCCCTGAAAGGAGGTTGCAGAGAGCTGGGGATGAGTGTTTTTAACCAAGTAATAAGCGACAGGACAAGAGGTAATGGCTTCAAGTTGCACCAGGGAAGGTTTAGACTGGATGTCAGGAAGTATTTCTTTACAGAACAGGCATTGGAATGGGCTGCCCAGGGAGGTTGTGGAGTTCCCATCCCTGGAGGTGTTTAAGAGTAAGGTCGACATAGGTCTTAGGGATATGGTGTAGTTGGGAGCTGTCAGTGTTACGTTAATGCTTGGACTAGATGATCTTCAAGGTCCTTTCCAACCTTGATGATTCTGTGACTGAGCTCCTGTTTGTTGTGCATGTTTGTCGTATTTCTAAATGAGCTCAGGAAAAAGTTTAAGTCAGAGTACATTGCCCTGTAAATTTGAGAGATCCAAATGGACCATGGCAACCCTTTGTGGGGACTGGCTGCCTCCCTGAAGATGTTTGGAGAACAATGTGACCCTGTGGCTTATGGTGGGGTGATAGTGAGTGTCACCCTGATGTTGCTGCCTCAGCTGTGGTTTGGAGATGTCTTTTCAAAGGGAAATGTGCCCTACTTGCCTGCTTTTTGTTTTGTTACCAAGAAGGCATGCGATAAAACAGTAAGGAAAGCTTTTCACAGTTTTAGTTTTCCACTTTAAGGATATTATTACCCAAACAAAAATGGTGGAGAATAGTTTAGATAAATTTATTCCTTTATATTATGCAATTCCCCTAATGTTTAATTTCAGAAATTCAAAGTAGTTATGTATCTCAGTGCTTTCACCTACAGCTTTAGCACTAACTGCACTAACGCTCAAGTAAGCAACCACTTAGTAGGTATTCATGATGTCACTTAGTAAGTATTGATGACATAAATGTTTTGTTACTACTATAATTTAAATGGTTAATGATATTGCATGGCTATATGATAGTCTTGCTCAATAATAATGCCGTCATAAACTACAAAGAACATTCCAAAATTACTTCTCCCTTGTTACTGAGTGAAATTGCTTAGTAAATTGCTGAGTACCATGCTTAAGATAACGATCTATTATTAAATATATAAACACACATACGTGACCTTCTTATCAGAATGGATTATGAAACCATCTGAGGGAAAACTGTTAGCTTCCTATATGGCACAGTACAGTGTAGCATAACTGAATGCATTGCAGAAGACAGACAGCTTCTTCTGAAGGATGTGTTGCTGTCCCTGCTGACATAAACCAACAGAACACTGGAGACCTTCAACAGGACTCCTCTTCATTAATGCTGACATTTTAACGTAATTGAGTCACGCATTGTATTTCTTTAGGAGAGAAAGAGTGAAGAGGAACATACACCATATGTAAATATATATATATATATATATATACACACACATCATTTATATTTCATGTATCCACAACACACACTTAAAGCTCCCTCAAAATCTTGTTCTTTAGACCCATTATTCACTGAAGAATACAGCAGCAGTTATTGGGACAGATAGTAAAATTGCAGCAATGTGTGATAAAAGTTAAGACATGCCATGCCTATCAAGAATGTTTTGTTCCCTTAACTTCCTCTGATGCAGCATGTCTTCAGTTCAGTTTCCTAGCAGAAAACCCATTTTATAAAATTAACTCTGACTGTCTTGAACAAAAGTCACTGTTCACAAAAACAGGGTTCTGTTTTACAAGCTGCTTTTTGTAGGTCTTTATTTGGGTCTCACCCTGTTCAGTTTAAGTGAGAGGTGGCTGTTATGCCTAAGAACAATATGGAGTGAAAAGTATTGGACTCCCCTAGGTATATTCCACAATCTCACTGCTTATGTGCCTCTAGGAGATGGTGCTCTTTGGTGTGAGTCAAGGTGGCAGAAAGTGTTGTGGGCAGAGAATGGGATTGGGTGTTCTTGACACCTTCTGTGCAAAGAGCAATGTGTTGCTTAGCCATTTTGGGAAATGTGGGGAAGAAAATGAATGTGTGATAAGATAGATTCCTCATTTATTAACTCAGCTTTCCCATAAGTGTGATAATTTTCCTGGTGCTCCTACCTGTAATTCGTTAGTCTCATTGGGTAGTAGCTTGGGGTGGGGATGCCTGTGCTCATATCACAGTGCCTCCTTGGGGTGCAGATGGGAGTGCAAGAGGCCTGCCCCAAGGGATTTGGGTGCACTGGAACAGGTAGTGGAGAACTGGCCTTTTGAGCTAGGTCAGCCTTGGCTGGAGTCTATCTTCTTCTGAGCTTCGGTTCAAGCACCCACTGCCATTTTCAGTTTGTCTCAATTACTTTAATTTTAGATACCTACTGTTTTGTTTAGAAGAGTTTTTTCTTTAGAATGTGACCTTCTGTCCTCTGCATAAGGCTAGTGGAAGACCTGCAGTAGCAGTTTCAAGGAGAGGTTAACAGACATATTTCTTTTCTATTCATTTCTCTTGGAATAGTTGCAGGTCTTTAGGGCACATCTCTTTAGTTCTGCCTCAGGTTTTTTCTTGTTAAAAGAAAATTTAAATTATATTTTAATGAGAACCAAAACAGAAAAAACAACCAAAAAACCACAACACCCACACCACCTATTACTGAATTCTTCATTATTTCCTGGTGTTGCGGATGAAAGTATTAACACGGTAACAAGAAATCTAGATTTATTAATAATTAACAGCATTGATCATTACAAAATAATGCAGAAAATGTTATAAAAATAGTGACTTATTTACAGATTCTAAGATGACAAGATTCACACTAACATTACTTTATGGTATCTTAAATCTATACATACGTACATGCGCATACACAAACACAAAACATACAAACCCACACAGAGACAAAAGTATTTGGATCCAGTAGGATGAAGTATGTACCCCCACACACCAGTAAGCAGAGAAAGAGTGGGTGAAAGAGAAGCTAGCTCAAAGTAAAATTTCCCTCCTCTCAAGTTTAAATACTCACAATACTTTGGCATTCTTCAGCGGGCGATAACTGAGACTTGAGCAGGTTGACTTCACCCTGGCCTTCTGTCAGCTCTGGCAGCAGACGTCACCTTAAGGTTTTTGATACCTGAGAGGCATCCCAGCTCAGGGGAGGTGCTGGTCACAGGCCTGCTGCGAGAGCTCCAAGGGTCTCACTTATGTTTGCAATTTGTAGGGTCCAAGATAATTGACTTTTGTCAGAATCCTTTTGCTCATGCCCAGCTTTAATAACAAAGTATAATGGTGTTTTCTAGCAGTTGCACAAGAACTTGATGAATGTGCAACTCTGTTGTTGTTCCCATTTTGACCACATCCCAGGCACAGGTGTGCCAGGCTCTTAGGAGCTGTTATAACTGCTTCAGAGCAACTAGGAAGGGCAGGAGCCAGGCTTGTTAGCTCCGGGGAGATGGGTGGATTCACACCTAGAACCAAGCTGTCCAACAAGGAGGGGCAAGGGGGAGTGAGAGTTGCACCACCACACCCGGCATTGTCAAAATATAAACTGGAAGTCTTGCAGGGGGGAAACCCTTTACCTTGCTCTCTTTCCAAACTGTATGATGTCCAGTGTGCTGTCAAATTCTGAAACATCATGAAACAAAAACAGGAGGTGGGATGAGGGGAGGTCTGTTTCTTGGACCTTATGTAATGGACAAGAACCAAGTGTTTGTGTTTAAACTTTGATAGCTTTCTTCACATTTTCTTCTCTGCTTAATGCAGCATTGTGTGAAAGCTACATGGAACTCCATTTGTAGTACGGGTATTTAAAAAACAACATTCCTTTCTGTGGAGCTCTCTGCTTCAACGTTTATCCCCTTTTGCACAATCGGGTTATTAAGGTTAAGATATCCTTGTCATTTAAGAGGGCAACTCCCACTCCCCCAGATCCCAGAAGTTCAAGGCATTGCTGTAGATTCTCCTTGGTTCCTTGATGACATTAATTTCTGAGAAAGCAGAGCAAACTGAAGCACTTCCAGATGGCATATTTCTCTCTGTTTTGTTGCTCTGCAACATGGAGGGTAACCACAGTTATAGAATATATATATATATATGTGGTCATATTGTGTGACACAACATTGAGATTGAGGGGAGAAAGAAGATTCAGCTGAGAGTGGTGTTGCTTCTGTTTGTGAAAGCATGAGGTGAAGGGGGTAAGTGTCACTAAGATATCTGAAAAAATGCAGTATTCTGGTAGTTCTTTATATTCATATTCCTGTCTATCATTGTTATTCCTATTTTTGAAAGGTTACAATTACATGGTGCCTCCGCTCCCTGTTGCTTCAGTGACTGGATTTGTTGACTCAGTCTCTGCGTTCTGAAACACACAGGAAATTCAGAAACTTAGCACACTCTCATGTCTGTAACTTTTCCTCACTAGTACTCAAGACTGAGATGGGCTTTCTTCTCTCCTGTGGGGCCTTAGGGGCCTCTCTGCCGGGGCGCCTGGAGCCCCTCCTGCCCTCCTGCCGCTCTGCCCTGGCAGGGGGCTCGCAGGGCTGTTTCTGCCCCCGTTTCCCTCGGGCCTGGCTGCCGGGCAGCGCTTTGCCCTTCCTTACCCAGGCTTTCCCCGAGGCGCCCGCCCGGGGCTGAGGGGCTCAGCTGTGCCCTGCGCTGGGGCCCTTGGAGCCGCCTGGAACCGGCTGTGTCCGGCGCGGGGCAGCCCCGGCCGCTCCCGCAGGGGCCCGCCCGCACAGCCCGCCCTGCCGCCGCGCAGGGGCACCGGCACCTAGTGCAAAATGATAAAATTAAATTACTGTAATCACGTTAAAATTTTAAGTAAGGACACTGAAAAAGCAGAAAATAATTGTTTTGGTAGATTTTACCCTGAAAGAAGCTTGGCTGTGGCAGCTGACTGCTCCTAGTTTGGGAAAGAAGCCCCTGGCCCATAAATGGCTCTAAAAGGTGGTTCCTTAGTAAATGTAGTTGTCCATAGAATAAATATTAAGGTTGGCTACAGTCCTATGAGGAGGATGGCTGCTGCATGCCCTGCATGCTGGGCTGAGCCTGTACATCATCAAAGACACCAAGCGAGCCACCAAATGCCTGCAAAAGGATTGTAGGGATCTCTATGCACAAGTGGCATGTGATTGCTTTTCTACAAAAATTTAGGTAGTTCTTGAATAAAAAGGGGCTGAGGAAGACAAACTTGGGAATCAGTTGTTCCTCTAGTGCTGTCTTTTTTTATTTTTCTAATTTTTTTAATCATTCATTTGATGATGACATGAAATTATGGCTGGTAAAATTTGAATATGACATGAACTTAGTAGCATGGTAAATAATAAGGAGCATAGAGTACTATGAATAGTCTTAGAAGTAGAATCTGATACATGATTTTCTGTATATTTAAAGACTAATCAGAGAATAAATTACATTATTCTTCATGGGGTTTTTTTCTACTAACACTTGACACTGGAAAAATTATTCCAGCTGATTTGGAGGTTGAAATACTGAAAAACAAAAGACAGGTTGTTGTTTTCACTCTCATTTTTAATGTTAATGCGGAGTTGAATATGACAATGTTATCTGAAATCTGGCAGCATTAACTCACATAAAATTGTGATTGATACCAATGGTAAAAGACAGAGTAGGAGGGAGAGATAGAGAGATAGGGAGAGAGAGAGAGAGAGAGATATTCCCAACCTCCCCCAGGAACTAATAAAATAGTTGAAAAATCTGTTTCTGAAGAGAATGAGAACTGTCTGTTAATTTGTGTCAAAGTATGGCCTGTGGTTTCAGCCAGTTTTCTCCAAATGGAGGAAAATTAGAAATGCTTTGCTTTGATATTTTTTTAAATGCAACATGTTGGCTTACATCTAAGCTATTTCAAAAAGTAACTTAAAATTATTGTGGTACTCTGCTTAAATATTTCATTTCAGGTTGATCTGAAATGGGGGCTTTTGTTATTGTTCGATTGTTTTTTACATTGTCGAAACACCTGCATATGTTTTAGGGGGAAGAGCCAAGAAAGCTAAGAAAATGTTCTTCAGTTATATTACCACCACAGCAGGAATAGGATCTACATTTTTAAAAGCACTTAAAAGCTTTTTTGGTCTTTGGATAACTTCTGAATTAAAGTAATGGAAGCCATTATGAATAGATGACAATACTTGGGTTATGTTGTGTGATGGATTCATAAGATTGCTTCACACAAATAGAAACAGTACTATAAATAAAGGTCCATTGTATTTTTTTTTCCTTTTTTGGAATAGCATCCTTTTTTTTTTTTTTTCCAGTTCACCCTGAAATGGAATAGGAATTTAAGAAATGGGAAGAGATGGGATAATAAAGAAAAATGTTATTCATTATTAATTATAGAGATAAGTTCTGCCTGCACTCATGCAGTAATATAGCACATACCACTTCTAAGATGGTTCTTCTTGCATCAGTTAAGACAACTCCAAAAATTAAACACGCTACCTGTGCAGCATATAACATTTGATCTCTGGAGTTACTGTCTTCAGAGCTGTCATCAGTTTACCCTTCCATTTCAGGATACTTGGCTTGTAGCAAGGTGACATTGATTATGCTTCCTAAACAAAATTCTTAGCTCCAGTCTAAGTATGTGGGTATAGGGGGGAAAGTAGCTAGTTTTGTTTTGGCGATTTTGCTGCTGTTACTTATTATAATTATAATTATAAATAACTGATTTTGGTATTGTGTTTACTAAATAGGCTGGGGTTTTTTTACAAATTTTGATGTTTATAGGAGCTCTAGTCCATTAGTCCCTCCTGAAAGCTTCTAGATACGTGCTAATAAATAGGCTTGCATACCTCATATTAGGAAATCATTTGAAGGAAATGTTGGTTGTTGCACATAAAAACAGTTGAGTGCTGATGTGTGTAGCATTGATTTCTTCCATAGATTGCTCCTTTTTGGGGAGAGTTGTCTGACATCCAGAAGTGGGCTTAAAGATCTTGCAAGGCTGCATAAGTCTAGCTTATATTTGCTTATGCATTTATAAATTTAAAGATCTAAAATTGAAAGACAGAATTATTATCAGGTTTGCATGGTACAGTATCTGATTTGGGATTCTTCCAACAAATCAAGACTTCTTTTTGTAAGCTGTTGAAAATATTTGGAAGTACACTGAATTAAAAGATTTGAGATGGGTTCTATCAGATTACAGGGTTAGTTGTTATTCTAGTATCAATTAGAACAGCAGACTACTCTAACTTTTTCATTAAAATATCTATAGAAGCTACCATTCTTTTAAGAGTAAAGCTTGCTTGCCAAACTAATGCCTGGCAAACAGAATATACCATAGTAAAAGTTAAATCATCCTTTGTACTGCTAGGTATCTTAGTATAGTATGTGGAGTTCGGTGTGTCTGAGGTTTTATTTGCAGAAGTCAGCATGCAGTAGAAAAAGGTGTAAATTTATAGCATGTTAGTTACTTCTATTTCCTTATGCAAATAGTTTTTCAAATACTCAGCATTGGGTAGCTTTAAAATGCAGCAACCAACCTCTCATGGAGGTGCACAGGAGGAACAGAGCAACTGGAAACATATTGTCTTAGAGGTAAAATTAAATGCCTGAAAAAGACATTTGGGAGAATGATTGTTTTTAACATAACATGAGGCTTCCTCACACATGTGATTGGCTGTTAATTTTCATGAGTTTAAGTTGGAAATATCCTCTTACTGCTTCATTAAGTTTTATTACTCTTCAGCTGTTGGAGGTGTGGCTTTGAGCAAGGAGAGATTTTTTTAGTCCTGCTCATTTTCTTTTAAACTCCAGTTAGAAAGAAAAAACCTTACTTTTCCTAAAGAGTTATTTTATATATATCATGACAAAGTGACATTGTTTTACTATGATCTTCTACAATGTTGTAACTAGATGCTCACAAGCTATCTGTTCCAGCCACATAAACAGTAAGATACAGCTTTTGTCACAGGGGAAGACAATTCAGTGTGACCGACATGGTGAATTCTTCAAGCCCTGGTTAATGTGGAAAGCAAAGGTAGGAAAGGACTCAGAATACAGGTTTATTCCAGAAATTTTACAAATTTCTTTCACAGTTTCAGACTGATAAATATTTGAAAATAAGGATAAAAGTAAACTTTAAATTGCAGTGCATCAGGAAATATTAAGAATCACTCTTTTATTATGAGCTTCATCCACATTAGAAATTATATGTCTGTGGGGTTCATCTCCCATCCCCAGAGTTATTTGAAATAACTGTCCTGTTTAAATTAAAACCTGTAGGTTCCTTACCTCCCTAACTTTGTTGTTAAAACTCAGCAAGTATCTTTCCTTTAACTGGTCTCTTTAACTGTTCAGAGATCCTAAAGCAGTTTAAAGTACAAGTCAAACTTGTAAGTGCCAAAGAGCAAGTGAATTAGTTTAAAACCATAAGTCATGTTATTGAAATCCTGTTTTGCTATGGGACCCTTCAGTATCTAAAAAACTTTACAACATTCATCCAGGGTAAACATTCTTTTTAAAGCATGAAGAAGAGGGCAGCTGTATTTCTCAAAATCTCCTAAATAAGTTGGTGAGTGAGCAAACTAGGGAAGGCACACCACTAGACCTGTTGTTTGTGAACAGGGAAGGACTTGTGGGTGATGTGGTGGTTGGAGGCCATCTTGGGCACACTGATCACAAAATGACAGTTTTCAATTCTCTGAGCAGTAAGAGGGGGGGTCAGGTGAACTGCCACCTTGGACTTCTGGAGGGCAGACTTGGCCTGTTTAGGAGTCTGGTTGACAGAGTCCCTTGGGAGGCAGTCCTGAAGGGCAAAGGAGTCCAGGAAGGCTGGATGTTCTTCAGGAAGGAAATGTTAAAGGTGCAGGAACAGGACATCACCATGTGCTGAAAGATGAGCTGTCAGGGAAGAAGACCGGCCTGGCTGAACAGAGAGTGTTGGCTAGAACTCAACAAAAAAAGAGTTTACGACCTCTGGAAGATGGGGCAGGCAACTCAGGAGGACTGCAGGGATGTTGTGAGGTTATGCTGAGAGAAAATTGGAAAGGCCAAAGCCCAACTAGAACTTAATCTGCTGCTGTAAAAGACAATAAGAAATGTTTCTATAAATACATTAGCAACACAAGAAGGGCTAAGGAGACTCTCCATCCTTTACTGCATGCAAGGGTGAGTGACAAAGTAGTGACAAAGGATGAGGGAAAGGGTGAGTTATTTAATGCCTTCTTTGCCTCAGTCTTTAATGGTAAGACCAGTTGTTCTTGGGGTATTCATCCCCCTGAGGTGGAAGACAGGGGTGGGGGACAGAATGAAGCCCCCATAATCCAAGGGGAAATCGTTAGTGACCTGCTACACCACTTAGAGACAGACAAGCCTATGGGGCCAGATGGGATCCACTCAGGGGTACGGAGGGAGCTGGTGGAAGTGCTCACCAAGACGCTTTCAATCATTTCTCAGCAGTCCTGGCTAACCAGGGAGGTCCCAGCTGACTGGAGGATATGAGCCTGGATTTATAAAAGGCAGGTCTTGCTTTACCAACCTGGTCTCCTTCTATGACAAGATGATACAGTTAGTGGATGAGGGAAAGGCTGTAGATGTTGTTTACCTGGACTTCAGTAAAGCCTTTGACACTGTTTCTCACTGCATTCTCCTGGTCAAACTGGCTGCTCATGTCTTGGATGGGTGTACTCTTCACTGGGTAAAAAATTGGCTGGATGGTCAGGCCCAAAGAGTTGTGGTGAATGGAGTTAAATCCAGGAGGCAGCCAATCACAAGTGGTGTTCCCCAGGGCTCAGTACTGGGGACAGTTCTGTTTAATATCAACAATCTGGACAAGGGGATCGAGTGCACCCTCAGAAGATTTGCAGATGACACTGGCAGTGTTGATCTGTCTGAGGCTCTTCAGAGGGATCTGGACAGGCTGGATCAAAGGGCCAAAGCCAGTTATATGATGTTCAACAAATCTAAGTGCTGGGTCCTGCACTTGGGTCACAACAACCCCTGCAACGTTACAGGTTTGGGGACGAGTGGCTCGAGAGCTGCCTGGCAGAAAAAGGTCTGGGGGTGTTGGTCAACAGTTGATTAAACATGAGCCAGCAGTGTGCCCTCCTGGCTTGTTTCAGAAATAGTGTGGTAGGACTAGGGAAAGGATTGTCCCCCTGTACTAGGCACTGGAGAGGCCACACCTCAAATACTGTGTTCATGGCCCCTCACTACAAGAAAGACATTGAGGTTCTGGAGCGTGTCCAAAGAGCAACAAATATGGTGAAGGGTCTAGAGCACAAGTCTTATGAGGAGTGGCTGAGAGAACTGGAGTTGTTGAGCCTGGAGAAAAGGAGGCTAGGGGAGAATTTATCGCTCTCTACAGCTACCTCAAAGGAGTTTGTAGTGAGGTGGGTTTTGTCTCTTCTCCCAAGTAACAAGTGATCGGCCAAGAGGAAGTGGCCTCACATTGCACCAGGAGAAGTTTAGGTTGGATATTAGGAAAAATTTCCTCACCAGAAGAGTTGTAAAGCACTGTAACAGGCTGCCCAGGGAAGTGGTTGAGTCACCATCACTGGAGGTATTTAAAAGAGGTGTAGATGTGGTGCTTAGGGACATGGTTTAGCGGTGGAGTTGGCAGTGCTAGGTTAGTGGTTGGGCTTGCTGATCCTAAAGGTATTTTCCAACATACATGATTCTGTGATTCTAGGTGTTGTAAGGAAAACTATGCTAATGGAGAGCGCTTTGGAAAGAGACGAACCGCAAATAGCATGTAGATATGTAGCAAGAATTAACATGATCTTTTGTCCATAATAAAAATCAAGCTTTCTGGGGCTTAGGAGAAAATAATTTATTGTCCATCAATTTTTTTATTGTTGTTTGCTTCTGCATCAATGTTTTACTGAAGAGATAGGAAGTATTTCCTGTCATTATAAAAATCAACATGTCACCCAAAAAACCCTTTATGTGTTGCTTTTGTTTTTTCCATACTAGAAATCTTTTGGAGAGGGAAAGAGGGGGAACTGGAGGCAGCAGCATGTTTTTCTTTTCATTGCTGGTCCAGATCTTTAAACAGAGGAGGCACCTATCAACTGTCTAGTGAATGAATGCTCTTGGTGACTTTAGTAGTGCCATAATATCACTCATGTTCATTGACTTACTGCTGAGTGGCACCCTATGACTGTGACAGGTGTGTGAACTTACAGGTTCTCAGGTGAATATGGACTCTTTTGAATATTACTGCTTTTTATACCTGTATTGTCATTTCTTCCTACCTTCCATATAAGATCATTACACACTTCTGTTTGTGTAGCCTTGTTTCCAAACATCTCCAGCCCTTAAAGCTTACAAGATAATTTATGGTTTATGTCCCTTTCCTTGAGAGGGTGTTGCCAGTTTTCCTGTTCCAAATAATTATGTATAGGTATGGAATTTTAGTTTTATTTAGAATACATTAGCCACTTCTTTGAATTAGATGTATAAAATTATGTCCTGTATGAAATAGTGTACACTCCATAAAAAGGCTGATGTTGTAGACAGAGGATATAATATATGCACACTTTTTTGTACTTTAAGCACAAACAGCAATGGCAAGAACTGTTGCAGCAGGTAAAGTAGATGTTAAGAAACAAAATCAAAACAAACAAACAAAAAACCACAAAACCCAACAAAACAAACCAAAAAAACCCCACCAAAATATGGTTGTCTGATCCTTTTTCTACCTAGAAGAGACAAGCAATAGTGTTGAATTGCAATCTATAATAATATCAAGGTGCATTAAAATTATCACTTTTATCATTTATAATTCATGAAAACAAGTTGTGTGTGTAAGAGAAATTCAGAAATTATTATGATAGGGAGTACAACTAAGTTCTAAAATCCTTAAAACAGTACTGTATTAGCAAAAGGAGCAGATTTGTATTAATCACTAAATGGGAAATAATACTATCAGTTAAAAAGCAACAATGAAGAAATGGACACACATCACTGGCAATCTAAGATGGCTAGATTCTTTATAGATTGTGTTATTTTAATGACAAAACAATGCTTCTTCCAGAAATGACATTATTTGCATAACAGTTTCTTACTTTTATAAAGCTATTGCTGGCATACTCTAGACTGGTATATTCTGCAAAACCCAAAGTTTTTTGGTCAGCATAACCTATAATTTTCTATCATCATGTTTATCTCTATGTCATATATAGTGAATATCTATCATTGTTGTTACCACTTCTCTAAATATGTTTTGTATCAGCAATAGCGTGGCCAGCAGGGACAGGGAAGGGATCTCACCCCTGTACTCAGCACTGGTGAGGCCGCGCCTCAATTCCTGTGTTCAGTTTTGGGCCCCTCACTACAGAAAGGACATTGAATGACTCGAGCGTGTCCAGAGAAGGGCAACGGAGCTGGTGCAGGGTCTGGAGCACAGGTCGTAGGAGGAGTGGCTGAGGGAACTGGGGGGGTTTAGTCTGGAGAAGAGGAGGCTGAGGGGAGACCTCATCGCCCTCTACAGCTACCTGAAAGGAGGTTGCAGAGAGCTGGGGATGAGTCTCTTTAGCCTAGTAGAAAGCGACAGGACAAGAGGGAATGGCCTCAAGTTGCTCCAGGGAAAGTTCAGACTAGATATTAGGAAGCATTTCTTTACAGAATGGGTTGTTAGGTGTTGGAATGGGCTGCCCAGGGAGGTGGTGGAGTCCCCATCCCTGGAGGTGTTTAAGAGTCCGGTCAACATAGCGCTGAGGAATATGGTGTAGTTGAGAATGGTCAGTGTTAGGTTAATGGTTGGACTGGATGATCTTTAAGGTCTTTTACAACCTTGATGATCCTGTGATATTCAACAGGGAACATTAGGCTTTGAGGCTCTTATCAACAGATTCGTTGAACTTGCTGAGTACCTTTACAAAGAACAGAGTTCAAGAGAAAACTTTGAGCTTGTATTTAATGATGAGGTAAGTATGGAATATCTTTCTGGTCTCTGCTCTGTATATATTGTCTTCTACTTCTCACATGCTCAGTGTTCTTTGCTAATATAACCTTGGATTTTGGTTTTGTTATTTCTTTGTTTAATCAGAGCAAGTATTTTCCAGATAAGCATCATAGTATACTGTTGAGAGTCTTTATGGTAAGGTGTATTTCTTAAAGAAACAAAACCCTTCTGCCTCTTACTCAGTAAACACTGCTGGTATTGCATCTAAGAGTAGCAAATCAGATTAGAATTCTTTTTAGTGCTCAGCTGGGAGAAGATTGACTGTGGACAGGTAAGGTGTCGATCCTGCAAGATGTTGAGTAAACCCTATCATAGTATTCTGTCAAAGCAGTAAAAAATCAAATAACTTTGTAGATTTTTACTTATTTGAAAAGGCTTCAGTGGGACAGCAGGAAAATGCAAGGAGTGTTATGTTGACTAGACTTATTTTATAATGTCAAGGTAGCTTGAAAAGGTAAAATAAATTCCTTTTGTGTTTTAACTTGTTTCACTACTTGCATAGCACTACATGCTTAAAATGTAAAAGTTGGGATTGCTGAAAAAAACCACATTTAACCTTAGTAATTTTTTTTCTGGTGTTTTTATTCTAGATGAAACAAAAATATAGCCTTGTTTTTGTTGCTGTTCTGAATTTTTTTTTTTTTTTTAAATAATAGTATTTTAAAATGGCAGTATTGCATGCGTAATGGACATTCAGACTGCTTTCTGTGTGGCATTGTGTTCTCAGGTCCACATAACAGAACAGTTCAACAGTTTAAATGCTTTAATGTTCTGCTTTAAAAAGACCAGAATACTCAGCATTTTCTAATGAAAAGTTCTAATAGATGTGGATTTCTGTAGAAAGCAAGCATGATAAGGAGGGTAACAAATAGTATTGGCTTGCAGTAATTATCAGCCTTGGTCAGAACAATAGTTCTCTAGATACAGGCTGGAATTCCTGAAAAAAAAAACAATTTACTTGGAGTACACATCATGCAGGTACTGCTTAATATATCAAATCCTCTAACTTCAGATAAAGAGCAGGAGAGGCTTCTGTTGTGACTTGGGTTTTCCTAAGCAAAGAAATAAACTTATTTTATTTTTGAAGCCTGAACTCAGCAATATGTGCTTCTGATACATCCCACTGAGTGAACCAGAATTGGATAAATTACCTTAACAGGTAATGTTCTAACACCAATCAGTCTGGAGGTTACTAAGGCAGTAATTCTCAATAGTTTTGTCTCTTTTATTTGCTTGAGTGTAACCAGGATTCAGACATCAGCGTTCAACTGATGTGCAAAGGACAGTATTGTCAGAAGTAGAACTGGACAAATCCAGACAAATTAAATAAAACATCCTACATGTATAGTCCAAGGAAAATAAAATATTTTTGGAAGTGTTTGTGATGGTGGAGAGGTTTGAATTAATACCACAGGAGTAACACAATTCTGAATGTATATTAACAAAATTGTGATGTGTTAATATAACTACAGTCCTCTTTGACTTTTGTCCTGTGTTGCAGACTGACCCACCCAGCCCTCTTGAGTCTCTATCACATTTTTATTCCCAGGGTGGTCATAACGATGCCTGAATGAGTTTTTACCCCTGCAGTGGACTGCAAGTGAGGGACTAAAAGCAATTTATGATCACTTTCTGTGGTGTTTTGCTGGAGGCAGGAGGAGAGTGGAAGGAAGTACATAGCTTCTGCATTCATGCTATCAGTGGGGGGCTGCAAGACCAAGCAGAGAAGTGGGGGAGGAAGGATTGTACTGGAGTAGGTGATCCCTTACTGCAGTGGGGTAGGATAGCATCCCTATGTCTGTAGTGTCTCCCTTGTTTGTTTAGCCATTATGAAAACTTCTTGGGGTTTGGAACTACCTGATAAGGAAACAAACTAATCTTACTAGTCATAGAGCTGTGATATTAAAGTATAACTACTAAAAGCATTAGTCACATCAAATACTCATCAGATAATCCCAAGAATTAAACACTTTCATTAATCCTTTATCAAATTATTTCAAATCCAGGACCTTACTGTCTTTCCCTGTTTCAAATTTACATCTCGCCTCCCCCCTCCCCCCTCCATTTCTTTGGACAGAACTCTTTCTGGCTTCAGCAAAAGCCATATGACACCTGAAACTATGCAGTCAAAATAATACATTGTTCTCCTGACAAAATCTTTCTTTAGTTTGACACACCTCTGTGAAACATTTTGATCTGGGTTGAACAATATGCTAACTTATATTGCAAAGCCATGTATAGAGCAGAGGGAAGAAACTTTGGGGTTTTTGGTTGGTTTTTTTTCTTTTTTTCAGAAAGGCTATTAGCCACACTCATTCCCACCTTGTATGCAGATTTCTCCCAAGATCAAAGTACAGATGAAGGAATGTGACAGTAGTTAGCTACCAGCCACAAGATGACAAAGCCATTTTTTTCAGAATGGTTTTCTCCAACCCAGCTACCAGGAAGCCAGATGTTGAATTCCTCCTTCAAGAAATTGAAAGCCTCTACAAAGATTTGTGATAATTAATATGCTGTATTTAGGTACCTCATAAAGTTAAGAGAAGTTTCCTGCTTGGTATTAATCATTCTAAGCCTGGAAGTAAGCCATCATCATTGGTAAGCACTAGAAGACGCACAAAGGTTTTCACAGCACTTGGCTTATAAATTTCTTTTTTACTACTTTGCAAAGCCTGAAATTTTCACTATTTGAAGGTGTGTATTCTGAACAAACTTTAATCCTTGTGAATTGGTATGAATCATACCTTCTCTTTAGGGCTGATATTCTCTTTCCTGTTTGATTTAGGTCCAGTAATAGGAACCAAGTGCTATAAAAATAGCATTTCCTCTTTCTTCAGCAAAGTGAATAGAATAGAAAGTCATAACTTGAGAGAGCTTGAATTGCAGCTTTCTTCCTTACAGTCAAGCTGAAATTTTGAAGCTGTGTTTGGCTGTCTGATTGCTTTAGAGCATTCTTGTTTGCTTTTTGCTGCACTGCATCACATCTTTGTAGGAAATTTTGCATCTCTTGGATTCAGTTCTACTGCGTTTTGTGATATACTCAGTCTGTGTTTTGCTCTCATCTGCAATTACATCTACAAAACTGGGTGAGTCTTGTAACTTGTCTTGTATATCTGTGTTCCAGCATAACTTCTCTCCATGATTATGCAAATGATGTTGGTTTTATTTCCAGTCAGTTCCTGCTCTATCTACTATGTAGATGAGCAGAGGTATATCAGTTTAAAGCTGCTAAGGGGCAGGTAGGAACTCATCTCACAGGGATTAGAGGGATCACCTTTATGTAGCATTGTCTCAGAGCTTCATGCTGAGTTTCATGTCCACTTTTGGATATTTCCTTTCAAGAAAGATGTGGGCAACCTGGAGGCAAATCAGTGAAGGCCTGACAATAGTTAGAAATCTTGAACATAGGACTTACAACAAAACATTAAATTGAGTTCTTTAGGAAAAAGTAAGCTGGAAAGTGGTGCTAAATAACAAAAAAGTTTCTGAAGAACTGAAGTAAAGTAGATTCCCTTCATATGCATAGTGGATAGGACAAAAAATAATAGGCTTATACTTCAGTCAGGGAGGTGTTGAGTTTAAAATTAAGAAGCACCTTCCTGACAGTAGGGACAACTGATTACTAGAACAGGTTTGTTTATAAAGAAACAGAATCATCATTTGCCATTTGCGTTTTTTAAAACCAGATTAGCTAATGTTTTCCAGTAATTTTGTAGCTACACTTTAACTTGCCCAGGGGCAAACAAGCTCATTAGATGTCATCTTGATGTTCCTCTAGCCTTATGTTGCATATGTGCTTACCAGTATCAAGCAAGGAAATGAAAAGAGCAGGGACCAGGTTACTGAAATTGGAGGGAAGCTTTCCTGACTGGACCATAGTCACCAAAAAAAGGTCTGGATTTGTGATTGTGTCATAACTCACACACAAGTCAGAGCATAGAGTTGTGCAGACCTAGGAGTAACTTGGAAATGATATATGAAAATGAAACTGACACCCTCGCATTGCACTTATAAAGTGGTGTATGCTTAGATCAGTGTGTGTATCCTTTAGAAATTACTGGAAGAATTGCTATAAAATGTACTATAGAAGGATATCTTGCAGTTTTCTAATGTGTGGACTAATTGACCTAAATGAGTGTTCTCCTTTCTAATTTTTGTTGAATTGTGACACTGGAAGCAAATTGAGTCCTATCCACTGTACAAGGAAATAAGATTGCACTAAGATAATTTCTAAAGGGTTTTATTCCTTCTATTTAAGTATTTCCCCATTATAATAGCTTGTAGATTTGTAGAACACCTACATAAATTTGCATTATACTAAATTACTCTTTTATCTGAGCCTTGAGCTTTTCAGGTACACATAGACAAAAAGGAATCTAATAAATTATGAAACACATCAGAGAAATTGCATCTGTATCTGAAATCTTTGTGTTAGTTTCACACTTTAGTTCATTAAACAAAAAAATGTAAAAGCCATGAACTGCAGGTACAATATCTTTTTGGTGATATGTGCTATCTGCTGCAACTTTGCAATGGCAAAACGGAAAACAGAGTAGAAAATCTGTCCATGTGAGTGCCAAAAGAGACTACTACAGCAAATGTTGTTGATTAGCTCCTCATTTTCCCTGTACTGTGGCAAAAGAAGAGATGAAGCTTTTTCTGTGAAGTTCAGAAACTATAGAGCTGGGAGAGTTGCTGTTATTCCTTTTTTAGTTCAAGCACCATCACCAGGAATGGAATTGCTGACTGATTCCCTTCTCTAAACAGAGGAATCTTTCAGTTCCAACTATGTTCCTGTCACTTTTTCACTACCTGCTGGTAAGGAGAGCCCAATATGTTGTTGTGACTAATACTTCAGGAATGAGACATTTCCAGAGGTGGTTATGTTTCAATTTGCTAAACCTTATGGACATGAATTTTCCAAAGAGCATTATGCACTAGTACTATAAATGTGATACATGTTAATTAATTGCCAGATAGCTATTGGCAGATAAATAAATCTCTACTTCTCCCACTTGAGAAAGCTGTCTATGCTCTTCTGTTTCAGAATCAAAAAGATGAAGAAACAAAGACATGATGGTGTTTTAAAAAGGTGACTTCAATCAAGTGTCAAATGAGTATCTAAAGAAGAGAAATGTCAGAATAAGCATACTGGAACTTGTGTCTGTGCTTACTGGTACCTTAGGTGGCTTTGCTAGTTTTCTAGTCGTAACTCAATAAACTAGATCTCTTCTTTTTTTTTTTTTTTTAACTTATGTTTCTCTTGACATACTTTTGTTCTGAAATGCATGTCAGTAGGCTTTGTGGTGACTGGCTGGTGACTGATTTGCTTACAACAAATGTGAAAAATAAAATTATTCTTCCTACAGAGCCTGCAGCAAACTAATCCTAGTCCAGAGAGAACTACCCTCCTCCTCTTCCATGAGTCTTACAGAGGTAGGAGTCTTGAGTAGGTCACTCTGAGGAGGACATGTCAGGAAAGAGTTGGGAGGGCAAGGATATTCTTATTCTAAAGCTAAGGCAAAATCTAAAGCAGGTATGACAAGATGGTAAGCATCAACTTCTATCCTCTCAGCCTCCCTCCTGCTCAAGAACTACGAGCAAGAAAATGTATTTACAGGGCTACTTGTGTTCCCTCTCATAGTTGGACTTACATTGTTAGAATTGGTTCAAGACTTCTCAGTAGTATGGGAAAAATCAAAAAACTTTGCAAATACTGGATGTTTTGGGGGGATGAGGGGGTGCATTTCCTCTCAATTTTCAACTGGGCAAATTTAATTACAGTGACAGAAGCAGCAGCAGGTACAGAAAGGGAAACAGGAACAAGGAAAGTGTTGCTAAATTTATAGTTCACAGTAGAACCATATGCAACTGATCCATAGCTTTAATTTCTTTCTTGGTTTTCAAATTATTTTCCAGAATAACCGTGACACCAGTGCTTTGCTGCACTTGAGAACCCAGAGTCCTTCAGGTGCACTCCCTGTTCATTCCTAGTCTCTCTTCAAAGTATCTTCTGCAAAACTTACAAATGTTAGCTGTCTTTTACACAACACAAATGAAGGTATGTGCCAGGAAAACTTTCCTCTCTTTCTGTTGCAATATATGTATAAATATTTCTCCTTAAG
Organism: Athene noctua; assembly: GCF_965140245.1. Lineage (NCBI taxonomy): Eukaryota > Metazoa > Chordata > Aves > Strigiformes > Strigidae > Athene > Athene noctua. Next base: position 90,480,193 of record NC_134038.1, read on the forward strand.
TTCACTTTTCACTGCTGCAGGCTCAACTGAGGAGAATGTAGCAGCAGCTCTGTAGGCAGTCTGTATTTCCAATATTGCTTCACCAAAGAGTTGCAAAGCATTGTCATTTCCCATGACATCTGTCAGAGAGGTACTGGAGTACAGCTCTCTTTATTGTGGTATGTTGGATTGCTTCATTAAGTCTCCTTGTAAATATTAAAGTTACTAGAGCTGTGATTGTTTTTGTTTGGACTGGTACTTGACATCCTCATAAGTAGTGATATATGCATGATATGCAGCATGCAGACACAGTTAGTTTAAGAGACAAAATTTGTGTTGCAAGCAAAAAACAGTAGAACTCAATTATAGAAATTAATGCTAACAGAAGTGTTACCTGGAATGACCTACTTCATCCCAAGCAGTGTTGTAGCTATACTCTTCAAATAAGATTTCCGTGCCCATTTTAATTTATTCCATCTATTGATTAAATAGTTTCAACTACAACCTTTGGGACATGATGCTAGCATGATATGGTTCTCACCCCTTAGGTGCTTTTTTTCCTGATCTTCCTGTGACTGGTACATCTCCTAGTAATGCCTCTACCTTCTTTTACTAACCTAGTTACTTGTGCTTTAACAGCAAGAGAGCAAATTCAATTTACTGAAATAGACATGGAAAATAAACCTTGTGTTTTAACAGCTAATTTAATTTAGATTCTTAATAGGAGATGCCTGAAAGGTCAAGGGAACAGATCACCCAGGGCCTGGAAAAAAACTTGTCACATTTCTTACAGGCCTACAAACAGTAAATCATTTTTAAACTGGTAAAGGTTTGTTTTTTTCTGTGCTGTTAAACCCATGATTCTCTCACCTTGGATGGATTTCCCAGTAAAATGCTGTTTCTTGTTAAAGAGGCAAAGGGTCTTTAATGTGTCATTTCAATTTCTACAGGACCACTTGCTGGTAAATATGTACATTTAGAATACAAAGGAAAATACTGTTTGTATGATATGGGTTATGACAATGATGAAAGACCAGTGGGGTTCTTTTAAAACTGCTGACTCTTCTGTAAAATGTGTAATGATTTGTGAAAATTCTATCAAGGGGTAATATTAAGCAAAGTCTCGTCTGTCATTCTTAGGCACCAGTGAAAACCTTGTTTAGTATCTTGCTGAAATCTGAATGTCCACCTGCCTTTTTAAGGATGTTGATGTAGATGGTCCTGGTCCTGCTCTGAAATCTGCCAGACTATGCCTCTCTCACTCTGAAGTTGTTCAAACTGCAGTAGTGGACAGTAAAAGGGAAAGAAGAGAGGCTTTACAGCCTTATGGCAATATTAAATACAGCTTGCATAGAGAATTGTATGGTCTTTAAATGTCACTTGTATCTTGACCAAGCTTCATCTCTTAGAATGCTGTCAGCTTCCCTTCTCCTTCAGCAGTTTGCATCTGTCCCTCAACACCAATGTTTCCATCCCTCTCTGTCACCAGTTTCTGTCCTTTCTTTCCCACCTTTTCTGCCTAACGCATGTCTCTGTGCTTTAGTTAAACCCCAGCACCCTTCTTTTTGCCCTCAGAGAAGGCAGACCCAGGCTGCCCCCTAACGTGCCCCACTGGAGAAAGATCCTCTCGTTTCACTTATGAATTTGACAAGGTGATCTCCTGTCAGGCACTCTCATGGTCCGGGAGGAGGCTGCCATGTTGAAGGGTGTTTGTTTTACTGTGCAAAATGCAGCAACGCAAAAGAGATGCAGTGGGAACCACCTCAAAACCCAGTAACCAGTGACAGAGCTGTATGAGCAGGACAGGGGACACCACTCTTGGAGCAGTAGCTTTAGGGGCTTGTACCTCATCCAGTGCATCCACACTCTTTCTCATGTACCCTAGGTGGTGTGCTACTAGCACTCCTGGGGTAGTTCTGCATAGCACAGATCTTTCTCCTGATCCTTCTGGCTGTTAAAATTTCTGAGAGGAAATCTAGCTCATTAAAATAACTCTTGAACAACTCAGCTCAGATCTGCAAAAGACTTAGCTGGGTAAAGAGCTAGCACCAAGCTGGAAAGCAACTGGACTTCCTTGGAGGGAAGTCTCTTGCAAGTCAATCCACTCCGGGAGATGCTGCTACTGACTATTTATTATTTTGGTTATAACAGCATCCAGTAAATCCAACAGAAATTGAGGTTGTGTTGGCTGGAGCAGCTAGAAGATGAAACAACTACAGTAAAAAGTGGCAGGAGAATTGAGGATGAAAAAAGCAAAGTAATAGAGATGTAAGTCAGACCGCTGGTCAGAAGAAAACAGACTTTAAGAAGATAAATTATTTTGGTAATTATGTAATTGACTAGTCTAGATGCCAGGCAGCAGGATAACCCTCTTCTGACCACAGCCAAATTCTTTAAAATCCTGTCAATGTGACCCTGCCTACTTTGGCTCTTTAATAAATTGACTGATAACCATCTGATTATGGCCATCAACAAAGGCTGCACTGCACATATGTCTGTTATGCTGTGTGCAGACTGTCAATCTAGGCAGAAAAAAGAGGTGCCACTGAAGACTGGTGTCAGGCTTCAGTACAGTCACATTCCACCACACCCATTCATGATTCCTCAGAAATATGTGAGAGGTGGGGCTGTGTGCCTTACATGTGTATGCTCAGCATTTGCTTCCATTAAATTTGCAAAAATCACTGGAACTGCTGACAAACAGTAAAGTTTTGCCTGGGAATGCTGGGATAAAGGGAGTTATGAAGTGTATATGAGTTTGTTTATTTTAAAAATACATAAATGAGTGTGTGGAAAATAAATAAATAAAGGAGTGTGTGGAAAGGAAATGTGCTAAAAATAACTGTAAATCCCAGAAATTTATTCTAGATGCTTGATTTCTCAATTAAAAAAAAAAAAAACCAACATTTAAAACCTGTTCTGTTAGTCAATGATTTTGCCCTTTGGTTAGTCACTGCACATCAAGCTGACTGCTACCTTTCAGTCTTCCTAATTTGCAATGGATTGAAATAATAAAAAGTTTCTTCTTTCTTCTAGCCACCTTTGTTTTGGTTTTTTAACTGATATATTTTCTTTCTGAGTTCAGTGCTCATTTGTATTCTGTCCTTGAAAAGCTTTTAATGCTGTTAAGCCCTCCTCATACTCTAAGTCTGACACTCTTCTGAAAAATTTTAGTCCCCAGTGTTTGGTACCCTGGAATATACAATGCAAAATTAGCCATTCAAAAAACTACCCAATGAATCCTGTCATCATCGTAATGTTTTTTATTACTGTACATCCTTAAGATGTGATAAAAGCTGGCAAACCATTATGTTATTACTTGAATTAGCATTCAAGTAAATTTCATTTGCTCCTAAATGCCAAATGTAAAACAAAAAGTGGATTCCTTCTCTCTGCCTCTAACTAGGTTCATTAATCTCAGCAGGGTAGAACTAAGGGAGGGCCTGTTCAAAGGAGTCATACATGGTTTTAAAAACACATAAAAGGTTTTGTCTACCCACTGGGAGTCTTAACATAATTCTTTTTGGCCATTTATGTGAAATGTTACAGTGCTACTTTTAAGCAAACTAATTCAGCCCTTCTGTAATTCAGTGCATCAAATCCAAAATGTGTTGGGTTGGTTTTTTTTTTTCTCAAAAGCCTGCATTTGCAGTAATATCATAAATTTACAGTGTGATTTACTCCTCAGTTATTCCAACAATAAAATTCTGAACATCTGACTTAAAAATGCATGTTTAAATTTAAAAAAAAAAAAAAAAGAAAATAATCAAGCTATTTGCAGAGTACATGCTATGACTGAGGTGAATAGACACACTTGTGCTCAAACACCAAAAATGGTCATAAAACTGGATTTCAGCTGGGATCTGAAAGGTAAGTGATGTCTTTTGGCATTTTCACTTTTGGAGCTGTTGGAATCTTGGGGGCCTTTCTGGCAATGGGGTGTAGGAATCCTAGCTGCTGAAGTAATTCTGAAAATCCCACTTATTGTCACTAGTCAAAAAAACAACCAACCAACCAAAAAAAACCCACCTTAAGGAAATAGCATTACTTGGAATTTTAATATAGGAATGCAATTCTCACTGGTATTGCAGAAGTATTTAAGGAACAATTTCCAATGAGTGGTTTAATTTTGCTGGCTTGTTCATCAATAACAGAGTTCAGTGCTTTCACACTGTTGATCTAACCATCTGATAGTAATTAAACTGCTTTACATAGCAGTCTCTAAGATGTTACAATGATACTCTCAGAGGCTGAAAGAAGGCTGTTCTGGAATAAAATTATAACTCTGACATAAAACATTAATGGAGGCAGAGAGCATTCCTCTTGTGCTTCTCATGCATCTCCAGAAAGACTTCAGATTGCCAAATGAAAATTAAGTTGTTAGTGAGCTTGTTTAACTTTCATTGAGTCTATTTTGGTAGATGTGTTGTTTAAATAATAATAAAAAAGCAATGTGAATAGATTCCCTAGCATTAAACCTTTTCTGCTTTATTTCATTCTTGCTAGAATTATCTTGAAAGGAAAATATGCAGAGCTCTAAACTCTCAAGTGTATTTCTATATGTGATGTCATTTTACTGTCGTTATCTAGCAACTGCTACTTTTCTGCCAGAGTCCCGCCTCATTCAGGGCATGATTGGGCCATTAAAGTGCTGTTTGTGCCAAGCCTCATATCTCCCAGAAACCTCATATTTGAGAGATCACATGTGATATCTTGCATTATGTCTCCATCTCTTTTGTGGGAGAGATGAAGAATCCTTCCCTGTTTTGTGTCCCCGGTTCCCTTGGTGCACAAGGGGATCCAAGAAAGATCAGTGTCCATGCCTAGAAAACACAGTGCAATGGTGGGATAAAAGTGAGTTTAACCACCAGCAGATGGTATGATATGCCATATGCTCGCGAGTTTGCCATGGTGCTGTCCACTCCTCTGTCTCCTCATGATGTTCCTGCAGAGGCTGGCTAGGGTGACATAGGCTGTGTTTGGGGTGAGCAAGGGGTTGAGGGTGTCCCCAGCTTGATGCTCAAGCTCTGCCCGGGGATGTGTGGAACAGCATGCCTAGAGCAGAGATGGTCCCTGACATTTTGCCAGAAAAGGGGAACAAGGGGGAGCTCTTTAGGCTCTTTGCCTCACCCTGGACTAGGCTCTCACTGCTGTTTTAGCAATGTAAACAGAAACTGAGCACTCTCAGCTCCCATGAGTGCCAGTATGACAAAGCAGGGGGGGCTGGAGGATATGCAGCCAAGAGGCAGGGGCTTGTGTGCTGAATAATATGTGCAGACCCAGCTCCAGTCTCAGCAGGGACAAAGTATCAGTGACACTGCATGGAGCTAGAGCTTGGGACACAACAGCAAACGTTTGTATGGAGAGGGCCTAAGCATCCTTTTGGCCTCCACTGTATACAGCAAAGATAAAAGAGGTGATGGATGGCTGTCATGCTATGGGCAACTTACTTCTGAGTACTCTGTATCAGCCTATTGAGCCATAGCACTGAGCCTGACTTGATTTACTCAGATCAGTGCAAGCCTAGGCTGGGGGACTGTCTTTGCCCTGTGTGGCTTACAAACAAAATAGGTAGTAAAAAGGGTTAGATGCAAAACTATCATCAGTCTTTGGACAAGGAGTAAAATCTGTACCCTCCTGGCCTCTATCTCAGTGCACCAGACACCAGAGCTCCTTATGCCTCCAGGGTCTCATAATGCTGTAGTTGCTGCAGAACCTGTGGCCCAGCTTCCCATGGCACTCACTGACTTGGACAACCTAAGTTCATAATGGGGAACGTACAGGATCTCAGTCCTTCAAGAGGTTCAGTTTTCTCTTTGAGGTGCTTACAGTCATTAACCCCACGACTGACTTTTCTTCCTTACAGCATGGGAAGAAGAGGAAAGTTTAATGTCATTTTTCTAAATTCATTTTTAATTATGGTCTCTATGTCTGTGTGTACTTAATCAGATATCCTCAAATGCTACACAGAAAACACTGAGTCAGGACATAAAGGTTAGCCAGATAAAGATGGGCTGTTGCATAAGAAGTCAGACTTAGGAGAAGGTTAACAGTATTATTTAAATGTCATCCCAGTTAAGTAAGACATAATGACAGCTACAATGTAGTGATACTCGTGCACCTCTCAACTTTTGTAAAATGTACATAATTCATACAGGGACAGTGAGCCTGTTATTTCAATGATAATCGGATTAAACTTCACAGGACCTCATTCGCCCTAGGTCTGGATACAACTGGATCAAAATGTTTGCCCTCAGATGATTCTGGAAAACTTTGGGACAGTAACACTGTGCCTCATTCCACCCTCCCTTGTCTTTTGCAGCATCAGGTTGGGAACTGAAGATTTCATCTGCATCAGACAGTACTGTCAATAGTCTTTAACCCTTGACCTTCCCAGGAACCCACTGCTGTCCTATTAGTAGATATGACAATGACAGTTCTTCCCATAAGGAACTAAGAAGATCTTAGAATATACTTTCCCTTTCTCATGAGTGTAAGGAACAGTATATATATTAATTGATATACATACACATATTTGTATATGTGCATATATACACATATGAATATAAAGAACTAGGAGCAGTAATTAACAGAACTGGTTATTGGTTTTCCCTATGTTTTAGGTAACTGCTTTAGGCTTGAAGTCTTCTTTACTTTGTTCTATGGCAAAAAAAAAATGGTCTGCGTTTTGAAAGAACTAGAGGAGAAAAGACAGAAAGGAGCAGAAGTAAACAACGGTAATAGTAATATGCACACATTTCCCCTCTACACTCCCTGCTTTTCCAACGAGCTCCACTACTGAGTATGTGATAGGTGCAGAAACCTTTCTGATAGCTAAAACAAACACCTGGCAATGATTTTTGGAATGGTATTCATGTCAAACTCTCTCTTTTTAAAGTATGTGCTAGCATTGCTTAGGTACGTTGCACGTCTGCAACAGTGTTTAGGAAATAGGTGGCCGAAAGGATTCACAGCGTGCTTGGCGCCAAGATGCTCTTTTGGTTTTTTGCATGAATATTCTTGTCCATACAACATAATCTGTTTTTTAGTGTCTGCATTTTATTTCTGTAACTCTCACTGCTTCTAGTCCTTGAATACTTTAAAAATGTATGCTCATGGTCCTGGGATTTCCTGCAACTGCCTTCATCAAAACAGTTTCCCAGCAGTTAAACAGCTTTTAATTAATGTATTTGAACAGTGTCTGCTGACAGTTCCTCCTTTGCCATTTAAAGTTAAGTGTATATTATTGGATAAAACTATCCTTGGTGTTCATTAGTCAACAGTGATTTATGAAGGATGCGAGTGTTTCTAACAAATGATACAGCTCCAGATTATAACTGCCACAAAATTTGTGCGTACTCCAGTTCAGGAGTTTTTGGAATTGGTGTTGCATTTTTTTACTGTAATCCGTTGGCAAATAAAACTGAAGAGATTAAGATTCTTTGACCGTGTACCATTTGGGGTGACTCCCTACAGGCAGCCGGACTGGCAGACAATTGCAATACAGGCCAAGTTTGAAAGGAAAGGCTTGGTGCAGGAACACTGCTTGCTGGTTATAGGGCACATCTGCACTTCCCGCAAACTCCCACATGGTGGCAGAGGCAGTTCACGCTGACAAACGACCTCGTCCGGCTGCAGGTGGAAGAAAAACTGGCAATTTTAACTCTGGAAACGTCCCACTACTTAGCTATGGGATTGTGAAAAGCGTGTGGAGGCGCTGCCTTTGAATACTCTCCTCTCTGCGCCTTCTGGACACTCCACCTTCTCCTTGCAGGTACATAATGCCGGTGCTAGCTTTCCTGGGGTAAATTGGTTTCAAAAATTAAATGTTACTATTGCTTTCTGTACAACACTAAATTTTCCTTTCTTCTTATTAAAGTTTTTAAACATTAGCTGTTTTCTTACACTTTGCTTTTTCTGTGAATAATGTCTGCAAGCAGCCTGGAAAATAAGTGAAAAAAGAAATTTCTTCTGTAAGTTTCTAGCAGAGGAAGAGAAAATTTACAACAAATCTTCTAAAATCTGGTAGGTAAGGGATGCATGAATGCCTTGAATGTAGTCTCAAAGGACCTCACATCAATAGGAGCTGGCATTAATTCACTTCTTTGGATTGTCACTGCTTACTGATGCTACAGCATGAGGGAAACGTTGCACTTTGCCAACCCTGCACACGAAGTGTATTTTGTGGGTCAGTCTGCAGCCATCCCTCAATGGTGAAGATCTTAAGGCTGGAGGATATTTAAATTCATTTTCTGTATCTTTCTCAGCAGCAAGAAAAGAAAGATTGATGTACAGACAGACAAAAAGAAAGTCACTAAGAAGTAAAACTAGAGTTACTAAGACTTTCTTTTGGAATTTATGATCTTAGACAACAGGCTTGGTTTCCACCAATGTACCTATGAGGACAGTTTGAAAAGAGGTTCTGAAGTTTATGACATTGGTGTGTGGTGTACAGCATGTCAGTTAAAAAAAGATTGAAAATTTCTGTATCTCTCCTTGGAGCGGGAAATGCCACTTCCTCTCTCTGTAGTCCTTATCTTAAGGAAATAAGCATCAGTTTGTATCTTGCCCAGAAAGATCTCCTTGACCTCTGGTACGCTCATGAGGGAAGACGGTCTAGCCTTGCTGTTGAGTTCTTCTCTACACCTGTGAAGTCACCAAAGGCAGAATCTGGACCTAGGTTTGTACCAGCTTTGCTCTGTCATCTGTCCCCCAAGAGAAAGATGTGTTAATACTCCTGCCTCCTTGTTCCTGCCACTTGGCCTTCCATCAGGAAGGTGAGGACACGTTTCTACCCATCCTAATGAGCCCACTGCCACATGAGCCCTTGGGAGGGTCATCCTTGTTTCATATGGTGGCAATGATAGAGGGAAAGGCTGAGAAGAACAGGGATGGTGTAAGAGGGGAGAGAAGAAAGATCAAACATTTGAACAAAAATTAGTACAAAAAAACCACCATCAAAACAATACTGTGACAACAGGGAGGCTAAGAAGAATCTTTGTTATTGATAAATTTTTGGTATCCTTCACGTGGTGTCACATCCTGCTCAGACAAGGGAGACAAGTGACTCAGATTCGCAAATTCCCAATGGAGTGGACAACAAGTCTCCAAGTCCAAACATTTATTAACAACCCACAATATACTAACTGAACACACAATAGTTGGCTAAGTATATAGCAAGTCGTGGCAAGCAATGCAACATGCCTTGCATTTTTTAATGGTAAAGGGAAAAGAGGGAGATAGAGGGAATGGGGAAATACAGATCACCGGTCTGGGTTCCTGCGCTGATCCTGAGGGCGAGGGTTCCAGGAAGCAGCCGTCTTTTTGCTTGCATCCATCTTCTTCACTTCACTGCTCTCTCCAGGCCCCCCCCTTTCTTACCCACCCACACCCCCCCCCTTGATTTATTCACACTTTCCTTGGGTCCATCCTCTAGGTTGACCCACATACCTACATAGCCCATGTCTGGGGAGGGGTAAGGTATTTCATGGGATGATGTAATTAGCATGATCATGTTAGCCCTCCTTAGTATATTGAGGGGTGTTAACTTTAATGTGCATTTCATGGATAATGAAGCAAAGGTCATTCACCGGACAGATGGTCCTTGAAATGTGACCAGGTGCACCAGAGCAGAGCCGTCCTCTCTCCACAGAGCTCCCTCCTCCAGCTTCATCTTGTGTTATTCGGGCAGCCTTATCAGCTTCGACCTCCACAGAATGCACCCTGTGACTCACAGTTTTGTCTTGCGAGTGTTTGAGGCTTTTCTTTGATCAGCCTCAACTTTTGCTTTCTCTGGCTGTTTTTCTTGGTTTCTCATCTCTCACACGTGGTTTCACTTCACATGAAATATTCATGTGCCTAATAATGTGATTTATCGGTGGCTAAGGAGCTATTTTTGCTTCCAGGAGAGTTTTCTAAGGGTTAAGAACTTGAGAATTTCTAAACAGCTAATAATAATTTTTAAAAAGTTGAATCAAACTGATTTTGAAATACTTTTCCATTGCATTTTTTTCCAGTATTAATGTGCTGAAATGTGTAGACAAGAAGTCACAGGAAAATAAAATATTTCCTTTTGAAACTGAGATACTAGGTTTTATAAACTAGGTGGGTTTTTTGTTTTTTTTTTGTTTTTTTTTTTTTTAATTAACACCATGACTCAGTTTAAGATTCCCCTGTATTTTTGATGCTCATAGATCCTTAAAAACATGGTTATTTCTGGCACCTCTCTGAGTGGGACACAGCACCTTCAGACTACCCTACACTGCTGAACACTTTTGAACCAAGAAGGAATCACAACTCACCTGGACTTGTATGTCCAGTTTGGTTTGTTTGGCTGGCAGGCTGATGGGTGATATCTTTTCACCTATGGCATTTATCTACTTTATAAAGACATATTAGTACTTGATAAATGTGGAAGTCCCTGGACTCAGATATAGAAAGCAGCTGTCAAGAGGGGAAGTGTGTTTTAACAGCTGTTGTGATTTACTGAACATTGGGCTGTTGACCTGCTACTAGACAGGATGAAACAAATATTTTACATGAAAAGTCACTGTGAAATTCTTGCATGGGTTAAGAATATCCAGCTGATTGTTGTATCCTCTTTTTCATATTTTATCTTCTCAGAGAAATGCCTTTGGAGATAATGTGGTCTCGCTGTGCCCAATGGAGGTATCCAGGATTAAAGGGGGATACTGAGGCACTTTCCCACTTTGCCAAGTCTAAGGTTGAGTAAAAATCTTATTCCTTGAACTCTCATGGGGGCAGGTTTGCCTCCAAAAAGTGGAGTGAGGAAATGACTTTGTGACTTTCTGCACTGGACAGCCAGCCATGCCTGCTGTTCTGGGGAAGAACACCATCTTTACTAAAGCAAAACCTGTCTTAATCTAAAGCTTTGAGATTCATTTTTTCCCTTTCTGTTTTTGTACAGTCACACAGGAGGTAACTGCCTTGTTCCTTCCCCAGCTGTGGGAGTGCTAAGCACCAATATTAGTGTTAATGCTTCTAACTATTTGAGAGGCACTGGTTGGCTGAATTAATACCAGGAGGACATTAAATCATTAATTTCAGTACTTGTATAAATAATGAGCACAAACTGAAATGCACAAACATAATATAGTTAAGCAGAGGGCTTTAATTTTTTTTTTTTAAAAAAAAACCTGATACAAGCTGCCTCCTCTAGTGAAAGACATGTGGGAAGTGATAAGCCTCTGGCTGCCCAGCCCAAGGGACTGGACTCTGCTCCCAGATCAACTGTCTGCCTGACCCCAAGACATGCTGAGCGCACATCTCAGGCTGTGGGTGATGACTGGCATGACTGCTCAGAAAGTCTGAAAAGAAACTAAAAAAAAATAATATAAAAAATCAATGACAGCAGAGTGAAGAGGCTTGTCTGATAAGTGTGGAGCAGGTTTCCACTGTCAAAACAGCCCATTCAAACCCCATCTCAATCCTGAAGCACCCTTGCAGAGATGTGCTGCTAGGAGCATGCTGCAGACATCAGCGTTTTCCCACTGATGTCTGGGGCAGCATATCTACACTGAAATTAGAGCTCTCAATGTACGCCACTTCATCTTGAGGGAAGTTTCAAGGGATAGGTTGTAACAACTCTCAATAAATTTTAATCCACCTGTTACTGTTGAAATTAATTAAGAGATTATGAAAACTGCAGTGTTTAGGGATGTTAACTTGAATTGTTTCCAGCGTGGACTCATGCTCAGTCTACCTGACTAAACCAATGGCAGTGGAGCTCCATTGTGCCTTATGAAAAAGAAATACTCAGTAAGCAGTTGGAAGATTTTAATGATAAATAGTAAGTGTATAATTGCAATCTCCAGAGTGTCTGTGTATACCACTTGAAATGTCTTGAATTACCATTGTGGTGAATTTAGCTTTGAGAGTTAAGATAACATTGTTTGGTTTGGAATCATTATGATGGAGATGTAGGTAGAATCACTCTACTTATCTATTCACATTTCATGTCATACAATTAGTTAAGAGGCCATGTATATTTTAAGAGAAAGCTGGGCTCCAGATTTTAAGAAGAGTAATATAATCTATGATGTAATTCTGCTTAATTAGCCTTAAAAAAAGTCAAGTCATTTTAAAAAGGAAAGTGCTTTTAGATTAAAACTAATCTCTGCAATTTTTAGTACTTGATTTATGGAGAGTACACAAAGGTAACTTTCTTCTAAGCTGAGGTATCCAAGACCCTGGCTACATGCCCTAGCTGAGATCTGACCCCACACCTGAATGAGATCTATGTGATCTCCAAAACGACTCTTAAGAAATGAATAAATCTGTTATGCTTCTACAGTTTTAGGTATAAATACTGTCAGTCTACTTGATGGAAATATGGAAATTACAAAGTATGAGGTACTTTGCATACATATAGATAATTCTATGTTGTACTCAGGCTTTAACATGTACCCTATAATATGTACAGTCACTTGTCAGGAGTGAGAAACAGCAAATACTAAAGAACATCTAAATAAATTTTAAATTTTTAATTCAGGTAACTACAGAGACAAATAGTTAAGAATTTGTTTATGTCTCTAAACACAGACTTAAATCTAACCTTACAGGTTAATGCAAAGAAGCTAAAAGTTTTACAGCTCATATGAAATGCAGATGTTTGCAAAATCTCAGTCATTTTACTGCTTTAGGGGAGACCAAGTGGCAAGGATTAAAATGTTCATTGAAAAACAGAAATAACTGCTTGTGCCAGGAAAAGTCTTTTGAGACTACTATGTTCATTTTTGAAACAAAGTAAATGTGCTGGGTTTAGCTGGGATAGAGTTAATTTTCAGCACAGTAGCTATTACGGGGATATGTTTTGGATTTGTGCTGGATATGTTTTGGATTTGTGCTGTAAATAGCATTGATAACACAGAGATATTTTCGTTACTGCTGAGCAGTGGTTACACAGAGCCAAGGCCTTTTCTGCTTCTCACCCCACCCCACTAGTGAGTCGGCTGGGGGTGCACAAGAAACTGGGAGGGGACATGACTGGGACAGCTGACCCCGACTGACCAAAGGGATATCCCATGCCATCTGATGTCATGCTCAGCATATAAAACTGGGGGAAGAAGGAGGAAGGTGGGGTTGTTTGGAGTGATGTCTTCCCAAGTAACCATTACACATGATGGGAGCCCTGCTTTCATGGGGGTGGCTGAATGCCTGCCTGCCCATGGGAAGTGGTGGATGAATTACTTATTTTGTTTTGCTTGTGCATGGAGCTTTTACTTTACCGATTATCTGTCTTTGTGTCAACTCATGAGTTTTTTCACTTTTACTTTTCCGATTCTCCCCGCAATCCTGCCAGAGGGGAGTAAGCAAGCAGTTGGGTGGTACTTAGTTGCCTGCTGGGGTTAAACCACAACAGTAAACTATTAATATACTCAGTTTAAATTTGATCTCTAGTTCCAGTGAAAAAGAAAATTGAAAAATGTTTGGATAATCTGACTTTTTATTTTTAAACTGAACTTAAAGGTCAAATTCAGCAAAATTTAACACAGATAAATTACAGCAAAGAAACATTTTGTCCTGTTATGTTCAACTTAAGTGATTATATCCAGGTTTATGGTTTAGTAAAAATTAATCCTTTTCGCAACAAAAGGGGTATTCTGAATGAGTTGCTAGGAATTACTTTTTCTTTAAGTAACTGAGGTTAAACTCATTTACTGATAGGCCCACTGGGAGGCCAGTTCATTTAGTGCAGTGGTTCAATTCAGAGGGGAAAAAAAAGGAAGTTAAAAACTTTAAAATAGAGAGATGGGGGGAGAAGGAAAGGATTAAAGAGAAATAGTCACCTGAGACCCTTCTGATTTGTTTCACCTTCACTATTATTTATGTGTCTCTGACAGTACTTTTCATGCAGCAGTGTTCTGTGCCTCAGAAAAAGATGTCAACATCTGTACAATGAAAGAAAAAATTTGATAAAACCAAGAGGGAACATAATGCAAGTTTATAATGGCCTTGTTCTGTGTAACAAATAGCAGTTTGAGCACATTAACTGCCTGGTTATTGTCAAGTGGTATGTGGCTACCACCTAGATGCAGGCTTATCCAAGTGCATCCACATTTCAAAGAGTTGGTTTGAAGTGAGACAGAAATCTGATAGTACCTGCCATTTTCTACATGCTTTCATGTGCAGGTATAGAACTGAGATTACAATTTTGAAAGCCTAGTGCATCTGGGATCACCTAGGAATCTGCAGTTCAGATATTTATATGTAATCAAAGTGCTTATTCTGCATGCAAGGTAATTTTAAATATTTAAATAAGAAACAAACTATGTTACTGTCCTGATATAAATCTAAGCAATTTGAGAACTGGCAAAAGTTTTTATTCATAACAGGAAAATATGTAAAATAATAGGTAGATAATATGTAAAATACCTAGTTACTGATTATTGGGAATTCCTGACTCAAAAAGAGAAGCAAAACTCTTTCTAAACATATTTATAGCACTCTGTAGTCTTTTACACTCATCCCTGGACCCATATAGTTCTACATAGTATTTCAAAAAATTAGCACTTATTTTTACAATGCATCTATTCTCTAAATCAATAGAAATTTTAGTCATTTCACTGAATAACTGGTTCATGGTATGGCTGGAAAATTAATGCCACGTATTTCATGAAATACCTGAAAAATGTCGTCGTTTCTTGCAATAACCAGATAGAGCAATCAAACGGCGTAACTGAATGCTTGTGCCAGTCATTGTGCTGAGTGATTGAAACTCCATCATTTCACAGAACAACAGGTTACACATGATAAGATGCATGTTTAGCCTCGTTGCTTTGCAGTTTCTATCTCAAGGTGCATCCACCACAGTTTATGGTTGCTTAAGGCCAAACTGCTGAGCCCTGCCTCAGTTAACATGGTCCTATTCCCAGACTCAACATTTTCAAGAGCACATGGGGAGAAGGAACTGCTCCATCTGTATCCTACTCCTACCAAGTCATTAGTTTTCAACTGGATTAGCTCCCTCACCCAGCTCAGCTGTACAAGTCAAAGTGTAAGGCAGAGAGGGAGGAGATGCAAACAAGGGGAAGGGGAATTGCAGTGTTCAGGTAGGGTCAGGCTTCCAGGAATCTGTGCTTTTGCTTCTATCCAAAAGGGAGCTTCAAACATCTGAGAAAACAATGCTCAGTCTGGGTGAAACATACAGAGATGAGTGGACCTTTATGGCTTGGCCACCTGTCTGAAAAAAAACAAGAGTCCAGACCTTCTGGGCTCTTGTACAAAAAATTGTCCAAACTGCTTATCCAGGTTTGTTTGCGGTGTGAAATGCTGAATTTGTTCTTGTGGCAAGCGTATAGTAGAAATAGTATATGGGACAGGAGAGAATGTTTGCAAAAACCAAATGTTGCTTTTCTCAAATGGCTTAGATGTTTGTTTGCTAATTTCAGCATGAAATAACCAAAAAAAAGTCACTTACCACTTTATTATTTTCCTCTATTTCTTAATTATATGAAAACATCAGCACTTTAGTCTTTAATTAACATAATCCAAGTATGAAGTTTAGCCTGGGCAAGGACACAAGCATATTGATTATCTGTCCTTTCTACCAGAGTCAAAAATCACTTCTGTGCTGTGTTTATTAATATATGTTCATAGCTATGGCATTGAAATCTGTCACTGCAATCGACCTTTATTTTCAGGTAGTCAATAGCCATTGACCCATGCAGATATATTACCGTAGTGAATTTTGCGGTTGCTTGCTCAGACTCTTCTATCAATAGTTGACCGACTGAACACTTATTCTGTTTTTTTCTTCCCTTTTGCCTACCAACCGTATAAAAACTGTGCCCACAGATTCAGACAAATATATAAATAAGAAGCAGGTCACAAATCACTTTGTTGTTCTATGCTTGCAGGAAGACACATGGTACCTTTCTTATTTCTACCTTTTGGTGTCAGCAAAGCACCCATTTTGCTAACCTGAGAGAACAGGAATACTGTTTCAAATAGACGCTACTTCAGATAAGGAATATGTTATCCCGTGGCTATAAAAGATGCCTCTCAGATCCCAATAAATTCTGCCTGAGTGATCATAGACTATAACCTGGACTGCAACGTTTTGGTCTTGATTTGAATCTAAACATACCAGTGTTTAGATATGGTAATACTAGATTGTTTTCTCTGTCCTACCAAAGACCTAGGGACTTCCTCCATATATGGGGTCTGAATCTGGCCTTTCCTATAGGTTTTGAGAGTTCAGCTACAAAACCTTAGTTTGATCCAATTCTAATAATTTGAATAGCTTCTTTTGATTTGAAAAATTAAATAGTTTCTTAGATTGGCTTCCAATTTCTTTGTTACATAAAAAAAAATAAATTTCCAAGGAAGAAATAAATAGCAAAAATGATATGTCCGTTTGTGTCCTTTGTGTATTTGATTTGGAAAGGGCATGATTTTTAGGCAGCTTCAAAACTGTTTTGTGTTGTTTCAGGAAACAAACAGGGAGTTTTAGCAAACAAGTGGCCTGGTTGTTATGGAGAGAATCAACATGTAAATTAAGGGATGCAATATCAATGTATGTCTTATGCTGGAAAACCTCTGAGATTCAGATTTAGCCTGTTCCTCCTAAGGTTACTGTTCGGAGGCACAATGTGAGTTCAATAGATAAGTATCTTCCTTGCGTCTGATAGGATTATTATTAAATGACGTGATTCCGTAGAGGGGTTTGAGAGTTATCCACATCTTTTTTTTCAGTTCCACATAAAAGTAATAGATTAAGGTTAAAAGGTTTGGGGTTTTTTTGCCAGAGATGCAAAGCAGACTGTGACTACAGTGTTTTGCCCTTCCTTTATTCTTAGCTCTCCTCCCAGATATCCGTAGTGGCTGTATTTACACTAGGGGTTTTTTTAAAAGCAGTAGTATGGTTTTGAAGCCTCTGTTTGCCAGGGCCCTGAGGGTACTAATTGGCATTTATGGCCCTGATCATCCTCACCTGGTATTTCTGCTCACCTCTGCACCTGAGCCTAGGAGCCCTATTTCAGCTCAGCCTGGGGCCAGTAGTCCTAGTCTGAAATATGGTGTAGGTACAGCTCTCTTTGTTTCCTGGGTAGACCTTGGATTTGCATTGTAGCTTTGCTGCTAATCCCGTCTTCAGCCCTATATCCTGCTGATACTAGCAAAAGGATTTTGCACAAAAAGTTTCTCCAGAGGTGGAGGTGTTGATGGTAGAGTCAGAAGGCTGTTATCTTATGACTGCCACTGGATGGTAAGGAGACTGATGAGTAATCCTAGGAGCTCAAGGAGGTGAAGGTCATGCTTCTGGAGACCTGTGACAGCCTTTTTTTGTGAGAGACTCAGTAGGTGTGCCCTGTTATAGAGATTTTTAGATGGAAATGTACCACCAAGCCTGCCAGATGTTTGCACACCCTGGATCCTAGAATAACTCTGTTGGACAGGTTAGAGGAGCCTGTACATGCTAATGCCTTTCTAAGGGCTCCATGCTGGGACCTGGCAAAAGAACTCTATGCAGATACATCCAGAGATAACCCTCTGGTCTGTTCCCTTTCTCGCTAAACTCAACACTGAGAGCTTCCTGTAAAAATGTCCTATGCTGCCATCCTGGTAGGTGTAATGTTATTCTTTAACGGTTTTAACGGGGAAAGGAAGGATGTGTGAGGCTTCCTGTGGCATTGGGGCATTGATCTCAGAGGAGAGATGATGTGTACTGCTTGTCTGCTGACTGCAAGGGCTGTTATACTTTCTAAAACTGTTCTGCTGGGACTCTGAGAGTGGTCTCCTGCGTGATGACTAACAAAGTCAAAAGCTACCCACCTAATTTCCACCCTGTACTCTAACTTAGTCCCTACTACCATGTCAAACTGTATGTGTAGCTGACGAAGTAGTAGAGCCCTCCTAGGTTTTTCTGCTGCAATTCTGCTATGCATCTGTTCTCCTTTCTCTGAACGTGGTGTCTAATAGCTGATGGTGTGGTCATCATGCTCGACAAAACAGTACTGCAGATCACATCTCTGACCTGCAAGCAATAAGAGTGACAAGGTAGTGAGAGTCAAGGCAGACTATGGCTGAGAAGGTTGCCTGCGTGGTGGAGGAGTCAGGAGATGTGGGACTGAACAGGACAACAGCCATCCTCTTAAATGCATATAGGGGGTCCTGAAATTTCATAAGATGATAAAGTCAGGGGCCTGCCACAACTATCTGTGGGCGCAAAACTTTGGGATATCTCGCAGCCCAAGGGCTCCCCTCCAGTCTCGTCATCTGGGACCAAAACCTATGTCTGATGAGCACCACCTTGGCAACAAGGATTCCGAGAGGGTCACGCTCTTTGTACTTTTCCTCAGAGAAAAGGAGCTATTGGATGTCAGGCATTGATTCATTGAAGCTGCCCTGTAATAGTTGCTGCAGCCATGGGATTAAGGCTACCCAGCTGCCTCCACAGCACCTTGTACTGAGTATAGTCACAACGCAAAGTGAGCAGGTGGGAGTGTTTCCCCAAAGAAGAGAACATAGTGTTATGGCTCTGAAGCAGGTTTTCATTATTCTAAACTAGTAAGAAGTAGAGTGGAGGACTTAAAATCCTGTCATCTTTTATCATATACAAATGATAGAGAAGAAAGAATATCTATAAATCAGAACCATTTCTACCTCATCTTTACTGAGATTGTTGAATAGCCAGCTTCTGAATTTACAGGGACAGACAGTAACTATCTGGAAACCTGCTTGCTTATTTGCACAAAGAAATTAAAAATTAGAAAAGGAGGAAAAAAAAAATGGGTGAAGTGTTGATTCAGTTAAGCAATTCTGATATGAAGACAAGGACTAGCAAGGTAAAAAAAAAGTAGTCATGTTTATTATTGCACAAAATATAGAATTCTAAAGATGGAAAGATATATATATATATATATATATAATCCTAAAGATGAAAAGTAGTGTTTCCTTTTTGAGGTTTGTGTTTGTCAGTGGGATTGTGAAGGTGGATAATTGTACTTGTAGTAGCCAAACAATGAATAGTAACAAACTGTCTTATTTCATTAGGATTCTTTTTAATGCTAGAACCTACAGTAGTTTAGCACTTTATCTGCAAAATCAATGGAAACTTGCACAGTTAACTTTAATAGACTCTGTGATGTCTTTGGGTGATAAAACCCCCTGCCTGTTCCCTTGTTTTCCTTATCTGCAGTCCCCTATCTCTCTTCCACAATGTTCAGTGTTAGAGTCAGTTACACTAGAAGTTTAGTTTCTTTGACTTTGGAATGAACATGAACTAATGCAATACTTTTGGGGTTTTATCATGCAGAATATTTTAGTGGATTATTTTTGTTGGATACATCGCTTGTAGATTACACACCCGTGTAAATCACAGTTCATGACATACCAATCCATTATATAAATCATGAAATGCTATTATTGTTGAGTGACTCGTATAGTTAAGTAACACAGCCTTTCAGAAATTAGCATAATGGCTGCTTTTTCCCTTTGGCAAAATCCAAGTGAAAATTGTCCTTTCAGTGGGTATTTGTGGTAGAAAATAACCATGTTTATATGAAGTAAATGTGATATGGTCGTGGGCACAGTACCAGTCACACTTTATTTTATACTTCAGTCAAATATTTGTGGAGGAAATAGGTCTGCTATTTGCTTAGCCTAGCAGCTAAGGAATCCTGGTAGTATGTGAGCAAACATTGTTATCCTTTCAAATGTACTGTGTCATCTCAAGAGTCTACAAGTGATCAGGACCTCCACTTGTGTGTCATCTGAAAGACTGTTTCTAGTAGTTGGGTGCATCTGTGCGCAAGATACTGAGTCAAAGCAGGTCTGAAAGGCAGAGCAAGAGAACCAATTTAGAGGAGACACCATTTCTTACAGATTCACCACTGTGCTAATTGCTTTTGTCTGTACTCGGTTTTCTTTGGGGATTTCCTGTAAAAGGAATAACCAAAATTCATTCTCACCACTAAATATAATTCAAGATGTTTCTATTGCAAAGAGTATAAAGTACAGTTGGGTGTTCTAATCATAGTAACTACTGTATAATTAGTCTTCCAAATAAATGTTTCCACTCATCAGGATGACTAAATAACTTGTTGAGTAAAATTCTTAATTTACATAACTAAAAGCCCAATAACAAATTCATCTCCCTTCATCTGATTATATTCTGGTTTTATATCCACATTTCATTGGCCACCTGCCACTCTCTAAAGGATAGGAGGTAATTAGAACCAGTGATAGTGCGCTATTGTTATACTTTTTACAGCACAGATGCAGTTGGGTGCTATTATCATATCTGGTACAATTTTGTGGATAATATCATTATGTCTCTGCTGCCCATAAATTTAATTGGAAATGTGAATCAATTGAAAATGCATTTTAATCTCTGCATCATAATACATTTCACTTAACATAATGGTACTTCAAAGTTTTAAGAAAAGATGTTACACTGTGTGCAGACAGCAAATCCTCTGTTGCCTATAACTGTTCTGTATACACATATACTTGCACAGAATTTTTTTCACTGTGGTAAAATAATCTACTGTACAAAATACCATTGAAATTGTATTGAAATACTGAAATTTAATATTAGATACTAATAATTACTATTCTGAATTCTATATTGCATTTCACATGGATCAAGAGACTATACAGCACCATTATAAATAATAAATTACTGATTGTTTATATGTAACTATCTTTTTTTAAAACGACTGACAGTTGACCTTATTTAAGTGTTCTATTTTACTGTAGTACTGTTGGGTTTTGATTTTTTTTGTGGTTGGGGGGTTTAAATTCAGTTACTACAAAACAAACAACAAAACTTAAAATAAAGCAGATTGTTCTGAGGTGAGAATTGTGAGAGTGCATTAGCAGAGAGATAGAGAAACTAAGACCTTCTTTGAATGACTGCTAATACCAGGCACAATTTCCTTGATATTTTTAACACAGGGAATCTCCAGTGCAGTGGAGTCAAATGTTCCATCGCAAGGTCAAATGGCAGCACCAGCATTTGTTTCAGGTGCAGTTTATTTTTTGATAATAGAACTAACATGCCAGAGGAAACTTGAGGAAAATCTGCTTGGGGTTAGATTCAGGAAGACATATCATGGTGAGAATGAGAAGGGAAGGTTGTGGGTGTGGAAAGGAGAGGGAAGCATACTGCCTGTGGAGAACTGGTGCTGCTACTATTAGAGCAGGAATACACATCATAAATATTAGCAGCTACTTGAGGTCTGTTAGGAAACAGTAATTTGAACTGTGATAAATTGCTGCTGATGATCTGGTTATCCAATTGACTATGGTAATACAAGAAAAATACAGAGTGGGGGGGAAACCAACCCAAAATGCTAATCTGATCTGAGTGGACTTGACTTGGGAAAGGTGCATTAATGAACAATAACTTGCATGGATTGATAAGACTTTTCTGCAAGGTTTCCTGTAGAAGCATATTCTGTGACTAGCCATGATCTGATGTTGCTTTAAATAATTTTTTTTTTTTAAAACCAAGGAAATTATAATTTTGTCCAAGGTAATAATGTTTGTCTGAAGAAAAAAAAAAAAAACCAAACAAACAAAAAAACAAAAAACAAACCCTTGGGTTTTTTTCTGATTGATATATATTTCAAGGTGGTGAAGTTTTGTACCTCTTGGCTGTACGTGGGAGATGTTGAACAAGGCTGGAATGGATTTTTCCATCCCTCTTCCACACCAGAGGAAAACTTTACTCATGGTTGTTTTAACCCAGCTGGTAGCCAAACACCACACAGCTGCTTGCTCAGTCTCCCCTGCACTGGGGGATGGGGAAGAACATTAGAGAGGTAAAGGTAAGGAGACATCTAGGTTGAGATAAAAATTAATCTTTGAAATAAAATAATAATAACAGAATATACAAATGAGCGATGCACAATGCAATTGCTCACCATCTGCTGACCAATGCCCAGCCCATTCCTAGCTAGCAATTCCAGAGGAGAGAAAATCCCAAAACTGAGAGCAAGCTTTCTGACCAACCGTCATCTATATACTGAACATGATGTTACATGATATGGAATATTCCACTGGCCAGTTTGGGTCTGTTGCTCTGGCTCTGCTCCCTCTCAGCTGCTTGTACACCTGCACACAGGCAGGACGTGGGAAGTTGGAAAGTCCTTGATTTCCTAGCAACAACTAAAAACATCAGTGTATTATCAACATTCTTCTCATACCAAATCCCATACCAAATCCAAAACACAGCACTATTCTAGGTAATACAAAATTAGTTCTATCCAAGCTGAAACCAGGACACCCATGTAGTTTGTTCACTGGTTGAACAACTGCTCTAGACATAGTCATAGCCAACAAATTATTATTTCCCTTTATTGTGTGGAGGCTTTGTAACCAGTAAGAGACTTTTATATTTTGTGCACCTTTCTTTGCTTACCTCAATTAATATATTTAACCAACCGCTACACATCACCTAAGCTGCTTCTTTTAATCACCTCACTCCCTTTTGTAGATATGTTAGGACTTGGCATTATGGCTAATCACATTGATAACTCTTTGTTCCTACTCTTCTTGTCATCAGCTATATAGTCATTTTTATTTTCTTTTATTTCACAATCTGGTTTGTCTTATTTTAATCTCTTCCTAGATATAATTTTTCCCATCATTATCCCTTTTGCTTTCTTGTTCTGTATCAAAATTAAAACATGTTATAGATATACCTTCTCATATCAGCATTCACTTGCATAGCATTCTGTATTAGTGCATGCTCTTCTTTTAGACAGCTCAGCTGATATGTTCTGTTTTAGATAATCCTGGCATAAAGAAATGTTCCTAATCTCTTCCCATGACCTTAGTTGAAGTACTCCTTTAGGTTTTTTCCCTTCCTTACCCATAGGTTATAGTTCTGTATTTGCTCTTCATTCTTTTAGTATTTGAATTGTGTTTGTTTCCATTTAGTCTTTTTCCAGTTGAACATTTCAATCCTTTGTTTCCTTCTTCCAGTAATCTTGTGTGATCTGCTATTTGTCACTCCCACATGTCTAATTAACCTGATCTTTAGAGATTTATGCCTCCTTATGGCTGGATTTTCTGCTTCTGATGTTGTCCATATGTGTGCCTGTGGCTCTTCAGACACAGACCTTTGAAGTTTAGGTATGCAACATATTCTTGATTTGTATCTGCCATGCTTGTTTTTGCATGTGAATGAGCTTGTTTAAAACTAATTAAATGCTAGTGCTTCTTGTATATAACATTACCTAACTTGCTTTAGCTGGTTTATGTATGCAGACTAAGAGTATCGACTGCATGAAGTTCTCCCTTTGTTCCCAAAGGTAGAGTACAAATCTTTATAACTCGCATACCTGCATAAGCGGAGATTTGTATTTTTTCCTATTATGTAGAGAAAGTCCTCGTGTGATACAGAACTGATGTAGTGACTTAACCCAAACCTTTTATTCTGCCTTTGGCACAAAGAATGTTTCAAGGAAAGGGTCTTAACTATTATTTTCTTGAGTAATTTGAAAATTCTGCTGGAAATTACTCTTTGGTGACCAGCACAACTCAGGGCAGACAGGACTTCCCAAAGGCTTGGCAGTTCTGAGATTGGGAGGATTTTTGATATTGGGACTCTTTAACAGCATCACCCCCTCTGAATTTTTATGAATGTACAAATCAAAGATGGGATTTTTAGGTGCCTAAATGTTTCCAGCTTCTCATCAACTCACAAAGGACCTTGAGCTTCTTAGCAGTGAAGACTCTGTAATGCCCCCTTGGCTAATAGCAAAAGTAAGTACTTGATTTTCAATCGCTGCCCCTTTGTTTATTACAGGTTATTTATCGACCTTTTGGGGGTTGGGGTTGTTGTTTGGAGTGGCTTTTTTACTCCCTCTGTTGCTTCTCATGTCTTCTTTCTGTGAGTTAAAGTTCAGGTTTGAAGATGTGGTGAATGGTGATTTGTGACACCCTTTTTAATGTCACCTTCAGTTCAGTGGGAGTTGAGAGTACTGGGAAACTTTGTTCTCCATCATTGTGCTGTTGTGCAGAGACTTCTGAAAGAAACAACTGACTTATGCTGATATTGTCTGTGTAGTCCATATTTCTGGTGTAAACCTTAAATATATTTACCTTACAAAATATTTAGACCCCATATGACTGCTCTCTCCTGCATTTGAGAAGCTGGCTTACAAAATCTCATGCTTTCATAGAGAGGCCCGTAAATTGCTCTCCAGACACACACAGTCTTTATCACGCTGGGCTGATCTTTATCTTAAACTTTCTTTATCCATATTTGTCAATACATGGTTTAATTTGGCTTTTTAGGTCCCTATTATGATCAGTGAATTTACCTATATTTCTCAATGATCTAAATGTGAAGACCTGAAGAAACTCGTTCTATTAAGAAAACAGCTGAAGGGCAGGGGAGAGGGCAGTGTATCAAAGGAATCACCAGAAGGCTTCTTGAAAACGAAAGCTGCATGATGCTGGTCATAGGTATCTGCACTAACTACTGTTTTTAGATTAATCTGATGGCAGAATTTTTACTGACAAATCTTCTTGCATGGCAAGAACTGACTTTAAATAGGACATACTTCCTGCTTATATCTGAGCTTCCTACCAGTTGACTATTGTATTGCACACGGACATTGTAGAAAATGCCTGTAGGAAGCAAGCATTGTATTCTCAGTGGTTCTGCTCATTCAAGGGATTTTGCTAAACTGGGGGTGGGGTGGGGGTGCAACCTGTGGTGATTAACCCTATTAGTGATATGTCTGTCCTCTGAGGATGAGTTTAAATGTCACAGTTCCAAAGAATATGTAAAAATTGACCTCACTCTCAAGAGCTGTTCCAAATAATGTGTCATGCTTTCCTTGTTACAGTTGGTGAATGCTTTAAAAAGGTACTGAGCCTGCTTATTCTTTCTGAAGGCCAGCAGCCATGTTGTTTGCTGTCTCAAGAGAGATTCTGCTGATGCTTTCAACTGTGGTATGAAGATATTTTGTTTTCAAACCTTTGTGTGGCATTAATGAGATTACCTAATTATTAACTCCCTCTTAACATCCTCACAGAGTACTCCTACTTAAAAGAATTTTGCAACTAGATCGGAATTAGGTAAATAAATTTATTTTTTAACTTGTAAATATAATTCAAGGTTAATAATTTAGGTTTACCAGTAATTTTTAAGTTGATACTCAGTCCTGTTGAAGACCTCTGATGACATGCTAGTAGTTCTGAAACAAATAATTTCTACTACCTGTTTTTACAGATTTCTGATCTGTGGTATAACTTCCTGGTCAGAAAAGGCACCAGCCCAAAACCCCTTGTGAAGTGCTGTCATTCAACAGCAATGTAATATTTTCTATGGTTTCAGTCTTCTTTATTAAAACACTTTAATTGTGAAGTTAGCTTTACATTGAAGAATTTGTAACATATACCTTGAGTCTGAGTCATAACTTCTAGTTTGTTTCTCAGGATAACGTTGAAGACTTTAATGTGTCCCACAAATGAACTTGAGCTGCTGTTTTCAAAGAGGATGGAGGCAGTGTGCATAGATTTTCCATTAATTTCCTCACACTTTGGTGTCTCCTGCTGCTGTGGTGCTCAGCTCTTCAAAGAAGTCTGCTCTGTAGACTTTATGCTAAGAATACCTTTCTCATCAGTGCACCTTTCACTTTACCAGCTCAACATTAGATCAATAATGAACTTTTTCAGTTTGTGTTGGTCTGGTTCAAAACCACAGAGCTCTCTGAACTAAAGAGCATTGGAAGTGGGAAATGTACGTAAGTAACCAGTCTAATCTAGAGAAGTTTGAGACAGCACTGTCATTGAGATGTATATATTATGATCACTGATAAAGAAGAATTAAGAGTGCTAGTAGATAATCAGAGGAAGTACAAGATTTAAAAGGAAAGTAAGGCTTTTGTATACCACATCCCAGAGCAGAATTCAGAAAGCATAAAAAATAAACTAGCGGCTTGAAAGTTTGACATACCAGAGGTAAGCACTGCCAGTTAAAATATAGCATAACATAAAACTCTGTCAGGCAGAGTAGACAAACTATGGTAGAGAACTTGGAGGTGAAATGACCATAGATGATGATCTTCAGGTCTAGCTCTCATTCTAGAACTGGGGAAGTGTTATTTTACTTCTTTCGTTAGTAATAGCACTCTATTTTTGTGCCATGAAGCCTACGGGAATGTGTTGTATCTGGTGATAGGAATGGTCACATTAGGAGGGGTACAACAAGAACATCAGGGACTCAACATCTAATATTTTCTGCTTAGAATGGTTTATTGGCTGTTGAGCTTCTCTATTGAGTGAATACATCTTTCATCCTGCTATGAGTGACACTTGGATTATAAAAACTAAAGATCACATGTTGAAGATGAAGTATAATATATAGCATTCAGGAAGAAAACTGACACTGTACTGGGATACTTCTCTTTGATGTAAATAATTTTATTTAATATGTATGAAGAGCCTTGGACTTCCCCCAGCAGTGCATACAGGAGTGTTACTGGTTTTTTACCCCACTGAGCTTTGGAGAAGCTTGACTGAGTGGTCAGAGTGACAGTTTGTGTATTGCTGTTCTTCTTGGGCTGTACAAGGAAGCACTGCCTCCTGCTTAGCTTAGATAGCAAGATTAAAATTACAATATATGGCAATGGAAAAGAGATTGATGATTTTGGTGTGCTCAGGACCCATTTATTTTCTGCAGACCAGGAATAGTTGTCACCATATTTGCTACATAGTCTGGGACTCTTCCATAGCTGCCTTAATGGACTTGGAGACTTGAATAAAATAAATGGTACCTGGGTCTCCAAATCCTTGAGGTGACATGGAAAATTTCAGCTGTGGCTCATCTGCATCTCAGCTTTCCTAATAAGGAAAATCAGACTTGCAGAACTTTGTGTTTGACATAAGGACAGAAAACTTTCCTCCACTGGAATCTGCATAAGGTGCTGAGGTTATGTAGGGCAGTTGTTCAAGGAGAGAAATCACCTTGGAGCAATAGCTGAGTGAATTAACTGCTTTGGGGCCCTTTTTTGTCATCTTCATATAGCTAATCTTGTAGGGAAGGAACTGTCCCATGTGAGGTCTCATGGCACTCAAGAAAATAGCAAAGCTGTATTCTGCTGTGACTAGCGAGAAGGAACCAGTTATTCCTTCTGTTTCCAGATGTTTCAAGATGCTGTTAAGATTTAGGTTAATGCTAAAATAATATTGTCTATAGAAAAATTTTAAGGATAGAACATAAAGATGTTAAAACAAGTGCTTATATTGTATTATTAATAAGCCAAGAGATAAACTGCAAGTTTTTAATTCATTCTTCTAACTTATGCATTCACTTTGATTATAGAGGCATAATTAAGATGGGTAATTACAAGCCCTGTGTTTCCTAGTAACATATTCATGCAGTAGTAGCTATGGTGTTTTACAATATCAAGCTCATATGTAAAGCAAATTATCTATTTAGTTGAAATGATATCGCTAGAGCCAAATTAAATTCTCTGATAAGCACGACTATTCATTAGTTGGTTGCACATTATCTAAAACCCACTTGTATGTCAGTAACAAAGTTGGGATATTATCCTATCCTAGATATTCTCAAATGCTTAATACAAGTTTAACTAGATCAGCTGAGACCATTTTGTTTTTCAATTTCCTAATTAACTTGAATTAAATTGCTGCTGACACATCTGTCTTAGAGTTGGTTTCACTGAGCTTCTGACCTGCTGCAAAATCTCTTTCTTAGGCAGGCTAAGGTCTACTTCTGAAATGACAAAAAGGAAAAAGGAATTTTCAATAGGCAGCTGGGTGAGTTCCCCTTGAATTGATTATTTTATGCTGTTGAATTTTAAAATGCACTGTTAATAGTATATTAGGTGCTGAACATGCTGGAGAGGTGTCTTCAGGCATTTAAATCAAAATAAATATTGACTAAGCTGAACTCAGTAGCTCACTGAATTAAACTGAAGCACTATATTCCAGTTTCAAACAACGCATTTGTAGGGATTTATTCCAGTTCAAATCAATGCTTAAAACTCTCCACTTTCAATTGATTTAGTACAAACTTGTGTGCATAGACAATATCTCAGATGTGCTGTTACACTAGTCTGAAACTTGCAGGATGATTTTTACTTTTCCTTCTACACTGCAATTTCCTATGTCATCTTCCAATGTCTTGTTATACTGTATAGTTTTTCACAGGCCATCATCAGGGGGAAGGTGGGACAGTAAAGTGCTGTTTCTCTTTCCATAGCATAGTAGGAGAAATGCTCCTCTCAGTGCTTCTCTTCACAAATCCAAAGTAGGATCCTTCACCCATCTCCGAGAAGACAATTGGCCCGGCAATTTCAAAGCAACTAGAAAAATAATGGATGACACCTTTCTTCTCATAGTTTCAGTGTTTCATACCAGTAGTCTGTGCCACCTCCTGATGCAGGATTCCAGTTTGGTAAAGGCAGCACAGAGGTTGGGCTATCTCCTGTCAATCTGAGTAGGAAATTTTATCCAGACAATACTAGTTTTTCCATGATCCAGTAGTTCATATATATTTGGCTCTTAACAGCTGTAACTTGCTTATGTACTGTACAATGACAGGAAATGAGTACTCAGTATCTTGCATATATGTCCTGTATCACTGATCTATTTTATAACGAATTAACATTCCTGGTTTATGCATTGTGACCCTGTTTATAGATTCTTGTTCGTATTGGGTAAGTCTGCTGATTTGAATATTACTTCATTTCAGTGAGAACCAGTGATTTGAGGCAAAGAATAAGCCTTTAACTTTACTCTGTTTCAGGCTTGGTCTGATTTAAAGACGCTATCTACAGTAGTAAAAGCTACATTGTTTATTTCTTAAAGTTTCAGTGTTAGTCTTATTGACTAAAGTATACGTGAAGATAAATATATGTTGATCCACTGAATATGGTCTATTTCTGAGATAGATCTTAATCTCAAAAAGGATTTTGGGGAGTGGGATGAGGTTCAACTCCTGGACTAGAATATTCTATAATAAAGTAAATATATTGTAACTGAAAGAAGTTTTCACTGTAATAAGCAGAAAGAAGAGGTACCCTTCATAGTGGTTCAGGTTTGTTAGGAATAAATAGCATTAGTTTAGATATTTTCTTTGAAGATAAAAAAAAAAAAGGGTGCCACTGCTATGATATTCCAAGAGTCCAGAGCTTTGAGCTAGATTTCCTGCACCTTTTAAAACATGAGGTTTCTAGTCACTGAGATCAAATACAAACTAGAAAAGCAACCTTCTTAAAGGGTAGAGAAAATACAAAGTGAGATGGATATAAAATAGACTTATAAACCTATATCTTCTTCTAGTTCTGTGTTCTTCCAGGGTGAGTCCTTTTCTCTAGTCTTACTTTCAACTCAGTAAGTTGGTGACTTCCTAAATCACAGTAATTGCTATACAATCTATTCTGGGCCTCCAGGAAAAGCCTTACTTTCTCTCCCCCTGAGGTCTGGCTCTGCATTCCTACTGTTTACATAAGGAGTTTTCTGGCCTTTCCTGGGTGAAGCCTCCCTGCCAGCTCTCTCCCATATTGTAATATCCTTTCCCCTTCTGCCTTCATTTTTTTTTTTTTTTTTTGAGCAATAGCAATATTATGTAAACCTTTGTAAGATGCAGATGGTCTATTAGAGGTCTTTCCTTCTTTACATCCAAACTTTTGTCCTGTGGGTTAAATGTGTCTAAATGCTGTTGCCAAATACTGGAGTTCTTACGACCTATGCCAAAGATCCACCTACCTTTAAATTCCGTATTTATTGGTAACATGCCAATCAGACCAGAGTGGAATGAACTCCTCATGTGAAAGATACCAGGAACACAGATGTTACATGATCAAATGAATATATGAGAGTACAAATCACACTGAGTTGTCTTAATGAAAGTACAATTCTTTAGCATCCTTAGCATCCCTTTTTATTGCTGTATTGTGTGTTGAGTATGGAATTGCTTGTGAACTAACATAAGACTAGAAAATGCTGGATCATAAATACCAGAATATTATACGACTTGAAATTCATGGGAAGGACCACCAGAATGGCCCATAGCCAGAAGTTTCACAGCCCTCACCTGAGATCTGAAAGGCCAAGATTAAGGTCTGCTCCAATGTGTCTAGTCAAAACGTTCCCATCTGCAAAAAATAACAGCATGGAAATAAATAATATTGTGTCATCTTTATCTTCCATGAAGTCCTTACTAGAAATATCCTTTAACTTTTTTTTTTCCTCCTGTCTTAGGCACTAGTCTAAGGGTGGCAGCAAGCGATAACTATTGTGTGTAGCAGAACACAAGGAGAATGTTTTCACTTGACCACTGTGGGCATCAACACATACTCCAAACATTTTCCAAAGTTGGAGGGGACAGAATAAGAGACAGTTCTATATTTCCATGTTTTAGTGTGGGGACTTTTTTGCCACTTGTTTGAAATGAGCAAGGCCAATAGCAGCAAGTGCTGTGCCTGAAAGAAGCAGTTTCCTTCCTTAATTGTGGAATTTTCCCTGTTTTTCTCTTTAAAACTAAATCTTGTAATTAAAATGTAAATCAATGCCATAATGATATAATAATCTGCAGGTTAGTCTGACCTATAGTGCTTAACTGTGGGGTGGAGGTAGATATAAATATTTAGAGTTGTGCATTCCAATTACAGCAAAATGTCAATCACATTTCTACTGCAGTAGTTACTGCCAAATGTGGGGATATGCATTTTAATCCTCAGGTGTTGGGGTTTTTTTTGGCACAAGGTATGGCATATAAACAGATATAGTGAGATATAATGCTCATAAGGAGGAGAAAAGGTGTCTTAAATGCCAGCTGTATATATTTTTAAATGACAGATAATTATAAATTGAAAGACAGTTTTGCAGGGAATGACACAAGTAAAATAGCAGCAGTAGTTTACGTCTGAGTTCATTTCCCCCAATCTGAATCATATTGGTTAACCACATTTGCAAAAATAGACTATTTTGCATAGGTGCTCACCTAAATCAAAGTTGCCCAAGCAAAGTAAGGCCCAGATCAGAAAAGAAAAAAAAAAAAAAAAAAAAAAACACAAACAAAACATATTAATGTCTCACTCCACTGATTCCAACAGTCTAAGCCTGAAAGCTGCATTTCCATATATTCTGTGGGTTGTATGCCTGTATGTTGGCCCCTGCCCCAATGTACTGAACAGCTACAATTCTCCTTAATTTTATGGATATGTTTGATGTTATGGACCCATGCCAGAATGAATAGAGGATGCTTCTACCAGGGATCAAAATCATGGTTTTGTGTGTTGAAACTTAGGGAGGTAACCTTGAAATTTTTGTCCAGACTTTTACCAAAGTTAATTTACACAATAAAACAGCATTCCAATTTAACTAGATCAACTTAATGCTTCAGTTAATATCAGGTAATGAAGCGTTATTTGCTACAACATTTTCCATGTGCCAAGTATTGTACATGAATAAGATTTATTAGTAGGTAGCAAGCAATTCCCATCACTAACTTTAATAAAGTGAAGAACATACTTCCAGTGTGTGGGGGATAACTTTAAGGAGGACACTGTATTTAAAAAAAAAAAAAAAGCCTATTTTGGAATCTGGAAGATTCAGCTTAATCTACATTTTCACACTGAACCAGATACTTGCTTCCAAATATTTACTTCATCTCTTATCTTCTATGGAAGAATTGTCCCACTGTTTAACTACTGCAGAAGTGTTGTTTTGGTCTGGTCAGTCAGCTGAAGAAGAAATCGCTAAAGAGTCTGAAGGTGAAGTTGGTCTTTTGGTCTGTGGACTAACTTGTGCAAGTCCTATATGTATACAGACAATAGACCTAGTAAAAGAGGAGAGCAAGCTCTCTTGTGCTAAGGCATGTTAATATCCTAGGGAGCAGTAGAAGACAGAGAACATACTTTGTTAATAGAAGCACTCTATCCTGCTGTGTTGAGCTCAGATTTCAGATGAGAAAGAAGAAAGATGGTGATCCAATCCAGACAAGGATGTTGAAGAGTTCCGATCTCCTTTGTGTTGCCATGGTACTTAATAAGTAAGGTTACATCTGAAACCTGGTAATGAAATCTGGCCAGTTTATTGTGTACCAGTAAATTGATGGAAATTCTCTTCTGGTTGCGTGTTGATTAGCATTTTGGATTCTTCTACTGTTTACAGACTTTACCAAATAGTCTGATCAAACAATTTTCAGTGTGACAATTCTCTTTAGTCTTTGTTCTGATTGCTGGCTATTCTTTGCATCCAGCATTTATTGTTGGTTCAGCTTGGATGTCTGAAACTTCTAAAGCAGAACAATCAGGGATGTATAATGCAAGTAGCAAATATCTTTGTTCCCATGTAAGCAGGGGCAAAAGTGTGTGCACATAAAAGTTTACAATAAATAAATCTCCCTTCTTTTTATAAAGTTAACTTTGAAACAGATAGTCAAATATAGAGCTTTAAAAGAGCACACATTTATAGAACATTTCAAATTAACTGGTATTGGGGCTGTCCCAATTTTAGGACTTGGGAGTCTATTGGGTTGGGGTTAAGGATTCTCCTAATGGTGACTTTGAGGTTCTTAGTTGTCCTGTCTACCCAAAATATTAAATCTTACCAGTTCTCTCAGGCAAAATCAGAGGTGATTTGCACTATAATAATCTTTCAGGAAGGGAATGAGAGGAAGCTTACACATTCTGAAAGAATCTGAGCTAAGATGATTATCATATGAGACAAAAAGGATGCTTCTGAGTTGTTTCTCTAGTTATGTATTCCTCCTCACAAAACTGAGGTACACACTTGTTTTGCTGTTTAGGGATACCAATTAAACTCAGACACCAGAGTGAAAAGAGCAGGTGTATTTTACTTAAAATAACTAAATAATGTAACAGAATAATACAGAAAACATAGAGTAAGAAAAGACAGAACAGTGCGCTTAAATAAATAGGAAAATACAGGGTAATGCATCAAATCGTTACTACATGAGAGAGAATAGTGATTAAGAAAGATCCATCACCACTTGCATACGTTACCACCATCCAGACCCGCAGTGGCTGGGCAGCCCCGGTTACAGCGAGGGTTTGGAGAGCCTGTTCCGGCAAGTGGGAAATCCTACGCGGTGCGTCCACCCATAGGTGAGGCACCCAAAGTCACTGTGAGTGGGCCCAGCCTATATACTAGAGATCGACAGGCCAGAATAGCTGGGACCTTTGTTTTAAGTGGACATATCTGATTTCTTTCTCATGTTAGATTCCCCCAGAGCCTGTCCAGGGCTCAGGGGAGAAACTAAGGGAGTTTCCCAGCTTATCTAATTGATTTATGAGCAAGGTCACACAGCTGTCTCTGCGACCCTGTTATCTCGCCTACACACAAGGGAAGATAAGGATATATCCAAGATACATATGTTTAGTACAATACCTACTAGCACAATGGTTATCAGTTATAAAATATACAGGATTCATCTGTAGGTCAACTCTGGCTTGGGACGGTTGTCCAAGCCTTAGCACTTCACCTGTAGAGATTTATATGCTTTTTAATTATCAGTTTCAGTTGTGTCTGTCCATGTCCCTGTGGGTAGCGTTTATAAATAATCTTTAGGTTTTTTCTACACCTCTGTAATTATTTAATCTGAGAGCACTGGCTTTACTCATATTATGCCATTGTATGTCAGCTGAGGTTTTAGCCTGTACTACCTCACACTGACTTTAAGAAGGCTATATTAACTAAATTGAAGAATTACATTGTCCATTAAACTATTTCAAAGACATGAAAATTTGAAACTCTAGAAAAAAGCCAAATCTTAGTTTATGCTTTTAAGACAAAAAATTAACTCCAGTTGGTGCATTATATATTATGCCAATGAAAGGATTCCGCTTTGAAAATTATATTCAGTTCTGAATTATGCACTCTGAAAATATAGAAACAGAACCCCTGCTTCTATACTTACACTTTTATGGCAATACTAACATAAAGAATCCAAGTGTACAGGCAATGTAGTTGACAACGGTAGGTACAAGACATTTCTTTTGAGCTGGAAAGAGGATATAGGGGTTTTGGGGAGGCTCTCTTTTTCCTTTCTTGGTGGGATAAAGAAGTTGGAAACCCACTGAATGGACAGGGAACTACACTAAATGAATGAATAATTCATGAAAGCAGAATTGCCTGGAATACAGTTACTGGTATAAACTTTAAATCAGATTATTTCAAGGCTTTTATGGAAGTATGGTGTTTGGCAGACAGTTAAAGGCTATCAGAGGGAAAATTATCCTATGTTTATCCTACTTCTCATACATTTTTTTCCCTAAAGTTTCTCTAACAGCCATTGTTGGACACCAGATAGTGGGTTAGTGTAATCCAAGCCCTAGGGGCATCATTTGATTTTTTTTTTTGTGGCTCTAATATAGATCCTTGTATTGAGAAAGATAGAGGATTTTACAGATCTTTGGTTTTATTTATTTTGAACCTTCATAAAAAATATTACTGAACCATATAGGAAGCATCCTTTGACTTCAGTGGATCTAGCTATTTCAGTTCTGTTGAAGAAACAGTTTTTCCAAATTAACCCAGCAGAGTTTAACAAGAAATCAGAAAGAAAACCAAAAAGAAATAAATAAAATCCAATCAGGAATCGCCTTCTGTTGCTTTTGTGTCCCTTTTATACTCATGACTTTTGTTCACACACGTTGGGATGTATTTGTTCGTAGTCACTTGCAGAGCAGCTCTAGCTTGGAGTTGCTCTTTGCAGGTCCTCCAAATCTTCATCATACTGCATGGTTCCAGTTTGGTGTTAGAACTGTGTGGTCATCTCAGTTTTCTGACAGTGCTGGGTTAGCTTTCAGATCTCTGGAGCTGGAGTGTGACCAGTCCTGGTACTGAGAACACGAGTGGCATACCAAAGGAGGAATCACCAAGGACCTGAATTATTTTGCATAATCTCTCCTCTAATCCTGTTTGTACAGAGGATACTGAACTAAGGTAGAGATTTAATATGAGTTTTGTAGTTACTGTGTTCTCATTTAAATACTAGTAGAAAGTAAAAGCCTTAAAAGCTATATGTACTGGGTTTTTTTTTCCAAAAGGGAAGAGAAGCAACTGATTGGTTGAATTGAGGGGAAGGGGGATTGCACTTTTCCCCCTCCCATGTGCTGTGCAGGGCTTGGTCATATATAGCTTAAAACCCCCCATGTTCACTTGTTTTCTTAGAAAGAGTGGGACATATACATTGAGAGCAAAACCCTTTATGGTTTTTTATGCTTTTGGGGAAGATCATCACACTTTTTTTCAACACTTAAAAACAGTGGGAAGGGAAGGCTCCTTTAACTGTCTTAACACATCTTTCCTTACTTTTCTGTTTAGGGCCACCAAAATTTATCCCAAAGCTAAACAATGTTGTTTGCTCATGCCTCAATACACTGCACCAGCCTCTCTGGGGAGACAGAATGCTTGGAAATAGCTCCCCACAAAATTGTTTAGCTGTGTGAATGCCTCTCACACCCTGGGAGGGTTCAGTGTTGGTGGAAATGCCTTTTCCCACCCCCACTGAATTTCACAATGAGAACAAATAGACCTGGTTATAATGAATTATCCATTTCTTTTAAAACAGAGCCAGCTCAAGCACAATTGTTTGGAAAAAAATTGTTTTATTGAACAGTGTAAATAATACCTTGTATCCAAATTACATACAATTGTTATGGTTGGATTTCTCATTTAAAATTTAACAATAGATGCAAACGAGGGGGAGGGGGTGATGGCGTGCAGAAATCCCAGGTTTGATGTGCACTGTTGAAGTAACAGCTAAACTATATATTGTGAATTTTACTTATGTAAGAGTAGGATGTGCTTGAACCTCATGTCAGTTCTCCTTGTCTGGCCATCAGCTTTGCTGTTCCAAGTACTTTCAGGCCAAATGCTCACAGCCAGCGAGGCTGGGCACACGCAGGACAACTTCACTGAAATCCCCCTTCTATCTGCCTCATGAAGAGCCAGAGGGGACAGCTGAGCACCTGCCTTCTGTCCCAGGTGAAACTTCACATGAGGGAGCTCAGCATATCTCAGAGTGTCGTGCCCAGGGCCACGGGGTGTTGGGGGGGAGGCAGGAGCTGCTCTGAGCCGGTCACGGCCAGTTCCAACCATCTCTGGCACCAGGTGAAGGGCCCATTGCATGCTAAAGTTGGGGAAGGGGATGTGTAGCACCTCTGTTTAGGTACATTTGAGAAAGTGGCAGTGGTGACATGCAGAGGGGACATTGTGGAGACACGGCTGGGGATGCACTCATGGGAGCAGGTGCCTCTGAGGAACTGCGACCTGCAGCTGGCCTGTGCTGGGGCAGAGGAGAGGGGAAAGGAGCAGTGGAGGAAAGCAAGAGGCATGGAGGAGAGGCAGGCTGAAAATGACCCCAAACCTACCATGCCACCCATTGCCACATCTGAGGGCTGACTGCACTGCAGGGCAAAACTGAGGTAATGTGACACTTAGGAAAGTGGGATGGAGAGGAGCTGGGTTTGAACTGTGCCTCATGAAGGAGGAAGAGGAAAGGTGTTTCCCTGAGCCTTTTTTAATGATTTGTTTTCTTTTTTTTCTTAATACCTAAATCTTTAAGTAAAAGTTGGTGTTAACTGGCAAGGAGTTAAGTAAAATTCCCCGAGCTGAAGACCATTCAGCCTGTGGTGCTGGCTTCGCCTGGATTCAGAGTGAATCAACTCCACTCACTGTGGCACTCTCAAACCTTTCCCTTGCATTCCCGTTTGCTTTTCCCACACAAAGGTCACCTCCTCTCTGCTGGCCAAAACTAACAGGCTGAAACAGAGAAGAGTGTGAATGCTGGTTGTTCAGTTTGCCAGACTTTAAATCTCTGGAGACTGGTCATCTTAGGAAGTTTTCTATGAGAGGTACCTGGGATTTTTTTGAAAGCCTTCATTTAAACTGGAGGCTTTGTAGTCCTTGGGAGGTGGTTTCCTGGTTTCGAGAGCAGTGTGCTGCTACTATGAGCCAAGACAATTGGATGGTGGGATCTGGGAGCTGCAGCTGGCAGTGCCGGTGCAGGAGCCCAGGGCTGTGGAATTTTTGACACGGCCACCACCAGGCCATCAGCACATGTAGGAAGGCT
Organism: Athene noctua; assembly: GCF_965140245.1. Lineage (NCBI taxonomy): Eukaryota > Metazoa > Chordata > Aves > Strigiformes > Strigidae > Athene > Athene noctua. The sequence goes on from NC_134038.1 coordinate 90,517,226, forward strand.
GCCCTGATGCATCCCAAATCCTGCAGGCTCTGGGTGCCTAGGAATTTGTGCTTGTTGTTTGAAAAACGTTAATGGCAATCGTAGCTTCTGCAGAACACCTTAGGTTGAACAAGTTGAACAAGCAGCCAGCATGGGAACCAGTGAGGCTTTTCTTCTGCGTTAGGTCACCTGTTCTGATGTTAAATTACAGATCAATTTTCACCCTTTGAGGAAGTGATAAGAGCCTAATTTTAGAACAGACATTTCCCATAAATTGCTAATGTTTGCCAACCAAGCTGTGCAAATTGGTCCTATATCTTGGCTTTCTCATCTGATTTAAACTTGTTCTCTAACTACCTAGGAAGAAGTCACTCAAGAGTGGCAGAATACAGGTACATTTAAAACAGAAATGCTAAGAAAAATAATTTTTATGAAAGTGAAATACCCGAAATAACATATATGAGAATGAACTCTGCATCTCACTTGCATCCATCCAAATCCTTGTACTTCTGAAACTAAATTTCAAGACATGCATCTTTTAACAGATATCAATTAATAAATCTACAGGCATTTAAAACCTACATGAAATATTATTTGATTAGAGTTCCTCTTGGCTTTGGCTACTTGTCTAGAAATTCACGTGGACATTTGTTTAGCCCTGCTGACTCATGCCTGTGAGGTCCATGGTATCTCAGCACTATCAGCCATAGTGCAAAGATGTTATGTCATCATGGAGCAGTGCAAAAATAATGCTGGGTCAGATTTAAGTTTGTAGCTGGGATTTGCAAGGAAGATATATAGGCTGCAGAAAATCTGCAACAGATGGATGAATTTCTAAACAAATTCCAAAATGTACTGAAACTTTTTGAGCACACTAATATTACTGTGTCTTTATGTGGTCTTGTTAAGGGCTCGAACTTATCATACTATGATGAATATCTCAACTCCCACAGACTTCTATGGGAAAACAAGTGCTTATATCTTCCTTGTAAATTACTGGTTTAAGTCAAGCCAGAGAAACAGAGATTAGATATAAATTTAGTTATAGAATTTTGTAAGATGTTTCTGACATTCTCTAACACAGCAGCCTCTTTTTTAGGCTGCTAAATTTTGTGATCCATATTAAAGGATGAATAATAAGCAGATTGTCAATTGAGACATTATCAAAGTGATTTTTATTGGGGGACTTTGATAGTGACTTTAAAGGAGAACATGTTTTCAGTAAACAACTGGGTAGATCTTTAATGCTTGGAAATCAGATGTAGAAATACTGCTGGTAAAATTTGAAAATGACACATAATGTGAAGTAGTGAATGACAAGTACTCATACAAACCCATCCAAAGCAATTGCACAAAGGGTCTGCTTTGAACAACATAAATTTTGACTCTGCCAAATGTAATGTATGCAATTGAGGGAAAGAACATTGCTCAAATGTGAGATTTGGTAATATTACTCTAGTCTTCATTAAAACTGAAAGGCTTTGGGGACATGACAAGATAAATGGGAAAAACTCTACAATATGAGAGGTCAATGAGATGCTATTCTAAAACAGGTCAACAAGGATATATTGACACAAAACTAAGTATGCTTTTTGATGGTGAGGGTAATAGTTTGCGTTGGAAAAATTGTTTAGAAAGATCTTTATTCTCCATCACTTGAAGATTCTAAACCTTTGTAGAAGAGAGGCTGTTATTCAAGCAGAAATGTTGGCATGAGCCTGGTGTAGAAATAACTACACAGGGCTTTGTGTTATAGAGGATGTCAATCAAAATATCCGTAGTACTGTCTTTTGTCCTTCAAATTTATGAAATCCCCAAATCTTTACTCTCCTAAGGATTTTTCTTGAAAAACTGTTTGTGTCCCGCAATCAAAAACAAAAAAACAAAAAAACAAAAAAAAAAAAAAAAAAAAAGACAAGTAGAAACAGGAATTCTTCAGAAGTATTAATCAAGGATTTATAAACTCACTGTCATTCTAAATTCTAATGAACACCAGAAGACTGGTCTGGGTCAAGTGAAACAATCAGCTGTTTTCTGTTTCCTTGCTTTTATTTTACAGCTTTTAAATAAAGTGAATTCAAACTAAACTATCTCATTCTGCAAGTGGCAGAACAGTCATCCTGCCTTTATTAGACTGATTTACAAAGTGTCTTGTAAAATAAAATTTCAACAAAATCAAACTGATTTTACAGTCTTTGAAATTGTATATTACTTCTGTGAGACTAAATATTCCAGCCAGCTCTACTTATACTTTTTTTTAAACTTATAATATCGACAACTTTTGAATCCACACCTTTTTACTTTCTTAAGGAGAAAATTAAATACTGGCATGCTATTTAATTGCAATTAAAACATATTTTCTTTTTTTTTCCTCTATAAAAATATCAGTTTAACTGTACTACTGCATGGATTGTGACAACCTAAGTGTTGACTTAGCTTGTCACAATCCATTCTCACTTACAAGTGTAATGTTCTGGATTCTGCAATTAAGGAAACAAATTACTTTGAAAGGCAGTATCAGTGAGTCAAACCCAACCTTTATGTGTGTTTGGATCAAGTTGCAGGTGGAACTCTCCAAGATGAAAACATTGAGCCACAAGGAATTCTATTTCTATTCATTGCACCAGCTTTATGTTAATGAGAACACAATAACATTAATAGATTTCCCCTTAGTTTACACAAGTGTAAATGGAAGGAAAATCAAGTCCCAGGCATGTTAAGTAAAAGAATGAAAAGCTAATCTATCTTTTTCTACTATAGCTCCAAATGGAGCTATAATGAAGGTACCACATGCTGAAGTTTCCATCTACATCTAATGTGCAAGCTCTTATGCCACCTGCAGACTACTGCATTTATGGCCATAATGTAGAACCACTTCTTTGCTAAAGTGATTTGTGTACTTGAAGGTGTGTAGTGTTGTTCAGAAAGTGCTGTAAGGACCAGTCAACTTATGTTTTCTTTCCTGACATTACTCTCAAGATCTTCTGGAAGGATAAAAGTACATCAGTAGCAAAAAAACACAAAACAAAAACACCAAAACCTTCTTACAGACTTCAGATAAGAACAGTTCAAAGCACTGCATGTGCCTGGTACTATCATGCTGGAACCTATAGATCAGTTAATAAAATTAATAAAGGCACCCCTCTTTTTTAAGTGTAAAACAGGGGTTTTTACATATGGGTTCATACCTTCCTGTATAGCGGACAGGTGCATCTGTAGGCATGTTGATGTTTGTGGATATGGATAGAGAAAAGTTTTTATTCCTTGTCCCCTTTAAATTCTGTGGCTTTCACTGTCAATTACTAATAAGCAGTACTACACCGCACTTGGAGATACAAAGACTGTGGGTATGTGGCAGAAGCTAGAAAATTTTCTATATTCAGGAAAACACAGTTCAATAAGGTAAAAAGGGAGTGATTCAACTCCATGGCAACATGTTCCAATTCTTGTACAAATTGTAAATACATCTGATAGTTATTTTAACTATGCCATCACAAAAGTATCGCTTTATCATCAGAATGAGAACAGCTTATATATTCTGTAAACTAGCAGAAGCTTTGCCAAAACTCTTGTGATGGTTAGATTTAGTTACCGCAAAAGTGATCAGAGGGCTGAAACATGACTGGTATGAGGAAGGGTGAGAGATTTGGAATTGTTCAGCCTGGAGAAGAGATGTCTCTGGAGAGAGCTTATTTTGACCTTTTAATATACAAAGGGGGCTTATAAGATGGAGACTTTTACCAAGGCCTGTAGTGACAGGACAAGAAGCAATGGCTTCAAACTAAAAGAAGGTAGGTTTAGATTGAATATTAGGAAGAAATTTTTTATGATGAGGGTGGTGAGACATTGGAACAGGTTGCACAGAGAAGTTGCGGATATTCCATCATTGGAAGTGTTCAAGATCAGGTTGGATGGGGCTTTGAGCAACCTGATCTAGTGGAAGACATCCCTACTGTGGCAGGGGAGGGTGGACTAGGTGACCTTTAAAGGTCCTTCCCAGCCAAAACCATTCTATGATTCTATGATTTACAATCCTGAAAGGATTTTCTGTCTAGGTAATTCCATTTGTAAAAGAATTTTTAATGCATTTTGAAATTATTTCTTGCTGCAAATGGTATCATATCTCATCATTTCTGTAGTGGTTTTGTTCCTGGATTGTGAAAATATCATGGGGAGGGGAAAAAAATTCTTAATTGACCCTTTTTCCTCTCTCAAGGTAACAAAGTGAGAGGCGGAGTCCTTGCCTCTTCAAATTCAAAGGGCATTTTGCCTTGACCTCATTGGAAGCAAGTTTTACCATGGGGAAGGGGGGAAATGAGCTGACATACAAATAGTGAAGTGTTTGGGTTGCTGGTTACTGTCACTAGGAATACAAGAAGTTTAATCCACTGTGTGATGTGTATTTGCTACAAAGATTTGGGCATCTGTGAAATCAATGAAAATTTGAACATTAATCAAATGATGTATCTGAATCTTAAGTGTTTTAATATCTTAACCTCCCAGCCTCAGTTGTATCAAGAAAGGAAACTATTGATGATGACTGTTTAGCTGTAATCTTGATCATTCTTTTATTTAGTATACTCAAATCAGGCTAGGAGAAAAGCAAGATCATAGAGAGTATGTAACAAAATTCTACCCATGTGGAGATTTTGAAACAGTCTTGCTATGAGAATAGAATTCTGTGGGTTTAGAGCCTCAGCATTTGCTAGTTTAGCTCCCTTGATTTGCAGAGTTTCAGTTGGGCTGCGATCTAGCACAGGAACTGTCATGTGTATGAGATTTTATTTGTTAGTATATGTCATTTATTAACAAGCACCTTTTGTAAATCCTATTGAATTTCCATAATAAATTATTCACTGGCACTCTATTAAATTCTTTCCTTTCCTTTTCTTAAGAATGCTGGAGACTAGAAGTAACAGAGGGGAACTGGGAAGTAGGTGCATCACACGTGGGGTTTTTTTGTTAGGCTCTAAACTGAACAGTTAATGGGCAGAAGTTGCACAAAGAAAAGCACAGGCATTTACTGCTCTCTACACAAGAGCTGGTAGTCTGCAATATTTTTAGTCTGCAGTATTTTTGCTACTGAAACAGACTACCATATGTTTTTTTTAAGTAGAGACTGGAAGTTCATCATAACCTCCAAAAGTGCTTGATCTCTTACAGCTAAGTAAATGGTTCCATTTTTCCTTCAATCTTGCTACTTTTGTTAGTGCTTTTGTGTTAAGATGGTGGGTTTTTATTGTGATACAAAACCTCTCTTGTAAATGATACTTCAGAGCCTGTGGCTGGCCCTATGGCATCAGAGTTTATTAGAACACCATGTGCTGTTTAATTGAAACTGAGGGAGAAAATTTAAAATAAAATTTAAAAAAAAAAAAATCTTACCCTGAAGTATATTGTGCTAGGCTGCTCATATCACTGAAGATGTGTTAGATTCATCTCTACAGATGTAGACGGGGCTGCAAAATACTTTCAGTGCCTAAATTGAACAACTGTCTTTCCTGGTGAGTGCTCCTTCTCAGTAATGCTGAGACCACAAAAGGGTGGGAGCATTCAGCTTTGTAACGACACAGAAAACTGCACAGCTTCTCAGGGCACAAGTATAGCCACTTGTGCTCAAGGCTAGCTCTGATGTGGTGCAGCTATGTTACCTTGGAAAAGACCTGTGTGAGAAGAAGCTGTGAGGTGCCTTTTGCCTAGCCCCTCTCCTACTGAGGATTTGTAGTTATGCTCAGCCCCTTGCCCATGATCCTTGCCTCAGCTACTTTGCAGCTGTGCCTGTGGCTGGCCATGGACTTTTCTGATCCAGACTTGATCTGACTTGTTGACTTCCTGGCTTGGCCTCAGGCCTGCCTCATCCCTACAGGCTTGTCTTGTGATCTGGACTCTTGGCTGACCCTGCTCAGTGTCGCTGATCAGACCTTCTCTGTTTTCTGTGTTCAGCATCCCACAGAACTGTGCTCCTTGTCAATGAAAACATGGCCCATGCCAGCCTTGCCGTCATCTTCAGCAGCCCACTCTTGCAGCTCCCTGAAGGAACTGAAGTGTGATTGTGCTTCTTTTTGCTGATGCTCCATTTGTTAATGATTGCACATCTAGCCAGAAGGAAGTTATCTGGCCTACTACAGCTCTGGTTTGTTCTTTTTTCAAATTGCTTCCAAGAACAAGATGACACAGTGCATATGGATTCTGACCTCATGTCTTCTTATACAGGGATTATGACATGGCTGTGTATATTAGACAAGGCTCATCCTATTCCTGATTAAATATTCATAATAGTGATTACTTGTTCACATTACAATATTTCTTGCATCTCCCAGCTAATATTAATGCTCCATTCTGCTAGGCAGTACACAAATAAAACCAACCAGGATGGGAGCAAATACACATCAGAGGGCAGACAGGATACAGGGAAGTAAATAGAGCTGATGAGGGAACAGCATTTTCAGTGTTCAAACAAAAAAAAACCAGGCAGAATTTTTGGGAAAGTAAAAATGTTCCAGTGTTGTCAGAAAATAGATGCAATTCATTTATTTGGATAAGGAAACTATTTCAGCTCCTGACTGAAAACCTGCTGCTGAGCGTTTTGGGAAGGCCCTTCTGTCACCACCCCAGTTAGCTGCCTAGTTCTCTGAGGTTTATTGCTGCCCAAATTGCTCAGCTGTTGGGCTGCCTGCCAAGGCAGGCTGCTGAGTGACCCGATGAGACATACAGCCCCTGTGCTGGTACCTGGGGAGCTCAGGGTGGCGAGATGGCATTTGCTGTTGGAAAACTGATGTGTTTTAGCTAGCTATGATGTCTGTTACACAAGGCTTTAGAGGGAAGTAGCAGTAGAGGCAAAAAGATGAGTAAGTGTCAAGGATCCAGATTATCACAAGCTCTGAATTCCTCATTTGTTGCCAAAGGAAGAGGACAGAAGGACCCTTCCCAGTTGCCATGTGTATGTGCATCCTACCTGCAAGTAGAGTTAGAGTTATTGTGAGACAGGTGCATACCACTTCAGTGAGTGGGATGACATGGGTATTGTGGCCAGAAAAAGCCACCACTGGGTACTGGAACTGCTATTGCCCGATAGTAGAGATGAGAAAAACATCATGATATAGTTGCCCTTGATGATCTATGTGAAGCTGAAAAAAGTTCACTATGGTTCTGCTGCTGGTTCTAAATCACTGCTTTCTTACTTCCCCCAGACTACAAATACCCAAGAATATAAATCAGGCATTGCAAATGTAGAGTAGTAATAAATAATAGTTCAGCTTTTACTGGGATACCTGCTTGTGGGGGATACCTAGTGCTGATATTTTGAAGATCAGCAATTTACTCATCACTGATCATGGGATATAGTAACTTATGAGGCTACACTGTGCAGAAGTGATGATACATTATGAATATTTATAATAATTTCTCATGCTCTCCTGCCCCATGAATGTGAGGTTTCATGAACAAGACTGAAGTGAAGCCAGCTCTGAGTAAATCTGTTAGAGACCCTAAATGGATTCAGATCCCACTAACAGGTGCTGAACCCAGTTAATCCACAGAGAAAACAAGAGCCTGTTCAAAAACTGCACAATACATACTGAATCTTAACTAATGTTCTTGAGAAGTTACTTTATGGACAGAGCATGAGGAAAGCCATGACTGCATCTTTCTTTCCCATTTTATCTGTTATATGCACTTTAGTTTTCAGGTACATAAATTATATTTTAATTTTTTTTACAAAAACATTTCTGTATTTCATGTATAATTTTGTTCTCATTATGCATTTGGGGTGTTGACTGACAGCCGGCTGAACAGGAGCCAGCAGTGTGCCCAGGTGGCCAAGAAGGCCAATGGCATCCTGGCTTGTGTCAGCAATAGCGTGACCAGCAGGGACAGGAAAGGGATCTCACCCCTGGACTCAGCACTGGTGAGGCCGCACCTCGATGGCTGTGTTCAGTTTTGTCCTACAAAAAGGACATTGAATGACTCGAGCGTGTCCAGAGAAGGGCAACGAAGCTGGTGCAGGGTCTGGAGCACAGGTCGTACGGGGAGCGGCTGAGGGAACTGGGGGTGTTTAGTCTGGAGAAGAGGAGGCTGAGGGGAGACCTCATCGCCCTCTACAGCTACCTGAAAGGAGGTTGCAGAGAGCTGGGGATGAGTCTCTTGAACCAAGTAACAAGCGATAGGACAAGAGGTAATGGCCTCAAGTTGCACCAGGGAAGGTTTAGACTGGATATTAGGAAGCATTTCTTTCCAGAATGGGTTGTTAGGCGTTGGAATGGGCTGCCCAGGGAGGTGGTGGAGTCCCCATCCCTGGAGGTGTTTAAGAGTCAGGTCGACATAGCGCTGAGGGATTTGGTGTAGTTGGGAACTGTCAGTGTTGGGTTAATGGTTGGACTGGATGATCTTCAAGGTCTTTTCCAACCTAAATGGTTCTGTGATTCCACATGAAGCTGACAGATCACAATAATCTCAAATGACATTTGATGCAAATGGCAAAACTCCACTGAAGTCGATGGAGTACTATTCATTCACACAAGCCAAACACTCTTTAAGCAACACGTACTGTTGTTATTATTTGCTTTTCTGATGTGTGAGTGCTGAATAGTAATGTAAACAATCTTTATTTATTGTAGGTTCCATTCTGTTATGGTCCTATTCATTACAACAATATCATGCTGTTGTAAAATATTTATTCAGAATGAGAGGGATTATGTAATCAAAACTACCTTTTAAGCTATTTGTGTTCTCTACAGATTCTTCCTAGGACTGGAAAATTAACCAATTGTGAAATCATGTAGTCACAAAAATAAATCAGTGTTTGTGGCTTGATGATACAATAAATCTGGCTGCGGGTTTACAGTTATCAGTTAAAGACAACCCAAACATCTCAAACACATGATCTAAAGCATTGAATTGATGTTAATTCAAAATATTGATTAAAATTAGTTCGGGGTTTTTTTTTTGAGTTGAATGTATTGTTTAGCCAAGTACTGTTTGCCTTCCCATAAGTTTCATAAATCAAAAATAAAAATAGAAAGTTGTCATAAACTGTGTCATGTTTTCATTATTTCAACAGAATTACATTCATGTCTGATACACATCTCATGCCTAGTATACTTAGTCACTAATTCATGGTTCAAAACAAGCTAGAAACTTTATAGATGCATTCTCTTCTGGATTTTTTGCCTCCAAACTTTAAGGACAAAGAGGAATTCACTTGAACTCTGATCCGAACCACTTTCATCTTTGAACATGAGCAAAATGAGTTTGATGTGGAAAATCAGAACCATTGCATTGATTACTTGCTTTCAAAAGTTTGACTGCTAAAAATTGGATTCTTTAAATGTGGAGATTTTAAGGCTAGGTTGCTGGAGACTGAAAAAGTCAAATGTGTTTCACTGATTTGGAAGGATTAGTGAAACAAGTACTAGACTGCTTTTTAGATAGGCTAGATGGAAACAAACAAGCCTTGATATAAGGCCAGTAGAAATTTGAGTGCTTAACTGCAAGGGTCGTTCTAAAGTGCCTCCAAAAAACTGATGAAACCTTAGTTCTTCAGAAAGGATAGAAGTGCCCTCCAGGGACATTTGAATGGATTGGAGCCTGCAGAGAACCAAACTTAACTATAGATCAGAGCCAGCTGGAAATTCAGTTTTTCCTTTCAGTAGAAAAATATGATGCAACAATAAGAATTGTTAGAATATTCAGAGGTGTGAACATTTTCAAGTGTTACTCTGACGAGCTCCTGAAGTAACATAGTTTTATTGATACCTAAGGCACATTGACAGATAAGAATTACCTACAAGAAGTCTCCTGGGGCAGGGACAGGCAGCAGACCTGTCTGGAGAAGTTGTGCCCAGGTGGAGGACCTGCTGCAGCAGGTGGCTGAGCTGCAGGAGGAGGTGAGAAGGCTGTGTGTACCATCAGGGAGGCTGAGAAGGCGTTAGATAGCTGGTTCCAGGTGCAGTCTGCAGTGGACACACAGCCCATGCACACACTGCCAAAATCTCCCCCACTAGCACACATGGAAGGAAGGAGGCCAATAAGGCAGAAGAGTGGAAGCTTGCAATGTGAGGACCTTCAGGAGGAAGTGACTTCCCCCGAAGCCTGAGGTTCCTTGCAGAACGGCTTCAGCGCTCTGCAGACTGAAGAGGAAGGACCCGTCACATCAGGAGAGACGCTGGAGGTGAGTAAGGCAGCTCAGTGTGCTCCCTGCAGGGCAACCAGCACAACTAAGAAAAGGGACAGGTGATAGTGGTGGGTGACTCCCCTCCGAGAGGCATGGGGGCACCCATCTGCTGACCTGACACACTCTCTAGAGAGGGGTGCTGCTTACCTGGGGCTCGAATCAGCGCTGTCACCGAGAGACTGCCGAGCCTCCTACAGTCCACTGACTATTATCTGCTGCTATTGTTTCATGTGGGCACCAGAGATACAGCCAGGAGCAGTCTGAGGAGTATCAAGAAGGACCACAGAGCCCTAGAAGTAGCAGTAAGTGACTCTGGAGTACAGTTAATTTTTTCCTCAGTCCTCCCAGCCAAAGGGAGGGGTTTGAAAAGGCCTGTTGAATCCAGTGAACCAACAGTTCGTTATGGGACTGGTGCCACAGGCAGGGGTTCAGCTAGTTAGACCATGGGACTCGCTTTGAGAAACCTGGACAATTGGAGGATGACGGGGTCCATCTGTCAGAGAAGGGGAAGAGCATCTTCGGTCATAGACTTGTCAAGCTGGTGAAGAGGGCTTTAAACTACAGTTTGCTGGGGAGGGGCGCCTCAATCCATCCCACTCCTACCAGTTTTATGCCAGTGCATGCAGTAGATGCTCAGATTCTGGAGAGGGGTCCCAGGTCAGGAGCAGAGCACCTGAAGAGCAGCACAAAGGAGTTCCAGCCAGTAAGTCAGTTTCACTGGGAGCCCAACTGTTGTGGTGTAAACCCAGAGGGCAACTGAGCACCATGCAGCTGCTCACTCAGTCCTCCCTGCTGGCAGTGCAGGGGGATGAGGAATGGGGGTTGCAGTAATTCATCACTCATTGTCTCTGCCACTTTTTCCTCCTCCAGGGAAGGACTCCTCACACTCTTTCCCTGCTCCAGCATGGGATCCCTCCCACATGAAACAGTCCTCCATGAACTTCTCTGATATGAGGCCTTCCCACAGGGCTGCAGCTCTTCACAAACTCCTCCAGCGTGAGTCCCTTCCACAGGCTGCAGTCCTGCCAGAAGACTGCTCCAGTGTGGGCTTCTGTCAGAGTCCCAGCCTTCTTTGGGCACAGCCACCTGGTCCGGCATGGGGTCCACCACGGGCTGCAGGTGGGCATCTGCTCCACTGGTGACCTCCATGGGCTGCAGGGGCACAGCCTGCCCTCTCACCGTGGGCTGCAGGGGAGTCTCTGCTTCAGCACACCATCCTCTCCTCCTCCTTTTTTCAACTGACCTTGGTGCCTTCATAGGTGTCTCCCTCGGTCCTACTCCTCCTCTGCACATTTCTCTTCTTAAATATGTTATCATGGAGATGCTACCACCACCACTAATTGGCTTGGCCTTGACCGTAAGCAGGTCCTACTTGTAACCAGGGAAGCTTCTAGCAGCTTCTCACAGGACCCACCCCTGTAGCCCCTCCCCTGCTACCAAAATCCCACCACACAAAATCAATACACCAACTCAAGTGCCTCTCCGCAAACATATGTAGCATGGGGAATAAACAAGAGGAGCTAGAGACACGTACAAGCCTGCAGGGCTACGATCTTATTGGCATCATGGAGACGTGGTGGGATGGGTCCTTCAACATCCTTTCAGGAAGGAGAACTTGTGTAGCCTGAATCTCTTCAAGCTTATCTAAGGAAGAAAGCCAAGGTCTCCCACTTACAAATGCCTTACCAGTGCCTAGCTCAGGACTCCAGACCCTTGGCATAGGTGTGCCTCAGCATGACTTGCTTCAAAACTTCACTTGAAGAGCTGGTTCTATTCTCTGTTCTGCATAGAGGAGGGTGTTGGCCATCCACAGGAGCCAGAAAGGAACCCCAAAAGTATGTTATTAAGATTTTCCCAATTCGTTGGCTGGAGTAGTCCTTATGCAGCTTTCTCCAGGATATTCAGGAAAATCCAGGCAGCAACTTCCTACTCCATATACTTCATTTGAAACTAGCCTACTCTCTCAAAAATTAAACCTGTACAGAACGAGTCAACCTGTCTTTCCACATCCCTGCATAATCTAATTGCAAATCCCTGTCAAGATATCTGTTCAAGTAGAAAACTTCTCAAAGACCAGTGAGATGTGTTGGATTATTTTTTTTTTTCTCCAAACAGCCTGAATGTATCTTCTACTGTTTCTCTCACTTATTGACAATTTATGTCTATATCTCAAAATCCCATGCTTCTACATGGGAACTGGCCGATTAAATCTTCAGTCTTAATATGTATGTTTGGTGCTGGGCTGTTCCAGAAATCTCTCTTCTCTCTGTCATCTGATAAATACTTTCTGTCTTTGTGGTGAGGTTTGCTCAGTTTGCGTTTTTTCCCCCAGCGCCCCCACCTGTAGCTTCTGCCTTTTTTTAATTCCTCAGGGAGCTGAATCTTGGAAAGACCTTGAGTCAGGTACTTAAGTTCTGTTTGTATCAGTTAGGATAGTGTACAGATGGTAGGTGAGTCTGCAGGAGTGGGACCTTAGTTCTGTGGCATTCTTGCACATATGGAAGTCAGCTGATCTCTTTTCTGTCTCCTCTCAGAGGTTCCTTTCATGACCTCCTTCAAGCATGTTGCCTTTATAGTGTCTTGTCTACAAAATGAGAGGGGATACTTATCTGCCACAGTAGGAGGTGAGTGTGGAAATGGAAGAGTAGAGATAAATAAGTTTTGCTACAATTGTGGTAATACCTGGAAATCCCAGTCAAGCCTGCAACCTCATGCTGGAGGGCATTATATAAACGCTCAGTGAGAGGCTATAAGAAGCTTAAAGTCTAATGGTGGAAAACAAAAGTGGAGAACAGAAAAAAGCAGGAAGATCTGAAGGTGATGTTTCTGTATAAGAGGGGTTATTGAGTTGGAAATGTTATTTACCCCTTAAGATTATTAGTAGGTAAAGCAAGGGATGGGTTTCTCCAAAATAATTTGGTTTAAAACCTATAAAATGAAAATTAACTTTTTTTGGAGAAAAATCAGAGCTTTGTCTTTTAATGGTAACATGGTGCAGCATAAAATTTTAATGCCCTTCCAGATAAAAATTGCTAAAGCTTTAATTGTTATTTCTTACCTGAATTACCAAATCTCTGTATGAAAATACTTACCAGTTATAACTGAGTAGTTTGAAAACAGGTTAGATTATGCTGCTTCTTTGCCTAGTTTTCTGATGAGTTCTGTGATTTTATTATGGTAGTAATTATAGGCTGTCTTAATTCAGATTTTGCTATCTGCCAATATGTCCCATTTAATTATAAAATATGCAATTAATGACTAATTGGCTCATGACTATATGAGCTTGGAGATATTGAAACAAGAGATGTCTCTATTGGGAAGATATTATATTCTCAACATATGCTCTGAGCTTTGGATTTTGTGATACTGAAAACAGATTATTTCTAAGGTTAACAAATTGTGAATACTAAGGTATTTGAGGCTGATTTCAAATGATGTACTCAACATGCAAAAAGCTGTACATTTTGTCAGTCACCTAAATAAAGCACAAGTGATAACACAACTACAGGTGTGTCTCTCCCGGCAGAGCTTGTCATTCATATTAGCTAACTCAGTAGAATGGATGAAGAAAATGCATCCTACTTTTACAAAGACAGGAGTTCGGAAATCACATTTATAAATTAGTCTCTGAATGCTTGAGCCATAGTTCTGTTGCCTACAGCATGCACTTTGAATGTTGTAATAGACATAACTAGAAAAATCACATGAAATCATTACAGGTTTGTTAGCGTGTCTGATCCAGAAAAATAGAAGTTCCTCATTATACTATGAAAACTTCAGCATTTTCAGGTTTCCTGACCTGCTTGATTGTGTAATGCTCTTTAATATGCTGAGCTCTGGCTTACATGCCTGTCTTCCCATGCCGTGGAAAGCACAGTCTGAGGAAGGAACGGTATGTTTGAGTGTTATCCCATTGTGCAGTGAGGCTTGGGCAGGAGCCATTCTGCAGTCAGCAATGCTCAGAATGGCTCTTGTGTCCCACAGATGAGTCAGAGCTGTAGTTTTCTGGAATAACTAAGCTGACTCAGAGCCTGTGGCTTTGCAGTGAGAGTATGATCCCAAAGTGGGAAATTGTACTTTTGCTCCCAGTTCTGCATTTGTGACTCTTTGGGGAGGGGGTACTAGAAAGTTGTCTGCTGCGGTGGTTGCCAGGAAACCTTCCTTTTTTTAACCTAAAGAAATATGACTGAACCATGGAGCATGTCTTATTCTTTTCAGTAAGGTTTGAGATTAATTTTTTTGTTAAGCAATGCATGGGCTTCTTTATAGGCACCTTGAGCAGTTTATAAATTTCTGCTACCCCTAGGTAGCAGAATTTAAGAGGTCTGAAATCACAGGTAGAACACAAGTGAGCAGTTTCTATGAAACACCTCAGATACTCTACAGTGGTAAAAATAAGGGGATTTGATATAGGTGGGGTTTTAATATTCTTCATAGAAATGGACAGACCTTATAGATTTTATAAATACTGCAAGGAATATTTTTATGTACTTATGAACCCTATAGGAACTTGTCTGATACTTCCTTTATTATAGTGACCCCATTAACATAATGTTTATGCACAAAATGCTGTAAAAACAGATGTACAGTTATGTTTTGTCTTATTTCAGCCACTGCAGCTAATCTAAGTGAATGCTTCTGGGTTGGGCATGCAAGTTTAATCTATAGATAAGAATTTTGAGACTTGTGTATTATTCTTGGAACCAGTTGGGACTTTGTTGCATGATAAAAATATGTCAAGGAATATCCTGTATAGCAAAAAAAAAAAAAAAAAAAAAAGAAAGAAAAAAAGAAGAAATTAATATCAAGGAGAAAGAAATTTAGCATGTAAGTCTGATTTATTTGTCTTCAGGCTGGTTACTGAAGATGTCAGCCAAGCAAATGTAGCAGTAATAGTCTGTAGTCTGCACTCTCTTTTTATTTTTCTCCCAGCAGAAACTGTATGTTTAAGATAATCCTCATGTGATTAAATCCTATTTCTGTTTCAGGCTATGCTGATGTACTTGATTTCCACTGACAAAAATGTGTTCCTGCGTACCTGCTGATGTTTTTAGGGATCCTGTGAGGTTTATCTGTAGGTGTCTGTTTTTGATACTGGACCTTGGTTAATCACAGGTCATTTCTCAACTGGTCAATCACAGGTCATTTCAGTTTAACCTCTAATGTCATTTCTCAACTGCCCTGTCTCTATGGAAGCAATCACAAGATGCCTGTCCAGTGCTTAACCTACCAGTAGAGATTCACCAGCAGAGATATTATCATTTACGGTATCAAATCTGCTTGCTACTTCAATCCACTCAGTTTCTCTCTTTAGTCCTGTAGCATCGGAATGTCTTCTTTAAAAAAAAAAATAATCTTATTTACCTTTGAAGGAGAAGAGCAAATGCTGTCAGACAAACTTGCCATTGTTCATAGATCCCCAAAAGGCAGGATGGCTTCAAGGTCTCTGGACTGCAAGACTTCTGGAATTGTTCAAAGTAGTTTTGGAACAAACCTCAAAACAAAACAAAAACCAAAAAAAACCCCAGCACAAAACCAATGTGAAGAAGCAGGGAAGAAAGCTTAAATGAATAAATGCGCATGATCATTATGACAGCAGTGTCTAGCTAAGCTTATTTGGCTTTCACTTATCTTTGAGACTAACCAGATTGTTTTTCAGCAAAGTACTGCATGACTAGTCATTTTACAAGGACTTATGCATGCTGGCAACACCAAAGCACAATTCAGCTGTTTTCTAGGCCTGGTTTTTGATTGTGCTGTGCCTTATGGTGTCCACAAGTAAGAACTGCAACCAGGCTTGCGTTTACGAAATAGAAACTGCATATAAAATGGGGTCCCTTGAGAGTCTAATTCAATCACTGAAAACACAGACACACACATACATGGACGTTGCTTGTTTCACTGGAGTTAAATATTTGTTTTCTTGTTGTAGTATTCGTAAGTGCCATTTAAACTGACAGGTACTTTTAGCATTTGTCTGGTTTCAAAGAAGTGCTGCCTCTTCTGTCGTTCTCAAATCTGATGAATAATTGGGAGGAGCCTTCATAAATCTGGCATCTAATATTCTGAAGACAAATTGTGTCAAATTTGCCAGTAGTCTTCCTGCTAATATCTGCAATCATTTGTACTCAAACAGAACATTTGTATGGTTACTGGTTTAAAGCAGACTTTAAGTATCTTTTTCGCACTCTTAAGAAGAGTTTGAAAAGAGCTCTCTTACCCAGAGAAGGAAGAAAAAGGGTGGTGTTCATACCGCCTTGTCTATTGAAATGTATCCATTGCTTCTGGATACAGAGTCATTAATTCCCCTGTTTTTTTAAGTGTTAATCCACAGGGGTGGTTTGCAGGCAGCAAAAGGATGGTGGGGAAAAAAAATTTACTAATTTACAATGAATCAGTCTCTTTCAGGAGAATCCAAATTCAAATGAATATACAAAGATGAGGTCAGATAGTTTAGCTCTGATAACAAAAGTCCATTTTTAAATGCTAATTAACCCCCCAAGTGAATGCTTAAAAAAAAAAAAAAAAATCTCTAATCATTTCACTTTGAAGTTCCATTTTCTATTAAAGAAAAGAAAGGAGACTATGCAGCCTCTTACATTTGTCTGGAAGGGACCAAACAGCTGATTAAAAGAATGAACTCTAAGCATAAAAGGAAAATTTAATGATATCTCATGAACAATTAAAAAGACCATTTGCATTCTTCTAAGTTTATTGAAAAAAAAAAAAAAAAAAGAAAAGGGCAAGAAATGTTTGGCTATGATCACATGCTGCGAAGGGGTAGAAAAGAGAACATTAAATGTTTTTCATGATTCCTCCTGAACTCTTCAATAGCACGACAGGATGCTTATTAGCATTCACATTGCTGTGACCTGGTTTACTACAACTTTGCATTTAGGCAGGTGTTTAAAACAGGTGTACGAATCTGTATTTTTTTTCTTTCTCAGAACTCTGATAATATGCACAAGTTGGTGCAGTTTGTATGTCTGTTCTTTCCATAGGGATTTTCTGGGCCCTTGGATGCAGCAAGTGGATCTAGAAGATCTTGTTCAAATTGATTTACAAGCCTTTTGAAAGCTAGCAGAAAGGTCTCCAGGAAAAAAATCCTGTATTTTATTAAGCGAATGTGCATTCTGAATGTGCTGGGCATTTAGTGTGTCTCTCAAACCCCAATATTTATCAAGCATCAATTGATGCTATGTTGTAACCCCAGTAACCTCTGTGGCATAATTGAGATTCCATATTAATTTTCCTCTTTCACTGTCCCCATCTCTAATAACAGTGTTATCTGATGTAGAAGTGGCTTGGAGGGGAAGTAACAGGTCATGTAACCCATGTTATAGCTGTAAAGGCCAACTATACAGCTGGGAACAGCTATGAGTATCTAAACAAGATACAAATCTGTTGTGCCCTTAGATCATAAAACTGAAAAAATGCCTAATATTTCTGCAATAACCTCTTAAGTGCCTTTAAGTCTAATCTTGCTAAGCTTCACCACTGAGGTCAACCAATGTTGGAAAGATGTAAGGAAGCTTAGAGCCATGGGAGGTTCTTCTGGGAATCTCATTTTTCCCTGCATGCTCACTCTCACACAATTCACTGAGCATCTTTCAGTGACTCTTTTCAGGAGCAATTTGTTTTGCAGAGTCAGACTTTTCCTGTGAGACCACAACCCTTCACTTTTTAGTCACTTACCAAATAAGCTAACAGAATCAGATACTGGAAAGATTACAGAAACACCATGTTATGACAGTACATAGAATGTGCTGATGAGATACGATTCAGATTCAGGGTGATTTGGAAGCATAAACTTCTCCTTCTTCATTACCTCCAGGACAATTTCTGTGTATCGCATGGTGAAATCTTTATTTTTTCTTTCTTTTTGTTTCTTTTTTTTTTTTTTTTTTTAATAGGGAAATAATTGTTCAAGCTGAGAAGCAACCTGTAATTCTTATGCAAGCAACCAGGAAAGGCACAAGAGCAGCCTTTAAGGGATTAGAAGTGTCGAACTGTGTAACTCTAAATGGTGCTCATCTAATTGATGCTTAACTTAGGGAGGAGAAAACTCTAGCAAATAGTTAGTCGTTATTTTGCTTTCAGAAAGAACACTGTCACAGACATCTTCCTACAAATGCCACATTAGTCGCTAACAATTTGTTCTACGAAAATCTTCTTGCTGATTTATGTGCTGCCACGCAATTTTTTTTCAGTCACTGTGAACATCCTGGATTTCCCTTTTATTTGTTATGAAATACTGCCTTGAACACGAACAAGAAAGACAGTTAAGCAGCTCACTTCTAGATCCTGGGAGCACAGAAAATTAATGTACATCCTGTTCTTCATGTGTTACATGCATATGAAACAACAGAAAAATAGGTTATTTACTGCCTCAGTTGTAGAGTTCCTATTATCTGACTACTATGCATGGAGTGGGGGGAACACATTCCTTTTAATCCACATCACAACTTAAATTTAGCACCAAGCATGTCTGAAATGAGCAGTATTCCTTCTACTTTTACAGAGGAAGAAGAGTGTCTGTAGGTAAGGCATTAAATTGGGAGTCAGGGGACTCAGGGTCAGTTCTTAGTTCTCTTGCAGAGCTTTGTGATTTTAAACAAATCGCTTTCTTGCCTGACTGTGGTGCCCTGAGATAAAATGGATGCTTGGGAGGGGAGTGGATGCTGCATAAGGAGTGGGGGCTGATGAACAGATAGATGAGTTCTCTTTTCTGTCTTGTGACTTTTTTACTTGTTGGGAATATAGAAGAAGTTGAAAGTTTTGTACTGAGTAAGAGAGCTAACACCAGCTGCAGCACTGGGTAAGAATACCTGCCATGCGCAGATAGGCGCTTTCTTAAAAGATGAGTTGTGTATGGGGCTGTTCACTGTGAACAGCTTCTGAAATGTTTCAGAACATTTTAAAACAGTAAGAATAATTCATAACTCGTTCCAGGGCAGGCAAAAATGTTACATTATTGTTAGTGGTGACACTGCATAGCTAGGTAAACCAACTGTGTATCTGTACCTCTGATGTTCTTGAAGATGCTCACTTTCATACTGCACTTGGAGAGCACCCTCTTTAGTGAAGCATAAGCATGTGTCTCATGGACTAGCAGTGACAACAGTGAACTTTGTGTTAGGAAACTTTTAAGGAGGCAGCAAAGCTTGAGACTTTTATGATTTGGAATGACAAAATACAGTTTTATGGTTTGCTCTCTATTGTCACATGCAATAAGAACTTTCCTTTTTCAGGAATTAATGCTTTTATTGCAGAGGAAAACTAAGGGCTCTCTAGCCTAGCCACCAAGATATTTAGTCAGTATAACACGTCATTAATAATAAATAACAAGGAAACCTGTTCCTCATTTAACCCATTCAATCCAGTGAAATGTTCCAGTAAGCACTTGTATAACAAGCATAGATATTCATGAAGAAAGTAGGCTTTTTTTCCCCACCCTTTATTGCATGTGCACTTAAATTTATGCTTCTCGTCGCTTTGTTATATTTCTTGAAGGAGGATTCCTCCTGCTATGTGAATGTCACCTTTTACAAGAGACAGGAAGATTAAGTAAAACGCTGTACGGATAATTATAACAAGGCTATTGGCAGCCTGTAACACAGGGTAAATGACACCACTAATTCTGCTGTTAAGACATAATATATGTGTCAAGCTTTACCTGTACCTGTACTTCGTACAAGTTATACTGTCTCCAGAGGCATGTGCTGCATATCACTTTGACCATGAGTCAACTGTAAACTCAGCATAGCCCTTCAACACGATGTCATTAGAGTATGAGGAGCTGCCCTATGACTATTCATTTCAATTGCAATTAATTGTGTCACTTATCGGAGAGCTTGTCTCATTGCATGTATGTTTTTGTTTAAATTCAGATCAGGTGTTTTGTATCTGATACTCTGCTGTGAATTTTCTCTCCTAAGAAAAATAACTAAATAATATATTATATCTCACGATTCTGGAGAGAAGTTTTGACAGTTTTTATGTACTTATCCTTGTGAGATTGATCAGATTCTGGTTATGCATATGTTCATATCCTGATATGCCCTTGACTTTCTCAGAAGTAATATTGCAGCCGTCTTGGTTTGAAAAACAAAGCAACACCAACAAAGCATAATAATATGGTGAAAAACTCCACTGTGAGTGCTTTACTTGCCCTGTTCTATTCTCCCACACACAAACTCTTTCAGGGTAATTAATCAAATGTCATAGAGGCAAAGCAGTTAATGAAGCTTTCTTCACCAGCCTTGCCCCATTGACTGAAAAAAAACAATGTGTAGTGCTAAGAATGAGCTGAATTATGGAGAAGCATACAGTGTGCATCCTTTATAACACTGTTAAAGATGAACCTCTTAAACTTGTTTGCTTATATTAATAGCATCTGGAGCCAAGGAATTGTGCAGTTGGATTTTAATAGCCTAAAGGGCTTTTATAAATTTTCAAAATGCAGTTTATTTAAGAATGCAAGCAGAATATGTGTCTGAGAAGAACAGGTGTTTTAGGGATTGCTTTTTTCTCTTTCACCTTGAATTCATTGCAGAAAGAATTGTTCCTCTTCTAGCCCAGACAACATCACCTTGGATGTGCAAAACAGATCAGTGGTTTGTACATAGGGTAGCCATTTATAGCTGTGCAGATTTATTTTAAAATGTTATTTTTGTAACTGTCCAGTGTTTCATACGTGTCATAAGGACTGCAACAAGAAAGAGAGGTGAAATGCAGTTCCTCTCAGTTAAATCCAGTTATGCGTTTGAGAGGAGAGACCTAGATTTGCTGGGGTTGGTGTTCCTGGAGTAACGGGATAGTCAACATACTAGAAAATAATATTTCTACATTCAAAAATGGAAATGCTAAAGGATAAGGCTGTGAAAGACTTCTTCTTGTATGTTATTTCATTACCCTCTTTGAGGAAAATCTGTCCTCTTAATAACCATGACTGTATTTTGGTGTTCAATTAGACTAGGTGGGAAAATTAATATTATACTGATCCTGTCAGAGTCATCCTCAGTGACTGCTCTTTTGTTCCAAGGAGACTCTTAGGATCCTGGTGGATTTCTTCCTATCCCATGTCCTGGCCAATGCCTATGTGGTGCTGTTAGAAGGCATAATGAAGAGAGATTGCTGTGTTGCCTGCACTATACAGCTTAGTGATTTACCTAGTGCATAATGGAAGTGAGAGTTTGAATGAAGGCTACCTGCTGCAATTCAAGCTGATTGATGCTATGTTTATAGACTGGGAGAAGACGCTACCAAGGTGCTTATATCCATACATTTAATTTGAAGAGATATGCTCCATTATCTATTGTTCAAGCTAATATTCCACTCCCTGGAGGCCAAGGCAATTAATACTTACCAGCTTCACTTTCTCATAGGCAAAGGCTGTGGTCTTTCTTGTCACAGGCAGAGGTCTTCACAGAGATCCATGACACCTCCTTTTAAGAGGGACAGTATGATCTGTCTAGATCTCGTATACTTTTTAACAAGGTGGTAAAACTACATAACTTATGCCTAAACTCCTGTTTGAAATTACTTGTTTACCTTCTGGTACTTTTGCTTACAGTGGAGAACAGCCTACTGCATCTATCAGCTAACTACACTGTTCCTTTCTCTCAGGTGGTAGACCCATGTTGGTATGTTTCTTTTCCTGTGTTCAACGCTCTGTCTCTGTAACACTGTACACACGTGCCATTGGTCTTGGCTATTACATGTGTGTCTCTCTCTAAATTCTCCATTTCCAGCCTTTCTAAATAAGCAGTAGAATTCCTATTGGGCCTACAAACACACAATATCCTGGGTAGGTTTAAAACAAGGCGCTATCTCTCCTTATGACTGAAACTTCTGAAACATTGGTTATTTCTCTTAGGGATACTGGCTCCAACTTCAGGTTTCAACAAAAACCCCAAAACAAGCTAAAGTTGAATCTTAGCCTCATATAGTGAAGATGAGTTACTTTCACTCAGCCAGGATACCTAAGTTGTAGCAGAGTGAAAGAATTACAAAGAATTTCTGAAGTAGCTTTTAATGCATCTGTCTTCCCTTTCACAACTGAATTACTAAAAGTCTAGCAGTATTTTGTGTTCTACTTTATATGTAATTATAGCATTAGGTCATCCCAGGGTAATTTCTTAGAAGAAAATAACTTCTTTTGTTAAATCTGGAAAGTTCAATTGAACCACTTGAAGATGTTAAAATAATTGAAGAATTTAAAGATAATTGATATTCCATGAATAAAGGACAGAAAAATTAAAAATATAACTGTTCTTTGATTTAGATAAATGGAATTAAAATCAATTCAGTTCTTCTTTGTCATTCCTTTCTGTGTTGTGAATGTCCATTTTCTTTTAGGTTGAAGTGTAAGACAGCATACAAAAGGGAGAGGAAGAACAAAACCCTGTGTTCTAATCTGAAAGGTCATACTTGGCTTTCATGCATTTCTCCATCATAACTTTTCTTTTTAAAGAATTAGGTAGCTCTGGACAGGGAAGAATTTCACCTTTAAATTGCATCTGAAACACTCCATAAAATGTATAGGTGACAAACCAGCACATGAGAACTGAGACCAAGGAAAACAACAGGTAGCTTACAGAAATCCCTGTGCCTTGCAAAAACTAAGCAAAAACTATTCTTGGATGGTTCAAGTCCTGCAGACTTGGATCTTTTGTCATTTTACTTATGTGGTCTGTATGTTTGTCCAGCCTTCAATAAACAAAGGCCTCCTGGGATAGGAAAGGGCTAGATGAAAAAGAAACTCAAGGACAGACAGTTGGTTCTAAGGGAAAACCAACCAGTGGGGGAAAAGTGACAGCTGAGAGCTCAAGAATTGCTTGTAAAAAGCACCAGGAAGAGTTACTGAGCAGAGCACCCCAGACAGCACCTTGTTGCCAGAAAACATCCAGCAAGGGGATTTCTGCTGCCTCCATGCTAAGCTCTTCCTTTGACTTCGGTTCAGAGCAAGCTGGCAGTGGCAGTCTTTGTGCTCACGTTCACTCATAAGGCAGGTTCACTTCTCTTTGTATCTTGCATTTCTGATCACCAGTCATCCAGACTGGGACACCAGTTACTAAGTGTCACACCTTCCTGTGAAAGATCATACATCCGAATTTCATTTTGTGTCAGGACTCGTTCAGGGACTGAGTCAATTAAATTACATTGCTGTGTAAGCATAGTTAATATTTTAAAAACCCAAACAAACAAACCCGAACCAAACCAACAAAATTACTCCTCACTTGTTGCCTTTCTAATAGTCAGGCTACTGGGTCTCCAGCACAAAGACATTTGTTTCCATTTCAGATGTACAGATGCAATAGATTCAATAGATGCAATAGATGCAAAGGTTAAATCTGCTTCACAAAAGTAACAACCATTTTCATGTATACTTTTCTATAGAAGCAGGATGAGAGTCTGTTGGGATCTTTCTTTTGAAAAGGAATATAATTCTTTTACACAGAAAAAAAAACATCAACCAAGTTAGTATTTCTGGATCATAAAGGTATTAATGACAAAGAAGTTAGAAGGACAAAGAAACATAATGAGCAATCCAAACTAGAAATCTGAGCTACAGCTGTCAGAGCAAATAGCAAGAAAACAAAACTGTCTGATTGAGTTCAGCCTCCTCCACCTCCAGTAATTTCTTGTCAACCTTTTCTCCATAAGTTGTGGTAAGAGCTCACTTAAATCATCCCTGCTGTCATCAATCCTATTTTCAACACCATAGTTGGAAAGATGTACTACAGTGATCAATTAGAAGACACTACTGCTTTTATAGTTCCATGGCCCATGAAACAATAGTGCCATATGAAGACCACCTTGTCCTTCTCAGTGTCCTTGATACCAAAGACAACCCTTAAGAGGAACAAAATAGTGAGTAATGTTCTGTACGTGTCTCATTTTCGTTCTCTGCGAATTGAATTAACCTAGCCCTGAAAATGGGAAGGAAGCAGTTGAAAACGAGTGCATGCTTTTCTGTGTGACCCGCCTACCTGTATGTAACAAGCTGCAAAAGCAGTTTCAGCCTCTTCTCAGTTGACTGTAGAGAAGCTTCTAATTAGCGGCTTATCAATGAAATAAAGTGAATCCTTATGGTATACATTGTAGCAAATGCAGGAGGGAGGGAATAAAAATAAACTAGAGGTTGCTTCAAGGCACAAGCCGTCTGTGGGTTTAGCAAATAGGTGGTTATTTTTATTCAGAATATGGTTTTGTCAGCACTGCTTTTCAGAGTACTCATTGTAAAAAAGGCCCAGATAGATCCTTCACTGAGGACTCTTAGTACGATGCAACACACATTGCCCCACTCGACTTTCATGAGAACGCTTCCTGGGGGCTGGAGGGAATTGCATAAATTGCCGTTATGATTCATACTGCTTATTAACTAAATGCTTCAAGTGTTGCCAGTTGAAGTGGACAGGTTTCATTCAGCAAGTTTATACATCAGGCTCTAGCAAACTATAATTGATCTGGGTCATGCATGCACGTTCACAGATGTAATGGTCTACAACAAGGTTATTGCAGATGGCACAGGTGGTAAAGTCTGCAGCTGTCCGTGAAAAAAAGCAAACTTTTCACAGTATGATTTTAACAAACTGTAACTATTAGGCTGAGGTTTTTTCATGCTGTTTGAACTGTTCCATTGTTGGGCTTTTGGTTTGTTTTTGACAGTAAGATTAGAATAACTCATCATACCCATGATAAGTTGTCACAGCTACTTCACTGAAAACCTTTAATACATATGTGCTTTTCAGAAGCAAATCTGCATGCTTATCAAGGTGTTCATTTGTTTCTGTCATAGTTTGCTTAGGTGGTGCTGAGGTACAGTTTACTGAAAAGTTCTTTGCTTAGTAGACTCAGAAAACTAATTTTTTCAACGTTTTACCTCCACTGAGCATGTTCTCTCCCCTACTGCTTTCTGAGGATATGCTATCCTGCCATGGTCTAACCCCAGCCAGCAACTAAGCACCACCCAGCCACTTGCTCACTCCCCTCCAGTGGGATGGGAGAGAGAATTTGAGGGTAAAAGTGAGAAAAATTGTGGGTTGATATAATGACAGTTTAATAGGTAAAGAAAAAGCCCTGTGTGCAAGCAAAGCAAAATGAGTTCATTCACCACTTCCCATGGGCAGGCAGTTGTTCAGCCATCCCCAGGAAAGCAGGGCTCCATCACATATAACAGTTACTTGGGAAGACAAGCACCATTACTCCAAATGTCCCTACTTTCCTTCTTCTTCCCCCAGTTTTATATGCTGAGCATGACATCAGATGGCATGGGATATCCCTTTGGTCAGTCGGGGTCAGCTGTCCCAGCCATGTCCCCTCCCAGCTTCTTGTGCACCCCCAGCCTACTCACTAGTGGGGTGGGGTGAGAAGCAGAAAAGCCCTTGACTCTGTGTAAGCACTGCTCAGCAGTAATGAAAACATTTCTGTGTTATCAACACTGTTTACAGCACAAATCCAAAACATAGCCCCATACTAGCCACTACGAAGAAAATTAACTCTATCCCAGCCAAAACCAGCACATATCCTCATCCTGTGAGGCCTCAGGCCAAGATTTCAAATTAGAACAGAATTCCCCATGCAAATAGAAGAACTAGAGTAAACCACCATGGTGATTTGGTAAGATTTTCTACATAACATGTTGTATGGTTTGCTTTTACTGCAAGCTTTCTATAGCAGTGCTATTGAAATGACTGTTAAAAATGCTTCAGCCAGTGTATGTTCCTGACCTCTCAAGACATAATTTCAGACTATGGCAGCATTATCGTGCTTGGTTTTAATGAAAACACTTTGATCAACAATAAATCTTGTAAGGAGATCACTGGAATGGGATGATGGTTTGTCCTACCTTTCAGATGAAAGGGAGAAGAAAGGAATATGGATAATCACCAGAAAAAAAGGTTGATAAGACCTTGGAGACCAGACTGTAATAGTAGTAAGAAAGTGTGGATGGGTGTACAAGGGTGCTAAGCTGGAGGAAGAAATTTTGTCAAAGGACTCTTTACAACAAAACACTGAGCTGAAAGATGGTAAAAAAGAAAACAAATGTTACAGAAAAGAGGTCTTGGGTCAACCCAAATGACCTGGATCCACCTTGAGGAGCCTTTCATTTTGCTGAGGAAACTGAAGGGAGATTTATATATATGAAATTAATTAAGGAGAATCCTTCCTATTAAATAAAACTGTGTCTCCCATCTCCACCCATGAGCATCTGACAGAAGGGGAGCTAATTTTAAGCAACATTACCTAATCATCTATAATGTCTAGCTTTATCCTTAGGGAGAAATTGATTGTGTGTTAGAAAATGGTGTGTGTTGCCTCTCTTTATCCCTTCGTGAATCATTTCTCCCACATATCTAGAAAAGTTTACACCAGAAAGCCAATATTTGCAGAAGTGGAAAGGACTTTAGTGATGTGCAGGGGAGAGCCTTAAGAAGCAGGACTGGGTGCTGGGGAAAGCAGTTGGCAGGAGATTTCATGGACTTGAGAGCAGTTGCTCCAGGGAGCTCATGTGAGCAACCAATGTGCTGAAAGACTCTCAGATTAAAAGGTGCTTGGACTTTCTTTCAATTGCTTAAACACTGCTGTCTCCATCAAGGGTATTATCTGGATACCTTGTTGCCTCCAGGAAGGATCTGATGTCTGGCAGGGAAATATACATGGCCAAATCACAATCAAATTCAGGGGTGCAGCTTTGGTATGCAGGGAGCATAAAGTGGAAGAAAGAGCCTGAATGGAATTCATACAGGTAGGGAGCACATGGTGAGTGAGATGTTGGGCTCAACAGCTTTGGGAAGGATGTAGAACTGGCTCTGGGCAAAGGCTGTGTGGAAAGGATTGGGGAAATAAACTTGAAGAGGCATAGGAAGGAAAAAGCTAGATCCCTGGCTTTCACTCACCCTATAAAAATAGGAAGAAAACCACAGATTCCACAGCTGCATAGTTGACAGAATGCCTCTGATCTGGAAAAGAGGAAAGATGACAAAAACAAGTCTATTATTCCAGAGATTGCTCCAGCTGTGGAAATTAATCTTCCCAAAGGGTTGTTCCATTTACTTAATTGACACAGGTATGTGTGGCAGATATAAGGGTTTCCACCCTGCAGTCCGAGGCATGTAGGAATGCATTAGGCAATGCAGGGTGCAGTTTTTGGCCTTTGACATTTGATTTGGTTTGCTTTTTAAATTTGGAAATATTCTACCAAAACACATCTCTGTTCAAGTGTACTTTGATAAAGCAGTCTACTGGTGTTCCTACTAGTAACATAAGTGTGTACTTTTGATAGTAATCTCAAAGGAATATTGTGAAGATAAATTAACATCTATGAAGTACTTGGTTATTATAATGATAAGTTTTCTAGAACAGCCTGTGAGAAAATGGATAAAGCTGTATGTGAGGCATGCTGTATGTTAAACTACGTGTAGGGACACAATTTTTAAGCATTCAAATTAAAATATATAACAGTTCTGATCATTCAGTGAAAATCAGTTGAGAAAACCTGACTTCATAAAATTAACATTGTTCTTCTCTTGGTTTGTTCCCCCACCCCCCAAAGTAATGGAACTGAGATTCTGTAATTTTCAAATAATATATGAACGTGATTTCACCTCCTGCAAGTCACTTTTTTATGTTCTTGCAACAGCGGATAATGATCTGTGGAGTTCAACCTGCAAGTTTGGCAGAATGGGTTTTCTCCGAATCTCGCTGTTGTTTAAGCTTTTGGTCTAGTGACTTTAAAATCGATGTACCTGGCTGTATGAATCCCATATTCCTCTTAAAGTACTTCTTAATTCTAGGGATGTTGTGTCCTCTTAATTATATTGGAGAGTGAAAGGTATAATTCATATTCATTTTAATTAATTTTTTTTAAAAGGAAAAATAGAAATTGAAATATAAAATTGCTTTGTGCTTCCTCATATGGCCTCTTGAGGGCAGTAGTCTTTCAGAGCTATAGAAAATTGAGACTTGCTTAACTTTTCAGTCAAAGCATGCTCCTCGTAATAATGATAATTATCCATTGGCAATGCAGAGGGATGCTAGAATTCATTGTGTCATTCAATCAGTAAAAATGCTGCACTCAAAATTTTCAAGCCAGTTTGTTCTTAAAAGTGTCACACAAGCATTTCTATTTGTGTTTCATTATGGTATAATCTGGACCATATGTTCAGCTAAAGCTAGGCCTTCTTCTGAAATTCTCCCAACTATACTAGAAATAAGCAAGATTAGAAAAAATCTTTTTGTTCCCTTGGAGATTAGGAGATTTTGTAGATTTATAACTGTACAAATCTGAGGAAGTCTTCAGTCTTTCAAAACACTTAATTTATTTTTTCCACATTTAGCTCATGAAAGTATATCTTATATACATTTGCCATATAAATACCATTTTTGTTAATATTCTAGTACTCTTGGCAGCCATCTATAAGGATATGTGGATGGAAAGACCAGGCAATCTTGGATCCTACAATGAGACCTCACTGGTTCTCTGAATCAGAATTTTTTAGTCAAGACTAGATCCATTGGATACAAATCTAGTTTGACTTGGTTCACAGTCAAAACTGCGGAGTTCTGTTTCCAGCAAAATCTGGAAGAAAAAGAAAGGGAAACCCCATTCCACTCCTATCCATATCTCCCCTATTAAGTGGCATAGTTAATCACTAAAGTACTGTTCTTTGGAGAAGGAATTTCAACCACAAACCTTCCTTTCCAGATGACCATCCCAGTCACTAGGCTACACTATCAAGCTCTTTCTGGTACTACCTGTAGCACAAGATATTACAAATTCTCTTCTGTTTGGTAGGAATTCCTCAACAGGATGAATTGTGTGCCATCAACATGTGTTTCCACTAGATGGTAGAAGATTTAGCGGTTCTTGGAACCATTATGCGTCTTTGCCTGCAAGCAGAGAAAGAAACTTATTCCAGGTCCTACTTCTCCCAAATAAATGTTCTAATCACGGGCCTTCTATGTAAATTGCTTTTCTTTTCCCTAGAGTTCCTACTTTCTTTTGAAGTGTTGGCAATCAGTGTTGTGTCTGTGACAGTCTGATCTATAAGGCATCTTTTGAGAATGTATCCTGGATTAAATCCTTCAGAACATCTAGGAGCAGGAACATAAAGTTTCTTGAGTTTGATAAAGGATAAAAGCACAAGGTGGCTAACAAATATTGCCCTGAAGCTGTAATAAGGCCAGAGCACTTCCCGCCACATATCAAAGCACAGATTTAAACACCTGCCTGCAGAACCTGAAAATCAAAATTCAGGATGCTTATGGGGTCTGGGCCAAGAAGTCATTTTTAAGCATGATATCTGAACTTGGTTAGTCCTGACTAGAATTTGTTACTACCCTGGAACTTCCAAGTTTTTTCTAAGTATACTCCATTAGGAGCAGCCAAAATTAAAGTCTAGAGATTTGATCTGAAGGAGAGCAATTTAAAACATTTTGTTCATGCACAACATGACATTTGCAGCTGCTTTGGGAGAAAATAACAAATTAATAGCAAAATAGTATGAGAAACAGGCCTAATTTCTTGCAATAATTATCAGTTCAAATTTTAGAAGTCTGAAATACTTGGAACTGGATAAATATCCTTGACTAATGGACTGCATTATTGGCAAAAACTTTACTATCATGTTTTCTCACAAAGAATTCACTTTACTATTAAAACAAGACCATGTTTGTCTTCTATAACAACTTGTTTAGAAGCTCTTTAAAATCCAAACAGGTATGATGATGCTTTATTACAAGCTACCCACCACAATTTTGCTTCCACCCACCAAAATTATCATGCAACTTCCATTCCTGCAAGAGGAGGGAGATTTATAGAAATACTACATATGGGAATAACTATTTGGATACTTGCCATATTTATGCATTATTTGCCTGCTGAGCTGATGAAGCCACTTCATTTATTCACACGCTAAAACAATCAGCTCTGGAGAAGGACGGGATTATCTATCAGTGTTCCCAAGCTCTGTAGTGCTCTGCCTGAGCCTGATGCACAATTCCCAGGGGCCGTTAACTGGGCTGGATGTTGCACTGCCACTGACTGCTGACAAACACAACCTATGGCCTGCAAGGGCAGTGTTGGAGCCTTGTGACAAGCGCAGCCCACCCCCTTCTAGCCTGCTTGCCAGAGCACCATGTTTCTGAAGGCTGATGAGTTCACAGACTAGAAGCCATAATACAACTAGATGTGTATATAAAAGGCAAAGATCTTTTCACTTAGCATCCAGCTAGTAAATAGTAGGACCAATGTCTACCCATAGCTGTTCACCCACATTGATTAAAAGGGTCGATGTGGGGGGATTTGCTATTTTGCCTGTAGGTGACTTGTTCCATTGGGTGATAATTCTCTCGCTGCTCCTGTAAAGCGCTAGTTTTGAACATGTGTACGGGGTGCAGGTGCCCCTGTGTGGCGGCAGCTTCCAGGCAGCTCCACGGGCCCCAGCGCAGGGCACAGCTGAGCCCCTCAGCCCCGGGCGGGCGCCTCGGGGAAAGCCTGGGTAAGGAAGGGCAAAGCGCTGCCCGGCAGCCAGGCCCGAGGGAAACGGGGGCAGAAACAGCCCTGCGAGCCCCCTGCCAGGGGAGAGCGGCAGGAGGGCAGGTGGTGACCATAACTCCCAATCCTTGTCCCCCTGCACTGCTCAGGGGAGAAGAGGTAGAACAATTGGAGATGAAGAAGTGAAGTTGAGCTTGGGAAAAGGGGTGGGAGGATGTTGGGAAGGTGGTTTAGTTTTTGTCTTTGTTTCTCACCATCCAAATCTATTTCAGTTGACAAAAAAATTTCCCCAGCTCAAGTCTGTTTTGGTAAGGGATCTCCCTGTCTTTGTTTTGACCCACGACCTACCTTGTCCATCTCATTTTCTCCTCCTGTTCTGTTGAGGAGGGGGAGTGAGTGAGCAGCTGAGTGAGCATCTGGCAGCGAGCATAGTTTCACCCACAACAGCATGTCTACAATTGTGCAGCATCAGCTCTGACACCCAGTTTTGTACGTTTACTTTGAGTGACCATTGATAATTTTGAGCTTTTGGGCATGAGCTTCTGACAGTTTCAGGTAATGTTACTGTTTATCAGTTCACTCTGTGGCATAATTTAGTACAGGCATATTAATGGCATGGTAAAAAGCATGCACTGTCTTTAACGCATTTCGTAGTAACAAACATTGCCCTTATGAGTCTCCTCACTCTCCAAAAAACAACATTTCACAAATAAAATATGAAATTTAGTAATCCATTCCAAATTATGAGCTGCTAACAGTAGTTAGGGTTGTGTTTGGAACTATAATTTACCACGCATATATGGTAGCTAGTAATTTTATTTATTTTTCCCTATAAAGCTTCCTGTTGTGTTTAAACTGTTGTAATCCTTAGAAGTAGAAGAACACATGGCGTATAAAAGCTGTCTTACTGTAAAATTATGAGACATGCACAGCCCTCATCAGATGCAGGAAAACCAACTTTCTGCTTTTTCTACTTCAAATTTTAATTAAACTTTTTTTTTTTTTTTTTTTTTTTCTCTAGGAGAATGACAGCAGATATCACTAACTCCAGCAGTGCTATTTGAACAGTTCAAGAGATAAAAGAGCTAAGCTGCAACTTGCTATCCAAATAGAGATGTACTAAGGGGAACGTCATATGTTCAGATGAAATAAAACAGTTTTGCAAGCCCTTAGGAAATGCTAATATGGAAGCAGAGGTACAGAAGCAAAAATCCATTGTTGGTCTAGAGAAAAGGGACTGGCCTGAGCCCCCTGAAAGAACAGCTCATATGATTGAAGTTAGCAAACTCTGGGATATTTGCTTCTGTTCTCAATTTGATTTGACACAAACTCTCTCTAATTGCTGCATTTAAGGGTGAAAGCCTTGCCTATGGAAGGGTTTTGGTTTTTTCCAGTTATTTCTTCCTTCAAAGTCCTGCTCAGGGTGAGCCAGGCTGGCTGATGTCTGGTCTGGAACTTCTAGGCTGATTATAATGAGAATCAGGCCTGGGCCTTTCATGTCGTTGTGCAGAGAACAAGCCCAGGGTATGCATTTCAAAAGGTGATGCAGTGCCATCTAGAAAGTTCAAAAGATTTTTTTTGTTTCAAGACTTCAATTAAATAAGACCATTCTTTAGCAGTTATTATGTCAATCAGTGTATTTGCTCTGTGTGCATACAATCTTCCTGCTGAAAATCCGAGCTCTTTGCTGTGCTGGCTACAAGAGAGTCTGTTAGATCAAATAGAGGCATCTGCAACAGCATGAGGTTCAACAGTTCTTTATCTGGTTAAAGATATATGTAATCAATAAAATCTTTTTCTCCTGTCATGTTATTTCTGAATTTATTTTTGATATCTCCAGTAATGTGCCTACAATTTCTGGGTAGCGCACTAAGAAAGGGCTGGATTAAAGGTAATCCAGTATAAATGACAGTGTTCATCTGTAGGAGCTCCAGTAACAGATCAGAAATTTGTATGTGTTGATTTTGCCACCTCTACCTGTGCCAATTTCATGATTTTCCCCTTCTAACTGCACAGAATGTAATCCTTTGGGTTGAACCATTAAGAGAGGCACAACTTCATTTCTCTACAGTTGTCCAGCTTTCCTTCTCTTTCTTCTATTTTTCAGGGAGAATAAACAGGTAATTTGGAAGCAAAACATGCGCATCTTTGCCACAAGTGTCCTCCTTCTGACTGAATGTTTCTGAATGTTTCGGCTGAATTGCAGGTAACAGATTCTTTATATTTTGGTGAAACTCTTCTGAATTAGTCTATAGTGCAGAATTTGTGGGAATACAAAATAAAAAAATCAAAGACCAGCTTTATTTGGTTTTAAAGAGCAACATTTTCTTCAACTAAACCATAGCATAGATTTAATATGACACACAGGTTAGTGGAGCATGTCCTACATAGAATATTTTTACCCTATGAAGAACATAAACAGAGAGTGTATTGATTAACCACCATGATGGTATTGTTTCTTTCCCTCCACCCCTGTTCAAAGAGGCATTGCTTGGTGGGGCAGGGGTGTAGACACATACGGGGTAGAACCATAGCATTGACAGAAGAAAGAGTTCCACAGTAGTTCTGTAAAGCACAGCCCTCACAGAGCCTCTGGGAGGTTGGTGAATTACTCCCTGCGGTCTCTGACACATGCAGTAAAAAGAACAAGAGTGTAAGGGAGATGTATGTAGGGACAGACAGACATGGGCATAGCCTGAAAGTGCACAAATTCTGTTAAAGTATGTCCTGTAGAGCTATTGTACTGTGAGAGTGTGGGGAGGGAATTGTGAAAAATGGGAGCTTACAGCCGTAATGTAGCTTTTCTTGGCTTCCTACAGAATTTCTTTTACGCCCTTTGGAGTTCTGTTTGCAGGTCCTGATGTATTGTTGACCATACCCTCACAGCTTAAATGCCTAATAAATTTTTTAATCCTTCCTCTAGCTCTAATTATGGGAAAGTACTTTTAAAGCACCCAATGAAACAGTACAAAGCATGAGAGAAGGAATTGTCATCCTGTTTGGCCACCAAATTTCTTCAATGGTGCTTCTTAAACTCTTTCAGAACAAGCTTGCTCTCTTCAGAAAACAAACCCAAGTGTTAGAATGTCTCAGACTTGTGTTCCTCTGATCACTGTTCAAGGCTAGATTTTTATCTGCCTGCTTTTGACAAGAAGTGGCAAATATTATACTTGCTTTTCATATTGTCTGCTGAACTTAGTTCAGAACTATAGTAACCACTTGTAAATTTCAAAGAATAGAAATGAGTGCTACTGTAGTTTGATTGCTTTTTAGTATGCTCAATCCAGTTCACCCAGTTCAAGGCATAGAAGAAGATGGAGGCATTACTGAAGAAATCCATAACCTTGAGGATATAGGCACATAAAGAATATGGAAGTACCTCAGTTATAGCTGATACAAGATGAAGATCCAAATGATATAGATAGTGATGTTAGCTTCAGATACCCCATCTTTTATTTTCCTTGGGTATCAGCATTCAATTGGCTGCACTGTATTGAGAAGGTGAATGAAGGCAGGTGATACCACAAATTATGTTTGTATTGGGGAATGGTGAGATACAACAGAAGAAGCTAATGAGTGTTAGAGAAGGAAAGGTGAGGTGGAAAGATGTTTTTATTTCTGTGGTTTTGCAGCTATTTTGTTGTTGGGACACCTGGAATAATAGCTCAGACAAATCCAGATATGCCAGCTTCCAGAAAACATCACTTACCTTTGCTTTTTTTGTCCTATTAACACCTGTTTTTCAAAAGCAGCAGATGTAGAAGCTTAGAGTTCACTGGATGGCTCAGTCTGCTGTTCCTAGGGAATGCGCACAGCCAGGAGTTCACTGAGGGGAATACAAACACAGTTCTGGGAAATCTAGGGATGTGAAGAAGATTGTACAGGAATAACTGGCATAGCAGAAGGAAAATAATGATAAAACAGAAGACATATTAAAGGACAATGTGTGACAGGTGACTACTGATGATTAACTGTTGTTTCAGCAGAAAGGGAGAATGGAAACTGAACAAGATCTCAAAATAAGAATTCGAAGAGAAACGTGGGAGGACACTAAGGGAGAGAGTTACATTGGCAAGATGGAGAGTAGCCTGAAAAGGCAGTCAAACCAAATAATGGTCAGTGCTTTTTCCTAATTTACTGTGTGATAATAATTCACTCAACTTTACCCATCTTAGTAGTATTCAAGACATTTCTTTCTCTATGATGGTATGTGGTAAAGGTAAGGTGTGAAATGAGTCTAACCAAGTGGCATCCTGCTATTCAGTGGTTTGTTTCTTCAACAGTATTGGTTTGTGAGTCAAAATCTATGATTTCTGATATCAAGATTATTTGTCTCAGTCTAGTTGTAACCATTTCTTTTCAGAGATCTGAAATAATTTTCTTACCAAGCTACTAAGTTTCACTGGAACCAACACAAATTAATTTTTACATCTTTGTAAAGAAGTTAAAGAAAATGAAGAATAGTTTGTACTAAATGCAGGGATAAGGAATGTTGTATTGTCCCCACCAGCTACATGTGGAAGGCACTCGATCAACATGTTGGAGACTGAGATGGGTTTTTCAAAATAACTGTCAACATCTACAGTATGGGCAAATGTATCAGAGGAATTCTCCTAGAATTCTTTTCTGGTCAGTGGAAGTAGTTAATACAGTGGGAGGCAAAGTGCACTTGGCCAGATCAGTGAACCTAACTTAATTGCTAGTTTGACTGAGATCTCTGCTGACCATAATACTGGTCCTAAACAACAGGGGCAAAGACCAGGTGGGAGGAATTGCACCCATATTGTTGGGGTTTCCTTTTGCTTGAAGGGATTTGAACCCATATTACGTATTTAGCAAGTGAGCCCACCTGGCTAGAGAGTGGTCTGGGACAGTTTTCTTATTCTCCCACCTTGTGTGCAGTCCTTAAACACCCAGATACATTAGAGTGGGGGTGGGGTGGTGTACAGTGGCTGAGTTCCTGCCCCTTTCTGTGGCTTCTCCACTTACAATGCTTACCTATGCATTGAACAACCCCTCAAGAAATTTAGGGCTCTTTCTGGAGAATATGAGATGTGAGCTGATTCCTGATGATATCCCTGAGCTCAGGGGTGCTGAATAAAAAAGGTTTTTCCACTTCTTCTGGTTCCCATATTGTTTCCCAGCTGGATGAAGTCCATAAAGTTGATGCTGTCTGTGCAAGCAGACTCCAGAGGATTAGGAGGATGACAGAAGACACTTAAGGCATAGAAAATAAAGTAAGGGACAGGGACATTAGTCGTAACTGAACATTGATCTACTGGCAGCTGAGATGGAAGCCTAAAACCCCTCAGTGACAGAAGAAAGGAGGAAAGGTAAGATGTTCTGCTTTCCAGAGTCTGCAAGGTAAATAATCAATAGCTTAATGTTTCGTGGAATGGAATTCATACATTTTCTCATTAGATCTTCTAAGATGGCACTATTTGACTTGGTGAATATTTTACTCCAGTTTGTGCATCTAAGATACTATAAAAGGCTCTTGACATGAATAATCATCAAAGGTTTGGTATTCTTGCCAAAAATGTTTCTGTTTTAATCAGAGCTAAGTAGCTTTGGAAAGCTTCAGAACTTGATTAGAAAAGTTTCAAGGTGGGATGTTTGCTTAAAGTATACCAAATATACCAGCTGTTTAAACACTGTTGACCCTTTCACAAGTTATTCCATCTAATATTTTTTTCTTCTCTGCCCCCCCCTCCTTAGACACTGCCAGCTCCATGAAGTCTGAGATTCTACCTAAGGCCAGGAGTGTGGAAGGAGCAAGGGGTTCTGATCATAGCTGACCTGCCTCTTCTGAGACTTTATTATCATCCTTAACTAAACAAAAAAGTAAGTGCTTTTAGGAAAATGGAAAGTAAACAATGGAATGTACATCTCTCTAATTCCCCTTGTCTTTACCAAGAGGTACATAAGTTGAAAGAGTGGAGAGTCTCCCTCCAGAATTAAAATGATGCTATTCTAGTATCTGACTGCAAATCAATGGTGAGTGCTTACCATGAAAGTACAAAAACTCTTAAACAAAATAGACGATAAACTGGTACTTATGCAAAATGAAGGGTCACAGTAATCTAGTAGTAATTCCTTTTTAAATTTCAAAACCTAAAAGAATTGGACACATATTTACACCTCATTTACACCTTTGCAAATCCTGTTATATTCAGCGAGGCTTTACAAAGAACACAAAAATCATCCCTTGCAAATTAAGAAATGAACACATAATGAGAAAGAAATTGGTTGCTTTCCATTTCCCAAGATACTCATTTTTCACTGATGAAAATTTTTTGCAAAGTCTTGTACTTTATACTTGTTCAGGATTAGAATCTCAACCACAGGCTGTACCTATGCTGTTACAGCCGTGAAAGTCCATTTGGTGACATTTATATGTTTGATTTGGTACTAGTTGCTTACTGTCCTGGAAGCTGGGAAACATATCAGTGTCATCAAAGTGAAGGAGGTGTTCAAGGTGACATTTTGGTTCCCATTTTGTGTTGAAATATGAAGATACCTGGATACAGGTGTATTGTTCCTGTGACACTTTGGGATAGTATTCGAGACTGGGACTGTGAAGACAGCATTCTGGATAGTTTCAGCAAGATGCTGGGAGACTTCTTTATTTTAATGTATGGCCACCTGTGTGTGACCAGCCAAAAAAATAAAGTAGATCTCTTAAACACACAGTTTAAAAGCAAAATATATCTTACCAGAGTGCTTATTCTCTTCACTGTACACCTCCACGATGAGAGACTAGCATAACTAACTTACTAAGTTTCAAGACAGATAAAAGTCCTCAGACAGGTTTTCAGTGGTGGCTTTAACTGGCTTTTGAAGGTCTTTCCTTCCATACAGTGATCATCACTTACACTTTTTTTTCCTTAACTTTCTTTTTTTTTTTTTTTTTTTTTTAAATGGAAAGTGTGTTCTAAGTGTGTTATAAGTATTTTAAGGCAGATTTCATTTGAATGAAATCAGGAAGTGGTGATAGTTTCTTCTGTAGTTGATCTACCTCAGACTTGTTCTCCTGTAAGGGTCAGCAGACCTGAAACGCTCTTGTTATCACAAAAAAGCTCAGTGTATGGCCTGTGCTTCTGAAGCACAGGCCTTAATTTTGTCTAATGTTTTCTAACACAATGGGTCTTGATTTCTGAGGCATTCAAGCAGTCAATATAAGTTGAAAAGGAGAAATTTGAATTGGGAATCTAGCCTCAAAATCACCTATAAACCATTTCTCTTCAAGACATTCAGTCCATCATCTTTTGAGTAGTATTTATTTGCAGTATATGCAACCAGTGATCTCTTTATCTTCCCAGAGTGCTTTCTAAAGATTATCTAGCAAATATATTTTCCTATAAATATTCTGGAAAATAAGGTAAACATTTAGAGGAAAATAGCATACTGTTGTATTTCATATTTATAATGTTGATAATAAAAAGTATGTAAAACTACCTAAAGACAATTTTAAAATCCACCAGAAGTTTCACCTTCAGATCCCATCAAAATGTATAACATAGGTTTTCAAGATAAATTTGATTAAAATGTAGTCATAAGATGACAGGCCGATGTCAACTTGCTTCTCTCCCACAATAAGCCGCTATTTTTTTCAATATTTAACATTTTATGGGTGGATTAGAGAAAGAATATTTTAAGTACATTATGTTGTCAAAACTGCTTAAATAAATTTAGTGGACATCTTTAATAGAAGGTTGTGCTTAAAGGTCACTGTTATTAATTTATCAAAAGGTTATATATCCCTAAGTGTTCAAAACATTGCTGTGTTAGCTACACATATCTCAAATGTTGAGCAATTGTTTTGATTAGCAATTGCATATTAATAAGTAGTTCCTGAGGTAATTTGATATCCTGGGAGAATGAATGCTCAGAGAAACAGATTAAATCAGATTAGGAAATCATCTACCTGCCAACCATTAGCATACAGCAGTTTCTGAGGCTGTGATCTGCAGTTAGCTTGGTGTAAATCAGTTTATTAACTTTTATAAATGTTTAGAGTCTGTTTTACTACTTGTCATGATTTAGCCCCAGCTAGCAACTAAGCACCATGCAGCCACTCACTCACTCCTCCCCACTCCCAGCGGGATGGAGAGGAGAACTGAAAAAAAGGTAAAATTTGCACGCTGAAATAAGAACAGTTTGATAACTATAATAAAATATAATAGTAATAATTTTTAAAATATAATAATAATTGTGATGAGAAGGAATATAGCAAAAAGAGAAATAAAACTCAAGAAAGGACAAGTGATGCACAGTGCAATTGCTCACCACCCACTGACCGATGTCCGAGCAGTGATTCGCCCTTCATGGCGAACTCCCCCAGTTTATATACCGAGCATGATGTCCTATGGTACAGAATATCCCTTTGGCTAGTTCGGGTCAGCTGTCCTGGCCATGCTCCCTCCCAGCTTCTTGTGCACCTGCTCATTGGCAGAGTATGGGAAACTGAAAAATCCTTAACTTAGGATAAGTGCTACTTGGCAATAACTAAAACATCAGTGTGCTATCAGCATTATTCTCACAATGAATCCAAAACACAGCGCTGTACCAGCTACTAGGAAGAAAAGTAACTATCCCATCCGAAACCAGAACACCACTGTTTCTGAATATTTCCTCTAATGGTGGTGAATTCTGACAAATGTTTCTTTTCAAATGTTTTTGCCGTATTGGAGTAGCTGGGAAAGAATTAGTGAGGGCCAACTAAAGAATCTGCAACAGATGATGAGGTATGTGTATAGGGAGTGCTGTAGTTATGATTTAAGCACAATGTACTACTTGACCATATGGGCACTGTTTTGCAACATAATAATATTTTTTAAGATTCTTGATCATTTCTCCTGGCCTTGCATGTATTAGACTCGTAAAGACAGGGAAAAAATTTGAACAAGCATACAGGCCAAAATACTTGTTCCTAAAATATAAATTTAAAAGCTATGTGGAATTATATAAAAGTTTACTTTTTTTAGTTATCTTTGATATGAAACAACTTAGCTGGTTATTTTAATACTTACACTAGAAAGATAATTTCATGTCTAACTCAGGCATTATCTAACCTGAATCTTCTGTTTCTCTTAGACTTATCAATATGATTATTAGTGCAGACTTTTAGTGTTATTACTTTTTTCCATAGCTTGTCTTTTCCATGGGAGGATTCTATTTAACTTGAACAAAATGTAGCATTCAAAGACATTCAACAATCCATTTACAAAACACTGTGTGGGAGGTACAGAAAAACATTTCTTATTCATTTTGAAAATTTACAGGGCTATTATGTGTTCTAAACTCATCAGCCAGTTTTTACCTTTCTCTGAAATTATATTTTCATGCAAGTGATGCACCAAAGTTGTGCCTAGAAGGGTCCCTTATTAATGCGCTGATTTTGCAAGTGACTAACTCTTTGAGGAGATGAGAACATGCCACTCTGTTCTCTTGTTGGTTGTGTGAAGTCACAAATTCGCAGCAGAGAGAACTTTGCATTGCTCACAGGATCCTGAGTCTGTTTTACACTCTGATATGAGATCTTCTGTGAGAGTATAACTGATAGGCTGGGGGGATAGGGTTCATATTAAACAGCAGAACAAAACCAAAGAGTTGCAATTGCCCATGCCCTAGCAAAGACTTTCAGAATTATAAATCAGAATATTCATTACAGCTGGCATCTGACCCTACTGTCTTTTCTGATGAGCATGTTTTCAGTTCATGTTTCCTTTTAACCTTCTTTAATCTGTAAGAATTTAATTTTTCGTGTATGAAGAAGAGTTCCATATCTTTTCTTTTTACCCCCAAATATGAAGACTGGAATTCTAAGGGAATCACACTGTATTTTTGTGCCTATAGAAAGAGTTTGGATTATTGTTAGGTGGAGGGAAAAAGAAAAAGGAAACCCAAGCATGATAAAAAAATCAAACCTTCTAAATATATAGAAAACCAAACATCAAAATGCGACAGATACACAGAATAGCAAAATCATTTAAGAATAGGTTACTAACTCTGTGAATAAGCTAGGAAACAGGTATGTTTATTCTGTGTTAAGAGACTTCAGCAGATTCTGTTGGTTAGGAATGCACCTACCTGAAACAAGAACTTTACAGGTCTGAGTTCTTAGTGTTCTCTCCAAACCAGCATTCACTGTCAGAAACAGCATTGTCTACAGAAAATGGATTTTATATGACCAAATACTCATTTAGACATAGCATTTTCTGGTAAGGTTATGTTGGGAGAGTTCAAATAATGATCTAAGGGCTGCTTTCATTTTGAGATAGGGTTAATTCAGCCCAAAATATAAATCTACTTTGTTTTGGCAGTCTTTGGTCTTGAGGTAACCACATTATTTCAGTGGTGTTTGTTTTGCTTAGTTATTTTTGGAAGAATTCCAGCACTCAATTTCTTCAATTATTCAACTTTGGGACCATTATAGTATTTTTCTGGCCAACAAGGGAGAAGGACTGTCTTCTATCTTGTTTGTTTCTTTTAGCTTTTTTATTTTAATTTGTAAATTACTTTCATACAAAGTAAATGAGTAAATGCAAAGTAATTCTGTGTCTTCAGTGATGGCATTTGAATGAACTATCATCATGTC
This sequence comes from Athene noctua, assembly GCF_965140245.1. Taxonomy (NCBI): domain Eukaryota; kingdom Metazoa; phylum Chordata; class Aves; order Strigiformes; family Strigidae; genus Athene; species Athene noctua. Next base: position 90,558,479 of record NC_134038.1, read on the forward strand.
AGAATGCGAGCTGGTCAGTACTCAAATATAGTCATGAAAAGCACATAGACTATAAGAGACCATTAGTAAAGGAACAGTGAGTAGAACTAAAAGTAGTATACCTCTGTACAAATAATGATGTTTCTCACATCTTGAACACAATATGGTATTCCCATTATTCCACCTCTGAAAGGAGCTAATAGAATAAAAAGGGCATAGATAAGAGCAACAGAGATGATCAGAGGTGTGAGATAAATTGAAGAGACTATTATACTTCATCATGGAAAAGAAGGTCCTGACTAAGGGGGGATATGTTAAGATGTGGTATGCTGAAATTTGGTATGGTGATGCATAAGGAACATTTATTCAATGACCTTCGTAATACCAGAGGTTTGGGGTAACAGATGAAGCTATCAGGCTTGAAATTATCAGCTTTAAAAAAACCAAACAAACAGAACTCAATGTGTAAAGTAAATTAAAAAGTATGAATGACATAAAAATAAAATGGCTAAATTAATGGTGAAATAGAATCATTGGCTAGAATCAAACATGACGGTCTAGTTACAGCCTCTGGCTTCACAGGTCCCTAAACTATTGTAGATTTGACAACATTAAGGTAGAGTGTTCTGGCTCTTTGCTAAACATGTACTAGTGACCATTTTTAGACATAGGTTAATGGAGCTTTTGGTCTACCTCACTGAAGAAGAAACTTTTTATATTGCCGTAGGTCTTTAAACATTATCCCTTCAGGAACTTGTGCCCTTAAATAAAACCTCATTTACTGCCAGCCGCTGTCCTTCAAATTGATAATAGGACTGTGATCATAGCCTTCATTACTCTCTGCATTCTTAGCCATAGCTCTGACAATTGCCATTTGTATTTTATCTGAGATTGGACAGGTGGTGGTTGATGTGTACATGTTTCCTTTTCCTCAGACTGACATGTATTTAATTTAGTACTGGACTTTGTTCAGCTGCTTTGTTTTGCTGAAATGCTCTAGAGGGTGAGCCTACCGCCACAAATCTTTCCAAGTTTGTGTTCAATTTGCAAATCCTATATTTGTAGCAGAAAAAAAGCAGCCCTCTCAGTTCTCAGTGGGAGTGTTTGTCAGACCTTTTTTGGCAACAGCTATAAGTAGTTTATGGTCAATTTCATCTAACACTGGCCTCCCATAAATAAAGACGTGAAACCTTTTACACTCGTAGAATAAGGCCAAAGAGGCTTTTTCTTTTTGCACACATCAACACTTACGCATTTCAGACACTAAAAGAAAAAGAAGATACTGGTCTTCAGTTCTGGCTATACTGCTAAAAGTCTATATTCTGACACTAACTTCTTCTGTGGATGTGTCCATAGACAATTTACCTCTCTGCTTTTTGTACCTTTGGGCTGTCTGGGAAACTCTTGGAACCTGAGAAATTGAATGAGACCTTAACTCAAGATTGATTTTTTTTGTTGTTGCACCTGGGGGTTAACACATCCTTAGTACTGATTTAGATAGCTAAATGAGATGCTAAGTTCCCAAACTGAATTTACACTGAAATTAATCTCTTCATTGCTTCCTTATAACCGCTCTTACTGGTAAATGCATGTCCAGCACTGGCTTCCGAATACTGTGCATTTTTCTTTGAGTTAACTTCTCTCCCTGTTATATTGCTTCTGTTACAGGCAATTCATTTGTTTGCTATTTCTTTGTTTGTTCTGCCCCTTGGATTTCTTTCTTACTATTTTTTTTTCTCCTTTGTTTTCCATTTTCTTTTCCCTAAAATACTTGACCATGTTCCTCTTTTGCTCCTCCAAATTAGAATCTCATCTAGGTAATATTCCTTTATATCATCAAAAATTTATTGTTTTCTAGTAAAACTCTTACCAATCACAGTATAAGCTGCAATACAAGGAAATTAATTGTTCCAATCAGCTGGAGTGCTTTTTGGGGTTTGAGTGGGTTTGGGGTTTTTTTTCAAAATTATGTAGTAGTTCTTTTTTAGCCCCATCAAGTCATGGACAATAGTTTGTCAGTCATTTCTCGTAGACCTTCTTATCTCAGTAGCAGGAAGAAAATATTCTGTACTCTTGCCCATTTACTTTGAATGCATATATGAGTTCTTGTCTCATACAGTGAAAAAAGTGTGTCTTAATTTCTCAGTCAGAGAGCAAGTAACTTGATTAATCTAGCCAGTTTCTCTTGAGGAGACCAGTATGGGCATCGGAGGATGGAGCTGAATAGTTTGGTAAATATCTGAGTTCTTATTTCTCTTAAAACCATCTTTACATATGTTTCTCATTTTTTTTCAGTCCTCTGTCCTCCTGTTGAGTTTATACTTCACACAAAAAAATAGGTAGAAGTTATTTTAGCCCTATATTGGGCACTTCCCACCTCAGTACATTTTTTTCCCCCTCATTTTTTCTCCAGTGTATTTCTCCATAAATTTAATTCCCTCTGCCTGACCATTCATCCCTATGAACATCTGAATATAAGCTAGTTAGTGTGACATTGAAAGCAACCTTGTGTCTGCCACAGCTTGTTTTCTAAAGTAATTTCTTGAGAACTCTAGGTTTGATGTCTATTTGTTGCATCTCTTCTGAATGGTGTTTGATTGCTTATGTCATCAGATGACTGGAAAGCATCTAGAGAGGTCATTAAGTTCATCCTCTTACTCTACGGCAGAATCAGTTATATCTATGTCAGTCCTGATGGATGCTTGTCTGTTTTGCCCTAAAATGTTTCCTAATAATGGAGACCCCATAGCTTTTGCAGGCAGTGTCTTGTACTTTGCCATCCTTACTTTTACAAGGTCTTCTCTGCAGCCTAATCTGAAATGGATCACTTCAAATCTGTCCTTTCCATTTCTAATGATCATGAACATGAGGAATGGGTTGTAAAGAAGATGAAAAGAACAACAGCTTTCTTAATATTTTAACGCACTATTTACCCACTTGGTCAACCTGACTTTTTTTTCCCCAATGGACTAAAACCTACCCTAGATTTTTAACCTGCCATTGAATTCTTATTCCTACACCTCTGAATCTTCTTACTCATCTCCTTAACTTTCCAATTAGTTACAACTTTTATTGAATTGTATTTGTAAGCACAATACTTTGAGGCTATTTCAAGGTTGGATAAGACTGGAGGGGTATATTCTGTATCTTGCAGAATAGCCTACATGCCCATTAATGCCTTCCGGTACATAAGGTCTTTACACAGTGTTGCAATAGTATGACGTTGTTGATGGGTAAGCAGTTTGTGAATTTTAGAATTGTGTTGTAATAATCTTGTTAAATTCTGTTACAATTGATTTTTACTTGCTCCTGTTGAATTGTAATCTCCCTTTACCCTAAAAATCGCACATTTAATTTGCCAGGATCCTTTTGAATTCTGCACTCCTCACTGTACACTCTGTCCCTCCCCAGTCTGGTGCCATGAACAGTGTTTAAGAAGCAAATGCTATATTCAGTCATCAAGCTATTATTGAAAGTATAGATTGATAATATATCTTAGGAGGAGACCTGTAATGATTCCCCCAGTTTTAACATTAAGTTGTGAAAACTACTTTGAGAATGATTTTCTAACTAACATTGCAGCTTTGGTATCTTTCTTTAGACATTTTAGTACTTCCTGAGTATTTACTGTATTTCCCCTCATCTAGTCTTCCTGTACCTCACCCACCCTCCCAGGGATGAACAATACGTTCCACAAGTCATCACTTAATTACATGACAAAGACAAAAAATGCCTGTCTCCTAGGACAACCTATTCCAGTACTTACTACTCTCATGGTGGAATAGTTTTTGCTGTTGTCCAATCTGAACCTTCCAAGTTGCAATTTATGGCTGTTGTCCCTTGTTATGTTGTCTGCCAGTACTGAGTTATTGTTTGTTTATTTAGAGAGTGTTTTTCCTGCTAAGAGGATTTTTATGGATGGGGTTTCTCTGCCTGCCTATGTCTGAAGCTTATAAACAGATTTTTATTTTTCTTGGTTTTCACTGCAAAACACATTTTAAGTTAAAAATGCCGGTAACCTCCTCAAATATGAAAAGCCATATATATTTATCCATTAGGTTTTGTCAATAATATCTATAGCAAGTGCTACTTGAACTAGCAGAGGCATAAGAAATGTGTTTAATATAATGCCATGAGTTTTCATGAGCTATTATATTATGAAAGGGAAGCCTAGATTTACTGAGAATTTATTCATAATTTCAGAAGACTGGTTATTTTTTGTGACATATTTTCTCTATCTTAATTCCTTTTAGCCAGGAGATTGATCCAAAGACAACTGAGATAGTTTAAGTTGATATGGTATTAATTTGATTTTTCACAAAGGCCCAACAAATTCTGATAAACTGAATTTATGTTCCTGTGCTAGGTTTCTAAGTTCACTAGGCAGAACAACCTGATTGTGATGTAACCCAATTATGTGGGAAGAAAACAGGAGACCAGAAAAATACCTTCCTCCCTTGATCATGACCATACTGGTGCTGCCTGATTCAATTCTGGTATTTTAAAGCATTAAAGCCCTGATTCAGTGAAGTGCTTAAATTCGTGTATAGCTTTAATCATTTGAGTAATTACAATGATGCTCAACACAAGAGGTGAAATTGAATTCATGTCCTGAGAGGTTTTTCTCATTTATACACTACAATTTGTTGTATTCAAACAGAACTAAAATACCAACTCAAGAGAAATCAGTGCTTTGCCTGCATTCCAGCTTCCCCACATAATCAAATGGAAAGCAAATAAAAGATTAGATTGTAAATTTGAATTTTTTGATGTGCACAGTTTAGTACCAAAAGTGTAGTATTTTTTTAAAACCTGAGATGCTGAAACTGTCCTCATTTTGAATTAAAGGGAATATTTTTCACAGTTCTGTCTATTACAATATGAACAAGTCTTATTTCATGCAACACTAACTTAGAGATGTTTTCCTAAGGAGAACTGATTACAATATTTATTTTCCATTAGATAGTCAGTGTCGATAGTAAGTCATGCATGAAGTTTATTAAGACCTGTTAATTTTATCTTGTTTTTAAGAGCTATAGATGCACATATGTACTGTAGATTATTTGTAAAATTTCATGCTGAAAAAAATAAATATGTGATGAAAAATCTGAAAAATATCAATATCTTCTCAGGAATGCTTTGAGTCTTATGAATTGACTCAATAGTTAAATTATAAATAATGACTGTAGGAATTAAACCATTTATACCTTCTTTCTAGGCTATTTTAGCATTATAAACAACATTCAGACTTGAGAAGACTTGTGGGCAGAGGTGATGCAATAGGTGGAGAAGCCTGTAGCCCAGATGTGATGGCATTTTTGTTGCTCCTTTACCTCATATGTCTGAGCTGATTCTGTTTGCATTATGTGACAGTGCAAGACAGAGAAGTAAGCATCTTAAGGGCATGGTACAAGTTTAAAGATTATGCAAATTCAGGTGATTTTGTCATCAGATAATCTATTTTTTCATAACTAATTCCTGATTTCATTGGAAGTGAAAGTAACGGTATTGAAAACCTTAGTGAAAATGTAGTCTCTCTCTCTCTCTGAATTTTCAGGTCCTGCAGTTATGTGAAGTATTGGATGTGTTATAAAAAAACCTTATCTGTCAGTCATAAACCCCATGTGGCTGAAATGTACTTTTTCATTGCTGTGGTAGTGGTTATAGACAATGGATTGTATGTGCGCATTGCACCAGGAATACAGCTTTTTTTTTTTTTTTTTCTATAATATCCTGGTAGTGTAACTGAAGTTTACATGAGATGGAACTGCCAAAACTGGGATAGCTCTGCAAAAACTGGGACTAATCCAAATCCTTTCTAAAATCCTTTTTTTCAGTAACACAGTCCTGAAATGACATTGTCACATCTTAGATAAATCAAGCAGCAAAATGAAAAATAGTTTACCTAAAACCTGTGGGAAAACAATACAACGAACTTATCAAAATCAAGCTCTTCTAAAATGTAACTGAAAAGCAAAGGTTTCTCTTCTGTTTGCAAAATGAAAAGTAAGTTTCTGTTGAATTTGCATTTAAAAAACAACAGTAAAATAATGACAGAGTTTGTATATGCCCGTAAGAAATGAAAATACAGGTACAGATCCTGGGGTTTCTACATGGAAATACACTGCATTTGAAAAAGAGATTTCCTTTGTTGTTCTTATGTTGTCACCCTCTGAAGACACTTTTCTGTTTTTGTTTCAATGGAAACAGTAGTTCTAATAGGTCTTTAGCAAACAAGACTTCTGTCCAGGACTAAGTGGGAGGAAAGGAAGAGACTACAGATGTAGGTATAGATCTGACCTGTCTACAGAATCTGTGATGTCATTTAGATACTTGATATCTCTGATAGACATTTGATGAAGGAAGGCGTGCTAAACAATCAGGTCTAATCGGGAGAATAAAACTAGACATGTCCCTACGTGCTGCAGATGAATGACTGAGAGTCTAAACGCAATGGGCAAGTTCTTCAGCTGCAGCAAATCTATGTATTTCCATGACAGATAAGATGAAGAAGAATCTTATTTTTTCACAAAGTTCTTGAGTTTGTGAAAGCAGTTAGGCACATGTTTAAGTTATTTTTCCAGAACTGGAATGGTACCTAGTTCAAATTAAAGTGACCTCAACATCTTATGCTGTATTTAGCACATTTAAGGGCCTGCAAATAGAACAAAATAGGGATTAGTGGTTTCTTCTTCACTAATATATATGTAGTGCACACACTGTGTGCATAAAAAGTATTTTTATATTATATATACATTTTGTATGATATACATACCATGTGTGTATATATATATGTATGTATATGTCAAAGTTTTTTTCTAATCCTGAGGAAGAACTAGAATTTTATTTTCATAGATTTGATATGTAGCCACATCTGCTGTTTAAATGTTCTTCCTTTTTGGGGGAAGATGACAAACAAATTCTACCTTATTGTAAAAATAATTTTTAAAAAGTCTTGCAAATATTGGAATGAGAATTTTCATGAGGGTGATAGATGTAAACTTTTGTAATCAATTTTTAATAACAGATATGGGCTTTGAAGAATGTCTACAAACTTTCCTTTTATTAAACTAAGAAATAAAATGTTTTGTTTTGAATGCTAGTAAACTAGTGTATTGCACTTGCATAGTAAGGTTTTGGGGGGGCGGGGGGGCGGCGCTACAGGAGTGCTTCTGTGAGAAGCTGCTGGAAGCTTCCCTATGTCTGACAGAACCAATGCCAGACGGCTTTAAGATTGACCACCACTGGCCAAGCTGGTGGTAGCACCTGTGATAAAGTATTTAAGAAGTTTTAAGATTTAGGGTTTATTCTCATTATCCTACTCTGATTTGATTGTTAATATATTAAATTAATTTTCCCCAAGTCGAGTCTGGTTTGCCCATAGTAGTAATTGGTGAGTGATCGCTCCCTGTCCTTATCTCAACCCACGAGCCTTTCATTATATTTTCTCTCCCCTGTCCAGTCCTGGCACCTGACATCCAGCCAGGGTCAACCCACCACAACTAGTTTTAATTCTTTTGTCATAAACAGCAGCATTGTTTGCCCAGGCAAAGTATGTAGAAGGTGTCATTTTTATTTATTTTAATATTTTTCAATATGTTTAGTTAAAAGTTTTTGTGTGGCACCTGTCATGAGCTTTGCTGGGAGAGAGAGAAGCCCTTTTTATCTTTTTTGCAGTTGGCTTTCATTTTTCAAGTCTTAGAAATGCCTAATGCAAATATTAATATCCAGAGATAATAGCAAATGTGTTCAAGAATCAAAAAGTTCCATATGTACCATTTAGGTTCTTACTGGTTTTTTTTCTGCCTTGTCTATATATCAGGGCCAGTGAGGCCCTTTTTAATAGATGTCACAATAATCTTACCCGGGGTATCCAGTTTCTGAAGGGCTGAGAATTAGGATCTTATTTTCTCCTCTGACTTGATAGCTTTTACTACTGGAAGGCCTATAGGATCCTGTGAAAGGGCTGTGAGCAGGGAGGAGGAGAGCAGTGGAGGGATGTTGCCTATGCTTTCCTTACTTTGCTTGTCAGACTCAGAGCTGTTTGTCTAAAAAAAACCCAAGGTTTTGAGGTTTCTTTTGAAGTACTAAATGACTTTTCACATTTGAAAAGATTGGTACAAGCTCAGTCATGTCTGAAGTTCATCAAACTAGTCAGTGTATTCCAGTATAAAGTGACTAACAGTTAACTTCTTTTAATATTAGGAATCTTGATTTTAATGTCATACCATTTTGATTATTTGCATCTTATTTTATTTTATTTTATTTTATTTTCACTCTGAACAAAATCTCTTTCTCTGGAAGTGATTCATTCTTGCTAGATGCTGAAACTTTTTTTCTGTAAGTGGGTGTGTCTTTTCTCAGTGTGTATTTGTGTTTGTGCATAAAAGCTAAACTCATTCCCTGTAAAGGTGAACCTAGTTTTACAAATTTTTTCTACCAACTTCTACTGGTAGAGATTGATTTGAAGAAGTCAGTAACCTTACCTTCGATGTTTCCCATTCCTCTGGCCCATATGCAGATAGACATAGATGGGATCTTTGAAAGACTCTACTTTCCCGGTGTATTTCACAAAATGATTCTGTTTCTCTTGGTGTTTATAGTTAGGGCCTGCCTCCAGCCCTTTAAAATATCTGTGATCTCTAATCTGCCAGCCCTGATGTTCTCTGGGAGCAAGCTGCACAAAATCTTGGACAGAGCATCACACATGGCTGTTGTTGATGCTTTTTTGGTTGGCAGGATTGGAGAGGAAAAAGGCAAAAGAATACATGTGAGGAAAAGTTTTTTAAATGTCTGTTATCTATTTATGTATTTACCCATTGTTGGTACCTGCAATCAGCTGGAGAGGCCTTCACTTGGGATAGCAGATATTCCTGGAGGAACTGAAGTCAACAGTAGATTTTTGATGACTTAGCAATTTAAGTGACATTTCTTGATGCGCTTAACCTTGAGTTGTCCACAGGGATGCTGATGAAATTTGTTCTAAATGCTGAATGTTGTCACTAGTAAACATTTTTATTACAGCCAAAGCTATTATGCACTGACTTCACAAATTAGCCATATTTTGGCCTGTCTTCTGTAGAGGTTGAGGCCAAGAGACTCTCAGAACAAGGATCTTGGAGCAAGCTGCAGCCCAATACTTTGTAAGCCCATTGCCTTCCACATCCCTTTCACTACTTCTGCCACACTGGCACAAAGCCTGGGCTAATGCCCTCTGCAGGTTGCTCAGTCTAGTCTTGCTTTCTGCTCTACTAGTATGACATGCTTCATTAGGTAAGAAACAGAATACTTTCTCCAGGTCTGATTTCTTGAATACTACTGGCCTTTAGCTTTCAATCAGTTACCCCAACATTGACCCTAATAACTTGCTGAGATTTAAAACAATTTGTCTTAGTTAAAGCTTCTCTTCTGAAAGAGCATCCAATTTTGATAGTTAAAAAAAGGTGGAGAATTCAGGTCTTCTGTTGATACTTCATATTACACTGGTTTTTCCCCCTTTTTAATATAATTTCAACTTGGTTTTAAGTTCCAGCTCTTGACTTTTGTTTTGCCTTTTCCTGCTAGATTAAACAGCTTTGTGTAACCCATTTGGTCCCCCTATTTAAGACATTTGTACACTGTAATCAAACTACCTTTCAAACACCTTTCTGGTAAGATAAACTGACTGAGATCATTATCTTTCTCAATGTAAGGCACTTTACCCAAACCTAAACTAATTTGTGTGGCTTTCTTTTGCAAGTCCTTCAATTTGTCAACAACTTTTAAGAAAGGAGATTGCCAGAGCCACTTGGAGCATTCTTGTATAGGCTTTACAAATGTAATATACAAAGGTAAGGTTATTTTCTGGGTGCTACTCACTACCCTTTTGTTTTCTAAGGCGGCCAACAACTTGGAACTCATTTCTACAGTTTTATTTAATTATGCTTAGAATGATAGACCTTTTTTTATGTAAAATGGTATTTCAAGGTTATAAAAACTCCATAGCTCCCACCCTATTCAGCAAATATATTCAGCCAAAAGGAGTAAAATGTTTAAGAGTACACATTTCATTTCGAGTATTTTTTAAAATAAAAATTATTTTACTTCTTATTGGAAAACTGACCTGAGTTTTAAAATATGGGCAGAAAGGATTTTTTTTTTTTTAACTTCTTCAGTTGACCTATTTTTTTTTCTTTTAATGACACACACATTTTTTGGCCAGTATCAGCAAAACACCAAAATAATTTGCAGCTGTTCCAGCCTAAATTAAATAGGTGAGATGTGGGTATAGTCTGAAACTAAACTGCACACAAAACATTATTGGAGCAGGTTGGAGTAGAGTAAATTTGTAGCATGTTAGAACCATGACAATCTTAATGCTTGATAAAAGGACTGAGTAGAAAAATAGCACCAAATTCTTGTTGAAGCACTAGTAAGTTTAATGTGGCTAAAGTATAATATTCAGGCAAATATTCCAACTTTTTGCAAGGACTAAACAGATTAAATACTCACAAAATACTTTTAAATAAAGCACAAAAAATATTCAGGAAGCAATCCAACTTTTAGATTTGTGATTATCTATTCTTCTCTGTTATGGAAATGAGAGTTTGAAAACCAGCAGGTCAAATCCCTACTTGCATTGACTTTAGGAGGAGAAGATTAGACTTTCTAATCATACTCCTAGGGGTAGGGAATGCAATAGCAACATTGCCGTGGCAGGCACTGGAGGAATTAAGAACTTGAATAGTGGAGGTTGGATTTCTTTGCTTTGACAAGATAGGTACAGGTATTAAGAAGGTGATTAGTGGATCAAATAAGCACTTTGAATTTTATTATAGATCTTTATCTGCCATTCTTGTGACACCTTTAAAGTCTTGACTTCCCTTCCTACCCTCCTTCTCTTTACCACCTCATTTCAGCTTGGAGGGACTTTTTCACTGTGTCACAATGTATGATAGTTTGCTAGGACAGGCTTGCAGAGAGGGTAAAATAGTTTTTATATTAAAAAATATTTACTTAGTTCTGCATATGTCTTTTCCCTACTGCAAATTCTTACACACATGAACAGGCTGATTGCTTTATTAATGGATTCCATCCTTTGAAAGATCTTTTTACCATCAGGTGACTGCACTGAAGACCATGCTCCTCTGGACCAATGCAAAGCAGGTAAAAAACAGCCACTGATTTTAGATGTCTTAAGAGTCCTCTTTTCTAGTGCACCTTATATGTGCCAGTAGACACATCGTGACATGCAGCTGTGTGACAGCCTGCAACAAAATACTTCAGATACAGGTGATGCTCTGCATTCTAGCTCTGAGGAGAGAGTGGACTCAGCTGAGTTGAGGAGTCATGAAAGTCTCACAGGTAATGAGGAATAGCCACAGATGTGTACTTTGTGCTGGTTCAAGGTTGGAGAGTCAGGGGACTTTCTTGAGTTTCAGTCACTTTGCTTGTGGGTGTACCGTTCGTTTGATTTGCTTGACTGTGCCTTTGAACGCAGTGACAAAATCTATAAGGCCAGAATCTACAGTTTTCCACTTATTAATACACAAAAATATTAACTTTATTGAAACAGTTCTAAAATCCCTGGGAAATATTATCCATCTCCTCCATACTCAATAAAGTCTTTCATAGCATAGATTAAAACCTCTTGAAGAAATATAGCCACTGACCTGGCAATGCAAGCATTCTAAGAAGATCCCCCAAAATGCTGGAACAAATGGAAGGTTATAGGACATCATAAAATAAGGTCAAAAGTATAGATAAAGGTTATTATTTAAGCTTAACAAGCAAATTCAACACTACTTTATGTTAACTGATTAACAGTAATATAATGATGAATTCAGTAAGATGTGTTGTAATATGCTATTGAAAATGAAAATGGTCCGGGTCTATTATGAGCTAATTTATTATATTCATAAGGAAACTGCTGTAAAATTAATGTTGTGTCATGCTTTAATATTATCATCAAGGAATATTAGTTTTAATGAACGAAGATAATGAAAGAAAGAGAGGAAAAGCAGGAGAAAATAAAATAATTAAGCTACTGAGTTTTGAAGTTCATCACTTTTTAGTGTTCTGTGAATGAATAAATAAGTGGTAGTGTTGATTACTGCACTGCTGTATGAGCTAAAGTCACAAAAAAACCCGAGGCTGAATTAAGAAATTCTGCAAACTCCTCCTGAAGCCTCAGAGAGGCAGCTGCCAGAAAAATTAGGTTAACAGAGTTACCTGCATCTTCCTGAACTCCGTCCTCCCTGAACTAACTGGTAAGTGATACTTGCCCAGAGGGAGGATCTCCCCTAAGACAGTGGTCTCTGCTGCTGGGAACCAGCCTTCACTGTGAAAGTAGGATACTGTAAGATGTTATCAGTCAGATATATAGCAGGGTGCAGCCACTCATCTATATAGGTACCACTTTTAACATATAGGCAGTTATCCAGCATCATCTCGCAGACAAACCGTTAACTTCAGAGGCAGAAGGACCCATCATAGGGTTTGCCCCTTTGACTTCTGGAGACATCTTTGGGTATTCTGGGCCTGAGTGATGTACTCAAGATCAGGAAGAAAAACCTGAGGTAGATCAAAGAATAGAAACCCAGCTGGCAAGGTAGGCTCCAGAGGTAATTGTTTTCTTTCTTTCCTCAGCTAAGAAAAGCACAAAAGGGAAAGCAGCAGAGCATCCCCATACGATTCCTATGTTAACGGGTAATAAATCATTCCCTTCCTCACCCCTCTAAGCCTGATATCTGGAGTGCTGTACATTATGTGAAAGAGAGCTGGGAGGTAAGAGGATGCTTTCATCCCAAATCAAGGTGTGTGAATGTTGTTAGGGCTGGTTATAAACAGACTTTTATCTCCTGCTCCAATCAATTAACAGTTTGTATTTGGTACGCTGTTAATGCCATGAAACAGTGCAGTTGTTAGCTACATTCAGCTACATTTAGTACACCAAGGGCTGATTTTCCTCAAATGATCCTTTTTGCACAGAGATGTTCCTTTTCTTGTTGTACCATATTATTTTTGCTCTAAAGCAAAAGATTCAGATCCTTTGCTGCTAAAGTGATAGAGCTACTGTGAAGTTAATGGAGCTATGCTGAGCCACATCAGTTGGGTATTTGGCCAGTAGGAAAATTGTTATTCCAGAGCTCAGTAGAAGAGAAAGATGAACTGGAGAAGAACATCCAGGAAAGGAGTGTTTGAAAATAATAGTTTTAATACTTTGATTTTATAATCTGTTCTGTGATACCAATCATCACACTATTTTAAAAAGCAAAAGGTCTCTCTCAAGTAAATCTTTTCTTTTTCTCCTGTAATATTACCTTTGCCTGATCAAATGTGTCTTAAGTCCCTCTGTGAACAAAAGTTGCACACTTTGAAACTCACTTCTTAATGCAAATCAGCTTGCTTATTTTCAGCTTCATAATCTTTTCCAAGGCAACAGCCTATCGGGATGTCACAGATAGAAAATGATGACTTTTGATGATTAATAAGCAGCAGGAGCAAATGAATCCTTCAGGAAGGATGGAGAAAAAAATCCTCTTTAGATTAGATCTAACAAAAAGAGCTGAATTCACCAAGCATGTAATTTAAACCAAGTGATGGTATTTGCAAAGTTTATTTGGTCTTAAACTCCCTTTAAGTACTCTCTGTGCATGATGCAGCATAACTTGCTGGTCTGCCAGGTCCCCATCAGCACAGCAGCTGAAAAAGTCCTGGAATTTGTCCCAAAAGAACACAAAAGTCTAGCAAAACGTTGCTATTGAATGAAACTAATGAAACAAAAGAGAAAAATTTTTAATGCGGGAATTAAGTGGAGTTTAATGACCTTGCACCATCCTGAAGATTTTACTTGGTAGTGCCTATGTATAACAAGCTTTTGTCTCTTCTGTCAGAACTGTCTGCCACCTACTGCTTATTCAGAGGGTGTTTTTAGAGTTAATAGCAGCATAACTAACAACTAAAGGATATTTCTTGCTGCAGGGATTTTGCATCTGTGGGATAGTATTCGAGTGACTTAGAGATTTGTTTTGCTTTTGGTTAGGGCTTATGTTTTTTAACAGACTTAATACAGAAATATTGGGAAACTAGAGTCTTCAGCCCTCCCTGAGGCAATGAGTGTTAATGATTTAGGCTGGGCTCCCTCCAGCCAAGGCTACCTCAGTGATTTTTAAAATTAATATGTTGCCGCTGCTAAAATCTGAGTGTTCATTTGCCTTAGGGATGTACAGAATGTAGCATATTCTTAAAGACCCTACTAGAGAGGGAGAGATGTATGTATTTTTAGCAGGATCCATGCTGGTTTTAGGTGTTCGAAGAACTTCGCATATTTGACTATGGCATTAGTCACAGCAGCCCATAAGAGGCACCAAATAATCATGCAGCTTCAAAAGGAAGCAGGGAAAAAACAGAGTTTAAATTCAGCCTTCCCTTCTTACACTCCCTGATGATTTCTCCCTGGCAAGGAGCAACCTGTGGATTTTTTAAGGAGGTGATCTACTTCAGTGAAACTTCATACTGATTACTGTTGAGTGGCCCCTTACAATGGAAGAAGCATGATTCCCTCCCCCCCAAAACACACTATTTCAGCTTTTCATGTTGCCTTTCCCACATCTATGTTAGCCTCAGGAAGGATTCAAACATATTTTATTTTCTCTGGGAACCTAAAGCAGCCATGTTGATGACAGTCCCAGTTAGTGCCCTTTTGCCTTTGGGAACTGTTATTATCTCTCTTGGGCAGCTGAATGTTAATTCTTCTGTATGTGTTTATGCACCCAGTGGTGTATAGCATGTCACTTCAGGTACCATTTAAAAGCCTTATTCCTTTGATGGCTACAATTGGAGCAGGTCCATAGGTCCACTAAAGGACTGGCAGGGGAGGAAGGGAAGAAATCTTATCTTTGAACACCAGTATGCAGTTTTTGGTGTCACTTGGCAGAGGCTAGAATGTCTGTGACTTTCAAAGCAGAAATCTACCTTGACTTCACCCTGGCATCTCCACTGGAGCAAGCATACCATGCTGGACTTCCTGCTGTTTTGACATACTTCACTGTTCACATTTTTTATAACAGTTTTACCTCACAGAGATTGGGAAAGAGGCATTATAAGCTACTGATTTAAGCAGAGTCAGTGGAATATGGTGATACTGAATGGAAAAACTAATTCAGTTATGAGTGATGCCTTTGGAGAGTGAGGTGCTTAGATTGTCAATCTACTGTAAAAACAATATGAAATTACGTGGTTTAGTCATAATGGCATTGAATAAGGAAGCCTTCAGTAGAAAGGAGTTAAAAACCATACATGACTATATATGCATTGCTGGATGAGTTTTGGAAAAATCCCTAGCTTGCATTTTTGCATATGTTCATTCTCTAGGATGTCCTTTCCAAATAGCTGCAACATCAAAAGAAGCTGTTGTCGGTGGAGTGATGTGCAGCTTCTGTGGCCCTTCTTTGCCTTAGTCCTGTGAGACATTACCAGCACTGCTCATGTGCCACCTGAGCTGTCTTGATGTCCCCTTTCAGTCAAAAAGTTCTGGGCTAGTTAAAGCAGTTTCAAGTAGTAGGTCATGGCTTCTGTGTATTAAACAGAGTTATCAGGGGGACTTGGTAACCTTCCATGAGTATTGCAGGGGGGCAGACAAATGGGGGAGCTCTTTAGCAAGCACAGGTGAAGACTGAAGAATCAGTTTGTCCATGGCCTTCACAGAAGTGACAGGAAGCAATTTCTGAGCTCATGGAGCTTATGAACGTGAAAGGAGAACCTGGAGGAGGGAGTGCACTTTAGTGTACAGTAAATGCATTTTTGTCCTCCCCCACATATAGAATAAAAGTTAATAACCACCCCATATCTGTGTGGTTTATGTAACTGAGGAGATTTTAACAAGATCTCAAGAGAGAGGCTTACTTTTTCTCTCCTCCTTTCTGCGTCCTCTGATTTTTTTAATCTGTGGTTTATGCCAAAATTGTGCCAGTTTACACCAGGTGAAGGTCTGACCCTGAAACAGATCATGGAAACAACTGCAGCACAGGCAGTTCTGAGAGTCTGTTACATGTTTTGAGTTGCCCAAAGAATTGTCCCTTTCCGTGCTGTCCACATTCAAGTGAAACTGGACAGGCACATGCAGAGAGGCCTGCAGGGTGGAGGGTGGGGGGTCAATCCAAATTCATCCACATGCAATGGGAGATTCACCATTAACTCATGCGGACACTGGATAAAAGCAACGAAGGCATACGCAAGCCAGCAGCATCATTTGTGAAAGGGGACAGGTAAAATCCTGAGTGACTCCTTAGAAATTATCCTGGGTTTTAAAAGGGTCTTAAAAATAAATAAGGTTGTCTAGTCACTACACCTTATTATTTTTTAACCATTTGAAGATTTTAACGGCAGATTTGAAAGTGCTAGGAAATTCTATGTGATGTTTGAGTAAGAACAAAGTCTCCTTCAATGTAAAAATGAGGACCAAGGCAGGATTCTGGTTTAGGGGCCAGTTCCAATATATTCACTCCAAATGTCAGTTTTAACTGGGTGAGATGATACTCAAAACAAGATACAATCTGCATGTATAGTGGCCTTAGAGATATTGCTTCCAATGGATTTCTATCAGTTGAAAAGGTCAGGATTTGGTTTCAGCCTGAAACATCCAATTCACCTACACAAATAGTAGAATTTAGGCTTGAGGGGACAGTTGAGAATTTAGCAGACTGCCTCTTTGGACTGTTATGCTGTAGATAGTTTGGAAACAATGATTTTATTTTTTTTTTTCTAGCTGCAGAATACTGTAAACAATTGCTTTATATAATGTAAATAATCAGTTTATACTCTTCTCTTAATTGCTATTTAAATATAATTGAAGACTACAATTCTATCCCTTAAATCAGACCAAAACTGGTCTGGATTCTGAGTATTTTAGCACTGAGGTAGAAGTAGTAATATTTTCTAAGACTCTGAAAAAGATATAGCAAGTTTCACATTTCACTAATTTGTACACAGCAAGATGAGATGAATCATGCATCAGTACTGGGAAAATTGTAAATACGCAGTGTGTTACTCCTTGTTTATCCAAATAAAAAGAATGACTTGAAATCGGATAAACAATTTTTTTTTTTTTTTCAGAACTAATAACGTATCATTCTTGTTGCAAACCATTTGGAAACTTGAAAAACATGTTTAGTTAAAAATTGACCATTTAAGTACACCCAGAAGTACAAATAGATGTAGTTGATACAGCATCTGTTTTAACTAAGCTGCCTACTTCAATTATTTTAAAGTTCTAAACTGTATGAAGTACCATTTAAGGTAGAGCAACTGTTGGGATAAATACATTTATTTTAAATAGGAGATCAATAAATTAAAACAGTGAAACTTGAAATGAGGCTGGTACAAGCTAGTTAATGCACAGAACTGTATTTTTGGATAAATTTTGTTTAAAGAATGCATGGTTTGATTCTTTTCTATTTATTCTAACATTCAAACCAAGTGAAACTCCAGAGAATTATTAGAGAGACAAATTAAAACAACAGATGGACTTGCAGTTACGTGCATAAGGACAACTTTTCAAAAAGCCTCCTGACAATTTCAGATATTCCACGTTATTCTATTTAATTTCAAATGAAGAATTTTTCTTTTTCTGCAGAGCTGTCAATCTCAGCAAGCCTGTAAGAAGATGATTTAAAAACATCATGAAATATATTTTTCCACTTGTCTTTTTTGAAGTACATTGACAATCAGCTTATAAAGTAGGTAGAAAAATTCATCCCATTTTTTAACGGATGCAAAACATGAGCATTCAGGTCTTTCAAACCTAGCAGACTGCAGTGCTTATACAGAAATTATTTCTTTGCAGTCAAGTACATTGACATGGTTTTTGAAGACAAAATATCAAATTTTCCAGTGGTCTGTCTACTCTTAGAACTAGAAAAATTTTTTTGGAGAGTGCGTGTTACTCAATCAGATCAAACCTACCTGAATGTCTGCAATCCAAGCAGCTGGTATAGTGTTGGATTTGCACCCTGACTGCAGTGTCGAAAGGTAAGGAAATAATTTGTGAATTTCAGGGAAACAGAACTGTATTACTCTGCTGTTTGATTGTTTGGCCTTCTGCCACTTGTTTTCAGCTGTCACTATTCATCGTGAGAGAAGAACAGAAAGGGAAGCAAAATCTTTACCAGGTCCTCCTCAGTAACATGACTTAAAGACATGTACATGCAAGTTTTGAAGCTTTGAGACAGAACTGTTCAAATATCACTCATCTTGTACAAAATAGATGAATTAGAACCTCAAGTACCACAGAATATCTGTTCGTAGCAGGAGAATATATTTGGCCACCTCTGTGATGGGCATGGTACAAGGATTTAGACAAATAGATATGCAGTACTAACAAATCCGTGAAACTGGCAAAGGGCATGTCAAAGCAGGCACAGAGCTCCCATGTGAATCAGTGGGATGGAAGCTGGTCAGTGTCTGTAAAATATATCGCTGCAAGAGTCATTGTCCATGATTAAACGTCTCTCTTTGCTAACCAGACTGTGTGACAGCTGGACCGAAGCTGGCTTGCACTGCACTGTGGTGGACCATGAAGCAGTGTTTTCAGATTTGGGTGAAGTCTGGGTGTCTTCGTGCACGTCTGCCCACAGGTAACTACTAGTACTACACACTGAGAATTTCCTTAATTAGCCCTTTAAAGAGGGTTGGGCTTCACACAAAATATGCCCATTTCTTCAGGTAGATCTCAAATTTACATATGGATAAATATACATGTGCTGATCTTGATGTTCATGAGTAAATCCAGCAAATTTAACAGGCTGGCTTTCCTGGTTTTTGCCAAAATTCTGGGATGGAAGGTCACAACTTTGTAATTGGGATTATGACAGTGGGATTTCGCGTCAGTTGGGTCTCTCTGAGTATAAATGAGTTCTCCTTCTTTGAGACTACCCAGAACCACACTGAGAAGCTGATTCTGGTTCATTAAGAAATACTGCTGCTTCACTAAGAGGTTTCAATGAGGGCAACAGGTCTTGAGGCTGCAGAATCACTCTGGGCATGGGAATGGGGGAAGGAAACAATTTTATTTCCATGTTTTATTTCATCTTATTTTGCAGTAATGCTTGCTATGCAAATGTGAAGTATGAGTTTGAAAAAGGTTTTGTATTAATCAAAATTGTCTTATTAAAATGTACTTGAGTCTAAGTTTGCTTTTTAGGTATCCCATCTAAAGTGCTACATTTGGTACTGAAATCATACCTGTTTCCAAGTTTGACTGCTTTGTTTTTCAAAACAAATAACTTTTTGAGAAGCACAATGAAAAATTGAATAAACCAAAATGCAAATAAAGTGTGAACAAAACCATATTTTACTATTAATAGATGCTCCCTCGGTTCATGTTTTAAATGTTTTCTCATGAGGTATTAATACTCCGTAGCAACAAAATATGCCAAAGTACTTTAAGAATTAAATCTTAAATGAGGCTTCAAAAATTACATGGCATATGCAAAAGTTGGATCCCTTTACAACACTTAATATTTATAGTTCCTTTTAATCTAATGGGTTAGAGCTGTTTTATTTTTATTGTAGATTTTCACACCCTGGTGGTAGTGTAGCTAATTGAGCTTGCAGAGCTAATGCATTGACCCATTCACAAAATGCTTTTCTGAGATTCACAGCCATCACAATGCTGCAAAAATCTGCTGATTTACTTAACAAATTTATAGCACAAAAAAAAAAAAAGCTAAAAAAAAAAAAGCTAAATGGTTCAATAGGTGCCTATCATTGCTCTCTTTACTTATTCCTTTTCAACACTGGAATAACTGATCAATGTACATCTGCCCAGTTGACTTTTACTATATGAGCTTAGGAAACCTTATCCTTCAAGTCATACTGTTTTATTCCACTTTCAATCATAACAAGCATATAAAACATTTTGAGTCTTCTTTAATTCCAATGAACTGAGTGAAATCAGCCTCTTAAATTTCAATACTGCATAATGAAATTAATTTTTAACACTTTGATTATGCTTGTATAATCTTATGTCATTTTTCCCCTAGGCTGTTGCCAATATCAATATCAGTTTAGTTTGAATTATGATTATATTGATAAAGGAAGACTTTGTCCTTGTTAAGTGTCATTCAGATTTTATGTCTCTATGACTATGACATTAGATTATTCTTCCATCATTTCATGAAGTTTGTCCTAAGTTAAGACCAAAGCCTGTAATGAATTCACATCAAGTGTATGGTCTTCACAGACTTCAGTAGGTGTTTGCATGGGTCCTTTGTATCAGTATGTTTTCAGAATTAGTCTTTGAATTAAATATGTTTTGAAGTTGATTGCATGCCCATCCCAGCAATGCCAAAAAAACCCAAAGCTTGCTCTCTCATTACAGCTTCTGAAAGTTTTACTATTAATGGGATCGTGATCTAATACCTTGAATATGAAGAAATTTTTGCATGCTTTCAATAAAAGAGCTGTACTGTTTGTACATTTTGGGTCAGGCAGAGAGCCTTTTAAGATACTTTTTTTAAGTGTGCCAAATAGCACAAATAGCAGATATTTCTTGTCCAGCCTCTCCTGTTTGAAAGAACAGCTTGAGCTTTGTGTTTCAGAGCAATTTTTTGTTTTACCAAATTCAACTTTTCTTGAGAAATGATTGATCATCTCCAGTTCCAGGTCTCCTCTGGCACAAATAATGGATCAGATCTGCAGGTCAGGGAATGAGAATCCTATTCCATCATTTTACCGAAATAATAGGTAAGTTAACAGGATGGACTGTATAAAGATAGCTAGCAAAATTAGTAAAGCTGAAAACCAGATTGTGTTTCAGGATGAATTCACACGGAGGACTCTGCTTGGGAATGAGGAATTCTGAGACTTCCTTCTCAAGGATGGAACATTGTAAGTACTGATTGCATAGACACTCGAAACCCTTTCTTTTCCTTTGTGCTGGAGAAACCAAGAAGAGGGATGGAAGTCTAGGACTCATTGATCACAGGAGCTGAAAAGCTGCCTGTGAACTTTATTCTAATGGTTGGGTAGAACTACCTCAAAAACAGCATTTGAATGGAAACTCATAGGCATATCATTACTGGTAAGGAAGGTATTGGACTGTACCAACATGGGAGGAATTTCTTGAAGGAACAGAAGCAATCAGGGCTCATGCCCATTCATCAGCTAGAGTCTGAGACCAGAGTATTGCAATTAGAGAACTTCAACTGTGAGGCACCACCAAGAAACACTGGTGAGAGCATGGAAAGTGGATCTTATTTTGAACTTTGCCTTGGGAGGACCATAAAGTTCAGTAGTTTTAGTAACAGTGTAATGTACCACCAGGGAAGAAAAGAAAAGACAAAGTGTCCAGAGGCCTGAGCAAGGTTTTTCTTTGCAGTGTTGCACCATGATAGACAGCACCATGCAAAGCTCAAAGTTTAGTTTTGTGTAAAATGAGGATGATGCATAGCATTCCCATTGAAATCAGTGATCATGCAGTATATATATCACAGTACACGTTCTCCAATTCTGTCCTCATTATAGCATTTCAACTATTTTCTAAGGTGTAAAGATGTAAGAATGAATTGCTGATTTATTTTTAAGACCCTAAAGCAGTGTCAACAAAGTACAAAAATAACTGGATTTAAGCACAGACACTGATAGCTTAAAAAGATTGGGTTTGTAGTCCACGTAGAATTCTGCTTGTAAAAAGGATGTGAGGAAAATATTTCTAAATAGGTTGAGAATGTTTGGGCTCAGTAGATATTTATTTCTGTGAAAAATAAAAGTCTGTCAACAAATGCACAGCAACAGAATAGTCTGTATGCTTTCTTTTTTTAAAACCATCTTTTGTGTATAATTTCTCTTGTAAAATATGATGGGTCTTTCTCTGTAGAATGATGGTGCCATCTAGATAATAGCTAGAGGTCTTTCTTCCTTTTTCTCTCTGCAGGATCCAAACCACTCTAGAGTCTTACATATCAAGACAGTATCATCTTTGTGGGGCATGAGCATGAACTGACTAAGTCTCATTATTTTGCCAAGATATACACAATACAGCTGAAAAGTATATAATAATTTTAGGAAACCATTACCAAGAAGTTTATGGTAGTCATAGACTCAGACATTTCTAGGTCAGTGTAAGATTTCTGCTGTCAAGAGTTCCCAAGCCTCTAGATGATGCTGTAAAGAAAGATTCACTCACTGTACTTGAACACAGAGTGAGAAAGTGAGAGTACTTTAGCCTATTTCTTTGCTAGCTTGGTTCCTTATCTGTTTTCTGAAAGCTGCTGGAAAGCAACAGAGATTTAGCTGCCAGGTCTAAACTGCAGGGGTGGAATTGGCAGTAGTAAAAGCAAAAAGATTCAGCAAATAAAAGATAATATAGATCGTCTCCTGTTGTGCCTGTTTTCAAATTACTGTGTTTAAATGAACTTCTTGTTCTGCAAGCTGTCTTTAGTCTCTCGCTTGCTGGCCTCCAATGACCTTTCTCTGATTTTCTTTCCCTTTACAGTCTCATGTCATTGCAAACTTTTATCTACCTTTCTGGTGCTTTAAATATGGACAAATCCAGTGCATACTTTTAATCCTATGGGAAGTCTGATCTCAATTTCTAGCTGTTTAGGCAATTAAATACAGTGTAAGCTAATATCTTGTGTAATAGATGACTCTATGAATTTTGTCTGTGAATATAAATATTTGTATACTAAAATTCTCACTCTGCCTCTACTTCCTCTGCCTGTGTAATTACTAGTGGCAATAAAAATCCAGATCACCTGTGTTAGAGGATGGGACCAATGTTAAGAATTACATCCCTCATCGTCTTCAGGACTTGTATAAGGACTGTGAAAAAATCCTAGTCAGATTAAATGAGAAAAATGTGAATAGTTTGGGGTTTTTTTTGTACGTAAACTTGTCCTAACATAAATGTATCTCATCTAAATTTTGTGGTGTTCTTTGAGATATTTATCTTGGACCTCTTTATTGACAGACATTATTAAAAAGAAAAAAAAATCCAATAGTAATGTGTGGTTGAAGAAAAGTTCTGTGAAATTTTTATTTTCTTTCTATCGTTTGGGGGTTTTTTTTGCATTCATGATTTTCAGTATAGCCTCTGAAGCTTTTTCTGTGGAAGCTGTGAAGATTTGGCAGAGAGGTATGTTTGAGACTCATGTTCATCTTAAACTTCCTGAGCTAAAATATTGGATGAGGAAGAGAGAGCTATTGTTTTTGATCTCACCATGTCATGTCCCTGCTGAAACAGCTTCACTGGTCAGAGTACCATTGCCCACAAGAAAGTAAGTTGTATCCAAGGCTTCTTGGATGCTTACTCTTCAGTGACCAGGGAATGCACAGTGGAGCAGGAGCATTGCTTCAGAAGAAGAAGCTGTACTAACAAGTCAGAAGAGAAGGCTACAATTGAAACATGGTGATCTTGAAACTCTACTACATTGCCTACAGGTAAAATCAAAAGAAAAATGGCAACATGAGGGTGTAGTCCTGAGGAATGGCAGGTAGCAGTGATGGTGTGAGCCTGGTGAGCTAAATTATCCCAGGCTGATTGTACCTTTGACATGTGGGTTTGAATGGAGGTTAGAAGTCTAGAGCAAGTAATTATTGAAAAGTTGCCTCATATAAAAGAAAGGACCAAGGGTCAAAAGCCTGATACAACAACTTCTTTGTTATCATGTCATCAGTGAGTATTGTTAGAGGGTCCCTACAGTTAAAGTCCCTTCAAAAGAGCCTAGAGTTCTAAAGTTGTAGTGATACCTAAGGAACTCATAATGTTTAATGTAATTAAACTCATAATGCTACCAGACTTAATGACATCCATAAACCCAGAGAGTACCTTGCCTGAGATACTTTAACACCTACAGCAAAATAACAAACTGAATTTGGATTTCCCAAATCTGTTGTCTCTACACAAATCAGTATTTACTCTGTTTTCCACTTCTGGTTAAACTGTTTGTGCCAGGAATTTGAATTGCACCACTTGATGTGTGTGTAGTAATGAGTTCAACGTCAAGTCTCAACACAAGTGTTTAGAATATAAACTGTACAACTTCCTCTTTTTCACTAGAGATGGATCTAATTAAGCTACCCTATTCATCTGACTATGAACAACTATGAGAACTACATCTTGTGAAGCAACTCGAGGGCCATGGGTGAAATGCACATTTTTAATGTTAAATGCATTTTTTTTTTTTATTAGGAATGTATACTTCTACTAGCAGAGAACTTTTGCAAAATTAAAAAAAAAAAAGTCAAGATAAGTATGAAAACCTAGGGATGTGTTCCTTCTTTGTTTTAATACAAGTAGCCTTGTATGTTTGAGTAGTTTTGAAACCTACTTTGGTTTTTCATCTTTATTTTTAATGATGTTCTTTCCTTCAGGAACACGTATATATTATTCCTTTCACCTCCTCTTTCTTAGTGCTAGTGCATCTCACAATGATTTTCGTTCGTTTCTTTTCCCATCCCAATGCGAAGTGTACAGGGAGGTGAAGAGAAATGCGCTTCTTACGAACTGATAGTTATATAAAAACACTCTTAAAAACTAGAAGCAATGCAAATCATGTAGTATCCCAGGAAAGAACTATAAAGGAAGGAATCTCAGTCCTTCGAGTCCATTATTCCTGATCTGTGGCATTATTGTTATTCAGAAGACAGAAAAGCACAGTGTAGAAATTGTATGGGCAGTAGTATTCAGGCGAGCTTAATGCTAAGACTTTGTTTCCTTGTGATACTTAAGTTCCCCATCAGCTATTTATTTTGTTTGTGCTCTTTTTGTTTTTTTTCATTCTCTCATCTACTTGTGGAATTCTCTTAAGTAATAAGGAACCACTGCAAGTCCTTCAAGTCCTTAGTTCTTTCTAAATATCTCCTGTCAGTAGAGAGTGGCTGGTGCTAATCTGGGACAGGTACTAAGTTCATCAGGTGGCCATCATAGAAACTTTTCCTACATGTAGAAGTGTTTTCCACTGAGAAATGCTGCTGATCAGCTTTTCAGAGGTGTTGCCTCCTGCTGGATTCAAGAGCTTCTGAAAACTCCTATAAGCAATCAACTATTTGTAGTTCCTCTCCTCTGAAAGACCTCTGTGGCTACAGGTACCCCAAGAAAGAACAAACAGTATGGCAGAGTGACACAGAAGTAGCCTACCTAGTCTTTATTTGCAGAAATAGCAGAAACTATTTTATAAGTCTCATTAAGGGTTCATAGTAATTATTTCATCTGGACATACTGTACTTAGGGACTTGTGAAAAGAACCATTTCAAAGGGCCACATACCTAGGGAGAAAATGCATATGGTTCAACATAGCCAAGCAACTCAGAACTCATTTTGTTTTACACTGATCTTGGAATTCATTTAAGATGAAAACAGTTTCTGCCCAACCTAAGGGGACGCTGACTTCGCAGACAAAGTTTCATTCCCAGCCATTAATGGCTGCTGATTTTCATTTACCCTCTGTGGATGAAAATTCAGTGTTTTCTGTATGGTAGTGAGTTCATTTACAAGTAACTGATTTCCCTCCCCTGCCCCACCATGCTTGTTCTCCCCGGTGGTGGGATAAGCATGTTGCAGGGCAGGTTTTGTCAGGGCACTGTATTCTGCGCAGTTTGTGTCTTTGTTAAGGAAATCTCTGCTCACCAAAGGTACCCTGACTCTTTGTCTCTTGAGTAGTGTGTGTTCTGTTTTATCCAGATATATACAGCAACCTGAATGTAACTTGAATTCGTCAAGCTGCTCAGCTGGTGCAGCTAAAAAAACATGAAAGTATAGAACAGTATTTGTGACAGTTTTGAGTTAAGTAAGAAAACTCTGGAATGTTTTCTATATTTATGTCTCTTTGAAATGTTTCTTTGTTAATTTATGCCACCCACTGCATAGCTTGGCTCTCTGCTATCTTTTCTGTTGCCCCACCCAACTATGTTTGTAAGATTGAATGGTGGAACCTAACAATTTGGTGTTTTCAAGTGTTCAAACTTCTCTCAGAGAAATTATATATATTTGGGCTATTTTTCTGTGCTTTTCCACATGCACAGCATAGAAGTGTTGCTAGAGGGTGAGGTTTTCCTTATTTCATAATGTAATTCTGTATATCTTGTCTATTTTTAAAGTTTATTAAAAGGAGCAACCCGGTGTGGACCTGACACTCTGCATGTGCCAATGAGTGGCTCTGACAGGAGACAGTGTAGTAGAGATACTAGGGCTCACATCAATAAGATTAACAGGCTGTAATTATTCCTTTGCCTGTCCTCAACACAACCACTGATGAGACACCCTCTGGGCTCAGTCCTGACAGCTGCCAAGCAACCTGGCTCTGGTCCACCAAAACACTTAAGCACGTACTTATCTTGAAACAGTTATATTGAACTATATCTTCAAAGAAAGAGTGTGCATATTTTAGAGCTTTGTTGATTCGGCACCTAAAGAATTCAGCATCTTTCAAGAGGAAGCCCTCTGTGCCCCTATTTCATCTTCTGTCCTTTGTCCTGTCCTCTTAGAGTGCAAGTGCTTGAGGCAGCAATCATTTCTCATCCTCTCTGAGTGTGTGTATACCATTTAGTGTTTGGGGATTTTTATCTGAACTGAACCCTTTAATTGTCTTCAATAGTTGTGACTACAGTTCTGTAAGAAGAAAAGAGAGGGACTCTGTGTTTCTTCTTTTTAATAATGCTCATTATTATTCTTGTCTCTTTCTCTTGCTTTCCTTTACTCCTGTTAAGCATTCCGTTTTTGCCAGGCTTTCATATTTTAGGCTGCAACTCAGAAATTCCAATTTGACATGTTACTATACTTTTTTTTACAAACAAAAAAAAAAATTCTCTTTCAGTAAGGAAATGTTGCCAAGTGGAAAAGAAGGCATTTTCCCCAAGTCAATGAACCTGACTACTAGCAATGTGAGTAACAACAAAGTTGGGAAAGCAAGTATAAATGGACCACCTTATGCAGAGCAAGGTAAGAATGTGATCAGTGTCTCTGTGCTCTACAATGTGATAAAATTATCAAGTGGAGAGGGATTTGAAATAAAATTTCTGAGCCAGACAATTCCAAAATCCGACGGAATTTTAATTTGGATAGATAATCCAAAATAATCACCTCAAATAATGGTGCCATAATTCTGGGCTGCTATTGATTAGCAGTGTTCTTAGCACATTATATGTATTTAATGAAGTAAAAAGGTGAAAATGTAAACAAATACAGACATAACAGCATTAAATTAGCAGGCTGTATTGTAGAAAGCATTTGAATATAAGATTTTTTAAATGCAATTCAGAATTATTTAGTTTCAAGGTCCTTGTGAGGCCTGACAAAAGAGGTATCTTGCAGATGCATAGTCAGAGAAGCAAAGATAGAGGCAACACCATTGCTTCACAGCTTCCAAGAAGTCCAAGAAAGTTAGAGGCTTGTAGAGTTCCCAGAAATTTTGGGAGGTGCTTGTCAACCTCTTAAGTATTTTCCCACTTCATCTTTGGTAGCATGTTTATGGCCGTCATTGATCGAGGAAGGTTACATGGACCCTTCTCTTGTAATTACTATCCATCATATCTTTTCCTCCCGTGAGTTCCTGATGAATCTGGTACAGTTTAAAAGCAAGATATACTTTTATGAGTATATCAGCCTTGAAAATCATATGGTGTTTCAGGTCCTGCTAACCTTTAGACATTGTTTTGGAAGAGTTCTTCATATTGGATTTTCTCTACAGTTAATAATTTGAAAGTGAATGGGGGAAATTGTCTAGTGAATTCAGAATAAAGGAGATACTTGTTTTCAAGTCCTTGAAATAACTTGGTATTTTTATACTCCAATACAGTATTTTACTTGCATCCAATTCTCCCTTCACTGCCTTCTATGTCACTGTTTAAATTTACAATGTGAGATACACCTTGACCTTTTTCTACATTTTTGTAGTATCTGCTCTTCTTTGAGGCACACATTCTGGGCCCTTTGTACATTCTTTTTTTCCATCTCATTTGTCCTTCTAATACTCTATTTTTCCTCCCAGTTTTCCTAAGGCAACCTGCAAACCTAAAATGTTAGCTGAGGTTGGCAACGGGCAATGAAATAAAAGTTATACAAACTGAGTTTTTTGTTGGGTTTGTTTTTATTGTTCAGTACTTGAGATTTTTGGCCTTTATTCTCATCACTTCAATTTTTACTTTTTCTGTAGAGACAATAGCTCCTTGGACAGGGTTTGCATATGATCACCAAATGTACCTGTGTAACCTTGAGTATAAGGGGGTGAGACTACAACTGTTCATTTGGTTTCTAACAATCCCATAATCTCATTTTAACTTTGTGTACTCATCCTAGTTCTTGTTCCAAGCTCCAGAGACCATCCATGACTTCCTGACATTTGGCCTCCTTCTCACATCTTAACAATGCTGCTTGTACTCTCTTTTCTTTCAACATGAAATCTTCTCCCTCCCCTCACCTCCATCACCTTCAGAAGACCCCTTCAGTGTTTGTATTGATTATAGTCCCACTGAGTTTGCATAAAACAGTAGTTATCTAGCCAATGTTCAACAGTTCTGTTAGTATGAATTATCTCTTTTTTTCCTTATCAGTCATATATAAATAGTTATTTTTTGGAGAAATTTAAGAAGCAAACATGTGTCTTTCATTATTTTAAGGAGTCTTAGTTGGTTTAGATGTTATTGTAAAATGAGGAGCTAAAACTCACATCCTCTTCCCAGAATTAGTCAATGATTGTCCTACTTGTCATTCCTTTTCTACACTTTTTGCTACACCTGTGTAAAGCAGATCAGTCTGTCTCCATGATGGCAGTAGTTTATTTCCTGTGTGCACACCAGCTCTTTACAGACACATTTACAATGCATTTACCACAATTCATTACAGCTACTTGCTTAAGGCAAGAAAAATCAAAACAGTCTGCAGGCAGAAACAAAGCTCAGAGGCTAGTAATCACCCAGAGAACTGTTGTGGAAAAGGAATGTCCCTTGCCACTAAGCTAGAGGTATGTGTTGTGTCCAGAACTGAAAATGTAATTGGAACGGTTGTAATAGTCATACTGAGTAATAATATCTTCATTTTGGTATGCAGTTTATTCTCTGCTATAAATGAGCATCTCTTTTTATGAACGTGTTAGCTAGGACAGGTGAGCGTCTTTCACTCTTAAAGGCCATTAGATATGAAACATTAAAAGATGGCTGTGCTGTCTCTATAGTAAAGCACAATGGGATAATGAAGCTAGCTCACAATGAATAAAACCTTGCTCTCCACTATATTAAAATAAATCATTTTATATGTGATAAATGTATCAAATACCCACACAGAGCTTGATGGATAATTGGCAAATCATGTCACCATTCAAGAGAAGGTCATCTCTTAAACCCTTGTGTCTCAGCTATTTTAACTCCAGCTCTCCTGTCATTGAAATACTTTGATATTCTTAGTGTTGGCAGCTGAATTTGTCTTGTTTAATAAGTCTTTCTCCTTACAGTGCATCAGTGAGATGCAATCCCATATGGGACTGCTCATACAGTGACTTCTTCATGATGTTTGTTTGAAGAAAAGTGAGACTGTAGCAAGCGTAATGCTTCTTTTGTTTGGAACAGCTGTATCAAGCTCCACATTAAAAATGTTTGGAGAATTTTGGGGTTTGTTTTTTATTTAAAACGACTGTAGTAATTATGCGAGTCTGTGATGAATCATCGTATCTTCTCTTTTGTCTTTAGCACTAAATTCCCCTTGACTGTTTATCCCATAGAAAAATAGATGTGGACAAAGGTTTCTCTCGTATTAATTGGAACAATTGCTATAAGCCTTTATGACCATTGGGGACTAACTTCCCAGATATTAGAGAACAAATAGTCTAGCAACTTGATATGTAAATGGCAGAATTTTTATTTTAAAAAAATCAAAATTGAGGACAACGTTAGAGGAACTAGTATTAGAAAATTTCCAGGTGACTGAGAGCTGATTGAAAGCATTCTACAGCACAGTAATTAAAAACAGGTCTGTAACTAACAGGGGGAAAGGTGTTTTGTTAGTTTAGATGTGTTTTCTTTAAAATGAAAGAAATAGAATAGAGTTGTAGCCTTGATTCTGGAGGATGTTCTCAATTTAGCTTTTGACCTTTTGATTTAAAAATAAAAGTATCTGAAACTTTCCTCCTAAGCCAGGTGGTAAGACCTGCATAGAAATATGAACTACCACATATAGTTTGGAAGAGACCTTCCTGTGGTACAATCCTCCCATGTTTTCAAGTCGGAAGACCAGACGTCTGATTGCTGAAAGAAAGTAATATAGAAAAGTACTTTTCCAATAGTTGGGGGTTTTAATTAACTGATTAGTTTAGGAATGGTATCATTAGAAAGACAGAATAACAAAAGAAGTATCTGTACTTTGGAAAGTAGTTCCCCCTTTCCCCACCTGGTACATTTCTCCAGATTCAGTAGGCTTTATAACACACTTTGATGGACTGCTTAACCGGACAGTGAAGTAACTGGAAAATGAAACAAAAAGTCACAATGTTTTAGCCAAAGCTAAAGGGTTATTTTTTGTTTATGACTGAATGATAGACACTTCTGTGCAGAACATTCCTTTCAGTACTAAGTTTGGTATCTAGTGTGTGCTTGTTTAAAGCCAAAAGTAAATTTAAATGAGGGCAAGAACAGGATGGAAGGTAAAGGAATAAAGACACATAACGTCATACATTTCTGAAGACATACATTTAAGCACTACATTCAACAAGAGAGTGTTGGATGCAAAATATGTAGGGAGAGTTTCACAATTATTTCAATCATAAATGCATGTTTTATGTTAGTCCCTCTTGTCTAGAATCTTAGATTTTGCAAACCGAAAATTTCTATCCCTTTCAATTGCATGCTTTTTCTCCTTCTCTGCCCAGAGGAGAAAACAACATAAAAAAAAAAAAAAAAAACCAAACAAACAAAAAAACCCACTCCCTTTTCTGTTGAAAAATTCTGTTGCTGGGATTAAAAGTAAGTCTTGTTCCACAGAAAAATTATTTTCATTTATTAGAGTTTTGAAGTCTGGAGAGTGTACAGCAAACTGTTTGTCTAGCATTGGTGAAGGCCCTGTTGTCTACACTGTAAAATGTCTTTAGTTCCCCTGAAGAGAGTTACCTTTAGTGTACACTTTGAGAAAAACAGCTGTGTTTATGTATGTAATTAACTATGGTGTCCCACTCCCTGTGTACGGTAAGAGGGTGAGAAAATCAAATTAAGTCATACTTTGTTTTCTCTTTGTGAACAGTGCTAACTTTAGAGACTGGTGGCTTCTTAAGAAAAGGAAATGTTCCCAAACAGGACCATGAAAAACTATTCAAGAACATAGAATCATAGAATACCAGGTTGGAAGGGACCTCAAGAATCATCTGTCCCAACCTTTCTTGGCAAAAGCATGATCTAGACAAGATGGCCCAGCACCCTGTCCATATGAATCTTAAAAGTGAGCAATGTTGGGGAATCTACCACTTCCATGGGGAGATTATTACAGTGGCTGATTGTTCTTACTATGAAAAATTTTCCCCTTGTGTCCAATCATAATCTCCCCAGGAGTAACTTGTAGCCATTACCTCTCATCTTTTCTATGTGACTCCTTGTAAAAAGGGAGTCTCCATCTTTTTTTGTAGCCCCTCCTTTAAATACTGAAACATGGTGACAAGGTGTCCTCTAAGTCTTCTCTTCTTAAGGCTGAACAAACTCAGTTCTCTCAGCCTTTCCTTCATCTGCTGGATGACTCTGAACTATCCAGGATCACTTACAAAGCAATTAAGGAAATGGGGGGTTCATTTGAAAAAATGTCCTGGGTTCTGCATTTCATACCAAGGGGATGAGCAAGAGGCAGAGTACTAGAACTGCTTCATGGTGTTTTTGTAAGCATCAGTGTTAAGGTTTATCTGTTTTTAATACTTAGTGTGTGGGAAAGAAATGCTCTAGTAGCTATCAGGCAGTCACATGCCATTAATTTTTTTCTGAAGATGAGTGCAAACTAAGCACAAAGAAATGGGTTGTCTTGCCTGGCATGTTGTCATATGTTTGTGGCATAACATTTTGAGAAAAAATATTCTGATTTATGTTTTCAGTAATAAAACTGTACCTACTTTCACAAAGCTTCATTGTGTGCTCTGACAAGGGCACTTAAATTCCTGATTCTATTAACAGTAAAATAAAATGTGAAATCTCATTATCTACCATAATGGAATGGTGCATGAAAATTACTTATAGTCTGTTTCTTCTTAAAATATACAGTTTTTACAGTAAATTTTCTACCAGTTGGAATAATAGAAGATTGGTGGGGTAACTGGCATACCCTACATATCTTAAAGGCAGTCTACTGTGGAAATAGTATAGTCTTGCTTGCACTGGATTGCATGTGATTTGATATGTCCTGCTGGACTAAAGACAGCTCCACACTGAATCATCTCACCTGAACCTGCACCCAGGGCACAGCATATTTACAAATGAATTAATCTGCTTGATAGAAGGTGTCTTTAGACCTGCAGTCACACAGAGCAGAAGGACCAAGAGAAGGGAAAGGCAGAACCTGTCTTGTAAAAGATGTGAGACATGGCTCTGACCTGTTCTAGGAAGAGTATACAAATATAGAAACTCTTGCGAAGGAAATGCAGATTTTCTTTGAGGCAGGACCTGCCAAAGCAATACAATAGTGACTGCTACCATTAGCTCTGAGCAACAATGTCCTAGCCTCTGCTTTTCAATCACTTGAAATTTTTCTGAAATTTGCACCTTCTTGGCTGAAACTTCATTCTTCAGCTCTGCCTGAACGTAAATACTTTGCTTCTAGTATTTAAGCAGAAAACAGTTGTTTCTTTGTAAGATGGAGAAAACTGGGAAGGAAAATATACTGTGTAATAAAAAGAGGGTGAGAGACCGAGAGAAATTACTGAATTTTGAAAGCTGACATTTCTTACAGAAATTACCCTCACTGAAGGGAATAGGAAGGAGATTGGTTTTAATTTGGCCAATTTTAGTAGTTTAAAAGTGATCTTTGAGATGGTACATAGATTCCTCTTCTCTCTCCCATTTTCTCATGAAGTACACAAACCAACAAGGCTGATCTGTAAGTATACGTGAGTACCATAAGTTTTAAATTTGCCATTAAACTACCCAAGTAGTGGGGCCACAGCTGAAACTGGGGTTCATTTGACCTTGAAGCAACTGGAAGAAACTAATTTGCTTTGAGAATTCATGCACAGCTAATAGAAAGCTGTTATCTTCCATGGAGAAGAATGGGCAGCTTTTCACATCTTCCGGGATCATAGAATCATAGAACACCAGGCTGTAAGGGATCTCAAGGATTATCTGGTCCAACCTTTTTTGGAAAAAGCACGGTCTAGACAAGACAGCCCAGGACCCTGTCCAGATGAATCTTAAAAGTGTCCAGTGTTCAGGAATCTTCCCTGGGGAAATTATTCCAGTGGCTGATTGTTCTCATTGTGTGAGATCTATGAGATTTTTTTATTGTAATATTTTTGTGTAATGCCTGAGTGATGTGTGATGCCTGAGAGGAGATGGTATCCCAATACTTGCACCCAAGTGAATGGATAAAATATTAGAAATTTAGCTCAATCAAGTCCAATCTTTTGCTTCTAAAATTAAGCTTTTGTGCTCTCACTGCATTTTTCCTTTTTGTATGTGTATTGTACAGAACAGACATGGGATTTCAATTAAAAATTTTTTTTAACTTGGAAAAACTGCTCTTCTGTACCTTTGAGTTATATGACAAACAATGGCATTGTTTGTCAACCATCTGATGTTGCATTGCTTCAAGACCATACAAATATTGTCCTTAAAAATATGAGAAGAGCTTGTAATTGAACAACCCATGAGCAGTTCCCTTGGATACAGATGTGATTCCAAGCTCATTCTTATTCCAACCTGTGTACAGTTGGAGAAAAGTCTTTGGAGTGTGTCTTCCCCTCATTTGAGTGCTCCATGGTGTTGTCTTCACGTTTGATTACATGCCATTTATTTTTGTATAATTTCTGTTATTAGATATTTTGGAAACATTTTGATTAGAGCTAAATTTTGAACTGTACTTCCAGTATGAGCTCCGTTTTAACCTGCTGACGAGCCCAAACCAAATCTTCCTAATTTTTCACCCTTTTTATTTGACAAATAAAGACTTGCCTCAGTGTTCTTCCTTCTAGTCATGGCACCCGATCAGTGGCTGTCTGACTTTACCGCTTGTGCTACAGTGAAATGAACTCTTATCAGTTGATAAGAATTTTAGCTTTGATCATAATCTTAGCTGGAGTCTGATCAGGTTAAACTATCATTAGTCTATTTTACAGCCTTTTTAGACACATTATGGAGCCTTGTTCTAGTACAGCATCCAGTCAGCTGGGGTATGGTGAGAAGGACATGGAGTTTAGACCATGATACTTTGATCATCCATCAGGGAAGTCTAATCAAATCGGATTACTCTTGAATATGTACTGAACCTTGCTATGTATAACAGAACATATTTCAAAAATTTTTTGAGCAGCATTACTAGACTTCTTGAAGAAATAAAGCTATAATTGTACCTGCTTTTTTCTCTAAGGACTCTGAGTTTCTCTGGGTTCATTTAAATTGGGAGGTAATTTTACCTTCAGTCTTCGCAGTGCTAGTGGCCTATCAGTTAGCTATCACTCAAACCAGGTTTACTAAACCCTTCAAACCACTGTAGAACAAAATCAGTCTAACTTGAAACCTGTCCTGCTGAGATATTCCTATCACACTTTTGCTTCATCGCCTTTATGGAAATAATCTTTGAGACAATTAGTGTCTTAGTCCAGCATGTGCTTTCCTTCCAACTCAAGAAAGAAGGGAGGATTTCTGAGGATAATAACAGAATGTAAAGTACATAGTTAGAAAGATTGTTTTCCTGCTGTCTTGTTCCTATCTCTGAACAGTTTATTCCTTTAGATAGTACTTACATTTAGCAGCATAGTTTGAGTGGAACATTTGCCAGTATGTGGTTGGGATTAAAATTCCCATGATCTTTATCTTGCAATGTTCCAGTATTTTCAGCTTTTATACCTATTTAATCTATTAAATTCTGACTGGTTTTGATCAAGCTGATGCAAAATCAGACTCAGAGTATATTTGGATACAATATATGGATTTGGATACAGAGTGTCTAGATAGCTTTTTCAAAATTCAACTAAGTGACTCTTGACATGGCTTCTTCATTGACATCCACAAATTACTTTTGAAAATTGTAGCCATGTAGTCTTAGCACTTCTCTCCATGTTGGTTGATTTTGTGAGTTTTCTGGCAGAAAAGGCACAAAAGCTCTACATTTGCAAGTGTACGAATTTGTATG
The DNA here is from genome assembly GCF_965140245.1 of Athene noctua. NCBI lineage: Eukaryota > Metazoa > Chordata > Aves > Strigiformes > Strigidae > Athene > Athene noctua. Next base: position 90,593,742 of record NC_134038.1, read on the forward strand.
AACCAGCTGGGTAGCACACCTCTAAAAAGGTCATGGATAATAACAAAGAAAATATACCTCTTACAGAATAGCTACATGAGGAGTGAAAATGCCCTAATTAAGACACTGTTGCTCTTACCCACTCCATAATTTAGAAATGATCAGATGCCCAGTCATTTTTTATCATGGGCTATCACCAAAAATACGAGTTTTACAGACTTTTCAGGGGTCGCATTTTAGGTGAACCTTTCATATTTGGTTCCAAGTTATTGATCTGTTAGTCAGTGGATCAAGCCTGGAATATTTCGCAATCTGTCTCAGAAAACCTTGACCATCTGCCTGTAGCCCACAGAGCTTTCAGGTGCAGGAGCTGAGCACAGCATGAAAGATCCACATCAGAGCATGCTTTGCAACTCATGGTTTCTTGTGAGACCTGAGTCTCCATGGTTTTCCAGGGGGTCTACAAAAGGTCTTAAAAAAAGCAAAGGAAGCCTGCAGCCCCAGTCACTCTGCCTTGCCCAGCAGTGTATCTGTGATGGTGTGGTTTGGTGTGCCTAGGGCAGTAACATGTATAACCTTCTTCATTGCTTCCTCTTGATATTCTGACCCGTTCTTCATAAAAGACAATATGACAAAACCTGATGCTTCATCATGGTGCCTCTCAGAGTGATATCTACATCTTTGCTCTGTTCTGAGCTCTACCCACCCATGGCTGACATTGCACCACATTAGTCTAGAGTTCAAAATGCCGCACTCGGAGTGAATTATGTAACTGATAGCAGCATTGGCTTTCCTGAAGGATATTCAACATCTTAAAGAACTTGTAGGGAAGGCTAAGTACTAACCCTGCTGCTGAGACCAAGGCTGCTGCTTAAAAAAATTGTTTGTTCATATTGAGAGCTCTGCATGCTCTGCCATCGTGGGCAGGGCATGTTTTCAGCAGGTGGGTGGTGACGTGAGGTCAGGGGCAGGGAAGAGAGGGGCTGTTTGTGAGCTGTCTCCTGGGTATTTGTGCATATGTACGTGCATCTAACTAAATTAGCAGATGGAAGTTCTCATTCCAAATGTGAGTTTAAATGCATGGTCTTTATTTGCATTGTTGCTTCAGTCCCAGACTGTGTGGAGGGTGAAAGGCTGAGCAGAAGTGCTCGCCATGATTTGTAATTGCTGCATAGATGCACCAGTGCCATTATCTAGTGCTTTTTTCAGAGTACCTCAAATATTTTTGTATTGTGGAGTGAAATCTCAAAGTGGTTTTCATTTCTTTCTCCAGTCTTTGACTCCATATTCTTTTGTCAGCATGAAAACCCTGGAACACTGTGCTGGGTTTGCTTTTGAAGTGTTTTGTGTCTTTATGTGAACAGCTGAGCCTGCCTTTTTACTATGTAACTGCCAACATCATGTTCCCAAGGGAGGCTGGTGAAACATCAAGTGATAGCACCGTGTTTATTTTAGCTGATACTGTTGTGAAAGTATACGTTTAGTCACTTACTCCACTAAAATGTTAGTGAGGGAAGTATTATAAAATGTATGAGAAAGTTGGAAGTTTGTCTTGAGTTTTTGTGAGGATCCTGGAAAGGAGAGCATCTGCTGCCCTGGTCCAGGGGCAGAGCAGAGATCCTCTGTCCAGTACTGTACTCATGTGCTACCAAGGAGCTGGGTGGAGGGTCCTGCCTGGTCATAACCAACCTTGTCTCTTTCCTCCATGATGAAAGTAATTAATGTGAGAAAATTAACCAAAAGAAACTAAAATATGACCACAACCATAGAAATCTCTGTCTGTACAAAGTCTTGTGGTAAGTTTGAAAAGGTACAGCTGATCTTAGCAAAGGAAACATGTCTGGGCAGAATGCATGTTTTAATGCATATTTCTGAAGCAAACTCTGGATGGGATTTTGCATTCATTTTTCAATGTAAATACCTGTAATGGGTATGTAGGGTGGTTTTGTTTTATTTACAAAGTATTTCTTCCTTGGAATAAAAATACACCTGAAACCTTGACACAGAATTGTGTTTCTCCAGTAATGACAAAGCAGACCTATTGTTTCCAAGGGCTCTTGACCCAAAACATTAGCAAATTAATGTTGTGGCATTCTCAGAGTGACCTTTTCCTGTGAAATTAACCCATTCTGATGAATCATCAGTGCCCATGTTTGACAGATGGTCGTAATTGGCAAGAACATCACCACTCCGATGATGGAAAGCTGGTCGCTTAATGAGTGCACTCACCAACCTGTAAAAGGAACAGCTCTCTGTCTGAGGGATGTAATTTCTTCTAGCTGCCTAGGACTTGTGGTGATTTTCCTTTAAAAAAGGGGGGGAGGGGGAAAGAAGCCTAAGAATATAAGTACTTTTTCTTTTTAACTGTTTCACCAAAGAGGCAAAATGAAATATTTATGGAGATGTAACACAACCTGCAACGAGGGTAATGATTTTACATGTGACGCTGAATGTATCATTAAGTGGAGCTGGGTGGTTGAAAAGGATGGTGCTGCCAAATACTGGTAGCTCGATCTGCTGCTGATCCATAGCCCTACATCCTGCCACCATATGTGGCCCTCTCCTGTGCGTATCAGTACCTTTCACTCCCTCTCCCACCCTTACACACCCCCTCCTGTTTCAACTCTTGCCTCTGTCAGTCAGAAGAGAACTAATCTAAAAACAACATAGGGAACAGTGTGAACAACCACCATGAGAGTCACTTATACAAATGGATTTGTAAAACTCAATTGTTCTAAGCCTGTCCAAGCCAGGACTACAATTTGAATTAAACATAAGGTGACTCCTTTCACTGAATCAATAAGTGCAAATAACATAGCTTGCAACCATGTTTTATGTCCCAGACAAAAATGGTTCTTAACAGCTTTCTGAAGGCTATGCTTCAGCCACCTGCTGCTAAAGTTGTTTGCTTTTTCCTAGAAAATTTGATCTTCTAGAGCATTAAAACAGACAAGTATGCAGTCAGCATGCTTGTGCATACTTGGGGCTAGATGTCTTGTGGATGTTTAAGAGTCATATTTTTAAAAGAACATTATAACTTTCTGCAAACTTCCTTTTAGCAAGTATAAATGGCAGGGATGGATGGAGGGTGGAGAGATGGAACTGTGGGAAATTTTCTCTAATCTTTGCTCAACTTCAGCTAGGTTTTGGAGACAAAGGCAATCCTCCCTGTTACTGAGAAATGTCAATTTCTTTGCTTTTCTAATACTAGTTTTCACTGCAAGATCCTGTTCTCTTGTTATTCTTCTCTGGTACATGTGCTCTGGTATTTGGATTGCTGCAGGGAACTTAAAGCATGTATTTTGCAATACTTGTTTTCATTTTGCAAATACACTGAAGCACACTGTAATACCAGTTGATTTTTGCAGCTGGCATATGAATGTATTGTAGTCCCAACAGGAGAGTGATTGAAATGCAGACACTGAGAACAGCTGTTTACAGTGAAATCCTGTTTCCCAATTGGTTTGTTCTCAGCACAGAGGAGTTCCCTAGAAAAATACATAACCTCTGCTTTTACTTTTCTTTTGACCTCCTTCCTAGAGGTAAAAAAGCTGGACAAAGGTTCCACATTTGCTATTTCCACAGCGTTCCTCCAGCAAAGCTAACTAAAATGAAAATTCCCTCTGCTAGAAACTTTTCACTTTTCTACTATTGCTTTTATCCTCTCCAGGCCTGATACAAGGATATGATCATCTACTTCGCAACTGATTTACTTATAGCAACTTATAATGATTTCTGAATATTACTTAATAATCCTGCTTGCCCTGACTGTTCCGTGGAAGCTTACCAAGGACTACTGCTACTGTGTTCATCAAAACAAAGCAGTTTTCTGTGGAAACTTACCAAGAACTACAATGTTCGGCAAAAATAAGAGACGTCCTTGGAAAGTAAAAGTGTTCTAACAAGTTTAGTCTTTGTAATGGATAGATAGCCATATATGGGCAGTAGAAACTAATATACTGGTGCTTTTAGATAAGATAGAGGTGGTAAACCAGCAGGAACCACTCTTGTTATTCAAGAAATTGGCTAAGAGAATCTGCGCATGATCCGAGGAAAAGTACAAGGTGAGAAAAACTGTGAGCCTTCCTCCAAAAGACCTCCGAAGACGACCACCAGGGGACAACGTGCAGTCGCAGAGATAACTTAAACTGCTGACACCAGCCTTTTGAACTAACCCAGCCTTACTTATGCATATGTATATTTGTATTATGTAATCCAATAAATATGTATATCCACACTCTATAAGTTTCTGGTAAAACATGCTGTTGGTGTGCAAGCTCTGTGGAGAAATGCCCTTGCACCCCGGCGCCAGACTAAACATACCTGCTTTATAACTCTCTCCGAGTTGTAGAGTCTGTTTCCACACATCAGGCCACCAGGTAGTGTGTGACTTCATGCTTTCCCCTTGGTGTCCTACATCAGCAAAATTGTTAGGTACCAAGAGTGAGAGGTGATAACCTCCAGTATTAGAGATCATTAAAATTTTATGGGATTTACTTTCTGTTCCGATACTCCCATATATTACAGATGACTACCACTTTTCAGTCTATTTCTCTGCACATTTAATCAATACTTAAGTAGCTAACAGGTAAATGACATGGGAGCAGAATTTCAGATCCTTTATTTCAATATGCTCTTGCTGTGTCTCACATGCAGGATGAGGAAGAGAAAATTTGTATGAATCAGCATACTCTTTGGGTGCTAATTTACACCAGATGAGGATCTTGGGTACTATATAGTTTCTGATTTTTAAGTTTGTGTCTTAGCAAACCACTGCAGCTATGCATTAATGCTATTGTATGGACAGCAGGCAAACTGCGTATATTAACATGTTGTTGTTAAATCTAAACCATTTTTTTTTCTGTAGAAGCGCTTAAGGGGAAAGAAAACATCCAAAGCCTAGTCCAAATTGAGTCTTTATGACACAACAAAAATAAAAAGTAAAAGCCAGACAAACTGAACATGTTTTTTATTGTTATTAAAAAGAATATGGACCTGGACTGACAGCTTGTAAACTAAGATGCAACTTGATCTGATTTCAAATGGCCAAAATGCTGTACTATCCTCAGAACAACCCATGGAAATCATGATGTTCTGTTAAATGGTTCAATACTCAGGGCTCGGATTTGTATTCTTAAAAAAAGGAGATTATGTCTCAGAAGAAATTTTTGTATTTTCATGTGGTTACCCTTTGAATTAACTATTAAAAGCAAAAGAAAACAATCTGCATCTCAGCAGCCATGCAGAGACACATGCTCAGCTGATCTAACCATCTTTTGCCCCTCATCCTCACCACTGTTTTCTCCTTTTTAACCTGATAGCCCAGTCATTCTGACCTTTCCGCTATTTGCTCTTCTATCCCCATTTCTCTACAACCTTTGATGTGGTTAACTGAGGACTTGAGTGTTTTGAAGAGGTGCAGTTTATCAGAGGTGCAACTGTTTTCTTTTTAAACAACAGCCTTTTCACAATACCTTCCACCCTAGCTACTAGTGGTTTAATCAACAATAAGAGCAATAAAACTCCTCTTAATTTACACTGGACTGAGGCTTTCTTGAGTGTAATAAGACAGGCTTTGGCAGGTGCAACTTTACAGATAATTTGTAAAAGCCCAATGGACGTTTATTACACCCCTACTGTTAATTATATGTGTTTAGAAAACACGTGTTAATAGAGATGGATACATATATGCATGTGCTTGTAAAACTAAATGAGCAAGACATAAACCAAAACTGACAATGATTCAATAGGGAAAGAATAACCAAAGGAAAGAATGCTGATTATTTTTACATTTAAAAAAAAACCCACATCAATATGATATTTGTGTTGCCCTGGCAGTGGAGTGAGCCATGAGCTGCTATTACTTCTCAGCAAATGATACCAGGCATCTCTGCTAGTTCTCAAGCCTACAACTCTTTATACAGAGATTAGACAGGAGGTACTTAAGTAACAACTACCACCAAGTGAGTGAATAACTGTAGAGTATAACCAAGTGCTTAATTTTTGACAGAAAAGCAACATCTCCTTAAATAACATGTCTGTCATTTTACAGATATAAACACTATATTGCATAAATATTATACTTTCGCTCCCTAAATGATGTTTCACAAGTATTCTTTAGCAGCTCCTAAACCAAATTGTTTATAAATGTGGCAGTGGAAAAGCTACATCCATTAACTTTATCTGAAAAATAAAAATAACCCTGCTGTTAGTTATGGAAGTAAAAAATAGCTGACAGTCATTTCTTGGCTCTTGGTGGTTTTAGTGAGCTGTTCGCTGTGATAGAGGAGACTATGCAACCACAAAACTACTGGAAATTAAAAGTAACTCCATAAATAGGTAACATAAAATCTCCCATGTTCAACCAAATGAACATGGATGCATTTAGCTAGATAACATGTAACATGAGTTCATTGAGAGAGCACGTGGGGGTTAAATCCACAACCTGTGTGCAAAATGTAGATGCTCACTCAACAGCCACCAAGTTCATTACCTAGATGGGTGTTCCCTCAAGAAATGTCAATGCCTTTTAGCTAGGTCCAGATGTAACAGATGTCACAATCTTAAATGTAAAACTGCTGAGTGAAAGTTACAGTTTTCAATGCGATGCTGATCCAATCATACATATGTAATGTACATATGTAACTGAATTTACAGAAACTACAGTATTTTAATCTGTGATTTGTTTGTAACAGACCCTTTCCTTCTCTTTGTCCTCCTCCCCCTTTAAGTTTTCTTTGATTTCAACAGAATAAGGACCAGGCCCAGCTTCTGCTGCATTTCTAACGGCTTTGCTTGGGGAATTTGCAATGCTATTTCAATACACTTCTTAGGTTTCACCCCAAGGCTTCAGCTGACATTTTTCCTGTGCACACAAATGTACCACTCTCAGATGGGGACAGGAATGAGGGGAAGGACAGAAAGACTGTAAAGTTGAAATGGCAAGCGAGGGCAAACTGTAGATACTACTGTAGAAAGTAGGGAAAGGGTCAAAACCAATACTTAAGATGTGAACACCCAAAACTGAAATTCAGATTAGAAGCCAAATGATTCACCTGTGTTCACTGGGGGAGGAGGGAAGCATTATGCTGTGAATCACATATTGTATGATTTTATTAATATATCAGAGATATAAAACACTAAGTAAGAATTTCTTATCCTTTAAGGAAGTTTAAAGCTCAACTTGAACACAACATTTGGTAGATAATCATAATCTTCCTTAGAGCACAGGTCATGTTAACTAAAAATTAATTTTTCTCTTACTTAGTATTTTACTGGCTTTGAAGCTATGAAGGATGTGTATCCAGAGATAAGAGATTAAAATCTCTTACTTTTACATCTAATTTAGTGTTAGAATTGGCTGATACTTTTTACGTGAAACTTTACTTCTTTATTGCTTCAGAAGTTCCACAGAAACTAAAGCAGTCCTTCCAAAATAGAGTACACAGCCCAAAATGATACACATTTGTGTCAGATTTTAAAATGGGTTCTGCTTTGCAATCCTAAATCAGACTTTAAACAACAAAGCAAATGATGGTTATCTTGAGCTGCTTTGTGATGGAGATAGTGCAGATTTAACTTGCCTCGTGGGGGAGAGAAGACTATGTGTGACAATTCCTTTTTGGGGTTCTGGTGGCAGATGCCAAGGTAATGGGCTTCCTGATCTTCAGCAGTAACAGATAATCTGCTTTCACATTGTGCAATTGTGTGAATTTAGTGAGATGAGTGTCCAGTGTTTGTGCACAAAACTGTGTTCAGAGCTTGTTAAGACAAAACTATGACAAAAGGAACAGCTACTCACTAGAACATCTGTGGGCTATGTGACCAAAGGACACTTTCTGGTAGATACAAGACAGAAAACTAGGTCCTCAACACGAACGAGAGATTTTATTTTTCAACTCTTGCATGGTGAAGGATTTCTAACATAAAAGTTCAGAGCAATCAAAGATCAGGAAGACTGCTGCAAAGACTGTTGCCTTCCCAACCAGTTCTATCACCAAGACCATGAGCAGAAGGAGAAAGGGATATAATGCAGAATGACCCTAACTGTGAACCAGTCTTGTCTGGGAAAGGTAAAGGACTTGTCAGGAGTCCTCCCTTTGACTTTTTTCTTTTTCTTACCAAAGTGCTGGAAATAAAAACTTATCAACACCAATGTGTTGCAGATAAGCAGACACTTCTTTATTGACAGCCAGACATGTAGGGTATTATTCTCACCAACAACACGTGCCGGGCACAAGAATCATACACCTTATATAGAACTTACTCATACATATTCATTAAGTCTTCATACATAAGCATACAACTTTCAAGAAATCATTAACATATTCTCCTCCTATTTCCAATTCTGCACAGTAGAGGTTAGAAATGTCTAGAAATGGGTCTGGGGTGTAATGTGAGTAGGTGGTCCATGAGTCGGTGGTCGCGATCTCCCCCTGCCGGAATTACCTTTTGCTTAAGGACACGGTTTTCTTGGCAGGTACCTGCAAGCTGTTACGGTTACTTCCCGCAGTTCCCATTAATCCTGGACCTTGACAACTGCTTGCATTCTTCTAGTCCTATACATGTATTATAAATCAGTTTACAAATCACCTCATGTTTTGTTACCTAGGTTCTAACAGTTCCTACTAAACAATTATGACCAATCCCTTCATCCTTGGTACAGGGCTGTACGGGGGATTTTAGAGTAGCAGTCGGTTGCTAGATTCAAAATACAATAAATATAAAATGAATTATTTTTACTAAAATATCTTTTAATTCTATACTTATATTAAAATAAAACACAATTTAATTTCAGTTGATAATAAAATCAGTAACATTTTGAATGTTGTTTCAGGCTGTTTCAGACACAAGGGTGCCTGACTGGTTTTGGTCAAACAATAAATTAGAGATGTGAACTGTTTTCTTTTTGCCATCCATCAGGATACATTTCTGTGGTTTGGTGCAGGCAGTTGTTAGTTGCGTCCACTCCAGTCTCAAGTTAAATAGCTTCCAGACCTCTGCTGACTCGCATCCTGCCAGTTTGGGGCACAGACGGCACTTGTGTATGACTCCTTGTGATGCTCTCAGTGGACATACCATCCAATCTGAATGATGCTTCAGATGTCAAAAACATGAAACAAATTGCCACTCATCAGAGCATGTAGGAATAGCAAGTAGGCACCATTCCAAAAGCATGTGGAGAGGTACCTAATGCCATATGACAGAACTCCAGTCAGGTGGGATCATCTTACATAGGGAGCAAGACAAGATTTCAACAATTTGTGCCCAGCATTTAGTTTTCTTGTTTTCCTGGCATGTGTCCTTTTTGTTCTCCTCAGGCCCCTACTTCCAACGAGAATGAAAGCCCCAGTGTGGTTTCACTGTTGTCTGTTGGCTTTCCAGGAACCTTTCTTGTCTCAGTTGTATAGACAAGCCAGTCAAAGATCAGAAACGTCACGACATGGCTCTAATGACTGACAGAGGCACTTTGGTAATGAACCGCAAACGCTTAGGTACATTAGCTGATAGAAAAATGCCTGGCTGAAACATGTTCTCACCAAGCATCCGTAGGGCAATATTTCAATGACAGATCAGTTCATACATATCATCTTCCTGTGGGCTATCCACATGCAGGAGAAGGGGCTAAATTCCAGGAGCAGTCTGCAGTAAATAATTCGTTCTTCTGCAGAAGCTTTTCTTCTCCATCCATTTTTCTCCTAGTTTCTGCTCAGCACTTCTGGGCAGGCTGTTTTCCAAGAGAACTTTGTCAGTTGCCATAGGATGCTGTTGAGAAATAAAGTTCAGTCACAGTCTCCAGTGTAATGTAGAAAGGGAAAGCATTAATTAAAAAGAGGCAACCTAATACTTACAGCCCTGTGAACAGACCCCAGGCAGTGCAGAGCTGATTCTTCTGGTTCATTTCTCCTTCATACTTGGTCATTTATGCTGAGTCAGGTAGATGAAACTGTGCCTAGAGCAACACTCTAACAGCTTTTTTTTTTTTTTTTTCTGATATGCTGAACACCTGTCCCCTATCTCTCCCATTGCATTTAAAACAATACAAAGTCTCTGTCTCTTTTTTCTGAAGAAATGGACTGAAATCTATTGATATTTAACAACAGCTCTTTAGTGTGAGATGATAATTGACTAAATAGATGTGCCTTTAGGGTATCTGGTGGCTTTAAATTACTACATTTCAATCTGTTTGCTTTTTTAATAACAGCTTTCAGGCATTAAACCAGCAGGACATGCTCTGCCCCAGTACAGTGATCCTCATTATCCATATAACAAGAAAGTGGCCAGCAGTTTACATTACAAAGGGAAATGCAAGAAACAGAGTCATGGACAGCTTAGGAACAACTTGTTCGTCAGGAGATTCTCTCCTAACTTTTGTCATTTTAGTGGTTAGGTTATTTCTTGTGGTATACATGTTTGTATCTTCTTGTTAGAGATTCTAATACACTTGCAAAAGGGTCTCATTATCTACAGAATCATGTATAGCTTAAAACAAGTCCCAACAAGTTCTTTGCCACAATGATTTTTTTTTCAGCAATCAGTTCTTCACTTAAGAGATAAAATTGCTGCATTGTTTTCAGTTTCACTGTCAGGTTCTTTTGTCTAAGAAAAGAAGGTTTACCTGATTTAATTTCTATAAGCCATTAGTCATCACACATTACTCTGTTACATTTGTTCTTTTTAAATATGCCATCTTTGTTTTCCTCCTACAAAAGTGTTTTCAAGCCTTTGGTACCCATGTCCCCACTTCTGAAGTACTTTTTTCTCAAGAATTTTCTTGACATAGCGGGTCACCACTATGCACAGAACAGTGGGGTTTCTGTTTATTATTAATTTGTTGTGATGTCTGGATCATCTTCCAGAATCACTGCCATTCATTTAGAAGTCAACAATGTACACAAGTAGGTCAAATGCTTTGTCACAATTTGTGTTACCTTGCATTTTATGTGTTGTTATACTCTCAGATCACCCAGCTTTATTGCATCCCGCTGGAGTGCCATAGAGGCTCTCTAGTCTTAATTATCCTATATAACTCTGTGGCATCTGCAGCTTTTTGCCACCTTGCAACTCATTTTTAGATCTCACATGGATAATATGAACAAACCTACCTCACTGTGGGGCTTTGGGGCAGCCACTGACAACTTTTAACACATTTTAATTTGACCATTATTCCTCCTCTTTAATTTCTCTCACAGCCAGTTCCTATCCAATGACAGGACTTTAGCTCTGGTTTTGTTTTTCCCACTGTACCTGTAAGCCATAGAGAGGTATTAATTCCTTTAATGCCTTCCTGTCTGGCAGCTAATTTTCTCTTGTCATATTAGCTATGGATACAATGCTACCCGCAGCTGTTCCTGACTCCTGCAAGGCAGTAGGCTTGGCCTCTTTCCCAAGACAAATCCTTCCCCCAAATTCCTAGGTACCTCTAGAAGGATCATGACCTACACAGAGTCATATAAAACAATTACAAGAAGCTGTCCTTCCCAGTAAGGGAGGAAGACTTCCCTCCAGAGCATCCCAAAATCCACTGAACCAAGAGGTGTTATCTGAGGCAGTCTCATCATTTAAGGGAGTGCAGTAACATTGCAGTAATACCACTGCACAAATAGACATGTCTCACAGATCCAAACTCTCTCTAAATAAGGGCCATTCATAATTCATTGCTGGCTGATCTAACAGTAGTGGTCATTATGATGAAGCAGTTTGGGGAAAATTGGAATCATAGGAAGCCATAGCGACTTGATAAATATTAACAAGTTAGTATCACACAGGGCATAAATCATCTTACACACTTCTATCAGCTCTAAAATGCTTCCTGTGCCTGCCCTTGGATTTAGCAGCATGGGTAGTTGCATGGTTCTTAAAGTTTACTTCTAATTCAGGCTGGCAAGGGTGATGGAATGCATTCACCAGAGGGCAGAGTCTGGTTCTTGAACTGTAGTTATTACTTAGCATATACTTAATTAATACTTAGTGTTCCTTGAATGACAATGAGTTTTTAACACTTACAAGCACCCTCTGCCCAGGACCCCTCTGGTTCAAGGTTGTGCTGTCTTACGGCCAGAGGATTCTTCTTAGCAGAAGCAATTTTTGACCAGTTTTCCTTCACACTCTGTCTCTAGCAGAGCACTGAGGCTGCGAACAGTGCAGAAAACATGATCTCCATGACCTCTAACGGGAAATACTGCTTCCCTTCCTTCATCCTTTCCCCACTGGAATTAAAAATATTAAAGAACCGATTACATTCATTTCTACTGATGTAAGTATTTGAAATTGGTATATTTGTGAAACTTGAATTTTAGGCCTAAATTGACCTGACATGTCTTTTTAAGGAGCTTGCCCAAGGCCATGCAGTGGCTCTGTGTCAGCCAGGATTAAACCTCAGGAACTGTTGCCTTTCAGTCCACTAGACCAAGCTGCCTCTCATGCTGCCATCGAAGCTCTCCAGGCCAGATCAGGCTGATCAGTTTCTACATGGGGTTGATCTTTAAAAACATGTGTAGCCTAACTGCCTGAGAAACCAGAATAATGCTTTTCTGTATCAACAGAGGGCATAACCTTTTTTCTTTTTTTTTTTTTTTTTTTGTGTGATGGAATTAAATCATACCTGTTCCAATCACTTTACAAAAAAAACCCTGAGGCACTTAAAGCTTCAGGGCTGCTGGTCCAATGCGTATACTTATCACATCTTTACATTTGGACAGGATTGCCTTTTGCCATTTTGCCAACTCCAGAAGTGATTGTGGGTGGCACTCACAGTAGCAAGAAATATGCACAAACTCAGTATAAAAGGCCATGAACTCAATTAAAGCTTTAACATTGTTTCTTCATGATAATTTCAGGCATCCCTGGGCCACAAAAGTTATTATCCGGAGATGATATTCTGTCCTTCCTCCTTGTCTCAAGGACTGTGCAAACCAGATAGTGCCTGTGTTCCTGGCTATATCATGTTCCTTAAGGAGCAGTGGAATCTGTTTCCAGCCAGGGTACAGCTCCAGAATTTGGCTCCTTCCTCTTCCTTCTCCACTTAGTCTGGCTTCTCCTATGCTCCAGGATAGGACACGAAGCATATAGCTTGTCGGCCTGCTCTAGAACTCATTGACTGACTGCTTGGCATGTCAGGTGCAAGCTGCAAAAGAACTTTGCAGCTGTGCTGCAGCTGGCACCACACACCTCCTGAAGCCCTGTGCCAGAAGGAATACTGATGCCACCCTGCCTTGTGCCATGCTGGGGCTGTGCATTTATCCCAATCCAAGCACAGGCTTCCTTTGCTCTGACTTCCAAGGGTGAGGTTTGGGGGTCATCCCACGCAGAGAGATTTGGGATGGTGATGGCACGGCAAACAGACAGATCAGAGTTTTTTTACAGTAGCTGCGGGGAAAAAAAAGTATTTGGAGCATGAGGAGAGGACACTTAGAACAGAGGTTTTGAAACCACTAGCTGAAGGTCTAACACTAACACAATTAACAGAGATAGATTATGTAGATTTCTCTGGATCTGCTGGGAAACTGCTGCTTATTGCATTTTTTCAAGGCCCTTTAAAACCCTCACTGTACAGAGCTGAACTAAGTTGAAAACCATTGCGGCTCCTTTTGTGGTGTTACAGGAACTTTGCCAGCCTTCAGAGTTTCATGATATACACACACTATCTGTGGGAGAACTTCTTATAGAAGAAATAACAGCAGTGTCTTACACTATTAGAGTGCCTTTCGTCTGTAGATAGCAAAAAGCTTTATAGACATTAACTAGTTAAGTGATAACTGCTCCAGTGAGATACGCACCTCTAACTTGGATGGTTTGGGTGGTTCTGTAAAGGCTGTCCGCCTCCTTGTGCTTACAAGGCAAAGATAATGATACACAAGAAAACAATGAGATGAGGTTGCAGGCTGTGGACTAGGATAGTTTAGATAGGGAAGAATACTTTAACTACAGCTATTTTTATATATTTTGACTGTGTTCTTAAAAAATCCTTTATTGGCCTAAAGTTTGAGTAGCCATGTAAAAGGAGGTAAATATGCATCTAGGAATAGCTGAAAGCAATGCTTTTTGTAGGGGAAGGACTATAAAAAGTCTTGATGTTGACTCAAGGTAAAACAAAAGCTAATCAAACTAGTCCCACAGCAAGCACAAAATCTTTGATGGCCTATGGTGGTGTTCCAGCAAGCCCCTGAAAGCTGAGATTACTTTTGGAGATTTTATCATTCTGCTAATAGATTTACTTTTTACTGAAGGAGTGGAAAAAAATCCTTTCTGGCAAAAATGTTTTATACTTAGATGGGATGATTATTTATATCTCTATCTGAGAAACTTGGTGAAAGCTCTTTGGCCAGTTTAAAGGGAATTACTCTTTTTCCCTGAGGGTATGAGTTTGGGTGCTGCTTGTACTCAGGCGATGGAGTTGTATCAATCCTCTCTCAGGGCTGAGGTGATGAACCCTCTCTCATTGCAATTCAACTTTTGCTGAAGCCAGCCTTTCCAAGAGAAGGAAGGAAAGACATCACCTCCCAAGAGAGACTGAGCACCCAGCAGAGCCCAGTCCAGGTAACTCTGAAGTGTCTAATCTGTACAACCAGGAGTGCAACCAGGGTTTACACCCCTGTGGCATAGCTTTTTCCCTTGCTGTGATCTGATGAATTCTTGAGGCAAAGCCATTGAGGGTCCATCATCAGTAGTGTGGTATTAACTTGCTAAGGTGGGGATTTGAAACTCTTTGGTACCCTTGTCTTGCAATGAGCTCTGCACAGGTAAGAGCTCTTCTAGAAAATGTACTTGGCTCTTAGGCCAAACACGATGAAGCTCACAGTGGGATTGCAACCCCGCTTTGTCTCTTTTATGCAGCTGCCAACCACACTGTAATGGAGGCACTGCCTGATTCTGTGCTGAACTTTGTAAAGGCCAGCACCTTTACAAAGGCAGCCCAGAGAGAAGGCCAACCATAGTAACTGTCTATACAAGTGTAAGTGTCTGTCAAACTCCTTTGCTTCCTTTGGTCAGAGTTTTGGGAATTTTTAAAGTAAGCACAAGGCCAATAGCGGACATGGTTTAGGATGCTCTATTATCATGTTTAGGAGATAGTGCAAGATCTAGAAGCAAAGAACTGTGAATACGCATAGAGAGCAGTATTAGAGTTCAGTCACGCTTAACAGTGAAATATCCTGATATAAAACCGGTTTGCCTTCATTCAAATCAATAGACTTCCTGTGCTTTTAAGCACACAAAGAAGAGAATTTACTTCAGTGGGACAGTTTGAATCCTTAATGTTAAAGATATGGTAGAATTTGTGGGAGGACAGAGATTAAGTATGTATGTGATCACCTCATTTTCCCCATACCAATACTGCTTTAATGTTGAAGGAAAACTGTGGATGCTACTTAGCCATTGTGTGTCCTTAAGGGAGAGGGAGTTGCAAGTCTCATCTTAAGAAAAAAAAAAAAAAAAAAGTGAAAAATAATCCACTGAACATTTACTGTGTGAAGCCATCGCAAGGACATCTTAAACACCATAATAAACACCCGACACTGCAGCTGAAGTGAACATACGTATTAGCAGAAGTGTGTATAGAATTATCAGTTCACTGTTTAGTTGTTGTCATGGCCCAAGGAGTCATACCATTTCAAAGAAAAAACATGTGGCAGTCAAGGTAAATGCAGGATAAAATGCTTGTGTGTTGTGATTTTCTCACATAAACTTTAAAATCAGTGTTAAATGTGTGTTCAGTGAGTAATGTATGGATCTTCCCTTAAAATACTCTTCACAGAATTACTAGGTGTTTCTGACTGATCCTGCTGGGCCTGGAAATGCTCTTGTGCCCTCTGACAGTTGTTCATCTCACAATTGCAGACTTTAGCATTGACCCCACAGACCCTGCTTGAGCCCCCATGCTAACTGGGGACTTTCCATCAAGAAAGACCTTATGCAGAGTCCTAGGTTTGTTTCTCAGCAGCAAGGAAAAGGCTTTAAGGAGCACTCTTACCCTCTTTATGTGCTCAGCTGGAGTTGTGCTGAGTTGCTCACCATTACTTTGAAAAGCAGAGAGCAGAGGGTGGCCATCAATCTCAGAAGAGCAGAGCCAGGCAGCCACCTTCAGCAGCTGGTGCCAGCTTCAGAAGAATTCTGACTAAATTTATCTTGAACTCTTCCTTTTGTTTCCTTTCTTTATAATTTTTTTTAATTACATTCTTCAATATCTTACTGATGACAGCAAGGTGGGGGTAAGGGGAAGAAACATTTAACATAGGGAGTTTGTTTTCTGTTTAGTTTGTGCGTTCAGATACCTGTAACACACATACAGTGCACGTACAGTTATTGGTGTAACTGCAACATAGCTCACTTCTCATGAAAATTTATAGACTCTTTCAATCTTTAAACACAATCCCAACAACAACTTAAATATGCCAGAAATATCACACTTTTGAAAGAGGAGAGAGTCACAACAAATTTCTTTACTGCTACATTGTGCTTCATCCCAAGTGTGGGCTGACTTTTATTTTTGAATTTAGAAATTAAAGGGAATACTTATCATTTCAGTATCATCCGATAAACTAGTACTATAGGGTAAGACAGTCATTTTTCAACACTGTAAACAGGTATTGATGCTTTAGAAGAATTACAAATGTTGGTGGTTGATGAATATTCAGTTTTCTCATTTTCTTCCCTGTGAATTTATTTTGGAAAAAAGGGGAAGCTACAACGAGAATAAATTAAGTATTTCTCTACTCAAAATCTTTCTGCAGCTCCCTTATCCCACTCTGGATGCACAAAGAAGTTGGGAAAGGATTCTGATATTTATTTTTGTCCAAGAACAAGCCTCGGGTGTTGTAAGACTCCTCAGCATCACCTATCGCTCAGCTTGTGTGAGGTGCTGAGACAAGCAGTTGCAGGCAGGCATTGCATGTCACATGCAGGGTGCTGCTGTGATGGGATCTGGACAGCTGAGCACTGTCCCAGATAGGAAGCACCTCATAGTTGTATGGGGATAAGGGTAAATGCTGAAGAGACAGGGAGGATGGGGAACTCAGGTGGAGTGCTTTCTCTGCATGAGTGTGGAGGCTGGGAAACTGGTAGGATATGGGCAAAGCAGTTGGGTCCTAAGACAGGTATATGAGAGATTCAAGCATGTGTGCAGTGGGTCCCAGAGCTGCACTAGTTGTTAGAGGTGGTATGCAGGCCACTTGGGTGTCTGTCAAGTAATTCATTGCTGCTGTTTGAGGGTGAGAGGTTTAAAAATGTACCTCTAGAAGCAGTAGATTTGAAGTCAAATAATGACATGCCAGTGATCTTCTAGGGGAAATGCAAGCTTTCCGCAGTGGTATCTATGCTGAGCTATTCTCCCTATAGATATTAGGGAAAAAAAAAAAAGAAAAAAGCAAAAGAAAAAGAAAGAAAACCTGCCACATACATATCCACAAGCCATGATTTTGCTTAATGAGAGCACTATTTGCAGTAGAAACTCACTCTGAGCCACTCTTCTAAGTGCTGCCATCATTTAGTGTAAATGGTTTCATAACAGCTTGGAACAAAAATGATTTCAAGTCAGAGATGTGTCATTCAGAGCAAATCCAGAGAGAAGTCAAGTGACTATCATGTGAATCACTTTAAATTTAGCTGACTACAGGATATAATTACCTCCATTTATTGTGTTTATGAACATTTCTTTGTGTGAAAATGTGTTTTTTCAGTTTTTAAATTACTTTTGGTGGACACAGATTGAGATAAATTCCAACAGAGTGGAAAAAATACATTCTTGCACCCGTATCTCCACAGTTAATGTCATTAATTTTATTAAGTAGCTCAGTACAATTATGCTTTGTATTCCTACAGTTTGTGTTTAAATCAAATGCCAAAGACAAGATAAAGGGACATTATTAACATAGATAAATTACAGGGAACACCTTTCTCTGAGTGGTTTCAGCCACCACATTCTTAACCTGTGTTATGTCTAATTGTTAATCAAGGAGTACAGTTTTAGATTAGTGACTGAAGAGCCTTGTCTAGCTAAGGTTTACCTGAGGAAAGGGAGGAGAAAGTAAGTTTGTCTTCTCACTGCCTCATTGTCTGGTAATCCTTCTGCCCTCACATCCTTGGTGCCTAAAGGCTCTATTTCCAGGTGGAGGAAAACTTTTAGTATTTCTCTCTTTTCACCAATGATATAATTCCAAAGGATAGAGGAAGGGAGAAGATTTGCATAAAACAGCCCGCAAAGAAGTAATGTATAAAAGTGACTCACTCCCTTCCTCCAGACTCTCTTGCTATATTCAAATTTGAGAAGAACTCAGAATGTGTTTTTCTGGCAATGCAGCACAACACTTTGAGGAGAGGGAAACACTCAGTCTGCTGCAGACAAACATCAAGACAATAAGGCATATGAGCATCTGGCTGTTTCATGCAGTCTGTTTCAGGGAACATTTTCTTTCATCAGCCCTAGGTCTGCAGCAATACCACCCACGGGTCTCCCATAGCACTTTACAAGTGGACAACACTTGCCCTTGGATACATGCTTGATATTTGAAAACTAGAAGTATTTCAATTTTTCAAAAGGCTGATGTGCTGACTTGGTTTGGAACTGCTCCAGAGGCTCCTCATCTACAAGATGAACTTTTCTTCCTGGGAATATAAAGAGGAGCTGCCATAGGGTGTAGCAGTCAAATGTTTTTGTTCTCCTGACAGGAGGACTCTCAGGGTAGGACACCACGACAGATGTACCAAAGCTGTCTATGAGTGTCTACAGCTCCACTGTTCAGAAGGTTTAAGTAAACCTATTCTTTCCAACGAACTTTGCTCTTGATCCAGGGCAGTAATTGTTGGACTCCATGCTTATTTAATCACACAGACATTTGTTAACATTTTAAACATCTCTTTAAGCAGGAACAGCCAGGAAACCCTGGTTTCCAGATTGCCTGTGGGTAGCAGAGAACCAAGCATATTGGTGATTGCAATGTTTCTGGATACATTTCTCTAACTTTCCATCAGAGGAAACATAACTAGAAATACATTCTGCCAAAATGTGTCCTTACACCTGCCTCTATCCAGAATATGTCTCACTTCACGCACATGGATTACAAATGAACAAACGCTGTGAGGCCTGGTATTTCAGTAAATGAGGGTGAAGAGAAGCACTGGCGTGCTGTGGCAGCCACAGGCTCCAGTTTCCTGGTTCCCATTTCTATCAGCCACCGTGAAGGTTATCATTCAGCTCCTGGGGTCTTCATTAATGCCTTCTGCACTGGACAGCAGGAGGCAGTGGAGAAGTTAAAGACTAAATGCTGGCTTTTACATCTTTGCTACAGAAGATGCAGTTTCTTAGACTGGCACCAGCCACCCGGAGACAAACGCAAACTAGCACACAGATACAGCCAGCCTATTATACTCTTTATTTTTTTTTCTTTAAGGACCATCCACCCCCCCTTGAATATCCATTCCTTAATGCACTATGTCTACAGATGTATTCTGCAGACAAGCCAGGCGTTCTCTGCAAGAAAACAAAACAGCACTGTGTTGCTGCTTCCCCAGTGGTCTGGCTTCACCGATTCATAGCAGAGAGATGGTGTAGGGTGAAGGAGAAGGAGGAGAGGGGATATAGAGCACAACAGCCTCTGCCCTACCTCCATGAAAAGATTTGCCTGAGATGGCCTTGCGCTGGCTCTCAGAGGTTCAGCTGCCATAGCACTCTTACCCACATGAGCCTGCTTTTTTAGCCAGATGTGGTCAGGGACAAGGCTGTGAAGGCAGCTACTTACTCCTGGCAGTTTTCTGGGTGCCCCCATGCTGTGCTTAGATGTCTACTCATCATGAGATAAGAAGCACAGGTATTTGGACTGCAAACCTGACTTCAAGCCCATGTGGTCCACTCCTGCTGAAGGATGTCACTTCTCTGGTGGGGCCTGGTGCAGTGTTTCTGCTCCTTCGGAGTTATCTCCACTTTCTTGCCAAGCAGAGAAGAGTCTACAACAGTGCATACCAAACTTTCACAGAGAAATGAGTTCACGTCAAGCTTTTACTCAAGATTTCTCATTCAATTAGCTCTCAAGTAGTATGATTATCACTTGGGCCTTTTCTGATAAATGGCATTAATTCACAGGAATATGCTAATTAAATCATTTGCATTTTTTCCCGTTGATGGAGAAAGGGGACTGAGCCGTAACTATCATAGCCCAAGCAGAGATGCCTCCCGCATGCTGGTTTCATGAAATACCTCTCATGGGAGATGGAGGTGGGCTGCACAGGGCTGCTGCAGGGTTCAGGGAACTATACTGCCCATGAAAGTTTCTCCAAACTTCTGCAAGAAAACATAAAGGTTAACCTTTTTCTTCTCACTCACATCTCTGCTATTCATTTTGTTAAGCTTTGCACTTATGTTCCTAATTAAGTTAACAAGTGAATTGTGCCATTTAATTCAGCACATCATATCTCTTTGTGGTGCACACTCTCCAGTAATAAAGTGGCATTATATAATGATTCTATTTTTCAAGCTTTGAGTCTAGATCAAATAATATAGGATATCTTTGAAGACATTTTTATTGCTGTTCTTAAAACATAAGAATATGATAGCAGTTTTCACTGAAAACCAACCCCCACTTATTTGCTTTGCTTTGCTTTGGTTTAATTTGATAGGAAGTATACGTATAATTATATCTCTCCCTTTTGTCTGTCATTTTTCCTGGAGCCCAAATGGAGCTTGCTTCTACACAAAGCATGCAATGAAAAGAATGGCACCTCTTGAAAGAGATTTTGCCTGTTGCTTAAAAACACTGTCTGTTTCCAAGCAGAAATATTTTAAGGCAGATCGACTGCTCTGAATAGGTTGGAAACAGACTTTCATAACCTCCATTACAATACCTTGATAATGACATTTGTGAGATTAGAAATTGGATTAGCTATGTTGAGATGTCTTGGAAAATAAGCGGAAAACATACAATTCATTCTGGAAGTATGAACTCTAAAGCTGTTCTATTCATTCAAGACCTACTTGTTGTTGCATGATTTATTCTATGTTGTGTAAATAAATCACATCAGTATGAGAGGAGTGAGGAAGGTCTGTGTGTAACGTCTGCAGCCAACTCAAAGCTCCTTCAAAGGAGTCTGTCACAACTCCCATTGCATACAGTGTAATATAATATGAAATATAGATGATTTGAAATCTCCTTGTTGAAGAGACCAGAGGCCGTAGGTTTTTCAGTTAGAAGAGTACACGGGAAGAGAAGTATATAACACTTTGAAAAGGATGGTGGTAGGGTCTTGTGCAGACTATATGTGAAAGGTGGTGTTCAAGTTTTGTTCATCTCTAGTCTGATGATGGGATTAGGATAGTTTCATTTCCATTATCCATGATGTGCTTGGCATTTACATTTACAAATGAAACTTTGTTTCTACCATCAAAGAGTTTACATCTAGGTCAAGACTTTACTAGCCATTAAGAATGCTTGTGTGAATTAGAGCTGAATTTGCCGATGGTAGTTGCAGATACAGCTAGGTTGTAACAAGGCTGTACTTGGAAATTTGTAAAAGGAGCAGAATTACAAAGCGTCAGATGGGAACAGAATTTCTAGCAACAGCATTTGACATCAGTCTCTGTTCCAAATTGGGACAGGGTAGAAGAAAGCACAACTGCACTGATGTCAGTGGTTTTGACTATGTGCCCAGCTGCTTTGCTCTGTTGGAAAAGCAAGCCTACAGCAACTAGAACAAGCTTGTGAATCTGGTCCATTACTTTTAAGTGCTTTGCACTCTCACTTTGGGGTTTTGTTTGTTCTTTCTTCTTTCTTTTTTTTTTTTTTCTTTTTTTTTTTTTTTTGAACTGCGAATAAATCCCATCTGGCTTGTCAGTTTTCATAGCATGTTTTGGATTTGTAGTATTTGGCATAGACATGAGTGAGTGTGAACATTAAAGACTCTGTTTCTCATCCAAATCTTTCTCTTTTTTTGGTTTCTAATGATAAATGCTGCACAGTAGAGCTAGTAGTTTTTTGTGGCTTCATTCTGATCAACAGAAAAACTGAATTTCTGAATGGGCTCTACTTCAATTTGAAATAGTTTTTCCTCATTGGCAAAATTAGGAATTGACCTGAAATAAATGAAAAGTTACATTAGATTATTATTCTCATCAGACGTACCTCTAGTTTCTAAGCATTGATTTTACTGCAAAGAGTAAACTTCAGTGCCTTCAGCTGATTAATGTCCCATCCCCAATTTGCATGCATGGATAGTATCTACCCAAAGGTCAGAACCGAAGAGTGAGGTGAGCTGTGTTAGTACCTCTTCCTCAGCTGTGGGCTTGGCGGCAAAAAGAAGGAGACGGAGAAAGAAAGCATGTGAAGGTTCATGCCCAGGGGAAGGGATCAAAAAGGTCATTTTCAGCTCCATGATGTGTGTTTCTTTTAATCAGTCATGATAACAATCAAACATACATAACAGCAAAAATAAAGGCTTATCTACTTCTGCTTATTCAGCATTTACCCAATTTAGCTCCTCAAAAGATAGTTTTTTAATTTGTGGTAGGGTTTTCTGGTGCTGTTGTTTTCTGAGGCAGAGAAAGTATGCATATAGCAAGGGCAACCACAGAGAGTGATTGCCAGCAGGATGTTGTGGGGTTAGTAGGAATGAGAAAGGAAGACGGGCAAGAAGTGGACAAGCTGAGGTAAATTGACCTTAAGACTCTGATATTTCCAGCCACTAATTAGTGAAGGAGGTTATTGCATAGTTGAAACTTAATTTAGTATGATTACATAAGTCCATTTCTTGGAAATTATGGATGCAAAGAGGGACACCAGCTTTTCAAGTGACTTTAAAAGAATGAACCACGGAGCATTTTCTACAGTAACTCACTGCTTCTGGAAAAAAGAAAAAAAAAATCAAGGAAATGTTCTGCAGATGCTGCTTCTCCACTTGCAGAGTGGAGGACTCTCATTTCCACAGCACAATGGGTCCCTCTTGCTCTGCAAGTTTTCCCATACTTCCCGTCAGCTCATTTCTTAGTGATGCTAAGATGCTGCCCAGACACAGTGGCAGGCATCCTGCTTCTGCATGAGTTCCCTCAGATCACCTGAGAATGAGGCACCATGCACAAACAGAAACCCATGTCCAGGGGCAAACTTGTAGCTGAATGCAATCAATGATTGCCTTGCATTTCTTGGTTTTAGGAAGCGTTTAGGTTGTTTAAAACTTAGACCTAAGTCCTGCAAACACTGGCATGTGGTGGGAATCACAGCAGTCAGACCATGGGGTTAAGTTCACTGTAGTTTTTAAAATGCCTGAACACCCCGTTTCCTCTCAGAGGATTTGTACGTAACAAATACGGAAAAAAGAGGGGCTTATACAGAGTTTAAGCTAATGAGAGGTCTGTCTAAAGGCTGAGTATATTACAGCTTGTGGGTAATAGGGTTTTAAGATGGCTTGAGAGATCACTTACCTGTACCTTACAGAAGAAAACTTTAAAAAAGATTGTGAAACTGTCATTTGTTTGTCCTCAAATGCCATACAGGATTCTCCCCTCTCTCAAAACATTAGTCCAGTCCATCTGTTGCTGGAAATGCTATATGTTTTGTCTGTGGTTGACACTGGTTATCAGTCCAAGGCCCCAGTTTAGGTTGTGTTGCCCCTGCCCTGCCACCTGCTGGGCAGGCTGGACTCAAAGGCAGCCAGGGGCTGTGGTACTGGGGTTCCCACCATAGCAGGGGGGCCATGAAGGGGCGTATACTGGTGTGGGACAAGAGCAATCCTCCCAAAATGTGAGATGCTCTCTCTGCACCACTCCTCAGGCAGTGGCTGGCATGACAGATCCAGCTTTTTGGGTACTTCAACATCCCTTTGCCCTCTTCTCTCCCTTCCATTTAGCAGGGGAAGCCTGTTTTCAGTCTGGTCCCATGTCCTCTTCATCCTTTTGGCAGCCAAACTGCATTTGCTTACATTTCTGAGGAGCTTAGAGCCATCCCTGCCTGATGTATGTGTGTTTTGCATATTTACCCTATCTTGTTACATTCCTTATGAGTAGTGACATCTCCAGGTGTAATGTATCCAGGATCAATAAATGCCATTAAAATCTTTATGCACGCTGTAGCTAAGAGGTTGGGAGTGTTTGAATAAGTCTCAAGTTAAGTGAGCATATAAAGTTGACAAGCATTCATTTTCAAACTATGGTTGTGAAGGCCAGATCTCAAAGGTGGTTTACTTACTCATTCATCTGAAACACCCATACTTTTACTCTCTGGCTTATTTTGATTTATTAAAATAGAAAAGAGAAATTATTGAAAACATAAGGTATACTGAATTTTCTTGATTTAGGCTATTAAAAATGGACACTTTAATGTTTGCTTTAAAATCTTGAGGATGTTTTTGATCACTTTCAATTTTTTTAATCAGCAAAATGCTTAAAATTATTCCGATTTTATTTGATTTTATTTTCTATTTACCCTGAAACAAACTTCAGCTTTTGATAAATGGTGTTTCAATGCCAATTCAGATAGTGTGAAATTAAAAGCTAATCTTAAGGACATTTTTTAAAATGGATGATTGTGATGATATTTTAATCTACAATTTCATTTTGGGGAAAGAAAAAAAAAAAACAACAAAAAAAACCCAACCCACAACTTCCAAAACATTTCAAAACTGTGTAGTAGGAAAATGTGAAGGAGAACCCCAAATAAGCACTCTCTGCATGTCCATGGAAATAGCTGATATCCTTGATAACCAAACATAGTAGGGAGGTTTTTAGTTTACCTTAGTCTGTTTTCCATTTACCTCTCTCTTTGGCATGTGGTGTTGTTACTTTTCAAAACACAATCGCTTTCATCTGCAGTACTGATATTCTTTCCACTGCAGCAAGTAGTCAACTCATGTACAGGAAAGGTCTCTACCATCATTCCTTCCAGACGTTGAAAATATTGTATACTGTGTGACATTTTCCCATCCCTCTGCACCCACCCAGTCTGCAAGGAATGACAGAGGGGTTTTTTGCAGCGAGTACCACTCCTTTTACTCCATAAGCAATCCTAGCATCAGAAGTGGAACATGTTGATGTTCGTTCCCAACCCAACTACATCTCAGGCTGTGGGACACTCTCCTGCTCTCCTCACAAGTCTTCTCCTGCTGTCTGTGAGCATCTAATGAAAGAAACAGGTAAGCTCTGCTTTGTCCAGAGTACCACATGGTGTTGCACAAAAGTTAACACCTGATCCTTTCCAAATGAAGGGATAGGGGAAACAGCGAAAATATTTTGAGATGCAGAGTTCAGTAGAAATGCACATTAGTGAAGTGTCAAACATATGCATGTGTCCCAGCTTCATACAACTTCATCTCAACCTTTCCACTCCAGTTTGACATCCGTATCACTTGCATACAATCTCACATACCTCCAGTGCCTGTCACAAGAAAAGAAGCTATTCCACTTTGTTAAAAGACACAGCCCACTGTGTGATTCATTAATTTATCATTGTAGAAAATACTTGAAGCCACATAGGCTTTATGGCCACCATAAAGTGTCCCACCTAACACAGAACAAGAGCACCTTGCAGTACCTACCTAATACTGAAGTGATAATTGCACCATTGCACTGTTTTATGAGGCAGTAATCCAGTTCCTGAGCAGATAAACTACAAGGCTGAAAGCTGGGTAGTTTATCTTGATGAGGGAACTATATTATTGCCAAGTAAAACAGCATGATGGTACTATTGCCACTTTTCTGTGCTTGGGGTAGGGATTTTTTGTTTTATGGTGTGGTTTGTGGGGTTTTTTAAAGTCTTTGAAAGTGCATTTATACAGCTACCAAAACTAAATTAAAATCTCTATGGATTTGGGTTTAATCTCATTGTGTGTTTAAAATAGCTCACAAGGAAAAGATATTTGTAGTCAATACAAACAATGGAAATGTGTTTGATTGTTGTGTGTAGGTAGGCAGTATTAAAGAATATGGCCTGCAAAGCAATGCACTGCTGGACTGAACTCCTTTTGCTTTGTTTTTGGTTTGCCTAATTGTGGGTTTATGCCACATTCTGATTTTAATATTAAAAAGTGAAACAGTACCAGCTAAGGCTTAGCATGGGATCACCAGTGGAGACAAGTACACTGTGACCAGAGAGGTTAAGCACCACTCTCTGCAGTGTGGTGAGTACCTGGGGCTAGTACAGCGCAGGGGTATCTGTGTATCAACTGCAGGAAGCAATACTGACTGTGCTTATTTGGGGATGGGTATCCATAATTTCTGCCACTGCTGAGGCCTGGGCAAAGCCCCTGCAGGCTGCCTAACAGCCTGTCACGTCACAGAGGAAGATTTTAGCTCCCCAGGGATTTCTCACCCCTTCCACAGAAGCACACACATGCGTATGAGGTGTTTGTGTGCATATTTCTCTCACAGGCAATAACCTTGCGTGATTTTTTGTTTCAGCGGTTGTGTACCTTAAGTGGTTCTTGATGACTTGGTCATCTTTCTTAAGCTGCTGGTCTTGTTATATGACGCTTCCATGCTGAGCTGTACAAAATCAATAAATAACAACAAGAGGATATTTCATCTCCTTTTCCTGCAAGCCTCTGTTCTTGACATACACTGGGAATGTTGAAAGGCAAAATTATTTCCAAATCAAATGATAAACAGTGCCCTTTGATAAGTTTTGCTTATATAGGAGATTGTGAAGAGAAAACAAAAATATCTCTCTCTCTTCCTCATAACTTCTTTCCTCAGGCTTAATAGAAAAAGATAAAATGAGAACCATTACAATGGCATTTGCCAATTTGCAGGCAGAATATATTGCAGGTGAATAGGCATTCACCTTCAGAGATAAAACTGAGTCAGAGAGAAAGAGTCCACATTGCCCTTAGAAGGAATGATTGTTCATGTTGCACTGGATGGGTTTTATGCCAGCCATTTGTCAGTCAAGCAGCAGACATCTTTTTGCTGCACTCTGGCCCCACAGTTCAAACAAAATGATGCCATAACAGAAGAGGCTGTCTAAGTCATGAGAGTTATTAAATGTCTGTCTTTTGCACCTAAACCTTTCTTTTCTCCATACAGGATAAATGACATGGTCCCTGTAATATTTATTAAAAAAAAAAAAAAAAAAAGTTGCCATTATGTATTGCTGAGGAAAAATAGGAAATCATGAGAAGAGGGTGACCTCAAAGTAAGGGTCCACTCTGCAATATCATTTGCAAGGGAGTACAAGAAACCAAAATGATAGATCCTCTTCTGTGTCACCTGCAGAAGTCCTGGGTGGCAGCCTGAGGAGGATAGCAGCCTCCATGTGTTCCCTGAGTCCCCTTCCATGCCAGAGAGCTGGACAGGATTGGAGGTGGATCTGTGTCTGCTTTATGGCCAGCTCTGGCAGCAGTGAAGGCATACACTGTCCCTCGTTCAAGCATCGTTGCAAGGTCTGCAGTCAGACTGAAGTCCATATTTCTCTGTGAGCTCAAACTCTCAGAAGTACCTGTTACATCAGGATGCCCAGCTTGAGATAAGTTAGATGGGCTACCTCTCAGAAGGTGCTGAGCACATCTTTGCTTTTGTCCTGTTTCCCTGTCTCCTCCTGAACAGAGTCCTTTCAAGGCTCTGAAGTCAAGGATCTCCGACTGCTAAGCTGTTTTTAAAGACTGTGGTTGGTCTACAGGTATTTCTGAAACACCATTCCTCTTATCTCTGGGCTCCAGCTAGAAATGTAATGCAGCACATAATTGCACAAGTGTCTCAGTAATGGTGCAAATTCAAATTAAATCATGGGATATTTCACACTGTGCACATAACTCCTGATGCCTGTTTTACAGGCTGCACACTTTAGCAGCATGCTTTTTAAGATGTAGCACTACAGTAGACATTAAATACAAGAAAAATAAATATATGGTCTTTGCCACAGTATGAGATTTTTTCCTTGAAGGGATGACACCAGTGTATATCAAAACCATCTAGTTAATTCAGTTTAATTCTTCCTGGCAATAGTGCCTAAAAAAATAGTACAAGGAAGGCAACCAAACAAGCCCTTGGACAGCTAAGTTAGATTCAGATCTTTAGAATAAATATTTACCCTCTTGGACTCCAGTAGGAAAAGAGTATTCATTGTTCTCTGAGCCCTCTTCCCTACTGGACTGTCACAGCTCATATCCTCATTCTTTCTGTGGGTCACACTGAAAGGCGCTTTCTCCACAGGTCCAGTAGCATCTCCTGTTTTAAAGCTGAAGACTGCCCCTCAGCCACTGAGCCTTTAAGGATGCCGTGCTCTGCAGTGTGTGCAGCATGAATACCATGTTGCCTGTATTCTACCCACCCTGGGAACAACAACAACCCAAAACCAGACCATGACCAGCCAACTCCTGGCATCTAACCACATGGTCAGCTTGGTTCTACTGGCCTCTCACAGCTATGGATCATGCTACATTCATGTAGCCAAAGGAGTAATGATAACAAGCAAAAACCCCAGTGTTTATCCTCCATTATCTTTTGTTTTCCCTCTTTCCTAGTTTTCCACAAATGAAAGAGGGAGATAAAAGAACAAATCTCCATTGTGGTAGCTCACTCTATAAAACTGCTTTGGCTCAAAAGTAGAATTGTTCTTGATTATGTCCAAACAGATTTGGTCAATGACAGGTTTCTGTTTCAGAGCACAGGAATGTTCAGGCATCAGCAAACTGGCTATTTGTTTAGTTTTATTTTTTCATATGACATAATCTCCTTCCAAATAATGTCTGTCATCATCTCAGATGATGCTATTCCTACATGTGCTGTTCATGGTAGCACTTTCAGCACTGACATTTCAATGCTAAGGAAAGCTAAAGGCAGGGAGTTCATTACAGAAGCTCCCTTCAGGCTTTTGGCAAGATGTAGTGAGATGCCAGTTGTTCCCAGTCATTTTCTGTGAATGAGAATATAGTGGAGCATTCAACCAAGTAGAGTATATTCAACATTATTTCCTTATGGTACCTACACCATATTTTGTCACAAGTGCAATGAAAGAATTCAGTTGATTATGCAATCTCTTATGAGGTTTTTTTCTAGCATCTTCTAAACCAGTGGTTATTCAAAATGAAATAAACTTTTGAAGGCTGCCTGCTGCATGTAGTACTCTTGCCTTCTTTTTTCCACCTCCCCATTAACAAATAGAATAACAAAGAAATGAAAGGTATTCAAACCTATGTTACCCATCAGAAAAGGCAGGTGATATGAAACCATTTTTTCTTTTCTAAATCTCCCAACTGTACTATTTCTTCTAGCGTTTCATCTACTAGAGTTTTCTTTTATGTTGCAACAGTAATGTATTATTATTTTCCAGACACTTCTTATATATCTTCCAAGTATTTGGACAGGTGATAAAAAATTGGGTTTAAGCACTTATGTTTCAAGTACTGTAGCCCCGTCATACCCTAGTCCCATTTGGTTTTATCATTAGGTACCTACCTGTCTGTTTAGAAGCAGCTCTCTTCCTGCTTTCCCTGACCAGAGCTGAGAACTTCATCTATGAAGGGTATGGTCTGCCCTGACCTCCCTAGTAAATGAATGGCACCAAACCTTCATCTATTGCTTTCTCAGAAAGGAACAGAAAGGTCAGAAGCTTGAGAAAAGTGGGAAAAGCTGAGAAAAGTAAGAAAAGTATTGCTACACCAAGACATCCTACTTACTCCTGTTGCTACCACTAACAATCTCCTCTGCCCTTCCAGCACTACCAGATTGTTGCTGATTCTGGGTGGGCACGGATCTGCTTGCAGCCCATTACTGAGCTACTGAGTACTTGTGAAAGGCAGTGATAGTCCGTCTATACTGTAATTGAAGGTATGAGGGCCTCATATTCCAGCACAGCTGAGCAAGGTGTAGTCCAGCTGGCTCTAGCAAAAGTAGAATGAAATCAGGACAATCAAGTCCTCCCTCAAGCTGGCCATGGGCGTATATATCATGGTTTATACTGTTGCTCTGAATAGCCAGTGCTCAGGTGTCTGCTGGCTTACATTGTCACTGGCACTCAAACTAAATAAACTGACAGTAATATGGACATGACTGCACATGCTGCAATAGCACCTATAACTACTTACACAAAAGTAAGAGAGAGGTGGGTACTTGCACAGTCTAATTTTAGGCAGCTAGCTCAAGTAATTGAGTTAATTTAGTCACCCACTTAAGGTTAATTCCCTCTCTCCCCTATGTAGCCCATGGGGAGAAGTTCCTCTTGAAGAGTGCTTTTGAGCGGGAAGACCTCACAGCCACCAGGCTGGTGTCACAACAGATACATGGTGTTCTCCCACGCTGAGGCAGTATGGATACCTCCCAGAAGTGATGGGCTTTTGAAAAGGAAGTTATCTACTTTTCCAGCAGCAGGAGCATCTTTGGAGGCCAACTGGGCACTCTAAGGACTCCACTGGCACACCAGAAATGCAGAAGGTGATTACTGACCTCCAACATCTTTACACACTAGGTAGAAGTACAAGACTTCTACCGCTCCGTGTTTGTCATTACTATTCCTGACTTAAATAAGACAGTTTTCCAGTAGTTGCTTATTCAGCCAGGATATCTTTTTTCTGTTCCACACAAAGATGGTGCAGGTCTGTAAGCACAGTACTCGGAGGATTGGACTGGTTTTGTAATTTTTGCTTTGTTATTTTTTTCCCCTGGAAACTGCATAATTTTTTTTCCTTCTGGTGATGTTGTTTATTTTAGCATGCTCTGACGGACATTGAGATCTCAGCTTTTTACATATTAGTTAATCAAGATGTTTCAGAGGGGTCGTATTGCCTCCCTTCTTTCTGCCAGTGCCACATTTGTCTGGAGCTGCATTAAAGGATTTCCATTTCAGTGGCCCACCAGCATGCATGAAGCCTGAATCATGGGTGGGTGGTGATTTAAACTAAGTGAAAGAAATAAAAAAATACCTGCAGCCTTTTTCCTGCCACCTCTCCATTAATGAGCACAGAATTCACACTCTGGGTCCTGTAAACCCCATTTAGGTGTGTCAGCAAGATCCAGAACTATATTAAAGGCCTGAAACTGGAAAAATAATTAAGAAGGCTCAATGCCAATTACTTTTCATCTTCAACTGCTGCTTACAGTTCATTCCCAACAAATAGTGAAAGGTCATCAGCATTTTTTTTTTCTTTTTCATATGAACAGGTTATTTAGATTTCTTCTTGGTATTCTCAGCACTCCATGATATGGTACAGAAAAAGAGCCCAATATACTATAAGCCAAGCAGCTCATATCTCATACTAAATGGAAGTCAGACAAGGACAGTCCATTTTTCTTTTTAATCACAGGCAGTATTCATAGCACTTCCTCTAGTTTCTGTTTTCTTTCTTATTATCATGGATAATGCAATGGAAATGCAATCATTTTTAATCAGGTTTAATTATATACTTTATTCACATTCTTTATCTCTCCCACTTGCTAAGAAGGTGAGTTTCTGTTTCATTCTGCTTCCTTTGACGGAACACTATAAAGCCATCAACTAACAATACGTGGCTTCCAAAGCTAATGTGCCCGCACAGACACTGACGCCCACCCTAGAAGCCTGTCCTGACTTTGTCATCCTCATTTGGGCTAGTCTTGCCTTGAGGATTAATGTCAGGCATGTCCTGAACCGCAGTGAGTCGGGACATTCCTGTGTGCCTGCGTGCCCTTGGCATGACATCATATCACAAATTCTTAAGCATCTCTCACTCTGGTAATAGGTATGCCTTGTACCCATCGTATTCATCTCAGGGGTCTGGTGCTTCAAAGAGATGCCAGGCTAATTCGCATAAATATTCCTCAGTTTATTAATGCTGAAAGGTGTCCCTCTCATCTTTTGCTGTTTCAAAGTACTGATCTGAGGAAAAAGAGTTACAGTCTTGAGTTTAAAAAAATCACATTGTTAAAAATAAAGTGTTCTTACTTGTGTTACTATGAAAATCTCCGATGCTTAGATAATTGTAAGAAACCATTTAAATTCATCTCTGGTTTCCTGGACTTACTTATTTTTCTTTGCTTTATGCTGGTCAATCAAGGTTGATGAATATACTACATGTTATTCTCTATCATTTCCAGTTCCAGTTTTCATATCTTGGCAGGGTTTGAATTTTAAGTTCTACAGGCAAAGGTGCAGCACATTTGTTTATTCACTTTAATCACCACTGAAATAATAATTCAAAAATCTGCACTGATATATTTCTATTTCATCAAGTCCTGTGTTTAAGTTACAAAGAAAATACTGAATACTTGGAAGGGGAAAGAGAGCTTTGTCCCCAATTTTTCTTTAAACTGTCTTACCTGGGCGTTCCTCAGCCAAGGTTCAAGGATTCACAGTGTAGGTCCAGTCTCAAATAAAGTCCTTGATCCCTTTTACATCCTTTCTTGGATGCTGGTGTGCAGTGCTTCCCTCTTTTTGTAACCTATTGCCATTATGGTGACCTTTCCTTTTCTTCTCCAGCTTTCTCAGAAGTCAGCCACAGGACAAAAAAATGGGGGAGGATGAAAGTGGAAACAGAATTAGCACTCACAGTTTCATCCAGCACATTTTTTCTGTTCATAGAGAAAATCTTTATAACTTGTCCAAAATGTCAACATATTTTTAAACAAATGTTGACAGAAGGTGGGCAAACTTCAACAAGAGTGTTTATTCTAGAGCTCATTTTCCTTACTCACTAAGACATCTCCAGTTATGATATATGCTAAGAAGTCATTTTCCAGTTGCAGTAAGATTTTAGACAGTCTGATAGCTCAGCCATCATTCTCCCAGTCAAATCTGAGGGAAATGTGGGTTTGCTCCTAGGATTGATTTCTAATAACCCAATAGAGACTAGCTGTGGGCAAGGTCATTTAACAGCCGAATGGCCATTATTGCTTTACGAGAGAGCAAAGTTATATAGACAGGGTGGAATGAGTCACAGCTATCGAAAGCATAAAGTAAAATAAAAGCTTTTAGACAGCTGTAGCACCATGAGAGGAAAAAACATACATCTTGAACGGCTGTAGCACAGATCTTCCTGGACCTGTTACTCATGGTCAGAAGGTGCCCAGCACACTGTGCCAGGTTATTTTCATTAAGACTGAAGAAATCTAATGAATATAGAGGACGTAGACCTTGTTTGTCAGTGATAGAGATGCTCTCACTTAGACTGGGGGTTTCAAAAATATGGGGGTGGCATAAGACAGAGGTGAAGCCCTGGTTTTGTTCAAGATTTGAAGAATATGGGATTTTTGTCTTTGACTTCAATGAAGTCAGGATTTCATGCCAGAAAACTAGTGCATCTAACGTTGTAAAATGTATCAGTCACATAGCCAAAGAATGGATTTAGCTGACACTGAATTTGTCATATAGCAATGCAGTAGCATCTGTCACAGTGCCTGAAGATGAGAAAGTACTAGTAACAACAACAGAAATTGAATCTGTGTCCCTTTCATGACAAATGTCACCTGAGTTAGCTATATGTGTGATTTTGACTGAAAATCTGAAAGTGGAGTGGATAATGGAGTTGTTTATTCTTTGGCACTTGGTGAAAAGTGCAGAGGTAACTGCTGTATTTTAAATCAACTGTTGATATTTTTTATATGATTAACAAGGATTTTAAGGTTCATGAGGAATGGCTGAGGCTGTTATCCCTGCGCGGCACTATAAAAAGGATTTTATTTTTAATCCTGTGAAGGGCACTGTGAATTGCTTTGGTGGCTTTGACAAAATAACAGCTGTGGTGACTGACTGTTCTCCAGCTGTGTGTGGGGGGACTCAACAGTTTTATTGGTTTACTTAAAAAGAAATATGGAGTGAACTTCCTACCTTTTCAATGAATGAGGTACCAAAAAGCCTCATGCAGGAAGGTACTAGCACTGGCAAATGTCATGGAAGTTGTTAAAGTGATTAACCTTGTTAAAGCGAGGAACAGAGCTTTCAACGGCTATCACTCTGTCTCTGACACAAAAGTTGCTGAGAACAGAGGTTGGGGATTGGTTTCTTCAAGTAAAAGTGTAAAAGGAGATATTTTGAGAAATAAGAAATATTTTGTCCTTGGAGAATTAAATGTTTATTTTCATGATGAAGCCTTCTGGAGTCAGTAAACTACCACCAGACTTTATCAGCACAAACTGAGCAGTATTGTTGGTTTGTGTGACTTGGCATTTGCATATAAAGTAATTCTTACCTCAGGTTTCTTTTTAATAGAAATATTAAAGTTAATGAAAAATACAACGAGCAGAAGAGATTGTCTTCTTCCCAGTTATCAGATATATTTCTGCTAGAACAATGAAACATGAACTATCCATAGAATCTGTTAATGCAATTTGGGTTTTTGCTGCAGCTGGGGTAATATACTAGCTGCCATATTTTTTCATGTGTCCATGCGAATTGGCACATATGAGTCTGAAACAGGAATGCTGTAGACCTTACACAGACAAAATTTTTACTGGATTCATCAATTTCTGGAGTCAGTCCTGAAAGAGTAAAACATGGTGTGATACCCAACAACATACATGTTTCCACAGTCTGGCTTACACTGTGAAGTTTGAGCAGGTAACCACCGTGGGATATGGAGTTGCATGCTCCAGCCTGGAGATGGCTGAAATAAAGCATCGCTCTTAGCTGTGGGGATGGATTAACAGTAGAGAGTGTTGCATAATCAACCTATTATCATCCACCCCCACCAAATTACTTACATCCTGAAGGTAGAAGGAAAATTTCAGCAAACCTGGTTAATTGGAACTGCCTCCCAAATGTTCCCCCAAAATTAAAGGAGTTTGCTTCAAAAAAACCCTTGTTCATTTTCAAGAAAACCTGTAGGTGGAAGAGCTTCCTATGAATTTTAAACTCAATAAAGTGAAGTAAAAAAGCAAATATAGACTGATCTGTATCCTTTTACCTCCTAGGTCCCCAGCAACAACTGTCAGTGCAGATGTAGATAACATCATAAAGCAGAAATCTACTGAAGTAATCTTGTCACTGGAGTCCTTCTTGCCATGTTGGAAATAAATGTTTCTGTATTTTGTTTGTTGTATGTTTTTTCTGCTAGCATTTTGGAATGCTAACCTTCCTTTTAAATCATTAATTAGAATGGGCCATTATGGGCAGAAATGGGGAAATATAGCCAAGACAATATTCTTTCATGTTAATCCAATTTTATGTCAGTGGTCTTGATCTTTTGTCATTTTAAGAATCTTATTTTGGTTGTAGGCTATCGCAGTATTACAAAAAGATCATTTGGCTTTTCGGAGTAGGTAATTTCTGTTCTAAAGGAATTCCCTCTACCTGGAGAAAATGTTGGTATAAATAAGACCAGACAAGTGATGGTGCCTTTCTTGAGAATTACTGGTGCTATAAATTTTAGCTAATCCCAGACCCAAGGAATAAGCACTCTAAAGCTCCAGGCCTTTAAACACATGAATAGCTCTATTGAAAGGAGTGGCACTTTGTCTGTGCTTAAAGCTAAGTACCTGCATAAGTCTTTACAAGATCAGGATCTAAGGCAGAAATTATTTACCCTGGTAGCTCAAACACCTAATTTTGGATCTATAATGCTGATGTTGTTTGACTCTGCTATTATGCTTAGGTTGGTCCTACCTGTTCACTGGAAGACCCCCAAGAAGCACAACACAATTTTCATGTCTTGCCTCTCAAAGCTTTGGAAGAGGGTGTGTACTATATTTGTCAGCCTTTGTTTTCTGCACATGAAAGGGACATTCGTGGAATCACAGAATCACAGAATGGTTTAGACTGGAAGGGACCTTAAACATCATGTAGTTCCAACCCTCCTGCGACGGGCAGGGACACCTTCCACTAGACCAGGTTGCTCAAAGCCCCGTCCAACCTGGCCTTGAACTGCCAGGGAGGCAGCAGCCACAGCTTCCCTGGGCAATATTCATCTCCTCCCTACCCTCAAAACAGGTAGACTTGTGTTTATCAACGCAAACCATACACTAAAGTGTTATGGTTGCTCCCTTAATTCCAGCAAGCTGGTACTTGGCCATGCCTCTTTTCTAAAGGCAGCTGTTTATAGTCACAATCAAACCACTCACCTGCTTCTATGCTGTATTATTCCTGATGCAGTAGGTGCTATGACTGACTGACTGAGAGGTACTGTAGATCTATTGTGAGTGTCAAGGAGTAGTATCACTTTTGAGGAAAGCAGCAAAACCCAGCAGTCTCAGTTTCTTCATGTTTGTGGTAAGTGCTTCAAGTGGGCTTGGCTTTTGCTCTTTTTTTTCATAATTGACCATCTCTTTCTTATATGAGTATGCTTTCTGCTCAGTGGGGTATCATGCTGGAGTTTTTTTAATGAGTAATGAATATGTCCTGTCTTTTAACTAAAAGTATGTGTGGAAGACTTGTAAAGCAGAAAAAGGGCAGGCAAAGAAGACTAAGTTTTCCTGTCTTGAAGAAGAGATGACAGGGCAGAAGGCATGCTTTTCACAGAATATGATAGACATATGTAATGCTGACTCTATACCTGTTTCATGGAGGAATACTGCATTTCAGTGGCTGGTCTGGGTATATAACAGAAGACTGTTTCAAACAATACTGTTGTTTGAAAGAGATCCTAGCATGTGCCTGATAAGTCTGGGACAGTCTTTGTGCTAATGGTTCATCTACCAAACCCTCTGGTGTTTCCATGTGAATGAGGGACATGTTTGTTACCTGAAGCACATGGATACGTTAGACTTGCTGCACATAAGATCCCCTGCAGTTCCTAGCAGTGTGTTGAGTCTAGAACAGTCTCAGTGAGTTACTATAGCCTGGCAGAAATAGCTGAAGCTGAAACTGATAACCTGTTCTGCTTGGTCTCTTGGGTGTATGAACCAGAAAATAAGCTTGTTGTCTGTTAAGTGACACATGGAAACTCTCTCTTTTTTAAAAAAAAAAAAAAAATTACTCTGAATGTTTTATTAAATCGAATTATGATTGATATAACCTAAATAATGTAGTGCTGCAATATTTCTGCAGTTGGTGGTGTTACCACTCTTTAAGTTACCAGGGCATTCATTCCTACCTCAGAATGCTCTGTCTATAAAGGCACTCATAGATCATCTCCACGATGTTGGTAGTAGCATCTGCATTTTTCCAGTGAGTGTGAGACTGGCACCCAGGGCTATTTAATCCTTTCAAAATTCTCCAGTTAAGGAGCAAACGGCAGAAGACCTGGTGGGAAGTCTGGGTGCAGACTGCTCTGTTTGAGGCTGAATGGATTTGTTGGGTGAATTGTTTGATGGATGAGGAATGGGTTGGATGATCACATCCAGGGAGTAATGGTCAATGCCTCAATGTCCAGATGGAGATCAGTGATGAGTGGTGTACCTCAGGGGTCTGTATTAGGACCAGTACTGTTTAATATCTTCATCAATGACATAGACAGTGAGATGGAGTGCACCCACAGGAGGCTGCAGACAACATCAAGCTGAGTGGTGCAATTGACACACCTGAAGGACAGGATGCCATCCAGAGGGACCTGGACAAGCTCAAGAAATGGACTTATGTGAACATCATGAGGTTCAACAAGGCCAAGTGCAAGGTTCTGCACCTGAGTTGCAGAAACTCAGGGTATCAATACAGGCTGGCAGATGAAGAGATTGAGAGCAGCCCTGAAGAGAAGAACTTGGGGGTACTTGTGGATGAAAATCCTGACATGAGCTGACAATGTGCGCTTGCAGCCCAGAAAGCCAATTGTACCCTGGCCTGCATCAAAAGAAGTGTGGCCAGCAGGTCAAGGCAGGTGATTCTGTCCCTCTACTCCATTCTGGTAAGACTCCACCTGGACCACAGCATTCAGCTCTGGAGTCCTCAGTACAGGAAAGACAAGGATCTGTACGAGCAGGTCCAGAGGAGGGCCATGAAAATGATCAGAGGAATAGAACACCTCTCCTATGAGGACAGACTGAGACAGCTGGGGTTGTTCAGCCTAGAGAAGGGAAGGCTCTGAAGAGACTTTATTGCTACCTTCGATATTTAAAGGAGGCTTATAAGAAAGATGGGGACAGATTTTTTAGCAGGGCATTGTGTTAGACACAGTGAGGCATAATGGTTTTAAACTAAAAGTCGGTTGATTCAGGCTAGACACAAGGAAGAAATTTTTTGTGATGAGGGTAGTGAAACACTGGAACAGGTTGCCCAGAGAGGTGGTAGATGCCCCATCCCTGGAAACATTCAAGGTCAGGTTGGACGGGGCTCTGAGCACCCTGACCTAGTGGAAGATGTCCCTGCTCATTGCAGGGGAGTTGGACTAGATGATCTTTAAATGTCCCTTCCAACCCAAACTATTCTATGATTTTATGTCTTGGAGGGGGAAAGATCTTCTGCAAAGATGAACACAGTCATTGCAGAACTGAGAAGGGAGCCAGAGTAGCAAACAGGAGGATTTTGAGTAGCAGGTTTTCTTGGAAGCTGTGACTTAGAGTAGGGGGTTCTGACGACAAGCTGTAATGGGCAGTTCAGGATCCAGCTATGAATTCAGTTGATGCTTTGACCTGACCAGACTCAGAAGTCTGTGGCATGTCCATGCTGATTGCAGCCTCTCAGTAGGAAAATTCAGAAATAACTAATGATGTTAGCTGCTTCAAAACACCCATCCTGAGGGGCTGAAGCATTCTGCTTCTGAAAAGTGCGATTCAATTTTTAGTGTATCAGTTTGGCTCTTCAGTTTGTGTGGTAGTTTGTTTGGGTTTCTTCCCTTTTTGCAAATAAAGAGAAAGCTTATGAAACCTTAGCCTTTAATCTTAGTAATGTCTGAACCATCTTCTATGTGAAGTGAGGAGATAAATTATTATGGACTCATTGGAGGATTTACAGCACTTTAACTGCTTGCTGGCTGACCCACAGCATTTGCCTTGAAATACAGGGGCTGGTGCAAAGCTTTCTCACGGAGCAGGTGTCATGTTCCTGTCTGAAGGGAGCAAACAGAGTGTGCAGGGGGATATATTCTTTGTCTGTGCAGTAGAATATCTGGTTTTATGACTGCTAATGCCTTCAACCCTTTTGCACATCCATTTTGCGCAAACACTTGAATTATTTGATTTACTAGTACTGCTATACATAAGTAAATTTCAGAACTGGAAGTGTTTGTTTAGGGTGGCTTAAATCAGTATAAAATAAAATACTTTGTGGCCTTGTCTGTTACTTATTACATGGCTCTTATTCCTTAATTTTCATCCTGGCCTTCCTTTGCATCCCTCTATCCAGTGCCTCCCTGTGCTCACTCAGACTAAGAACTCTGTTCAAGTACTGTATTTTAATATTTCTTCTCTTGGAAAAAATTCAATGATGGGGAGAAGTACAGCAGTATGGAACTGACCTGGCTGTACTTCAAACCAGTGATGTCCATGATAAGATTCTGTTGAACTGTGTTTTAATCTAGTTTAAGAACATAAGTATAACTGCAAAAATGATAGATTTGTTTAATTATAATGTGTCTCACTAGACTCAGTCTTATCCAAAGTGCAGGATGAAAGCACCTTATGAAGGACACATACTACAATATCAAGTGTGTAAATCTTCATATTAATCACTTTCATATTGCAGTGGCAACACATACATGCAAATATTTGGTTAGAATTTCAGATTGTTACAGTAAAACTAGCTCCTGTGTGCAGAAATCCTAAAACCTATAGAACAGGGATGATGAACACAGAGGAGTGCATGTGCTAGAATAGCTGTTAGTGTATGGGTTGTGTTAATCATTTGAGAGGTATAAATCCATCTGTGGCCACTGTCCTGCAACTCAGATGGATGCTGAACTGATTAACTGCTGCACTTGTCTCTCTACAAATTTCTACATAAGCAACCACGACCCTGCTGCTAAAGCAGGCAGTAAGTTTGTGGGAGGATCAGATTCAGCCCTTCTTGGAATCAGGCAAGGATGTCAAGCAGGTTGTTTTTCCTCTATAGCTTTGCTGTAAAAATTCACCTGTGGAGTAAGGAACCTTTCTGAGCTCCTCATGGTCCTTTCTGTGGTAAGTTCCTCCTTGTTGGAAGCCTCATCCAAAGGAAATTTCTTCTTCATCTTCCTCCTTCCTCAGCAAATCAGTATTTTCTAATGATTGAAGAATTCAGGTGACATCAAGCATCTCTTTGGTGCTGAATCAAAAGCAGCAGCATTAAAATAGATGCTTAAGGTAAACCCTAACATGGTATGTCATAACTGGGGTGGATAAGACACAGATTTCAATTACCTGAATCTCCTGCCTTCATTTATCCAGAAACATAGAGATTGTCTTAACACATAAGGCTGTTAAAACATGTAAATTCATGTTATTTTGGGGGTGTCGTACTTTCAGAGGCTATAGAGGAAGGCACAAAGGTTTTCCTGTGCAGATTTAGGACTTGCAAACAACCCATTCTATGTGATTCTCACAGCTACAATGGGGCTCAAGGGATATGGTACAATGCTCTGGTTTCTGTGTCTCCAGACAGAGCTGCCAAATCTCTGAAAATCCTAAATGTGATAGCTATGCAGGCTGTCAGCACTTTGACGGCTGGTCCATGCAGTCACAGTGAAGTTGCTGCCTTCAGAAATCCTGTGGTCTTTGAGGTGGAAACCTCTGTGTTAACACTCAGTAGAGGATATTTTGCTACCTATTCTGGAAAGGAGCCACATACTTTTTCACTGGATTGTGGGTGGGTGAAACTAAACCCTGAAGCTGCAACTTGGCAGAACTCTTTCAGGTGACAGATAGGAATGCTGCACTGTCAAGTTTATAGTTGTAAATGACACTTCAGTGTTGAGGGAAGCAAACTTTATACTTTACCTCAACAATTTTCTACTGTTTTCTTCTGAATGACACCAACATGATCTTCTGAAGATGGAAGAAGCGTTAACAGTTACCACAACGAATTTAGGCTTGTCTGCTTTCTGCACACTCTGCATTGCATCCCTGTGTTTCACTTTGGGTGGCAGGCTTTTTTTTTTCCAGAATAAAACCTAAGTTGGGTCAATTCAAACTATTGGGATTCTGGTTCTGTGGATTCTATTCACATTCTGCATCAAGAACAAAACAAAAAAGAAAAAATCAATCTTCTCACAAAGGCACTTGTTGCTGGATGCTGTCTTTGCTTCACCCACTTTCTAGCTGTGTGAAAGGAATTAATGAGGCACAGATCACAAGCTGATGTTTGTAGTTGTTCAAGGGTTTTTTTCTTTTGCTTAACTCAACTAAATAAGGACCGTTATAGCTCTGTTAATTTCTTAATAATAAAACTGCACGTAACAGTATTTTCTCATTAATCTGTGATAAACCATAAAATGTAATGTTTCACCATGACTATGGTGAAAATGGCCATGAAACTCGTCAGTTTTGTCTCGGGCATGTACAGTGTTCTAATAGTGAATGTTATCATCCTCAAATACGTCTGTTTTCTATTTAATTTGCATGCATGAATTATTACACCAATTTTAGTTATCAGTAAATTACTAGTTTTTTATGGGAGTGACGAACACCAGAGCTGAGGTCCTCTATATACTGTGACCTAAAAGTCATTCTGCCAGAGATGCTTAACTGTTTTCTAACTGCCTCATTTTTAAGTGTGAATGACCTTTATAAAAGCAGCTGAAATGACAGTGCTGAAGAATGGAGCCCTATTAATCTTTTGAGGCTACTTTAGCATAGGCAAGAGACAGCAAAGGTACAGCAAGTTCACATAGCACTGTGATGGCAGAACATACAAATGTATGACTGGCAAAATGTGCAAAAGGCAAATATCATCTGGGCAGAAGGTTCGGCTGCCGGTGTAGCCAAAACTGATATTTTGTGTGAAGTCAAAATACATAAAGCATTCTCCAGAACAGCAGCACACAGACCTAACTGGGGGTGCAAGGTTATGAGTATTGTTCCCAGTATACTGATGCATCTGGTCCTTAAATCTCTTCTCTTTTTGAGCTTGTGAAAATGCTCTTAATTCACTGGTTTCAAGATAAAAAGTCAGATCCACCCACAGATGCCACATCAGTTTGAGTTTTTGGCAAGTGGAGATTTTCATCTCCCTTTCAGGTCTTTCTGGGTTAGATACTGCCAACATGGCAGAAGCATTGCTGTTCTGAAGGGGCCATGCTAGCTGGTATCTCCAGTTTGACATCTGTGTCCCTCAGGGAGAAAATGTAGGAGAAAATGTGTAGGCATCATCAAGCCTAGACTTTGAAGTAAAAAGTGGGAAACTGAAAGTGCTAAAAGAAATTGTCCTTTATCATTAAGATCTCTGATCACTGGAAAACACAGGTATCAGCAAAGAAGTTCACAGTGCTGGGCATGTCGTTCTCTCATCCTGTCTCTTCCCACTATTTAAATGTTTGTTGCACTGAAGGGTACTGAAGTCCACTGCTTCATGCTAATTTTTTTGAACACCCCTTGAGTCAGCTCACTAGACTTAAATGGGTTTTAGGAAGCTGCCTGTTTTCTAGTTGAACAATGGAGGTTTAGAAGAATGGAGATCAACCTCGACTGGCAAATGTTTGTATCTGATATCTGACATAGAGGAGTCATCCAAAAAGGGCAGAGAAAATAAATGCTGAGATAAAACATAACTAAAAATTTTCCAACAGTGTAGGCTTATAAAGAACATGTTGACTGAACTGGAAATTTGAGAAGAAATGTTTTCTTCCTTCCTCTAGTTCTTGCATCCTCATGACCCAGGAAGTAATTAAGTCATCTGGTGATAATGCTTTTAGCTTAAAACCTCTAGCCAACTAAGTTGTATGGATTTAAAGTAACAGTAGGGCTCACTAGGTGAAGTGGACTGTGCCTGCTGCCACTGACTTGCAAGTTTAGCCAGTTCTGACATTACATAGGACCTGGGTGCCTTTGAAGTACTCTCTTCCAAGAGTCCCTCATTGCTGGCACTTTATACACAGATATAAACATTTTTTCATGCAGATATTTATTTAGATTGGCTTCTATGCAACATTAAGGAGGTCATATAATTTTTTGCACCTACATACTGCTCCCCTGTTTTAAAATGACGGTTATAATATCATTGCACTGTTCTTTATCTAGTGCTTTTTGCACTCTTCAAAACTAATTTTGATATATAGAGTACACTTTGTCTGCTTCCAGCTATTTTTCTGCTAAGTACCATCATTGCTGTGTACCTGAGACCAGCTTTCATTCCTAAAAAGACAATGCCTTCTGGTTTCATAAGTGCATGCATGTAAGTGGATATGCAATGGAGAACTCTGATGTATGAGGGAAGCTTGGACCATTTGGTAATGTTGAAACTGCTGTAAGAGGAGCTCTCACGTTTAGCCTTGTTGTGCTTCCTTCTTCTGTGTTCATTTGCTTGTTTAAATATTTTATTCCACTTCTAGTTGAAACAGCAGGATAGGAAGTACCTTGAGGGAGAGGAAAAGGTATTACTTTGTTTTATGGTTCATTGTTCTGCAAGCGAAACTTGAAAATACGAAGTAGTACACAACCCATGAAAGCCTACAAAGCTATGGCAGATTTTTTTTGCTTGTTTCCATCTAGAAGGGGAGGCTGAAAATGATTCATTAAACAGAAAACAGTGAAGAACTATGACAGATGTATGATGTCTCAAGTACTCAGAAACAGATTTGGCATTCTCTGCTGAAGAAGATATTATGTTATTGGACAAGACTAATAAATCTGTCTTAAGCTTTTTTTTTACAGTCTTTGCCTCTCTGACAGTATATATTCAATGCTTAACCTCCAAAAGTCATTATCTACTATTGTCTTAGCTGCTCCTTAAAGACTAAATGAAGAGAACTGGTGCAAGTCTAGGCCAGAAGACATTTTGATGCATCATCTTTAGTAAGGTGCCCCTCTCCTTAAGGGGAGGGAAAAAAAAAAAAAAAGCCTTGGAAGGTTCTGGTGCTTAACACTTAGAACAGATCCCTGGTTGATTTGGTTCCCAAATGCTGTGCATTAAATGTAATGCAAGACCTCCTTCATATATGATTAAATATTTCTATATGGTGGGTACTTTTACTATGGTTCTGAAAGTTGTACTTCATCTACTCCCTTGTCTTCTTTCTTTAAATGATCAAAGACAACCACTCATCCATTTCTAATGTATGTTGAAATGTGCTAGAAAAAACTATTCTTCCTTTTATTTGCATAATTCTGAGCAAAAATCCATCATTATGAAACTTCCGCCAGAAAGCTAAATGTAAGGTATTCTACATTTCCCAGAGGAAAATAGATTTATTCTGAACAAATTCTTATTTTTTACATAGCTCTTGAATGTATTACACAAATTGAAGATGTACACACAAACTCAAACTAGTCAAAAAAAAAAAAAAAAAAAAGAATGCTAACAAACAGCAATTGCAATAGCCCAGTTATTTCTAAATTTCCTTTGGCTGTGAAGTAAAACGTCTTCTTTATTTCCTTGAGCCTTGGTTGCAGTGAGATTAAACAACAAATGTTGAATTGAGCTGTAGACTAGTGCTAGAAGCAGTGTCTCTGTCCTGGGATTTCTGGATTTTCAAAAATGTTTCCTTAAGTTCCTCACAGAGAGAGGAGCAATGTTGCTTGTATATATTTTCCTCCTTCTCCTTGCCCCCAGGTATACCAACAGCAGGATAATCAAAGTACCTACTTGGAGTGCCAGAAATAACAAGACATTTAAACCAAGTAGGACATCGGGATTTTGGTGGGAAAACAATCCCTCTCTTACCAGTCTCCCCCAACCCCCCTTCCTGTTGTCATATCTCTTCCTCAGGTAGCTCTGTTATTCAAGACAGAAAACCTTGCTCTTCTGTCTTAGCAGCAGAATCATAGAACCTCTCAAGTTGGAAGGAACCTGATAAGGATCATTAAGTCCAACTCCC
Organism: Athene noctua; assembly: GCF_965140245.1. Lineage (NCBI taxonomy): Eukaryota > Metazoa > Chordata > Aves > Strigiformes > Strigidae > Athene > Athene noctua. Next base: position 90,638,409 of record NC_134038.1, read on the forward strand.
TGTTCCTCGCAGGACTACCTAAAACTAAACCATATGACGAAGAGCATTGCCCAGATGCTCCTTGAACTCTGACAGGCTGGGTGCCGTGACCAGTTCCCTGGGGACCCTGTTCCAGTGACCAACCACCCTCTCAGTGAAGACCCTCTTCCTAGTGTCCAATCTGAACTTCCCCTGATGCAGCTTCACTCCATTTCCTCGTGTCCTGTCACTGCTCTCCAGAGAGAGGACACCAGCACCTCCCGCTCCACTACCTCCTTGAGGAATTTGTAGACTGCGGTGAGATCCCCCCTCAGCCTTCTCTTCTCCAAGCTGAACAAGCCAAGTGACCTCAGCTGCTCCTCGTAAGTCTTGCCCTCGAGGCCTTTCACCATCTTGGTTGCCCTCCTCTGGACACACTCTAACAGTGTGATGTCCTTCTTATATTAAGGTGCCCAAAACTGCAGACAGTCCCAGAGGTGGGGTCTCACCAGTGCGGTGTAGAGTGAGGCAGTCACCTCCCTCGACCGGCTAGCTGTGCTGTGCTTGATGCACCCCAGGACACAGTCCTGGCCCTTGTGGCTGCCAGGGCACACTGTTGTCTCATATTCAGCTTGCCATCAACCCAACTCCCCAGATGTCTTTCTATGGGGCTTCTCATCCCCCAATTTGTATGTATAACCAGGATTACTCCATCCCAGGTGGAGAATCTGACACTTGCTCTTAAATTTCATGTGGTTGGTGATTTCCCAGCTCTTTAGTCTATCCAGATCTCTCCATAAGGCCTCTCTACCCTTGAGGGAATCCACAGATCCTCCTAATTTAGTCTCATCGGCAAATTTACTTAATGAACATTTGACTCCTGCATCCAGATCATTTATAAAAACATTAAGGAGTACTGGCCCTAAAATTGAGCCCTGGGGAACCCCACTGGTGACTGGCTGCCAGCCTGATATAATCCCATTTACTGTAACATTAGAGCCTGACTCATCATCCAATTGCTCACCCAACATATTATGGACTTGTCTAGCTGTGTGCTGGACATTTTGTCCAGAAAGATACTGTGAGAAATGGTTTCAAAAGCTTTGCTCAAATCCAAAAAATCCACACCTACTGGCTTCCCTTAGTTGACTAGATGGGTGACCTTGTCATAAAAGGACATTAATTAAGCAGGACTTTTCCCTCATGAACCGCTGCTGGCTATGACCAGTGAAATTCATTTCTTTTGTATAAAGGGAACCCAGTATTTCACTGAAAAGATTCTGCTTGAGGGTTTTAGGCCTGATGCTTTGACTTGAGCCCTTAGTTTTGCAGAATAGAGACAAGTTCACATAAAATGTACCTTCAGGGGCACTGAGAAAGGTGCTTATCACAGATGTTTATCTTTGAAGTCTCTGCTTTCTTTTTCTTCCCTATTCTGATGATTAGGCACTTTATAAACAGCTTGGAAAAAATATTTAATCCTGATTTGCTGGTGGGTGCAGGGAACAAATATCTGGCATGAATGTTAGCACTTCTGTGGAATTTCTGAAATCAGAGACTAATCATTTTTTATCGAGTAATGCAGACACTATTGTGCAGCAGTCAAGAAGCAAGCCTTTTCCTATCAACAGAATGCTTATGTAGGGGATATTAACCTGTTTCTTTGTAATGTTCATTAGTGAATGGAAGTCTTTAAATTTTCATTTTTCTTCACATAAGTATATACATATCTATGTCTCTTTTCCGTCTTCTATGAAGTCTCTCATCACTAGGAATAAAATTCTTCCAAATAATGGTTATTGTAACATGAGTTAACAAATCTGTGCACTGTAAGCACACCCTAGAATATCATAACCTCAGCTGAGGTTTTGTGGCTCATGTTGGCCTGAGGTGTGATGTTTCATTATGGCCAAACGTGAAAGTTATGCTTTACTTTAAGACCATTGTTACTGGGGGCAATGACTGAATTTCTTCAAAATTAGTCTTTCTTGCAGTATTTTCCCCAAAACTGTTTAGCTGTTTAGACTGGTACATACATTGAAGATATAATGATTGCTATCACTTTTGTGAAATATTCCATAAAGGCACATCAACGACTCAATTTCTGTGGCCTGGTTTTAGGGACTTACTCTGCATATGTGTGCACTGAAATTAACTAGAATAAAATAAAAAAGTTGGGGGTTTTTTTGACAGTACCTGAGTTGAAGTGGGCAATTGGAAGCTTTCCAGACAATCATCAATCAGTGACCCCATAAAACTGATTTAAGTGAAGAGAGGCTAGGACAATGTTGTTACTATACCGTGTTATAATGACATGAAGATCTCCCACTTGGACACCTGGCTTCTTAAGATTTTTTGGAGGTGAGTCCTAGCCAAATCATCAGTTTTATTTTGCATTGAGTAAGACTGTGAGACCCTGCTGTATTGATCTCTAGCTCCAGTCTCATGCTGCACATTAACTATTCTTGTCCTCTACACTTCAAATTCATTGGGGGGGGGGAGAAAAAAAAACTACAATAAAACCCAACAACAAATGAAAACAACTGAACAACTGTAATCATCATTCTATCAAGGTCACCTAATAAGCCTCCTTAGGCTGTTACTTCAACAGTGTGAGGACTACTTGTTCTTTCTTCTACAGTTCTTCAGTCATAGGATCAGACCTGACACTTGCCTGAGCATCTGTAGCATGAAGTTCAGACAATATAGGTTTTCTACGCTAAAACAGACAATTTTATTTCCTTCTAATGAGAAAGCACACACAATTTTTCTCTTTTTACTTTCAAACAAAGCATTCCCATGCCCCTGCTTTACCCTGTTTTCTATTACTGAAGAGTTGCTCTGAATCATATTTGCAGAGTGCCTGGGTAAATGGAGCTTTTTAGGGATGCAAACTTTAAGTACTATACTGCTGTTCATTTGCAAGTTGCAAAGATAATGTATTATCCAGAAGTATTAGATTTTCTAATATAGAAGCTCAAAAAAAATGGAGCATGTCCATTAAGTCTTTGATGTTTGTGCTACAAAGACAGTGCTTGGTATAACAAAATAAATGTAACTTAGTCATGCTTTTAATCCAGGAACTCTTCATCCTGTTGAGTGAGAGAGGCTTTAGCAGTAAAAGAGCTGATATGTTCAGTGCTCAGCTGAGTCATGTAATGCATGTTCTCAAAAGTTAGTCAATATTGATCTACTTGCACTAAAAGCCCCATACAAAAATGATCAGGTACAAAATATTAGATGGATGGGAGAAAAAAAAAAAAAAAAAAAGCAACATGCAGCTTGCAGTTTATTTTATTTTTTGCTACAAGAGCTGTCTGGAAAAGATCTGGAACATCAGTCACGTACAATAGCTGCTCTAGATGGTAGGTAAAAGGATAAATCAAACGGGGGGGGTGGGGGGTGGGGGGGGGGGGTGTTTAAATCCCTTTTACCCCACGCCTAACAGCCTGAATTATAAAAGGTTCTGTCGTAAACAGAGCTACCATTTTGAAATGAACTAGATTGGGAAGAGGCTGCAAGCAGTCATACACTTCAGGCAACTCTTGACAGCAGATGCAAAGCATGCAGATTTATAGAAGTCTTGTCATACAAAAACATACTTCCCTCACCTCCCAGTTCTTCCTTTCCCCTCTTTCCGCAGTTTTCTTCTGCAAAACACAAGAGTTACAAAACTCTACCCATAGTCTTCCTGTGCCTTAAAGGGAGGAGCCCGTTTCACTCGGTCACTTTCCAAGATATATCATCTTATCAACATTAGAAGTCTGAGAAGACTGAAGCTGCAGAAGGTGACTTTCACAGGAAAATGGGCAAAAGATGCTTTCCTCCTCTTTAACTACAGTGCTTGCACTCTAAGCCCATACATGGTGATACCAGAGGACATCTTGTTCACCAGCCTCAGTCCCAGACCCACGTGCACACTAATGGAGGAGGAAACATAATTAAAGTAGTCTTAGTGTTACAGTATAATTTAAAGTATCCCCTACCCTGCATATTTAACTTCAGTCTGTCACTTTGCAGACAAAGTTGGTTCTGCTGGTGTGGCATCTGATAACTCTAGGATGCAGACAAACCCCCAGATCAAAGTCATTATGTGCAATTATGCATCTACCATTGCAAACTATTTTAATGTCTCTTATTTGTTTCCATAAGTAGCAGCATTTTTCATGTTTTTAAAAATGGACAGATTCTTGTTTGATATACTGTATGTTCTGGTCTGTATGAGCATGTGTGAAAATAGGTGAGCTTAGATTTTCAGGTGTATTACACTGGTTTTCCTTGTATACAATTACAACTTAGTGAATCATTTATTCCTATAAGAGAAACTGAAAATAGGTCATCTGAATTCTCCATTACTATACTGTACGTGCCCCTAGGATATTGGAAAAATTGAGACATGTCAGTTAAATACAGCAGACAAAATAATATGCACATCAATCAGTGACTGGAAACAGTGTCCAAAATGTTATTTATTGCAAGTTTTCATCAAATATGCATTATTCTAATGATCGACACATTATAAAGACAGACAACTCTGAGAAAAATTATATGGGAGAAGACTGAAAAAGATTGCAGTCTACCTGGTGGGGAAATGTGGCTTAATTTAAAAATCATATAATTGTTATGGAAAGAGCCACATAAATCAAATGTGTCAATGTTGACAAGATTTTTATCAGGCATTCTAGTCTTCTATAGTCTCCCAAATATCACCCAATGAGTATGTATAACAAAGCCAATTTTCAAGCTGTTGCAGTAAGAATAATGATATAAGTTTTTCTTTCTCTTTCATTATTGGGAAAGTTTTGCCCTGTTTATTTGAATGATATTGGTCTGAATAGGGAAAAGTGCATAAATAGAAAGAAACCATCCATTGTGCCTATAGACTTATATACAGTACATTGCCCTTGACATAGCCACAGTTCTTACAAAGTCAATACAAAAACTCAGTCCAGATTCTTTTCTTCCCTAGTTCAATGAATGAACTGAGTGGAAGTGTCCCTGATTTTTTTTTTTTTTTCCTGGTAGTGGCATGAACAGGTAACAGACAGCTTTCATGGAAAATGGCCACAGTTAATAGAGAAAAAAACCTCTCAGCATCCCTTCCCTCTCCCACCTCCCCATCTTTCTACAGGTACATGCACACACATACGCACATACTACCCATATATTCTACTTTTCTCCTCTATTTTTCTGTAAGTTTTGTGTGGTAATTAGTAATCATACATGTGGCTATCTCTCATGTTCAGTTTTTCATAAATGAAGCTGTATGTACACTGCAGTTCTTGTAGAAATCTCCACAAATCAATGATGTTTTAGAAGGAGGAACTGTATTTTAAGACTGAGTGTCTCTGTGGGCCAGTTAAGGACCAGTGTCAGTAAGTTTTGAGAAGGAAGACAGTAGCTTAAGGAAGATTCAGGTACTGCCTAAATACTGAGTTAACTGAAGAGGAAGGAAGCCTAAGGACATTATTATTATCAGCAGCAGTTTCTAATAGAGGGTGACTGGATTTTACAGAGAAGTTGACAATAAAATGTACTGCCTTTTTTTTTTTGTAAACTAAGAATTTTATTCTAAAGACCTAGAGACTACATTGTAGACAGTGTTTTCCAGTAACTTTCACAAAACGAAGTAGCATTAACAGGGAGAAGACGGAGAAGTAAGAAGACAAACTTGAGGCAAATCGGGCCTGCATCAGTGCAATAACCAACTCTTCTTGGAGTTTAACTTTTAAATAGAGGGCTCGTGTGCCAGTTCCCTAAAATTAAAAATGAAGCCAGAGGAAATGACTTCCCAGAGAACAAGCCGGCCACTTTGGACAGACTGGACACAAGCCATCCACACAGCTTCCTGTGGCTCCAGCCAATTGCTGGTCTGCATGCTGCTAGGGGAGTCCTGCAGAGCAGCAAGCATATGGGCCTTTCCACAGATGATTCAATCAGAGGAGGAAAAAGTAGCAGCAAATCACTGGGAGTTTGCTTTGTTTAATTAGGGTGGATAGGACGGACAACTTTAAGTGCCAAGTAGACATGTTTAAGATGTGTATGAAAAAAAGCAAGAGGAGATTTTCCCAGGAAGGTGGGTAATCCACCCCAGCCCCATAGCATGGAAACGTTTTGCATGAGGCTGATTTTATCAAATGAACATTTCAGAAAGGCTTCTATTCTTGTCCTCTGAGTAAACTATAAACCACATAAGCAAGCTGCAGCAATTTGTGCAGGGCCAGCAGGAAAAGGTAACATTCATTTTTCTTCTACTCTTACCTTTCCCAGAGACATTCAGAGCTGGGAAAACAAAACTCCAGTGATACTTTTGTTGCTGGTCAAAAATAAAGTTTATTGTTATGGACAGAGAAAGAAAAAGAGCATTACAAGCCTGTCACAGAGACTATACTGTGCAGCTGTTTCTGGCACAGGTTATAATCAGAGCTGCTCACCATAGATCAGTCTAATATTAGTCAAAATTTGTGTGAGATTTTTCCTTTCTCTCCTGTGATCTGTGGAGAAAGAGTACTGTAATATCTAGTCTAGGAAGCTATGACTTATACTGCTGTACATGCAGGAAAAGAAGGACCTGCACAAATGGCAAGAGTATTTGAGTTACCCACTCTTCTTCCAAGGGAAACAGTTTGAATGGATGACATAATTCCAAAATGCCACATTATGGATGTGTTCTGAGACATCTATTGCAGCTTGATTAAAAATATGTTGAAAATATATGTTGCCCTTTAGAGGGGAAAAAAAAAATGTGGATGTGTCTTATTATAATGAAAACTAGTTTCAGATGGGGCTAAGTCCCATTTTTCAATTTCTTTTATTACTGTTTAGTTTTAATACTGCAACTTCTTTGGAAATATGCAGTCATCTCTATTGATCACTAAAATATAAGAGGATGTGTTCCCTATTCTTCTTACAGTAATGGCAAACAACAGAGGTGACTTGCATAATAGTGTTTAAATATAGGTTCTTCCAGAGTAGAAGAAAGAGTAACTGAATTTTCAACTGTTTATATTATACTTCAGGAAGAAACTTGAACATTCAGGCCAATCCTTTTTCTTTTGAATGATGCCACGAACACACACCATCTATTTATAGAATATAGATATTGGGGTTTGGTTTTTTTTCCTAAACCTGTTCTTTCTCTTTCTTGTTTTACAATTTACATCTGTATGGAAATAGTGCAAATACTGGAGGAGTTTTTTTTTCCTTTTTTGTCAACAAACTATATGCAAACTGTTCTTGTAAACAAACATGCAACCTACCCCAGATTTCTAGAGATGCAAATGCATCTTCAATGCAAGAATCAGTTCTCGCTTTACACAGATTTTTCCCCCTATCTCTGCACAGTAATCCCAAACATTTGACACCAGCCTCCTCTCTAGCCCTCTCAGTGGTGGTATTTAAAAATAGATAGCCACTGTGACAGCCAGTATTTTGCATTGGTGGGAGTCCTCCTGTTGACCCCAAAAGTATGGGATTAGCCATATTTCTCCCTAGGCAGGGCACACAACAGAAAGCTGGGTGGGAAATTACTTTGGGGCAGTTTTGGCGTGCATGCAGAGGACAGGAGCTTGCGAGGCTGCTGAACTCCATGTTTCCAGCCTGGCACATGGAGTTGCAGGAAGAGAGTTGAGCAAGGGATTTGAGGAGCAGCTGCAAGGTAGCAAAGTGGAATGGAGCCAAGAGCTTGAATTTTACATCTACAAGATCTGCTAGAGCTGAGGGCAAAGTCAGACTGAGGCTTTGTCTTCAGTGCCAGAAAAAGGAGGGGAAGAAATAGTGTGTACTTTTCCCAAGGTAACAAGTTTGTATTTGCTATCCGGCCATAAAATCCTACACAAACAAGACCTCCATAGTTTCTACCACGAGTTCAATTCAGAATTATATACCCTTCCCTTCTAAATTCATCTTGCTTAGATTATGTCATGGGGAAAAAAAACCTGCCATTATGTTATTTTGACCAGGATTTTTACTGCTAGATATAGCTTCTATATATCAACTATATTGCAGGGGGGGGGGGGGGGGGGGGGGGGAAGAAGGGGTTGGGAGGGGTGTGCTTCCCCTTGAAGGAAGTACACAGTCTCACTACCCCTGAAAGAATTGTTGCTGATGGTTTCCCTTTTTGGGCTGCCAGTGTAATAACAAGATCAACTGAATGCCATCTTTATCCTCCTCCCTTACTATGCTGCTTTCTGTTCTTCTGCTTTCTACTACTTTTCCTACCTATACCTGCTAGCAAACTCTTCCTGAATTTCTTTCAACTGAACAAGCAATGAAATGTTTTCCTTATTTCTTGATGGCCTACTTTTCAGTCCTTCCCTTCCTCCAAAAAATATGTGAATAGTGACCTGTCCAGCAAGTGTCTGTCTTCTTTTTAGGAAAAAATATGTGAGATGTACTGTTGCCCAGTCTAGTGGTAAAACAAGTGTTCATGCCCAAACATTATAGCTGTAGATAGGTAAAAAAAAAAAAAAAAAAGACTTTAAAATTGGATTGCACTGCAGGTTTCATCAGTGCAATGGAAGATGGTCTCCGGAATTTCCACCATTTCCTCTGAGAAATAACTCATATATTAATGAATCTTGTTCCTTTTCCTACTTAAATGCAGCCTTTTTGACTGCATCTCAATACTATTAATTTATGTCTTCTTCACATTTTAATCATTTCTGTTTGCTTCCTATTATTGCAATCCTGGAAATGCAGAGCTTAAGGAGCTATGAACGCATTGCAGTTCCTTAGTTAATTTGAATTGTGCTCAGTTTTCGAATCTTACCTTCTAATTACTGGTGGATGGCTTTAGAAGCAGAAGTTTTGATTTTTCTGGAGTAACTGTCACGGGATGGACTAGGTCTGGGAAGGCTAAAGCCTTTGAAAAACTCATGCTGTAAGCTTCAGTGAAGTGCCCTACATCCAAACCCACATTAGCAAATTTGGGTCAGAACTACTCTAAGCATAGTTTATTCATGTTGAGAAATAGATATTAAAATCCTCTGCATTATCCTGGCTGCTTTCTACAAAGGCCTTGAATTCAAAATGCTATTATGGGAGCATGTGCCAATTCTGTCCTTAATTAACCATTTAAGCCTCATCCTGCCAACAATGCATTATAAAAGTATAACCAAGAGCAAACATACCCTGATGACAAAAGGCGGTCTTGCTACTATTACTCCACTTATGTTCTGGTTTGATGTTTCCACAGCCATTGTTCTCCACTGGAAGACAGTGAGAATTTCCTATGTTTGTGACTTTGGGCTGGATCCTAAGTAGTGAAAACTGTCAAAAAGACTGCTGATTCCATCTGAGTTACAGCTCTGATTTATAAGCAGCCCTGATTTATAGGCTATTGATGTTTTTGACTGGAAAATTTGGTTCCAAGTGTATGAGTTGAAAAATAGTATTAACAATTCTGTGAAATCAAGACCTGAAATAAAACTCCATCTTCCTAATCTCTTACAGAGAGCAACATAATTCCAATAAAATGTCTCTGAAGAACTAAGAAAAACTGTTTAAGGTTGCAAATGTCTTTTAATTGTGCTTTCTGTTCCTCTGGGAGAATTCCAGCTGAACAAGAGCCTTGTGAGAAAGCTCAAGCAACTGATCATTTTAACCACATTTTAACTAAATTGAGTATCTGAAGATCTCATTTCATTGCATTTCTCCCCCCACAAATGCTTGTGTTTAAGATGTCAAGACTGCGCCTAGACTATAAAGGGAGGGAGTTCTGAGATAAAACAAGTGTTTTAGGAAAGCAAAACAAAAGAGTCATTTATCTCTCAGATTGGGACCATTTGCCATGCTCCTGCTGCTATGAGAACCATTCTTCACACCAGGTCTTCTCAGGAGATTATCCCCAGGGAGAGGAAAGTGGTTCCCACAGTGCCAAAACGTCAAAACATCCATCAAGCATCAAAACAATCCTCTCTGAGGCCTGTTGGGACATGTTTCTTGGGTGTCTCATGATGGTGAGAGTGAGGTTGGAGGGGAGGAAATGAAGATTTAGAAGAGAATATACTTTTTTAATAGAAAATCCCCTTTCTCGGAAACATACATATAGGATGCAATATGCCACTCATGCTAATGCTTACCTTTTGAAACACAAAAGAAGCCTGCTGCTTGCAGCCAGGAATTTTCAAATATAAGCACTATAGGCAAGCTGCTGAAGCAGTGTTGTGTGAAGAGCCAGCTGCCAGGGCTACCACTGCTGGAACTGATGCTCGGAGAGCTCTTGAACATGGACACCATCTTTCTATGCCTTCCCGTGTGCCCATTCTGCTTTGTGATGGCCAGCTAACTTGAGTATCATAAGTCTACTTGTGGGTACATAATCTTAGTCATAGCTTTGTCTAAGATTTCATGTTGCCTTTCATGTTTTACACCTTAAAATCATTGTAAGCATGTTTCAGCAGGCAAGGGTGATTGTAGCACCTTAGGATATATTGACTTGACTTCAGTCCCTGGGAAACTGATGGAGCAGCTCATCCTGAGTACCATCACACATCCCTGGAGGTGTTTAAGAGTCACGCTGACATAGCACTTAGGAATATGGTGTAGCTGGGAGTTAAGTTAATGGTTGGACTAGATGATCTTCAAGGTCTCTTCCAACCTATATGAATCTGTGATTCTGTGACCTACCTCACTAGTTTTCCACTTGTGCTGCTCTTGTAAAGAGGCTGTTGGTAGGGTTATGTTTACTATTCAGGTACCCACAATTGTACTGAAATTTTTACAGTCGTGCAAATGAATGAAAATTGAGACCCGTTTTCTTGGTTACTCCCTCTGTGGGCACACAACAGCTGAGATAATTGTACTTGTTTGCCATAAGTCAGAGGTCATGAAAAAAAAAAGCTCATAGTCTGCATAAATAAGATTGTACTATATAGAAAGAGCTAATAAAGCCTAAGGGATTGCTGCTCAGCATGAAGTTCAGACATCTGAGAAAGATTACAGCCCTGAGCTTAAGATACAAGCTCCATATCCTGTACTGTAGTACAGTTGCTTGAATATCTCTCATTCTCCTGAAGACTGCTTCTTGTAGCAAACCTGCTATAACAGCTTGGAGCATTTAACCTTTATTTACTCAGTAACAGACCTCACTATTTTGATTTGCATGTATGAATTGTTACATTGCTCTGCTTCCCACAAATATTCTTCAAAGCAGGCCTTCAGTTATATCTGGTGCCAGCTGACTTACCTCCAGCATGAATCTTGCCTGAGTCCCATTCATTGAGGAGTTGGCCCCACCCGCTTTCTGCCACAGTAGGCTATGGTTATGACTACTACATCACCTTGATGAGAGAGAATAGCTGCAGTTCGTTCTTACTTCCAAATTATGCGTCCATATTGTAAAAAAAGGCATGTGTCCAAGAGCACATCTTTATCCATGGAGTCTCCACAGAACAGTTACCAGCTATATATTAAGGAAAAAAAGTGATTTTCACAAACAGTACAGCAATGACTAACTCTTACCTCAATGTTGTTAGAAAGAGTTTTAGTAGTGCCAGGATGCACCAGTGATCTGTTTTTAATGTGTCTATGAACATGAGGTTCCTTTGCTTTGTATTACTCATTCAAGAAACAGAAATAGGATTACCCAAAAGGGACTTGATACTGCAATGACTCTATAAAAAACTCCTTTCTCACCTTGCCACTTTCTTGAAATGGTTGGTTTGCCAAAGACTTTACAATCTGAGTGCTCCAATACCATTTCCTTTGCAGCAATGTGCACTTCCACCCTGTTCTATACTCAAGATCTTATTGCACTTACTACTACATATTTGTGTTGTTTTCTTGTAGCTATGCTGTGTTGACCCTGGGAATCTTGCCCAAGCCCTGAGCAAGCTGAATGGACTTTGTAATATGACTCTGAATATCAATAATGTTACTATTCATGCAGATGCTGGCTTGGTCTCAGGAAGTGCAGAGAGGTGCCCCTCACCTGCTTTGTAGAATGATGTTTACTTATTGGTGCTGGCTCTTGTCTGTGAGACTCAGCTGTTTCATGGTGCCAGCTATAAAGATGATGCTTACGCTGTTCTTCTGTTAAAGAAATGATCATTAACAATACTTAAGATTCATAGTGCTCTATTGTAAACGTTGATAGGTCTAGAGGTAATTTTCACTTCGTATTAATGTCAGGCATAAACCTGATGAGTTCATTAACTGGATTTATGCGGTTTGTTGCTGATGACAAGAAAAATATTAAAGCTTTAGTTAACACCTTTTTCCATGGGTACAGAACAGGCTGAGCTTTTGATTTACTTATTTGAACTTCCAAGTCACTGCATATATATAAATTTTGCCTGTGTGTGGATTATGTGCTCTCGATGAATATTAACAACATCATACTCTGTATATTTGGATTGACTTTGACCATGAAAGGCAAAGAAGGCCTTGTTCCAAGTTCTGACAATAGATGCCAGATGCTTGTTAGGAGAATCATGAGACGCTTCGGGTCCCAATTCTGGCATCTCAAGGTATTCAAAAGCACCCAAAAGCCAAGTGCCACACAGAGGGCAGAAGGATCTCCAGCAACACAGGCTACAGGCTGGTTATGGAGAGGCTTTGCACTTTGAGAGCCCAGGCCTGCAGAGTGTCCTGGCAGCCCTCACAGCTAATGGCATCCTGGGCAGCCCCAGCAAGTGCACAACCTGCAGGTCCATCAGAGAGGCCACCCTCCTTTACTAGGCACTTGTGAGACCACAGCTGGAACACTGTGTCCAGTCTGGGGTCTCCAGATGGATTTGTTTACCCTTAAAGAGAAAACCACTGGGGAATCTATTTTCAATCTTCTATTACCAGAATGGACATCATAAAGACCAAGCCATACTTTCTTCAGAGGGGCACAGAAAAAGGACAAGAAGCAGTGCTCAAAAGCTACAGCATTGGAAACTCTAACTGGATAAAACAGTCAGAAAATAAAAAATCCTGCTGAAGCTGATCAAGCATTAGATCGGGTGTCCAGAGAAGTCATGGGATCTCCATCCTTGGAGATGTTCATAACTCAGCTGCCAATGGCTATAGAGACCCTGATCTAATTTTGAAATTAACCCTACTTTGACCAGAGGGTTGGACTAGAGAATTCCAGGTGTCCCTTCCAACCTCAATTTTTCTGTGATTTTGTGAGTGTCCAATTTTTAAGCAAGTTCTTGTCATTTTTAAGTTTCCCTTTTCTGGACCTGCCCGGAATAATGTACATGGCACTGGGATAAGACGCCTGAATGATGTTAGAACTTCATCTCTCACAAGAAGCAGTAGTGATGCACCATCAACACTAAACTGAAGAAAGATCATAAGAGCAATCTCAGCCCAGGGTAGTCAAGGATTTGTAAAAAAGGTTCTTGCCTCTGAGCTACACGTTTTCTTCTTCCTGTAATGCTGTGTTCTCTGAGCTTAACTTTGAACTTGCAATTCCTGAGGCAATTAACCAGCCTGTTGAGTTGTCCTCGCTGTGTACACCCAGTGTGGAAAGATAAAGGACAATAGCTTGAAATGAAATTTACTGATTTATATTAACTTGAGGCCTTTTTCCCTGCAAACCTAATGCTGTTAGTAGGGCAAGGAGACAACAAGCAGTTGAAACTAAAGGCCATTTTATGTGACCTAATCAGAGGATTATATTGGGAGAATATGCACTTGGCATGAAAATAAAACAGTAATTGGAGCATTTTGTCCCTGGAAAATTCTACGCCTTTCATCTGAACCAATGCATTTTTGCATATGTGCCTTCCAGTATCATAAACGTCCGATGAGTTGAGGCTTGCTCAGAAATCATCAGTATGGAAAATGCAAAGACTATTACTGATTTTTTTTTTAAATCAATTAAGAAATTCTAGAATGATATTTCATTTGAAGGACAGGGTGGGGAGAATGCTCAGTAAATTATTTCTAACCCACTTTGGAAAAATTTTTAGATTTTTTCATTTAAAATATATTTTTCACTAAAAATTGTTAGCATAGATAGCTTTTCCCCACATTATTTTATTTTGAAAAATATTTTTAAAATAAATTTTCAGTCACATACGCTCAAGACAAGCTCTCTCAAGAATACAAATCTTGTGCCGTTTAATAAGACACTAATACAGCAATACATTGAAATAAAATGTTTATTTACCTATAGCATCTGACAACAGCATTCACTTGGGTAAAATTTCAACACGATTTATCCCCTGAGCTTCAGTAAATATTGCTGCAGCTGTGTGCTTTAGGCCATTGAGCAGAAAAGAAAAAAGATATGTTAACTGTATCTTTTAACATGGATAAGGCACACATTTACTAGATTACAATAATCAAATAGCATACTTTTTTTTTTTTTTTAGAAAAAAAAAGTATTTTTACCAACAAATGCTTGTGTAGGTCATTGTGCACCAGATATTTCCCTTCTCAAAGACCTTGTCATCCTTAATACCAGTTGTCACACTGTCAGTTCTAAGATTTGATTAATGTGAAAGAAAACGGGGAAAATAAGTAGCAGTAACAAATTCTGCATCCAGGTAATGGCTTTTGGGGGCTATTTTGGCCACAGATGCAGTGAGAGAATTTCAGAAAGGAATGAATACTAATATTGCTATGTATGTTTTACATCCAGGATGTGTAGTTAAAGCAGGACTGATCAGACCTATTTTTCAGGAGCTAGCTGACTTGAACCAGTGGATTTGATATACCTGTGTCTTTGGCCATTTCTATAGCTATTTAATTTGGGAAGGTGATATCCCAAAATGTTTCTACTTCTTTGACCTCCTTCTTTGCCTGCTTCTAATTCTTTCCTTTAGTCATGTCCAGATAAGACAGCAGTACCTGGAAGCCAGAGGAACAGGTTAAATCAGCTGGCACGCTGACCAATGTTCAGCATCTTTCAATACACAGGCATTGTCTATTCTAATAAGCTTCTGGCTTTGCCATAGTGCAATCTAGTTTTTATCATTGCTAGGCCTTTCCCCTGATTTTGTTTGTATGTCACTTACTATACCAAATTTCTTTTTAAATAAATTGTTTGACTAATTATCTTTGCTTCTTTCCTTCATTTAAATTCAAACAAAAAAATAGTTACTTTCTTCTTTGTGTCTGTGACATGGTATTTGTGTTTAAAGAAAACTGTTTCTGGATGCTCATCTGGCAGCTGATGGTTCAGTCTTCACCAGAGAAGGAATAGCTTGGCTGGTGGGAATTTGTAGGAATGCATCCTGCAGTGCTATCTGCTGCAGGGAAGGAGTTAGGGAGATGAAACACTTTCCAAAGCATGCTTTCTAGAAACGTTATAGCATTGGGACTTGCGTGTATGTTCTTGCAAGGTTATGAAACATAGATTTTATAAGCTTGATTCTGCTGTCATTTACGGCACTGCACCACTGCCGACATCTTGAGGGAGAAACAGATGCAAGCTAACATGAATAAGAATAGAATCAGTTCCCATGTCTGTTCCTGAAGCTCTTGCCCTTGCATATCTTAAAACTTTCTCAATGAACTAGGCCTCATGTTGTCTATTAGTATGTGCCTTGTCCACTTACAGCTCAAATTTTCAGGAGCAATTCCTCTGTAATGCAATGAGGCACTCCTGGGCTGGAAACTCTGAACACAAAAGGTGGTATTCAACTCTTCTAACTTTTGTCATCTGAAGATTAGATGACAAGTCATTAAGTCTTTCTCTGTGATGAAAAGCATCAAGTGGATTCCATACAAGGATCTACTCAGTAGCTTAGGATTCTTCAGCCTGGAAAATAGGACAGCTGATTCAGCCTGAGACAGCTGATTGATGCGAGAGTAAATGTCTGTAAAATCACAGACTGGGTGAGTACGGTTGATTGCTCAGTGTCTTCCAACATATGGCCTAGGGAGCATCAAATGAAAACACCAAGTGGCTGGTTCAAAACAAACATAAAAGGTGGTGGTTCTTGACATGTGAGGTTAGCTGGGCAGTTCTTTGCCACAGCAGTTATGGTAGCTAAATCATCATTCATTCAAGAAGAGGGTAGGTTTATGGAAGGAGAAATTTTACATTTTTCTCAGGTAATTTATAGCTGCAAGTTGTTGAATGCTGAAAAAGTATTTCAGAGAGTAGCATGTGTATGTTCCCTATTTTTATACTCTGAGTGGGTTTTTTTGGCCAGTGTGGCAAATACAGTGGGGCTGGGTGGACCATAGTCTGATGTTGTATGCCTGTGTTTATAATCTTGACAGGGTTGTGGCCTCTGTATTTACTACCAGATGGATATGTTACAGTAGTCTTGTTATGAAGACACTGAGTCAGAACTATCATACCCTTTTTCTCATCAGGTAAAATAGATGGTGTGTGAGCAAATATGCAATTGAATGTCTCCAGACTTACTTTAAGGCATTTAACTTAATTACATATAAAACCCAAGTATTTATTTACCCTTTATATACATGCCTGTATGATTATAGTAAAGAACAGAAACCCATTTCCAAGGACTTGATGAGATCTGATGCTAAAAAGTTGGTATAACTGAAATTCAGATCACAAAAGACATATGGATGGGGTAACTAAACAAATTACTAACATCAGTATATTGGATCCTTTATTAAGACAGTCAGTTTAAGACTTTGATGGCTAGAGTAGGTATCCTCTTGTGAAAAGATTTACCATTCTGTAAGTGGCAATACAATGAAGACTTAACTAAAAAACTTCCACTCAGCTTCTCAGAGAGTACGAGCATAACATCCTCCGTGTAGATGCACAAATTTGTACCCACCAAAGAGCTGGTTTACAAAATCTGTCAAGGGCAGTGTGGAAAACAGAAGGCATACTTCTAAATTTTGTAATTGTTTTCTGTGATGATTTGTAAGAAGAGGATGCACACAAGTAATCTAGCACTGAGATGAGAGAGCATTATCTCAGATTCTGTTAGCTAATCTCCCATCTGTAAAACATGCTTTGTTCGGATTATCTACGGTGTGCACATTTCTCAGTGAATTTGTTTTCTTTGGGTAATGGGAATATATTCGATGCAATTAATTTGCAAACAGATACAATTGCTGCCAGATGAATGGATTCTCTCTTGGCACTTGAGGTGCTGTAGTGCTTGTAGTGTTGTTGGTATCTGGACTGCTGGCGTGCACAGGAGTATTTTGATTGCTTGCCAGAAATCTCCCTGTAATGTTCTCAGAAAATGTATGTGACAACTTTATAGTCTGGAGTAGACAGGAAACTTCTGCCTGCCACCTCCGAGCTGAACTAGTTTGAGTTAGAGGGGGGGGGGCATCACACAATAGCATGTTTCTCTTAATGCAGCTGCAGGTGGTAGCATATGTGACTGCCAGCAATGATTTGTCCCCATCGTGCTTTTCCCATTTCAAGTCTTTCCACGATCCTGCTGTGGAAATGCATGGTAGAGCTGGTTATGACCCAAATGGTCTTATTTGACAGCATTGGCTCCAGTATGGTTTTGTTTCATGTTTATAGTCTAGGCAAACTGGAGACTGTGCAGGCCTCACAGTCTGGGGCTGAACACAAACGGTTGCCAGACATTTTGCTGCCTGAAGGAAGGAGTAAAAAGCCACCTCAGGATCCCAGAGATTCACATAGCTGTGACTTGTCTACAACATAAAAATCAGAAGTAAAATGAAAAAGAGGGAAAAGGGACAGTCCATTACAGTTGTAGCAACCAGGGAAGTAATACAAAGAATCAGGTTAACAAACATCTTAGTAAAAAGAAGGATTGGATATATTTATGAGTAGAAAAGTGACTCTTTAAAAACATGACTTCCTTAACACACTCTCTTGCTCTTTCAAGCTCTAGCTGTTCTTTTTACTGACCTACCTTTTTGGTCTTTGCTGTACTGGTAGAGGGGAAGAGATTGGGAAGTTAGTTCCTAATTTTAGCTCTGTGGAAGTGGTATTCCTGATGCAAAACAAACAGTACCAAGGCTCTGGCTTCTGTCAGAAGGCTTTTGTTCTTGCTTAGGGATAGGCTATTAAAGGAGGTGGGACTGAGAAAAGTTCATTTCAGAGTAGGGACATGGTGGCACACTTGAGGGCAGAATTTCTCTTGCCTAGATGAGGTGCTTTAAAAAATGCAGCTAGTATAAACTAGTTATCCAAGCTCCCTTTGTGGCTGCTTCAGAGAGAAAGGCAACTCCAAAAGGCATTTCTTCCCACCTTAAGATAAATGTCTCTGTTAGTAAGATGACTAATTTCCAGAAAGTGTCTATATCGGTCCTCTGGCAAAAACAGGAGGCCTGACAGCTAGATTAAGCTAAATGTCTGGTTACTAGATGGCTAAGTTTAGATGAGATGAATCCCATCATAAGCCAGAATCATCGAGCATAACTTGATGTATAGCTCCCTGGATTATTTTTTTTCTTTTGAGTAGACAGCAGTAAAAAAGTTCTTACGAAAGAGTGAAGACTTCTGAAATAGACATATGGACAGTCCTTTAATTTTTGTTTCAGTGTCTTTTGTACAAGAGAAAAATAAAGATCTTGGAGCCTATTTCTCAGCTGGGTCAGATGTTGAGGTGGTAGAGTCCTTGGAGAAGTCCTGGATGGTCTTCATGTTGAGGTGCAGAGGCACCAGGAATAACTGTCAAGTAAGACTTATTCCACTATGCTAAAGAGCAAAAGCTTGAGGCAGGGAGACCAGCTGGAGACACTATGGAAATCTGGGGGAAAAAAAAAAACAAAAAAAACAACTTATTAAAACAGATTTCTCAGAGTCTAAAGATGACAAATCCTCTCTACTAGGAAATAACAGAGCTAGGATATAGCCTAAGTTAAATCTTTTGGTTTTGTACATATACATATATAAATATGTTTGTTTCTGTAGTTGTCTGAAGGTAAAGAACAAACATTCATCTTAAGGCTTAAGAAAAATGATTTTACCAAAAAGATTTTATTCTGTTTAGTTGGATAAAATGACCTTACTATCTGGGCTGGGATCAATTTTTCAACTGGTATAAATCAACATACTTCTGTGAAAGGCATTCTTGTGCCTTCCCCCTTCATTTTTTACAACTCTTTAGTCTCATACCAGTACTGAAAAAGATAGAATGACATCTCATGTCCTTGAGAGATTTAAGGCCTTACATTTAGCTATATCTAAAGAAAAATATATTCCAAGGGACCCAATTACAATATATTCATCCCTGCAATACAATTAAAGCATGACTCCATTTCTGCAGTGTAGAAGAGACCTAAATTCTGCCTTCAACCATGCTAAAGCCTCTTTATTCAAGGTTATAGCATGGTTTGGGAATATGATTGAGGCTTTTTACACACTAGAAAGGATTGTCCTTTAACTGTATTCAGGTCATGTTTGAAGCTGTCCACACAACAGAGTCTATGACCTTCATGGGAGCACAGTGATGGGCTAGAGATCCTGCTTGACAAAACTGTTTTGTAATGTCATGGTTTAATTGCAAGGGTCACTTTGTTTGCCAATAAACTTGAAGGCCAATGGGAAGCCAGTGATGTTGTGTTGCATGTGAGGTGACAATGAGTATAGCACCTTTAACTGAGTCTATTATAAAGGTCTTGTAGTGTAATGTGAGTGATGAGATTCAACAACAAGCAAAAAGTTCGTAAATGTGCTTCTAATTAACTAGCAGTCCAAAAAAGTAAAGTTTGCACAGTCTGAGCCCCTCTACAGAGAAAACAGATGTGGATTAGACAGTCAGGAGAGAACTGAAGTCATGTATCTAGTAAGAGGCAGACCTGTGCAAATACGTTCATACTACATAGTTTGAGGGGAAAAAAAAAATATAGATTTTGTGATGTTAAAACCTTTCATGAAGCTATCCAGTTAGGGGTTTTTAATTGTTCAATAGGATAAAGAATACTTTAAAAGTATGGCAGAAAATGAACATTTTGTTCTGACACTTTCTGAACAGTTTCATATTTTAAAAAGCTTTTTACATATTTTCCTTCAGTTCCATTAGAAAACTTCCAAGTGTGTTTTAAATGATGTAATATACAAGAGAGGAATGTATTTCCTTGAAATGAAAACTTTAATTTCATCTGAATATTGTTGAGTTCTTCTATTTACTTAAAAAAAAATTTAATTTGTAAAATTTCCGATCACATGTTTAAGCAAATTATTTAAATTAAAGAAACAATATTTCAATAAACTGAAAATGTCAATTAATTACAGTAGCCAGTAGCTATAGCTCTCACTTGAAGCATACCTAGCCACCTTGACCGATCTGTCAGATTGCATACTTAATGTTATGGGAAGTTTTATCAGTTTCTGAAGACGGTATGCCCTACAGAATTAAAGTTACTTTAATATAACAGTGTCAATGAAAATTGATTAGTTTACTTGAAACTGTGACCTCTCTAGCTTGCTAGCAGATTTCTTAGGACTCTCCTAGCACAAGCAGCCAAAGATTCAGGAGGATCAGGAGATACCTTAGGATTCCCTGGGTCTTTCCACGTTGGTGTTAGCACATATATTCCTGCATGTTTTGCATATCACAGGTAAACACACAGTAAAGAAAAGTAAAGAAAATGAACAGTAAAGAAAAGGCTAATGCTCTTCAGCCCCTTCTATGCACAACTTATGTCCTGCTATGACTTTATTCTTAAACAAAGAATAAACAAAACTAAATGTACAATGCTACATCACTAAGATCATCTTAATGATATCTGACAACCTGTGAAAAGGCAAGGAAGAGGGACAGGACAACAGACTGCAAAACTGCACAATAACTAGTGCTGATCTGCCAAAAAAATGCATTCAGCCCTTCTGGGAAGAGGTTTGGTTTAACACAAAAGTGATGTTGTTGTGTTTTCTATGAGTTGTCTGCAGAGAGTTAGTTGGTGGGATTTGCATGTGGTGAGAAATAGCCTCAGATTATCCTGCCAGAGAAGGAAAAAGGGATAGAAGGCTTGGCTGAAGTATTGAAAATTAGTACGGTCCCTGTGAAAATTAATCAGTCCTGCCTCTTCATTCTGTTCCCTAGCATAAGGAATAAAGTACATTGTACTGAACTGCAGTACTACACATACAGGAGGCCAAACAGCTGAATAATATTTAGCTGCATATGTCAGTCACCAAATATCATGACCAGGAAAGCTTCTCATATGAAATAGTGGGAAAGGATGTTGGTAGAGCAACTTCATGAATTTTACTGTAAATATTTATACCAGTGCAAGCAGAATTGGTATGAACAGGAACCCAGAGTGCCAGGCTGAGCAAAGATCAGGGTCTACTGAACAGAGAAACTCTCAGCCTGGTTATTCTCACCTGCGTGAAGTCAGTAGCCCCTGGCTATGTTGGTCACACCAGCCCACCGCTCTGCCTATGCTCTCCACATGCTTTACACTCACTGCCAGCAGCCAAGAAAACCCATAATGCTGCTGCTCCTTTCCTCTGCTCCCACTTTCCCATGTTAAAACATGAAGCAGATAAGAGACTTGTGTAGTGTCAGAGGTTTCATTGCAGTGGATACATACAGTTCTGCTTGCAGGAAGGA
Organism: Athene noctua; assembly: GCF_965140245.1. NCBI lineage: Eukaryota > Metazoa > Chordata > Aves > Strigiformes > Strigidae > Athene > Athene noctua. The sequence goes on from NC_134038.1 coordinate 90,659,789, forward strand.
GAACACCAAGCAGGGTTGGCTCGTGTCAGAGGTGAAAACACAACATTCCTACAAAACATTTTTTTCATTATCACTTTCCCTTAAGAACCATACAGTGACTTTCACATGCTAACTGCTAAACTAGATCTTTAATAAAAAGACAAACAAACCCAAACAAACAAAAAACCTCAAAGCCCCACCACCCCACCCCCCCCAAAAAAAAAAAAAAAAAAAAAAAAAAAAAGTAAAGCTATTTGTTTCTTCTGTAGGATGAAACAGGAGGGGGGAGAGGGGGAAGGGGGGGTTAAGGGTTGATGGGGGGGGTTACCTTTTTTTTTTTTTAAGTACTGGGAACAGTAAGGGATGGAGCTATTTACAATCTTAAATAAAAGTGCATCTGTGTATAGCAGTAACTGGTAATAGACAAGAGACTATAAAAGGTGATGGGCTGGGGAAGGTGGTGGGGGAAGAGAGCTTGGAGTATTGTCAGTGGAGAGAGCTGTTTTGGGAGCCTGACAGAAATGCTGAAATAAGGAAGAGGAATCATAGTGGAAAGGAGAAAGATGGAAAGATAATGAGAATTTGGAAAGCAGGAAGGTAGTTAAACATACTCAGGTTAACAAGAAGTAGAATGGAAAGTGAGAAGAGGAAGTGAGATTTAAAACCTTTCACTGATGCATGGCAGGGAGAGCATGTAAGAAACTGAAAGTCTAAAAATTAGGAAAACAAGATGGTTACATGTACTTCTGATATGGCTGAATGGCAAATATAAATCATCTTCCTTATACATGTGTGTATGTGTGTGTATGTGTGTTAAATAAAATAAGGCATTCCTTGTCTTTGAAATCTTTTCTTCATGGTCAGGGTTCCCCTTTTAGGGCTGTAGATGGTGATAAGGAAAACTATACAGAATAGACATTTCATGGCTGACTTCATCCCTTTATTTCTCCCTGCTCTTCAACACCTTTCATTTCTTATAATAGATTTGTCAGATCTGCGTGACCATTTGAGCTTCTGGATTTTCCATGTGTGTGCCAGTGCCAACTACTCCACTCTGTATAGGGATAACTGGCTCAAACAGCCTCCAGGGAAGGTTTCTTCTCTCTCCATATCCTCAGTATGCAAATTAGATCAATGGTAGATGTCTACAGATGGTGTGAAATTGAGGTAGATTACTTATGAACAAAGAGTTCCTTCTTGGAACTATCACCAACTTTGAGCCCCCTTACAGAACATAGGGACTCTGGAGAAAAAAAAAAATAGTAACCAAATTCAGGTCACCTTTCATTTTGGTTCTACCAATAAAAAACCCCAAACAGACAAGAAAATTGCACTGACAAAACCAATTCTGATTTGCTCAATCTGTGTCTATTGGGTTCTGAAAATAGATGGAGCATTCAGAGCTCTCTCATGCACTAGCAGCAAGCAAAGTTCATTCACATCAGATTTTTCCTTCCTCCTCTCCTCTTTGGGCAGTATAATGTAAAAGCTATGTAAATAGAAATAAAACTTTTTAAAATCCTGCAAAAATCCTCAGCACTATTTTAGCAACCTTCATACACCTCTCAAATCTGAAAAATTCTTTCTAAGCAATAAATGGATATTTCTGAGTGCTACAACCCACTTGCAATAGGAAAGAAATAACTGTGTCCTGGCAAAGGCTGTGACAAAGATTCAGAATCTTCATAGGAAGTCAGTGATATTTTGGGCTATATGATCTACTCTGCTCTTCAGAGTTCAAATATGAAATGCATATTATCATTACATCAGAAATCTAGTTGAGATATCCCTGCTCCAGTAACCTTAGAATCATTAGCCATCTGCTCCACTGTGTGTTCAGACAATATCCCAACTTGATAAACTGGTTTCCCTTACCTTACTTTAGTATTTATTTTATATATATATATATATATATAAGTTTATATATTTATCTGTTATATACTTTACTTTATCTAGAAAGTGTGGTGGTTTGACCTTGGCTAAATGCCAGGTACCCACCAAGTCACTCTATCACTTCCCCCCCTTTCCCCTTGTTTTCTCAACAGGGCAAAGAGGAGAAAGGAAATAAGATAGGGGAAAAAAAAAAAAAAACCAAATGCCAACCCTTGTGGGTAAAACAAAAACAGTTTTAAAATAAGCAAAGTGAAGCAAAGGTCCATGCGTAGAAGCACAAAAAAAAAAAAAAAGAAAACTGATTTATTCTTTACTCCCCATGAAGAGGCGATGTCAAGCCTTCTCAGGAATCAGGGCTCCCATACGCATAGTGGTTGCCTTGGAGGACCAAGGGTGACCCCACCCCCTTCCTCCTTTCTCCCAGCTTTATACTGAGCAGACGTCATACGGTATGGAATATCCCTTTGGGCAGTTGGGGTCAGCTGTCCTGGTTGTGTCCCCTCCCAAGATCTTGACCACCCCGTCCCACTGGGGGGGAAATGTTGGAAAGAGCCTTGGTGCTGTGTAAGCACCACTCAGCAGCAGCCACAACACCAGGGTGCTACCAACACCCTGCCAGCTCCCAGCATAAACCACAGCACCGTGAGGGCTGCTATAGGGGAAAACCAATCCCAGCTCAGCCAGACCCAGTACAATAAGTAATCACATCTTCTTAACAGAAGAAATCTAAACTGATATGCCAAATGCTTCTTACACCGTCACACCCCAATGCAAATTATTTTCAGGCATAAAATTATGCTAAAGGAATGTTAGTGTTTCAAAGTCACTCACTCAGAATTGAGGAGGTACCAAAAATTACATTACCCTCAACTTTATTTAGTCCTGTGAATTAATTGCTATGTGCAGTGACATCCTTTCACAACTTTATCAACAAATGGAGTTTCCACAGGACTCCTGCTCTATTTGCATGTAGGCTGCAGTGTGCCCTGGACATGAGTTGGAACTTCACAGTGGAATAGCCTCTTTTGTTCCAACATCCTCGTTCATTTGTTGTGGGAAATCAGCTGTATGAGCTGAATGAAGTAGGGGGCCAAAGAAAGGTCAACTAGTCTTGTAATCAAGGAAGCTGAATGGCACCTAGACATTTTAATGTAGTCCCACTTCTATGCAGAGTCCCTGCATGATTTTTGGCAAGTCACCAGTAATATTTGTCTCTCCCGGCACGCTTCTCAGTTTCTGGAGTGGTGGTGTTTTAAATTTTGGTCCTGGAATCTTATCAGTAGAAGAGCTGCTATCTGGCTAAGTAGGAGTTAGCCTGCACAACACTGCATGCTTCTTACTTTGAACTCATTGAAACGCATTCTCCCACTTATGAAATACTACTCTGTACTCACAGAAGTGTTGAGAATGATTATTTATGAAACACTAAAAAGAAAAAGTTATGGCAAAGCTGACATAAAGGCCTAAAGATTTCATTGTTCAATTAAAATTTGGGTCTCGTTAAGTACGAGTTGCTCATTCATGATTTTCAAAGCAAAAGTGCAGCATCTGCAGAATCAGTGTTCTCTATGAGAAAATATCCATTACTTCAACATTTTTCAATTGTTTCTCAGGGAAAATCTAAACAATATATCCCTTCAGCTTTAAACAGCATAATGTGGAATGCTGTCTTAAAGCAATTGTAATTTGGGGCTGCATATGGTCCTATGCTAATAAATTAAGCAGCTGCCAGGAATGTTCCCAGACACTAAAATGCTATTTTTTGTATCATAAAACTGTAAAAATATTTCTTGACATGACTTTGTCCTGAACCAATTAGCACTTTTCCCAAAAAATCAGATGGCCCAGGGACAATCCCTAGTAGGCAGTCCATGTGTGGCTATCCTGTTTTGAAGGATCAGAGAGTTTAACAGCATGCTTGTGTGCCACTCTGTGTCTGTTGATCTCGGTAACAGGCAGTAACCTTGGACCAGTTAGTTTACAAGTATACATGTAGCCATGAGAACCAGGGTCCCTGGCCCGATTATCTATCCAAAGTATTGTTTCATCTTTCCTTCTACCTAAGCACATTGTTGTGTTATGAGATCCAATGGAATATGGATATATGGAGTATACCATGGAAAATACCACTTATTCAAGGGGCGTGGAACTTGAATATGACTCTCTAGACAGCAAACCACTGCAGGGTAATACGTTTTAACGTAGGTAATTTTTTGAGGGATGAGGAAAAAGGAAGGCAAGACCAATTTGTGTAAACAGGTCCCACTGAAACATTTTTGATGCAAGGATGCTGAAATGATTCATGAGCTGAAAATATTTGAAACTTCTGATTTACAAAGAATTATGATATTTAAATATTTGGTTATGATGTAAGACAGAAAATATTTTTTAAATATCAGCATTTCCTCTTTGTTCTTATTCTCCTGTAAAGACAGATTTTCTGCATGTAAGTTCACAAAGTAGGCTGTATCCAGTGTGATTTGGACTCCATAAAGACTTTCCATGCTACTCTTCTTTCATTTTACAGTTGCAAGGTAAACATTGCCCAGGAGTGGGTAAGGGATGTGCAGCTACCTGTCTGCACATAATAAAGGGCAGTGATGTTCAAGGACATGGGGATGTTCTTTTGCACACTGTCCTTGTGTTAGTGTGCATAAAATAAATTTTACCCACGGAGAAAAAAGTTGGGTTTGTAAAATGTAGCAAGAGGCTGAAACCACAGCTGAAATAGGAAGCTTTCAGTGACATTTATCTTAGGACCAAAACAGCAGAGAAGCCTACCCACTAGTGCAAAGTAATGCCCCAGGCTAGCTAGGGAAGAGCACAGGCAGTGTCTCTGGCTCCCACACAAAGAAATGGTCATTACTCCCACCAGCTGTGACATCTGTGATAAGGAATACAAATAATCAGCTTTCATCTTCTTTCTTCCCATGAAGTCCAAAGGACTTCATCTGATACATGAAGGAGGAAGAAGCCACATGTGTCTCTTGGGAAGGTCTGTTCAGTGACTGAGGTCATTTGTTTGGAAATCTTGACTTATCTTCACCATTTCTGTGTGCTCAATTATTCTCACTACTTGATGAGGGATGAGTCATTCTCATCCTTGCTTTATCTTCTTTCTTGTGACCTCGTGTTCCTCCCTAGTTTGCCCTCCAAGAGGAAATCTTCCCTTGAGACAATTTTCAAGTTACAACCTTGTGGTTGTCTACCATAACAGCCATCCTCTTCCTCTCTTTGATCCCACAGAATTTCTCCAAGAAACTGTCCTTTCAAGATTGTCCTCCCTTCATATCTTCACTTGGGCAGAATTTTTTCACAGCTGCCACCCACTCCTCAGGCTCACAATCCTCTTCACACATGCTTTGTGCTGGTCCTCACTATTCTCATGGCTACTGGCTATCCTTGGTAGTTCCCCTTCCTCCTATCTTCCTCTGCACTGACACCTTGGAGTGCTCATTATGTCTATAGTTCCCCATGATCCCCTCCTCCATTACCAAGTTCAAATTTCTCAGCAGACCTTTCCCTGCAAACTGATGCAGTTTTAGATCAAGCTTATGCAAGCTCTCATTAAGCTCACCTGCCCTTTCTGGTACGTGATACCATAATGGCAAGATGATGCTGGGCTGCAGCTGGGCATGAGGAGCTGCTATCAAAATGCTGTGGGGTCATCTGTCATGACAAAATATCTCAGGGTGAGAAGTTGTTCCTCACTGGATGGGCACCAGCAGCCTCTTTCCTGGTTCTGCTATCTCACCTGGTACAAACAACTTTCAGACTTATTGAGTGAGGCAACAATTACATGCCCTTTTCTGTCCTTATCTTTCAGATGCTATGGACAGAAACAAAATAGATTATAAAGTATGCCTCAGGCTTTGTTTACTCTATGCTGTCCAAGTCAGGCCTAGAAGTTTGTAAGTGCTGTAAAGCATGATAATCTTTCTTTCTTTTGCTTTTCCTACTCAGCTAAGGGACAGACCATGGCCACTGATACATTTGCAGGAGGCATTCATGAGCTATTTTTACACTCAGTCATGTTTTCTATAGGAGACATAGCATGAAAATATATAGAAAATTAAAACTTTCACCAAAAGAATTTCATTCTTGGGAAAAAGAGACATCCTCCTGTGTGAATAGGCCTATTCATTTGTCAGTTGCTGTTTCTAGGCACGTGAAATTTTGAATTTTTTTTTTAGAATATCTATTCCTTGAAATTAGAGCTTATCCTACATTCTGACCAAAAAATCTGTAAATGCCACACACTTGTCTGAAGCCCACACAGCTCTCTGAGATTTTGTGCTCACTTCTCTGGTTATGTTGATACCTCGTGCATCACAGTGCAGCATCAGAGCCTGTGCCGAACTGCACACCCCCGTGTGCCCGCTTTAACGGGCCAGCCCAACTTCATCTGATCTGTCACCCAGCAAAGCTTGGCATATGTGGCCACACAGCACGAGGGAGATCTCAGCTGAGGAAGGGTGCCACTGAGGGAGTCATTATGCTGGAAAACTCCCCAGCTGAAGTCAAAGTCTCCCACTGCAGTCAGCTGCTGTCCTGCCAGGTAACTGCACTTGCCAGGCATGTCCCTGGCACACAGCACTGTCTCACAGGTGGAGTATGAAGAACTTCTGAGGTCTGAAGTTAATCATCTCCACACTGGAAAAATGCCATCTCAGACCTGAACTACAAAATAAACTCCTCCATTAGCATCAAAAAAAGACTCTGCTCAGCAGTATCCCACTGTGACAGCATGCTGCTATCAGCCAAGTGGCATGGGCTGAAATCACGATTGGTAGGTCTCCATTAGTAATTTACTATAGAACATTATTGTTCATTAAAATGATCCCTTTTGTCCCCAGAGAAATATAAGATATCTTCGCCCTGGAGTTCCTCTGTTGTTAAATAACATAAGGGATTTCATGCCTTTTCCAAGGCCAGCCTGAGCTTTTCTCAAAGCACTGAGCCACAGTTGAAAGTTGCCTGGTCTACACAGTGCAAAGACCTTGGTTTTGGGACAAAGGACAGTCCTGCACATTAGCAGAGCAGCTGATGTAGTCCCTGGTATTTATTTATGATAAAGAAGAGCAGTCTTTTGAATGTGTGTAGGATTATATGTATCAACAACTTATGCTGGTTTATGAACATTAAAGTATTAATAGCTGTGCAAATTTTTCTAACCTGTATCCTGGGGCTTTCATGAGTAAGACTGTGGAAAGAAATATCACCCTCTTGTTATCCTAACTGGTATGCTTGGACAGGTTTTCGGGTATCAAAGCCTTCTTGTGTTATTCTCTTTCCATCATATATTGAAATACAAGAGAAGAAGGTTGGTGTGTTAAAAAGCCACCAGCCACCACCCAAATTGAGGTCACTTGGCCATACACTCAAATCAAGAAGTTCCACAAAGAAGTAAAGTTTGCTTGTACTCCCTTGTTTCAGTTCAGCTGTGAGCAGAGACTTTGAGATGATCTTTCATTGCAGGATTGCCAGCTGTTTCCTGCAGAACCTTTCTCATCCAAATCAGACAAGGAAAATCCCCCCTGGTCCAGCAGCTGGTGATCTTATTTCTAGCTTACTAAAACTGTTCCCAGCATTTCACTTTTCTGCTTCACATTATTTTAATATACTGTTCTTTTAATGTTAGGGAGATTCCCCACCTCTTCTTACACAGAACTGTCACTCCAAAGTATGAAGAACGGCAAGCCTCCACACACCTGAAAGGTCTTTACAATGTAACCTTAAATCTAATTTACTGTTTCTGCCAAGATCCTGGAAAATTGCACTTTGGCTGCAGTCACACCTCAGTGGGAATGCCAGTTTCAATCCATTTCAGAGCAAGCTTTGGAAACCTTTCCCAACCCCAGAACTGCTTTGCCAGCTGTTTCCTTCCTGCTGGAAAGCCGTGACCATCTCTCACCTGTAATTCTCTTGGACTCCTCTGCTGCTCTTGACATGGGGGCTGGGCAACTTCACTGTGATCATTTGGTGACTCATGCAGATCTGGTGCTGCTCATGAAGGGTTTTGAATGTCAGCCTTCTCAGTCGTGTTTTTGTCTAAGGCTTTATGCCTTTGGGAATGTCGTCACTGTAGTTATTTAAACTCTTTGGGGTGAGCATCTATTCTTGGGCCCCATGCTGTTTAATAGCTTTAAATGTGCTGCTTTGGGGTGTTGTTTTCAGTTGCTGCACTTTCTCGTGTCAGTGTTATGTAGCTGCAATTCAGCTATTCTGTCTCTTACCGACAATGCAACCTCAGTGAGAGACTGTGGCCTGGGATGTCTCCCAGCAGAGACCTTGCAGAGGTCACACATGAATTACAGCTGAGCATCAAAAAACCCAAGCTGCCATTCTGTGTCCCCATAAACACTCATTATGATCACGTATGCCACGTGACCCATGCTATCCTTCCAAAGGACGTGAATGTGTTTTCAAGCATTTAACAATTAAGCCTCAAAATATCTCACTGAGGTACTGCAAATTAGGTAGAGAGATCAATTTACCTAACACTGATGTGTACCTACTTCAGAAATTAAATAGCACATCACAGCTATTTAACAATGCACACTTAAATACCTGAATGATGGACTATAGCCACAAACGAGGAAATTAACTCCTGCACTGCAGCACTGTCTGGTTCATTTAGCAACAGTCTCAGTCAAGAGTTTGTAAAGTGAGTTCTCTGGGAGAGAAAGAACCCACTGAATATAGGAACCCCCATGTGTAGGCACATGAAATGTGTGGGAGACAAAGCCTCAGACTGTGTAGGAATTTGAAATTTATGGGAGAAATAGCTTTATCTCTGCCAGTCTTATCTCAGGTGGATGACTGGACTCCAGATTTACCCATCAATTTGTTACCTAAAGTCTCCTCTCTGAAAATTGCCTTCCTCTTTCAATATTAAGACTGCAATGATGGAAAAATGTGCTACCTTAGATTGCATTGTTCTTTCTTCAATTACTTCCTCTAAATCCATCAGTAAGCTAGATTTCAACTGAAAACTTACAAATAGAAGTATATACAAGATACCAGGAGGTATATGTGTATAGTGTATGGAGGTATATACACATATACATACTCATATACATAACAGAAATAGAGACACATATGTATGCACATATATATTCTGTGCATATATATATGAATGATCTGGTATATATTTTGCTTTACAGGGGGGGTACATTTACGTACTGTACCACTGAGTGGAGTACTCAAGTGTTTGAATTTGGCATTGTTGATCCATTTTCTTGAGAATGTCAGAAATCATGGGAAAATGTGGTAAGGAGGGGGATAATGATTATGTTTATGCAGCAAGAAGCAAAAACTTGCTGTTTTTAAACTTTAAACTGTCATCAGGGGGCGGGGAGCAGAAAGTACTCTTACTTCACAAAATGTCAAAATTTAAGAGTCTGGCAGGCAGAGCTAGCAGGATCTTTTGCTGCAGTAACAAGGTATTCTAAGGTTCCAGTTTCCCATCATTTACAGAAAAAAAAATGTGCAGCAACACACCTTCTACAGAAGCTGTGAGCTTCAAAAGAAGCTAAACATGGTCTTCTCAATATTTTCAAACTGTGCAGAAAGCACAACAACCATACTTTCATGATGCTGCAGAGAAGGGCCATCCCATATTTGTAAACACAAGAAATTCAGGCCTCCCAACAGCTGTTTAGAGGAGCTGGCAAAAATTCAAGCAGATTTCTGACAGAAATCTTTTCTGTGGCTCATTGGCAGCTCATTAAATGGTATTTCTGTTTCAAAGAATTGACAACTTCCGACCCAAGCGTGTCTCACTGGAAAATTCCCAACTACTTTCCTATTTAATTCTTGAATTATCCTAATATGACAATTTCCTCTTTTAGAGCCATGATCATCTTTGCACCAGGGTAAATCAGGAGTAATATTATTGAAGTAATTGGTTTTACGTTGGCAGAAAATTGTTACAGGTGGAAACTGGGGCTCTACTCTTACTTTAGACTCCTGGATTAATGTCTACAAGGTATTCTTTCTATCATTTAGAAACATTGGTAAATATGGTCTTTAAAAAAGGATAATTTAGAGATTAGACTTCGTGTTCTGTGACCTTGGAGTCTGATTACAACAAGTCTTCCTTGGTTCTCTGCTAATTGATCTGCAGGTTCTTGTTTATCCACAATGCAACTGCTACCATAGATTTTTGGCTAGGTTTTGGCCAGCATACTGCTTTATAGCTGCATCTTGGTGACACTGCTGCTTCAAAAGTCATTTTAATTGCATGTGTGGTTAGCCACCTTCCTGAGCATCTTTCCAACTTGACTGCATTTATCCTAGTACCCTGAATACCAGGAAAAGAAGCTCTATAATTTCTATTTCTCAGGTGGGAGAAGAAAAATATACTCTTTCTTAGATGATCCATCACTCACTGATGTTGATAGCAATCAGGTTATTGACTACTGAGCAGTGAAGAGCTCTTACTTGTCACTGTCAAGGTTCCTTTGTTTTGTATTACTGAAATGCTCAGTGAAGCAGAAACTCACTCCTCATCCCAGTGCTTCTGCTGTGCACATGGGTTGTGGAAAGCCAAGGTGTTAGGCTTCTGTGCAGTAGAATATGGGGTAGCTCCCCCATGAGAAGTCTGGATTCAGGCACCTGGAGCAGAGGACTAGAGCATCATAACCCAAAGACTTGGGCATTCATCTTGGAGGTCAGTGACTTCAGAACAAACCTCTGGCCTGAACCAGAAAGAGCAATGATTTGTTCTGTTTCCTAACTGTATTCATTAGTCACCAAGTTACTGGCTGGTTTTGGAAAAAAAAAAAAAAAAATTACATCCTTCATTGACAAGGAGTTCTACATTCAGTCTGAAAAATCAGTCCTCTCAACACTTAAAAAAATCAATAACTTTTTTTAAAAGCTTTTTTTTTAATTTTAAAAAATGTAACACTTAAAAAAGAATAAATTTACAGCTTTTTTCTTTTTTTTTTTTTTAAACTGGAAATTTCCCAGCTGGTTCTGCTCCACCCAAAACATACCCATCCAGGACAGCTAAGGTCTGAACAATTCTTTCCCAAAAACAAAGGTAACACCAGGTTGTCTTGCATTTCTCAGGCTCTCTTATACTTTCTTCTGGGGTAGAAGTCTTTTAATTTCCTTCAGCTGTGGGTTAAGTTTTTATACCAAACACCAGTTTCAAATGGATAGGCCTATAAATATTTGGCCACTGCAGAACATCATGGTGGGAAAACTCATGCAGTAAATCCTCCCAGAGATTTTAAAACAAATTGATTTGAAAGCTCCCCGGTTCTTTTGCAGGGTTTAAGTCCAATATAGAGCATTATAGAAGAGCACAGGAGAAGAAATAGGTTGCTTTGGCCCTATGTGAAAAATCTACCCAGAACAGGTATGTGTAATAAGGCTGCTAACAATTTATTTACCATTAGGTCTTTGTATTCCAACTTAAGATTTCTTATTGACTGATGCTAAATCCTGGAGATAAGATTTCCTCTCTCCCTTCATTTTTCACAGTGAATAGCTGATAATCTCATGCTTTACAGAAGCCTGTCTGGGTCCCTAACCTTGGACAGCCTTTGTGCTCCACTGTCAATTCCTTTGAGTGTTATACCTGCTATGCATGAATGCTGTAATTTTACAGCATGACCTGCAGACAGGAACAGAGGCAACTGGAACCTATTAGACCATGAACTTCATTTTCTGAGGACCTGCAGCTCCTGTTGAAGTTGTGCATGTTGGCAATTTCTGAAAATGAGACCCCCTCCCCCACCTTTTTATAAGAAATTTTGACAAAAGCCTCTGGGGCTGAAGTATTGTTACAGGAAGGCTGATAGTTAATAAACCTTGTCAACCTTGCCTCGTTCTTCTAATCACATCTTACAGTGTGTTTTGGTTTAGTTTTTAATCTCATCTGTTCTCTCCTCTCTCATTCTGCCTGTATTTTTAGCTTTATGACTGAAAGCCCTTGATGGGAAATGCATGCACATGCATCACTTGCAGAAAGGTGAAATGTGCTTCTATCACTATTTTTTTAATTTACAGTACATACTACTACTTTTTCCAGGAAAGCTTTACTGTAAAGCATTGCCCTGTCTTCACAAGTGGAAACCAAAGCTTATTTGTCATGGATACTCAGTTGTTTTCCAAAAGCAGATTGTTTCTTTTAATAAAGAACAGATGCACCCAGTTTTGTCTAACTGCTGCTCAGAACGTAGCCAGCATGAATCCTGACAAGTGGAGGATGAATTTCGTGGTTTAGAAAGTCCACTAACAGAAATCAATATAGCTGCAATCAATCTAATGATGTTAATTATCATTAGATGTAAATCAGGAGTCTATGTTCTCAGTCCCCTTCTTTAAACACTGGGAAATCTTCCTTATATTAGTCAAAGTTCATTACATAAGAAAGTAACCTGTGTGTCTTTATATGCACACTTCAGTTAAGATAACAGTTTCACCTGGTTTATTAGTAAGTATCACGAATACAACACTTGCAAATAACAGGGTTGCACTTACAGGCAGCATTGCACATGCTGCAGTAACAGATTCTGTAATTTAAAAATCTGATAAATACATGTAAAAAACTGATTTAGTACAAAGTAGCAAGATCTGCAAAAACCGGATGATTTCTTGATTGTGTGGTGCATTTATGAGTGTGTCAGATCACTGTCAGTGCTTGAGCTCCAGAACAGCTCAGTGGAGTTCTTTCAATACCTATTAGAAAGGTGTGTTTCTTTAACTTCAGCTGCAGCAGATCTTGTTTTCCCCTTTGGTCAGCCTGTGGCAAGCCAGCCAAAATAAGAACTGCCTCAAATGTCTGCATCATTGACTTTATCTTGGGACATCTATAATCAAACCCATGACTTTAGACAGAATAGCAAATGAGTTCAGCAGCTTAATATAGATGCTGCAAATCTGTACCCCGCCGGGCTGTTCAGTCCTGCCTAAGTGCCCCAAGTCCAGTGAGCGCTTACAGCCACCGTGCTATGTGACAAGTTATATGGCTTGCTGCCTTTATTCAAGAGCACCATGCAGTTGGAATAAAAAGTTTGCACTAAAGTGAAAGGGTCAGGCTAAATGCACATGGAAATTACCCTTCCCCTGAACAACAGAGTTAAACCAATAAGAAGTTTCCCTAGATGTGTGTTCTTCGGTGCCACTAAAAACCAAGCTATTAATCTGCCTCTGAAAACACAGCTGTTGATCTTGTACTCACCTGAATAACTGACTCATACAGATGTCAAGATGTAAAAGACAAAACTCTGAGTGGTAAAGTCAGCATAACTTGGGGGAAAAATATAGGGAGAACCAAGGGCAACTGTGTAAAAGTTGCAGAGCGGTTTGCTAGATCATGAAGCAAAAAAATGGTCTGTCTTTTCATATTCACTGCTGAACGTACACAGAGACATTAAAAGATCTGATGGCTGCAATCTGCTCTAACCTTTTATCTCTGAGAAGTGATCTAATAACTCACTCTTGGCTGTACCAGATATGAGTTATCACTTTACTCACTCGTGAAGATGAATGCAAATGTCTTTACAGCTCTCAGCCATCATGCATTCTGTAATTCTCTCTGTGTGTGAATAAATAAGCTGTGTTATTAAGTTAATAATAAAATTTGGCTTCACTTAAGTTACAGCAGGGGATGTATTTTTCTTTTTCTCTCTTTTTATTAGTAAACGAGAATTTGTAGCTGCGTGAGTGTTAATCATGAGCTACTAAGTGCCTACACACATCCTGTCTGTATGCTGATGCAAATGAGCTGATAGGAAATTATATATTGTAGATTATAACTTTTTTGAGAAAAGTAAAAGCCTGTATTTCATACAGGAAAGGAAACTAAATCTTGATTGCTCTTCTGCAGCAAGTAGATGGCAGAAGCTTTTTCCTGTAAAAAATAAAACTGTTAAACCGTTAAATATGGGGTTTAGTATCGTACCAGTAAACTCCACAGAAGTAGTCATTAGAGCATTTACTGACTGATGTGATGTAACATCAGTACATTAGCACACTTGGACTTTGCTTGGGATCATTAAATAAGTGTGTTATTAGCTGTCAATAATAACCGGTCTTACAGGCATTATTTGATAATATATATCTTGTGTATATCTCATATGCAGCTAAGCATAAAGGCAAGACTCAGTGGAAAACAGATCGCCTAATTCTATCAATTTTTCGCACTTCATAAATTGAATTTTAACACTGTAGTGATTCTGGTGCATACCATAATTAGGAAACACAATCAGTTTGATATTTAAAATATGTCTCTGTTCCTGGAGTTTGAAATGAAGGGTTATATTCCAAATATATTGCTGGTGAAGTAGTCCTTTCCCCTACACTAGCACCTTCCCATTGTCACTCCTGCCCCAAAATACTTCACTAGCCAGAAAATCCTCTCCTCCCTGGGAAAACTCACTTTTCTGCATCAAGCATGTTCTTCTTGCATAGGAATTAATTCATCTGCAAGTCCAGCTCTCAGTCAAAGAGGTAATATGAGGCAGCATGTTTGAGCACCCCTACACTGCCACTGCAGCAAGAGGTTGGCTGGAGTGGTGGGAAGCTCCCTCAGTGCCCAGGTGGCTTCTGTGGCTACTCCTCACCACTGGCAGATGGCCGGCTCCTCTGCCCAGCTTCACCCCTGGCTGCCTGTGTTCAGCAGGAGAAATCCCCTCTCACCATGAAGTGAAGGCTCTTCTGTGCATACCTGGGGAGGCAGAGGGCAAGGGGAGGCTCCTTTCGAGGGACCTTTTATTCCTGCCTTTTTGAGGAGGAGGATCCAGTTTTGCAAACTGCTTATACTGGATGAATCCTGGCTGGTTCATCTCTGCAGTTTTTCGCCAAGGCCCCATTACTTCATAGTTCTCCCATGGGGTTTATTGTGCAGGTTGTTCCAGTTTCAGATAGATGACTGATTCTGTTGAAGGTACTGGTGCATAAAATTGGAGTGCCAGAAGGACCAGTAACATCTCTAGGATGAGAATGGACTTTTTAAGTGCAATTGGAATGATTCCTCCACTTAACAGACAACTTTCTGCAATACCTCTGCACAACTTTTGCACAAATATGAGGCCATGAAGCTTAAAACAGTCTAGCAACAAAGACAAATAATAATAGTTTCAGCTACTGAAGCATTAATATTACAACAGGTGTAAGAAATAAACCTAGATGTCCACAGAGCTTATGTATTTATAGTCTAAAGTTGCAAAGCATAATCTCTTAAATGTATATGCTTTTAAACTGTCCCCACTCAACACAGTGGCAAAACTTTCTCTGATTCAGTGATATAGGATCAGGTCCCATGTTTTAATTCTGCTGCAGCAGCTAGCACAATTTTAGGATTCTTAAAAATGACATGTAAGAGTTTTAGTGTAATTTGTCAATAGAAGAGACAGCTCCTGGCATTCCCAGTGTGCTGTACTCCACCCATCAAAACCATCTTGTCTGTGTTGCACTGTACCCTGAGCCAGCTCAAGGTTTTTCAGAGGTGTAGGAAGATCAGTTTTGCTCCTGCAAGGTGTGGGGGTAGCTTGAGAGGAAGTCAAGGTTAAGCTGCTGCTTCTGTGAGAAGTGATGGTGGGGGAATGGCAATGGTTTGGAGTGCTGGGGCAGGAGTGAAAACTGTTGCTCCCACCATGGGTGAGGGGAGAATGGGTTTCTGTGAGGAGCTGCCCCATGCCGACCAACACTCTCGGCTGTCACATCAGGACAAGCCCATTTTCCAATGCAGTGATGAGCACTTTCACCAAGGGTGTTTCACTGCTCTGCTCAGCCCACTCCACAAGCTGACCCTGTATCATATCTGCATGGTTTCTGCCAAGGCTGCCTTATTTCCTTTACAGTTGTCTCCCCACAGCCAAATATATCTAGAGCTCTAGGTATCTGGTTGTCATTTTTCTTTCAAAAGCTCTTTGATGCACAGCTGCGGATATACTGCTCTGTGTGTCAGACTTCCAGAACATGCAGGGAGAGGTTAAACAAAGATCAATCCCAGGGAAAAAATGCATCCCTTAATAAGAAACTCAATGAATCAAGTGAAACCTACTTTGCATGGTGTCAGATCTCATGGTCAGGTTCCTCAGCATCTAATAAGGTGTGGGTGTCACTTGAAGGTGTCTCTTCAATGGAAGGAGCCATTTTTCAATCAAATGCTTCTGCCTTGTTGAATTCCAGTGTTGAATAAAAGGTGAAGTTATCTTGGAACTTTCCCTTCTGTGAGGATGCTAATAGAATCGTTCTTCTCCCAGTCACCTGTTTTCACGTCATTTGCGGGAGCTTAATATCTTTGAGAGCAGTTTCAACTTGATTTGACAGACCAGTGGTTTCAAAAAGTACGGGAGAGATGGACACCGAGCACACACTTAGGTGAATGCATAACCTCCGCTTTCATGGGGAACCAAGTGAAGCAGCACTTCTTACAATAACAGAACTATTACTTACCAAAACAAAAGTAGAGGCTCATCTAAAGCAGAATGAAACAAACAGGCAGAACACCGTGCAACACCACTGAAACAAAACCTTTCTCCTTTTCTTACAGAACTGCTCAGCGTTGGCCTAGCACTGCACTTTTTAAAGCCAGTGACAGTTTTAGGGCTCATGAAATAGTTTCTACCTGCATGTTTTATTGTTTTTCTAATTTGTTTCTTTATGAAATGTCTATTTTCTTTTTTTCTTTTTTTCAAGGGAAAAGCAAAGGACTGTGTCAACAACTTGTTAACCAGTTCAAGCTAGGTTTTGAGACTCCCCAAACACTGAGTCTTTTTTCAGTGGCCAAAAGCTGAAGGGGAGAGAATTTTTCAGTTTGAAGAATTAAAAATAATTTTAAAAATAAAAAGCAAAACGATAGAGGTAAAATAAGAGCATCTTCACAAATACATAAAATAATTCCCAGTCAATTCTAACTTTAATATTGATTCAAATGGGAACAGAGACTAAATCTGAGCACATTTTAAAGCCCTTAATGCAATTTAGGATTTCTAGAATGGCTGTATCAGCAAAGCTGCTATGCAGAGTGTAGTAAGATGATGTTGACAGACTAGGAGTTTGCCAGAGTGTAATGGGGGACATCCTGTGCAGGGGGCAGGAAAGAGGCCAATGTTGAGTTTTATGATGCGCCTTTCTAATTTGGTAATACCAAGCAGCTTCTGCATTCCTTGCTGGGTACTTAACGCTCAGTGCACAAGTCTTCAGCAAGACAGGGCTGCAGTTTTGGTAGAGGGCCATGCTGTTGTACCATTGCTTGAAACATAGAATCCACTGTTGTCTGTCACACGGTGTGACCATACTGGAAGTTGCATAGTTAATGGACTAAATGCTTAGCTGTGCTCTCCTCTTTGACCAGTCACTGTATTTTATCTTTACTGCACTCTGCTGTGTTAGCAACAGTGTTTCTATTAAGTTAATTTGAGTTTGAGTGGTTTTCATCATATTTGTGCAGCCTGGCTAATATCTCCATGAGCTGGTCTCTGATTAATCTTGTCAAACATATCCTACCATCAGTGCATACCAAGTTCTCATAAAGTACATGCTGACATATATTTGTCAGCAGATTCAAGTATTTTCTGTGCACATAGGCAAAATTTAGATCTCCTTCAGGTCATATTCACATTTCATAATAGGAATGTAAAAAAAACTCGTAAAGATGAAAACTGCAATTGCATGCCACTTATTAGAAAGAAAAATTAGCTGAAATATATGATGACCTTCACCATCTAGACTGCAGATTAAGTATATTTCCCAGCATACAAAAGAAATCACCTCTACTAATAACCAGAATACACTTCTCCAAAATGTGAACACCACTGCTGGTCTGCTGGGGCAGAGTATAAAACTGCCCCAGCAGAGTTTTATAACTCTTTTATATTTCCAAATATAAAAGTTTTATATTTCCAAATGAGGAAAAAAGTTTTATATTTCCCAATAAGCAAAGTAACTATGATAATAGCTACCTTGTTTATAAAAAAAAAAAAAAAAATCATACACTGAACTAGCATACAGTAGAAGCTCCTGCACAAGTTGTGGTCAAAGTGATTGTTTTCTGGACGAGGCTCATGGCCAGCGTCGGTATACGTGGGTTCTACCTCACAGAAATAGCAGTGCTGGCTGCGGATCACCAAGTCCACCCAACTCACTTCCACTCAAAGCCAGATGGCGCCAGCACTAGATCAGGTCAGCTGTTGCTTTGTCTAGCTAAGCCTTGCAAACCTCCAGGGGTAGAGATTCGGCAGCCTCTCTTGCTAGGCTTTCCTTTCCTTCACTACTCTGCTAATTATCCTGATCCAACCCTCCCAGCCACAATCTGCCACCTCTTGTTAGATCATCTGCTGACAATGAGAGAAGTTTGGGTCAGACATCTTTGCACCTTCTCTTCAAGTACACATAGGCTCCTACCAAATTGCTTCTGACCCTCTTTTTCACCAGACTTTGTACCAGCTCTCTCCGCTGCTCCTTGTAGGCCCATGGCCCCTTCCCATCATGGTAGCTCTCTGCAGGACCCTCTTGAGTTTCTACACATCCCTTTCAAGGTGGGGGGCCCAGGACTGATTGCAGCACACCAGGGCAACGTCACCAATGCTGAGCAGAGGGGGATGAAAGTTTTCCTCAGCCTGATGCCCACCATTGTCCTAAAGCAGCCCAGTGCCTGGTTTGCAGTGACAGTACTTCATTGGCTCATCTTCCATTTGACATCCACTGTAAACCCCAAGTCATTATCTTTGTACCATCTCTCTGCTACTAACTTGTTGCTTCCTCTTTATCAAGTCATTAATTCTATTTGCATGTGCCCTCATCCCCGCTGCTTCTGGGTCTCTGCCAGTTTGAAGTGACAGCTCTGTGTAATCTCCAGGATACTGCCTCACACTATATGTTTGCACAGCAACTCAGTGCAGTAGGGTACCATAAGCTTGCTCATATTTATACTTACCCATTAAATGGAAAAGTTTTACTTTCTGTTACTATTTTAATATACACATTAAATAAACAATAAGTCATCTCCTTATTTTAGGACACCAACAATAAGAACCATGTTGTGAAGGATGAACATAAAAAGAATGCAAGGAATATAACAGATTCTTGTCCCATTTTGAATACACTTACATCTGTGTAAATGTCCAAAGATTCAGTAATGGTGGAGTCCGCTCCATTGACCTGGAAGGTAACTGTCATGGTTTAACCCCAACTGACAACTAAGCTCTAGGCCAAAACCAGAACAACTAATCACAGTTTAAGTTTAGATTAATAAAATACTGTCCAGAGGTGTTTCTGAGCACTGGAAAGCAATGATCTGTACTCTTGAATTGTTAGTACATCGCTTTATGCTTTGGCCCAGTACCAGTCCTCCCAAACAATTCCCAGCCAAATTTTGGGAACTGGAACTTACCAGATGGTATTCCTAACAGGTAATTTGTGGTCACTACATCTCAGAGACTAAGAGAACTGAGTAGCATAAATCTGTGACATGTCATGTAGCATAGGCACATTCAGTGCCTAGGCACAATCCTGGGCATGTTTAATTTACTTGTAGACATGGCCATACATGCCTGCCCTGTGCAATTATGTGGAACTCAAGTTCTGTATTAATAAAACAGCAATAATTGAGAAACAAATAACTTCTCTTCCATGACTGAAAAAGGTGAGTAAGGCCCATGTTACTTGGAATGGAGCACAGATCAATAAAGTTATGCCAAACAAAATAAAACCCTGTTAAGGTGTAGCAGAAATCATACCACTTGCCATAACAGACTTTATTCCTACCTCTGTAACAGTAAAAAAGGAC
This sequence comes from Athene noctua, assembly GCF_965140245.1. Classification (NCBI taxonomy): domain Eukaryota; kingdom Metazoa; phylum Chordata; class Aves; order Strigiformes; family Strigidae; genus Athene; species Athene noctua. Next base: position 90,679,413 of record NC_134038.1, read on the forward strand.
TCCTTGAGTAAGAAATAAGGGAAACGTGCTGGTCTTTGCAAAACATATTTCTAAGTCAGCTTGTCTCTTTCATCAGCTTCTCCTCAAAAAAAAAAAAAAAAAAAAAAAAATTCATCAGCCTTTCCTCCCTCCCCCCCCCCCCCAAGAAAAAAAGCCTATCTGGAAAATTTTGAGTTATTTATGGCCTTTGAGTTCCAGACATCTCTTCATCTCACTCACTCCCTGTTTCCCACCGTCCTGCTTTCCCCTTCACCATACCTTGTCCATACCTCTGCTGCCCAGGGCAGACAGCTTCCAAGCTCTCCCTTCTGTTTCCTTCTCCGCACCGACCGTGGCTCCCTCACTGCTTCCACAACGGCATATTTTGTGTGGCTGTGAAGGGGGTTTCTCCATCCTCTCTGAAGTCTGATTGTTCAAATTAGGAGGGGACCAACTGTTCATTAAGTGTCGCTGTAGTGGTGCTGGGGTTGCACAGCTCAGCCTCCTGCTGCTGCAGTGACAACAATGAGCTTTTTAGTCTCCATTATAGTTTTATGTGAGAATAAACGGCCATCTCCCAAACTACTTCACCTCACTGGATTTTCACCTCTCTTTTCTTCTTCTACTTTTTTCCTCCCTTTCTCTTCCTCAAAGTATTTTTACAAAAATACATAATAATGTGGATGACATATTGACATTTTTTTAAGGGTTTAGGACTCAGACAAAACATCCACAGGCGACGTTTCTTCTCTTGACATAGCCATAAGAAATAGGTGGAGGGTCACCGTGTTAGCATCCAAGAAAGAATCACACGTGGATGGGGGGATGTACACTGGTCTGAGCAGTGGGGACCTGAACATGTAGAGCAGGACAAGGGAAGTAAAAGAGACACAGTAAGACACCATCAGAGAGGCAGGTGCACAACAGAGGAAAACACCACCCTGAACACAGTCTAGGGACAGAAGTCCTATTAAAAAAAATCTACAGAATTTATTTTGGCTGTGGTGTGACCTGAGAGGAGCTCAGAAGCATGAACTGTCTCCTGCAGGGTGATCTGCCCCATCACCCTACTGGTGAACAGGGCTCTGAAGAGTTTTATAAATCAAAGAGATGGAAACACAGTTACCCAATGCTACAATACACTTAAGTCAAATTAATACATTCAGTGGAAATTCAGTTAATCTCTGTACTGAACTGCTACAGTTCTCTCTGCTCTATTCCATTTTCTCACTATAATCAGTCACTGCAACCCCTGACTAAAATGTAGCGCAGGAGATGTAGTCATGCCAGAGAGACCAACACATCCAAGAGAATAGTACTGCGTGATTTAGAATTACAATCTGCACAAACCTCTGTGACAAATCAGAGGAGCAGAGTTAAGTTGTCACTGCACGCAAAAGCTGAGTTCCTTGACATTTAAATGAAAGAAAACTTGCAGAGTTCCTCACTTCCACTTTTAGTCTCTTTTTGACTTTTCACTGCAATTCAGAAGAGAATGCTATCCAAGCATTGAAATGACCTGTGGGAAGGGCTCAGATTCTGGCCTTTCTACTGCCTGGTTTTGTCCTACATGGTGCTAGAGCAGCTGCAGCTTGGGCAATGAGTAGTCCAGAGTGCTAATAACCAAGTCCTTTCCCACTTAAGTAATGTCTGAAAGTGATAATTCAGTGGTTTCAGTTAGAAAATTTATGTTAGTTTATATTTGCTCTCAGAGAGGCTTTAAAAGAAGATTAATGATGTATTCTGCATATGCATTATCTTTAGTAAAGGCATGTGGCATGTGCTAGTAGTACCATTCAGGACTGTTGTCACATTCCAACTTGCTTCAGCAAGTGTTGTCAGAACTGTGCAAATGTTAGCAGACAGGTTGTCAAGCCAAGAATTTACTTATAGACCTTATTTTTCTTTTCACTGGTGGTTTATCATTTCTGAAAGAGCAGTGTTTGCTTCTTCCATCAAAAAAAGTGGGGTGTTTTTTTAGTTTTGGGAAGCTTCTTTATTGGATTTTGATGACATCAAACTTCCTTCAGAGCCTTTAAATTGATTGTCAAGGTATTCAGTAATATGCAAATGCACAAATTCAGTCTTGCTTTCAGTGTGCTTGTGTATAAAATCCTTTTTTTCAATCACCTCTAGTAATCTAGAAACACCAGCCAGCATAGTTTATCAGAAAAACTGATTAAATAACCTATCATCTAGTACACTTCAAGTATTAAAAACTAAGTCGCACTCAATCAAAGCCTCTTAGAGGAAGTTATTTTACTCATTTTAGTGCAAAGAAAAACAATCCCACCAATGTCAAGGAATGTTTGCTACTGTATTTCAAAATCAGAATAAAAGTGATTTTTTTTTTTTTCAATATTGCCACGTAAACAGTGTTGTAGCTTACTGGCTCACAGTAGAGGATCCAGACTGGTATTGATGAAGTTAATGGGTTTTCAATAGACCCTCAGAGATTACCCTCTGGAGTTCAGTAGGTGAATTACTGAAATTGTATGACTGTCAGCACTTTTGAGCTGAAAATGCAGTCTATTTAGATGCAGTGCAATAGTTTGAAATAGTACATTATGTACCAATATAGTACCAAAATGGAAACAGGAGAAAAAAAACCACTAGAGATAATACCCCATAGGATACACTTTTTATGTTTTGATCTGAGACACATCAAGTTTGGCTTTTTGAAAATGCTATAATGCCTTTATTTATGAATGTTCTCTCTGACAGTAGTGGCTAATCTGCATCTGGGCATAGATGTGGCTCATAGTTTCATAGTCTGCATGAAGCCACAGTGATGATTAATTGACATAAAGTTTGGTGTTTTGTTCTCTGGGAATTATCTCTTGAAGTTCATGAGAAAGGTACTGATGGGAAAGCCTTAAGAATAAAATAGAAATATCAAAAAGATGGTATAAGTGGTATGATGTAGGAGACAAGAGATGTAGGAAAAAAGCACAGTAACAAATGCTAGCAATGTTGCATCCAGCACTGTTAGCAGTTACAGGAACTGAAAGGCACAAATTAATTAGGTATTGAGTTCTTCCAATTTCCGTTAAGAAAAAACATTGATTTTTGTTCTGTTCCTTACTGACAGTAACTTTGTAGAGAAGATAACAAAGGGCTACTGTGTTTGCCTTCTTTCTGCTCCTGCTCTCACGAGCAGGTTTAGTCAAATAGATCTGGGATATATTTGCCTACTATTGTAGGCTGTGCTGATTGAACACCTTGGGATGAGGTGGGGTGGGAACCTCACACCCCAAGTTTAGGCAAGTAGAAAAGGGAAGAGGCCAACATTGTAGCACAGCTGACCATCGGCAACAGAACTTGCTGGAGGGGAATATTAAGCACTGGTTTGGGAATAAGCTATAATTTTAAGAGCATGCTCTACCAAGCCTAACTTACTACCTCTAGGATAGGCACAGCAGGCACAGTGCTCATTCTGTACTTCTTCTAGGATGGATGTGCAGTTTTGAAATTAAGATATTAAAATCTTGCATTGTGTCTTCAGTGAATAGGGAAAGTGCTTTTGCACTGAACTAGCACATAAAATCCTAAAACAAACTAGCACACAAAGGACAATGCAAAAGAGAGGAGATAAAAGTTCATACTTCATCACTACTATCTACATGCTATGAGGAGGAAACTATTTACTGCTGGATTACTGCTTTGAGAATGGTAGGGGAAATTCTTAACATTATAACCTTGGTAAAAGATGGGGAAAATTACACAGAAAGGAGGGAAAAAGTTGTAGAGAAATCCATACAGTAGGTGTTGTTCTAGAAATTAAATTAAATCTGAACTTTCTGATATTTTCCAAAACAAAGTTGACTCTAACTTTCTAAAAACATGCACATATGAGGTTTGAATCTAGATCTCTTGTAAAGATTTTGGTTTTACCCCTCAAAATCTGCCATTTTGCTCTTATACAGCATACTGAGTTGCCTCACTTTTTATTTTTCTTGAGATCTAAATTCTCCCAGAGAAACTATCCTAGTGTCATATAAAATAGGTATCTCATTCCGGGCTAGATTCTGATGCTCTGCTTAATGTCAGTCAGAGTTCATATGCACTTAAATTCACTGAGAAACACAAAAAACCTCACAAAATAATAAGAGATTAAAATCCAGCTCGAGGTGGGCCCCTCACCCCTCTTCGCATAAAAGCCACCAACACTTGCAGTATGTTCCAGCAAAACTTATATGAAACATTATTCCCAAGTCCAGTTCATTAGCTAGATAAGTAAGAGACTGAAAACATAGTGTCTAGGGATCTGAGGACAGCAGGGACAGCTCACTTCCCAATATTTTTCTCAACCAATTTTGATATGTGGGTTTTAATGACTGAATCAATGTGTTGCAGGAAGGACATCAAGATTTTAAAATATTGCTGTATCATCCTTAATTTGCAATGCTTTTCCTTTTTTGTCAGCACAGTTAAGATGACATCGTGCAGTGACTTAGTCAAGAACATAATGTTTTCAGGCCTTTCCCCATGGGTTTTTTGTGTAAGGAATAATAAAAGTTCACTCATAATTTTTTATACATAAATACAGCTACTTCATATTGTGTAGAAAGATCTGTAAAGGGCTCTGGTACTTGAATTTCTTCTATTTTTACAAAAGAAAACATATCTATAATTAAGCTTATGCCATAAAGGATTTTCTTATTGAATTTTCCTTTTGACATGATTGATTTCTGTATTGACTCTAGGAAATGGAAACCAGTAAGTAGAATCTGACATAAAAGAAATATTTGGGCTGTACAGAAATGTCATTTACTACAAGAAGACCTAAACTAGAATACAAATTGCCACCAGCTTCTTCTGCATATGCAAATGTTTTTTTCCTCAGGGTCACAGTTGAATCCTCTTTGAGGAGGGCAAATAACACAGCCAGTGATTCACCTGCCACTGCAATGGGGGTGGAGGGTGGGAGGGAATTTGTACATAATTATGATACCCGGCACAGAAATTTGGCCTGGAAAACATTAGCGTGTCAGAAAAGCTAAAGCCTTCCTCTGCTCTTTCATATGGAATAAACATTAGAATAACCCGCAGGTGAGTGGATTTCTGTGCCAACCTGAAGTAAACGTTGGCTCTGCTCCTGTCACTATTATTCACTGCTCCAGATGACCAGTGATACTGATGATGTTGTTCATCTGTGTTGAACAGCAGTGCTACTGTGTGTCAGATGCGCTACAGGTCATAAAATTGCAACGTGACGGTGGTGATGTTCCAAATGAATTTTTACCTACTGTATAATTTCATATAACAATAAACACAAATCTCCTGCATTCATCCTGTAGCATAGCTAATTTGCAGAGCATCAGGTGAAAAATCACTGCAAGTTGCTCATCTAATAATAATAACGGTCAGCCAGAATTGCAAGTAAATCAGGCTTAGACACTCTAAGACATTCTATCTAGATTATTTATTTTTTCATTACAGGGTTTGATTTTGCAATTTATTATTCCTTTTATTATTCACACTCTTACTGATATGCATGTTTTGCCCTGTTACGGTCCAAACTCAGCAGAAGACACACATCCCTGCCCCAGGGATCTCACAGCAGATATCACAACTCAGTCCACGCTTTGTTCAGTGGCAAGTCCTGCACAGGGACAGCAGCTCCTGGCATCTTCCCCCAGCCTGTTTCCATGAGCATCAGGCACGGGGACCACACACCGGTGCAGAGGTTCAGAGGAGCCAGTCCAAACACTGTGCTACATCTGCAGGCAGCAAGACTGCTGCTGATGGGGCAGCAGTTTGACTGCAAAGGATGCTTCTCTAATAGATATCTGGCAGAGTGGCGGTGGCTGGGTTCGAACGGGCATTTTTCAGCTGAGAATATCACCGCAAGATGTGGAGCGAAATGCCAGTCATTTCTATATCTCTGAATTCGTAATGTGCAGAATAAAACGTTAACATGTAACATTTGACTGTTGGAAAAGATGAAAAGAGGCTATTTTCAAATTCCCCAAATGACATGAATTCTGCAATTAGAAGTAAAGGAACTTCAAAGTCTCCCAAAAATGCTACAATAAGTGTCGTAATGCCTCCAGGGGAGAAAAGCAATAAAGCTGTCATGAGACACGGATCTTGCTTTGCCTTCCATTTTGTTTCTGGGCTGAGCAGAATAGCAGCAAATACCGTACAGCAAATAAGAGCATATACAGTTAAGGCTTGCCTCAGTCTTGGATGTCGCAGAGACCTTCCCTCTCTCTTTCTATGTCCACCACTATTGGAAATAAAATTGGCAGAGCTGGTTTAACTAACAGCCCGCGGTTTAGAAAGAAAGCTGGGACAGACTGCGGAGGGCATAATCTACAAAATGGCATTGGAAATTCACTCCCCCAACCCTGATCTGACAGTACTCAAAATTACTGATTTTCCAAATGCGCTTAAGGTCTTGTATTTTTCTGTGCAGAAGGAGTGAATGGAAATAATTGAGTTGTGAGGATATGCTTTCGTTTTGGTGTACCAAGAGGCTTGTAATAACAATATTAGCACACTTATTAAAATGTCTTGTTTGTTCATGCCCCGAGTTTCAGACAGGGGTATTGCATTTTCATTTTTTAAAAAAGAAATCTAAATAAAAAGCTAATAGCCAATTTCTGAGCCTGGCTGACTAGATGGGAATTTGCTAACATTAATATATTCTCATTAGAGAAATTTTATCGTGCTCTGGTCAACAGAGAAGACATTTGGCCACAGATAACAGTCAGTTTAAAAGCAGGACCAGCTCCAGCAGTCGAGGTTGTTGTTTCCCACTGCACCACCAGCAGTTTCTGCTGAGAAACCCGCCTTTGCCAATCCTCAGCAAGCCACCAGGGCCAAGAGGCAGCATATGAGCCACCACGTCATGCTGACTTTCCTGCCACTGCTGGGGATGTGACCAGAAGTCCCCCAGTCTGCTGGTTGCTGGCTGCCATTTGGGCACCCCGAAATTGTTGTGGCCTTCACCAGACCCATCTGGAGCCTGCCCCAGACCAGTTCCCAGGGAGAGAGAAAACCGAAAGACTCTTTCTCGTGGTTTTCTTCTTATCCTCATGTTACACCACTGCATGCAGTGGGGTCCTGCCTTAGGATGCCGCCCATGTGCAGACCTACCAGTGAAGAACAGATTGCAATGTTCTCATTGGGAGCTTTCAGCCTAACTGCTTTCTACAGCCTCTCTCTTTGTAGATTAATTGTATGACTGGAATGTCTCCACAGCCACCGCATGAGAAAAAACGAGTTAAAAATCAGCGCCAGCCTGGCTCATAGCTAAGTGGAAGGCCCTACTGCTTATTAATGGGTTTCCACAAGGACTCGACATGTAATGCTGAGCTCCAAGGGACCGTGGCACTGCGACCAGGATGATACATTGCAGCCTTGCAACAGGCAGGAGCTAATAATTGGGTACCCCCTCCCCGTGAAGGAGACAGCTGCAAAGATCCAAATCTTGAAGTCACAGCAGCTTTTCCACAGTTAGCAGAGATTATGTAAACTCTAAGCCAAAGTCCCTAACACCTATTTTATTTTGAACAGAAGTCTGAAATCTGAATGGTGAAATGTTCCAGATTCAGCAACCACAAATACAGGAACAACATGTACAGTAAACTTAATAGCAGGACCTCATACAAGTGCTGCTACCTCATAAAATAACAACAACAGAAAAAACTCCTCCATATACATAGACATTTCTAATTAAACCATCTAGAAAAGAAAGAAAGGCAGTCTGGGTTGCCTGAGCCATAGAAAGACATTCTGGCACTTGAACCTCCTTCTTCCAGCTGTGCTGCTTCCAGGAGCTTTGAGATGCTCTCCTTGGCAGGGCGAGGAGGAGAGCCACCCTCAGTGCTTGGGGCACATGTACCCCATTTGGGGTGCCCCTTCCCCAACTCTCCTGTAGAGCTGTCCACGCACTGATCACTCTACATGCCTTGGCTGTGGCCTGGCTCAAGGGGAAGGGCCCAGCCATCTCTTTAGGATGTTACTTAAGTATCTGTTCAAAGTTAAGTTTGCAAGTAGTTTCTATACAGACTGGAAACTCTGACAGTTTTGTGTACACATAATTACACAATGGCTTTATGCTTTGCATGGCCTCTAAGCACTTCCATAATTAAAATAAATATGTAGATATTTTTACTGTAAATGTTGAAAATCTGCAAACTAAAAATATAATAACAGTGAACCCAATGTACTGCATAAATTTGGAAATATATCCCTTCATGCCAAAGTATAAATAAAAGCATCTATGCAAAGTGCAAAGACTACTGGAAATTCTGAGCAATGTTGTTCAGATATAGCTGAACAGCAGTTTAAATAATATTATTTACAGGAAGTTTTTCCCCTAGCATCAAGAAAAGAAATGTAAACTCATCAAGGAAACCATAAATATTTTGGCTTTACATCTAGTAAATCATGACAGAGCTGAAATATTGTAACAGTTTCTCACATCAGATGATTAACTTTGTTGGAGACAAAATAATATTTCCTGAGTTGTTTATGCTAGGCAGCTGTTTTGGAAAGTCACTGAGAGAGCAAAGGTTATGTTGCCTTTCGCTTGCTTTACGGTTTGATGAGGAATTTGTTCAAAATGGCACTCCTATAATGGCTAAATTCAGTATTAGAGTATAAAAAAAAAAAAAAAAACAAAAAAGAAAGAGAGAAAACTTAGAGAAGTTCTGCACACTGCAGGGTGAAGAATTTCCCCAAGATAATCACAGATATCTGCAGAAAACCCTTTCAGATGTTTATTACCTTTTTGTACAGGGATTGCAATGCTTCTGTGCACTGTGCATTTCTGTGTAACACTTCATTTGGTATGTCTTAAGTGGCTCAGCTGCCATTATTCAGCAGGCTTCATTTACCTCAGCGGAGCTAAGCCAGTTTACATCAAACAAGGATCTGGAACACAATTCTCAGAGTTGTTTAAGAAATGCATAGCCCTTTTCTGTGGGGTTAGTAAAAGCAGAAAACTTCCCTAAGGATGTAACATTACGTACTTCTGTTGGCAAACCACTACATAAGTATTTAAGTTACTCTTAGGGTAAAAAACACTAATTTAAAAAAACCCCACTACAATAACAACCAAAAAAAAATCCCAGATATACACACAGACATACACCTGGGCATACAGGAACATGGGTGAAACATCCCTCCCCCAAACTGACAGATAAGAGTAACTTTATCCTATGATACTAGGAGTAAGACAGACATTAGGCTGTAAACAGAAAAAATCCAGGTGTAGGAAATCTGTGCCCTTCCCTCTCCCAACTTTCGCTATCAGAGAACTAGCCTCTATCATCTGATACATGGAGTTTTATGGTAGTTCTCTTTCTTCTTCTATTGATGGGTTGTGAAAGCTAGCAAGGAAAAAAGAAAAAAAAAAAGTGTTGATGTTGGTGATGATAACTTATTAAAAAAAAGGAAGCATATTAACATTTCAAACACGTCAAATGAAGGGAAAACAAAGCCACAAAGTTCTCTGGGTAAATCAGCAGCTGGTGTTATGCAGCAGAGTGTCACTGAGGTGCATGACATCTTCTTCTAGTTCAAAGAGAATTAATTTAGTGAGACTCTGTAGTTTTATGTCATGTAGGTCAGACTGGATGAACACTGTGGTATCCTGTGGTTTTATATATATACTATAGAAAGTGGACAAGCTTATGTCCTTTCTTTAAGTAGCACTGCATATTCCCACCACTGAAACAGAATCCTAGGCTAAACTGACCACTGATCTTAACCAGTAAGATATTCCTTATGTTTTCACATTCTTATCTAAAAATCTCCACCAGCTGATGGCAGGAGAAGTTCCAGCCTATGCTTATGTTATGAAATATTTATCAATCCGTCTACCTAGACTGTATCCTTCCTCTTGTATTCCACTTCTTCCTTTGCCTATATTTATTTGTTCTGTTCTTCAGTTAAGCTATAAACTCCCCAAGGAAGGGCATATCTTCCACATCCTTCCTGCAGTGTAACTAGTATTCTATTGAGCAATACAAAAAAGAGACTAATAAAGATATTGCATTCTCCAGGGCCACCTATTTTAACTTCCCATATTGCAGAATTCATTAATTTTTGGGTCAAGGAAACCACTGGTAAAATGTATGTGTCAGAAGAAGTAACCACAGACAGCATAACCATCACAGATGTGCTAGGGGATGGTTTGCCAGATTGATGCCTGCAGCTCCACCAGGTCAGGCCTCAAAATTTGCTTTCCTCTCTAGGAGGCAAATTCATAAGCTGCCTGCCCCTAGTTGATGGAAAACATGATCATCAACAGTTTTTGTCTATATTAAAGTCAATATGGCTTTAAAGTGATCCAAGCCTACTTGGCAGACAGTCTATGTGCAACAGCCAGCTTGAGAAAACTCCAGCTTAGACCACTGACAGAAAAAACCCAAAACACTTTGCAAGTGGATCTCTGTCAATGGCATTACCAGTACTTGTGCCATTAACAGAGGCTGAAGATGTGCAAAATAGAGAAGGAATGGAGCAATTAATTAACAAAGTGGAAGTTCCATTTTGTGATCTGTGTAAGCCCTAGATTTTCTGGACTAGAAAAAAAATTAAAATCATTATTAAAAAATTGCAACACTCTTATAAAGCTTTTCCTGCAAACATCTCAAAACCTGTCTTATGTAGGCAAGCCTCTGGCAGCAGCACGTTGCTGTTATGATTTGCACTGCAGGAGCACTGCTGAGCCCCTGTTGCCTCTGAGAACCAACTTGTGTGTGCAGGAGTTACTAGTGTGCCAGGCCATGCAGGGCCCGAGGCCTGGGCTCAAAAAATGGATCTGGCAGAGAGAGCGCTGGCTGTTGAGTGAGCAGGGGGTGACATTTCACTGCTGTTTCTATTCCAGTCTTGCTGTACCTGGGACATAACACATCCATAAGCACAGTCATCCCCTGCACATCTGTGCCATACTGGTGGTACAAGAACCACAATTTGCCAGTCTTTTGCTTAGATGTGATTTACAAACTCTAATTTTTATCTTATATTAGGGGTTTGGGTTGGGATCTTCCTTGTTAACCATGCTGAGTTACAGAAACTGAAGAGCTCCTACAAGCAAGCTCCAGGGGGATAATGTGAGATGTTACCCTCCCACTTCCCACCCTCCTCCCACAAGATGTCTTGTAACATCTTGTTACAAGACTCCTCCTGGTAGAGGAATCAGCAGAAGGCTTCACATCACAGTCTAGCGTAACAGCTCAGAAGACCAAGGTTTTGTTAATGTGGTTTGGACTGAGAAAGCAGTTAGTGAAAGGGTGCAGCTGGCACACCAGTACACATCCAACGCAGGACGAGGGCAGGAACCACTAGCAGAGAGAGTTTGCGTCATAGCCCTGCAAACCACTGCAGTTCAGTTTGCCAGAGTTCACCTGTCAGAATCCCAAACACCATTTGCTTTCTGCAGTGCCTAATATTTGCTGAACCAAGTCAACTATTTGCAGTGGAGTTCTGAGAGCCAGAATTTCCCTTGAGGTTTTAAAAACTGATAATCCAATATTAGATAGGATAACATTAAATTAGTGAAATACAATCTCATGCTTCAGGGCATGTGCCAACTTAAAGCCAAAACAGCTAGGCAGGAAGCAAGCTGCGCTGCGAGTATGCTAAGCCATAAATATCACACATCTTCTCCTCAAACACCTAGTATTGGGTGTTGTCTGAGACAGGAGGCTGGATGAGAGAGATTAAGTCTGTTCAGATAGCTACTGTTCTCGTTGGTTTTAGACTAGTCTTATGATGTTAGACTAGATCTTTTTGCTGTTTCTTGACTTCTTATAGGCTCTGTAGAATCATGTAAGCAATTGCACTATGATAAAAATGCAACATAAGAAATAATCATGTAAGCAGATTCAAGAGCTATGTAGTGATGTGCTGACTAAACTCCTGTGTATTTGAGTGCTCCCACAGTAAATACAACATTTGGCACTTACAGCTATTGCAATGCTAATCCATGTCCCTAGGTAATTAGAATATGCCCAAAAAGGCGCTGTACAAAATCATTTTGATCCTCATTCATCATGAATACCCAAATAGCTTTGTACGTGAAAGCAGCATGAAGAAAGATGAACAAAGGACTTCCAAATAAGTATGAATGAGGATCTTTTTATGTCCAGTTTCCTAGTTATTTGGAAGGGCCTTGCCATACAATAGAGCACTGGTTTTCTCCTACAGTTTCTGCTGTAGTAATGCACATGGGCTGTGTACATCTACATATGTATTATATCATTCAGGCAATATTCCCTGAATGCAATGTGGGTTTTGTCCCTTGGTGATACAACACATAAAAAAGAGCTCCACAATTCAAAAACTGCTAAAAGGCTATTTAGCACATATTAACTGTCTTGATTTCTATGGAACACTCATTTCATAGAAAACTAGGGTCATTGATTTCTTTTTCTCTCGAGTAGTGTCTAAAATTATAGGATTTTTTCACAATCAGTACATTCTCCCTCCACCTCTGTTTCTGTTCACCTGTTGAGGTAAACAGATAAATAAAAATTAAAATTAATCTGAGCTATACTGGTTTTCTACAAACATGACAGCAAAGTAACTACTCACCTGAGCAAATGTCCAAAACCTGTGACATTATCCATGAACTGCAGAAACAGATCTCTTCAAAAAGTATATAAGAACCTACATCATATTTTCACAGACACCTAAGAGCTGGAAGAAATACTTAGCTCTACTCCAAGTCAGTTCAAGACTCATATAACTATGTTAACAAGACACTGGACCTAAACTGGGTCACTAGGGTTGAACTCAACACCATGCTTAGATAGATATGTGACTTCCAGATGAAAATAGCTCACTTCTGCTGTCCCTGGAGCAAACACACAGTTGGTCTGCACCTGTGTAAATTTACCCTCTATCTGAACATTCATTAAATTAATGCTCTAAGATTACTTGTTAAGATAGGAGTACAGATATTAATTTTGCCTTGCATGCACCAACAGCTGATCTGGCATTAGCCACATAAGGTGGCAGAGATTTTCCCTGGCAGAAACTGCAGTGAGTGCAAAAGGGCAGCTGGCAGTGTCAAGGGGGGAGGGAGGGAGGGAGGGAGGGAACTGCCAATAGTCAAGCTGTAACAAAGGAGGGAGTTTCTACTCCAGCATCAACACATGTGCTTTAAGAAGGTCCTGCCATCTCCCTTCTTGTCGCTTTCATCTCACTTCTTCTGTTGTGGTAAACATCTAATAACTGTTTATGGGGTCATTATCTAGGCGACAGAGTAACGTGAACAGGGACTGCGAGAAAGAACACCAAGCTTTTCATAAAAAGCTGTAATGAACCTGTTACCAAGTCCCAAATTCAAGTTAAGTTTGTCCTGGGTACTGGAATTAAAGAAGTAGTCAAGTGCTTTTTTTTCCAAAGTGTTACCCAACTAAAGGAAAAAGAAAAACAAATGGAAGTCCAAAATAAGTTCTCCAGACTCCATTTTTCTCATCTAAGAGGAAACAAGCCTATCTAAAAGAAAGTCAGCCCAATTTCTGCTGAACTTCATAACTTTAGTAAGCAATCTTCCTTTAAAATCAGTACAGAACCAATGTAGCCACATGAGGAGTTTAGTATTACAATATAATATAACATAATATAATATAATATAATATAATATAATATAATATCTGAAATACTGCCATCCACAGTATTCCTTGACACCGAAGGTCACGTTTATGGAAGATTTTACTCCCAGTCTCCTTTTACCTGTTCCACATTTCTCAGTTCTGCTTTGAGTCTAGGAGAAAATGTATTACAAGGAACACCTAACATCCAGGGTTCAGATTAGATGATTTTTGTCTCCAAATAAAAAGTGTTAGCTAATAAAATCTGTTCTCACACCCCTCAAGAACTGTGTTCCATTATTCATTTGGAAAAGAAAAATACTTAATGACTTCATGTCCACATGAAATAGAAACCGACTTTGTCCAGTGGCAGAATGACTGTCTCCTGAAGACTGAACTCAGTGAAGCAGTTATAATATGTTGAGGAAATGTTGCCTCTGTTGAATTTCTACAAAATGTCCAAAAGTGACACCATCCATAACTAAAAAGTCCAATAAAATTTGCAAATTAAATTCAAATTATTTGGTTTAATGTTGTGAAATGTTTGGGTTGGATTTGACCTTTTGAAGTACTTTCTATGTTTGGCTTTTCTTTAACATAAATTATCTTTTTTTTTTAAATTGAGGACATTTTGAAATGTAGAATGCATCATTAAGACAATGTTGAAACAGCTATTACATTAAATTGCCAATTCACTCATTCATTCACTTATTTGCTTTGGCTCTGAAAAATTGGCAGTCAACAAACTTTTTCACTGTGAAGCCCCTGTATTGAAAGGATCTTGATGAGGTGACTAATCTATAGATGAGTTTGATTGACCTGTTCATAGTTGTTGAGGAACTCTGAAATGCAAAACTTAAGTCTCACATACCTGGCTACATAAATATCCTAAGGCTGGGACATCACCCCAGTATTGAAAAAAAAAAATATAATACACAGAAATTTTCTAATTCCTTTGTCTTATGTCTGCCAATATGAATCTATCATTTTGATCCAATTGGGAAAAAAAAAAAAAAAAAAAGTTGTAGACATTTACTTTACTCATTTCACTAAAATCTGCTGAAATTCATGTCTTCACATTACTATTACTGTCATCTTCTTCCACTGTTCCCATAATCAAGTAGACTCTAAACTCTCTTCAGATATTATGTTTATTTAGACAACAGTCCCTTGTCCAGTAGGTCTATTCACATGGCAGAAATACTTCACAAATACTTTATAAATCCTTTTCAGGATCAAGGTCTCAGCCTATAAATAAGTAGTGGCTATCTAATATAAGTAGTGCCCCAGGTTGTACAGTACCCATTAAAATGAAGCAGTTGTCCTTTGGGAAACATCTGAGACTTCAATATATCAATTCATAAAATAAAAATAACACTCAGAAAGTGACCTCAAAGACCACAAAGTAAATGCCAGTACTTTAGAAAGGTAGGATTAGTTTCTTTTCTCAAGCTAACTTCTTTTACTGTGTGAGTCTCAGTCAAATTAGAACTTAGCTAATATTCATCCTGGGTTTGTTTCTATCAAAGTCCATGCTCCTTCTGATGGACAGTCCAGGAATACTTGAGAACAGTGTTTATTTCTATATGTATGATAATTTTAGCAGTCTTCAGGATATATGATCTTATTCTTGTAGTAATGCTTTTTCCATTTAACCATCTAGTATTACCTTTGTTTCTTTTGCTCCTTCCACATCTTTAAATTAGAGTTTAGAGCTTGTCTCACAAAAATGCATTAGGGTGCTGATTCTCACCTGAGTAATATTTAACCTGTTGATTTCAGCTGAGGAATCTGGCCTTTATTGTCACAGATAGGGAAGATAATTAATTCTGTGTATTAGCATTTTCTACAGTTTAGACTGGCTACTGTTCAGGACAGAAAGGTTTTTTTGTTCTCCAACATACTAAGGCATTTCTGAACACTTTGAAACATTATTCCTTGTACTTCTAATAGTCAATAATTTGAAGAGGATGTGTGTAATTAATAGTGTCAGAAACACGGAAAGACATATGGTGGATTTTTTTCTTCCTATGGAAATCAAAGCTTTAATATTTCATTTCAGAAAGAAGATGCCAGACCAAAGGAATGCCCTCTGCTTGTTGCCTTGATAGTCAGGAGACATGAATAATATTATTGATGTGCAAACACAAAGAGCTGGAGGCTTCTAACTCTGTTTCTGTGTGATTAAAGACCTGCAGGAGGTACTTGGTGCCAATAGGCACAGAATGTTTATGATATAAGGGAGTAGATGACAACTGACCTTCCCTGGAGTCATGAATGAGCCTGCAAGAACTTCGGGGCTCAATTTCCCTGCAAGTGCCTCTTTCGTCTTCCCACCCCACTTGATTCCTTCCTTTTGGGTCCTTTGCTTCATATTACTGTGCCATAGTCAGAGTGTACATTTTAAACACTGACACTTGCAGCCTCCCATGAGAAACCTTACCTTTTCTTTCTACCAGCAATCCTTCTGATGAAAAGATGTTCTTCCTCTATTTCTGCCCTTCCTTTCCCTCAGATATCTGTGCTATGAAAGTAAGCATGCTTAGGGCAGGCTCAGTCCTACCATCCCTCCCACAGCTCCCAGAGTGTTCATGACCTTCAAAAGAGTCTGGACGTTACAAAATTTGAAGCCTTGGATAGCGACATTTTGGTTGGATGAGATTTTCCTTCACTCCTCAGCACAGCCACCAAAGTGGCCCAGCTGGCATCTAGCAGAGCACTGGGTGTGAATCACTCAGATGGCTCCTGAGCTGGTAGCATCAGTCTGTTGTAGCCTGGGAGCATCCGAGATACCACTGGGTCTTCAATCACACATAATCACTAAAAGTTGCTGCCACAAGACCAGAATGAGAGAAATCTAAATGAATTATTTGGCCGCAATTTACAACATATAAATGTAACTGTCCACTTTCTGAGCTTAAGGAATGTAGACTAGCACTCGTGTTCGCTGCAGAAAAAAATCAGCAAGTAATAATTTGATTAGATAGAGGTGCTGTGATAAAGGTGATGATAGGACAAAAACAGTCTCTTTATTTTTCCCTTTGACACTGTTTCCATTTGTCCTTGCTCCTTTTGCTCTTCACAAATTGTGCAAAATGGTAATAGTAATGCTCAATGGTAAAGTATTTCAAGGATTAACAGTGGTGAGTATTGCCCTCATTTAATGAGGGGACAGGCCAGGATATGTCAGCTATGATACAACACAGTGTGCCACAGACACCATTAAACTCCCCTGGCTTTAGTCTGCATTACGCTCCTAAACTCAGAAATGTAGTGACTTTGGAGTCAACCAATCTCAATTTCACAGAATTCCATTGCTCAATGCACAAACAACTCTATCAAATCAGAAATCCTTGTATAGTTGCCCTACTGGAGTAATAGACAAATATATTAAAACATCGGTAAAACTACCCTCTTTCCTATGTCCTTAATCATCTCTCTTTTTTTCTCTTTTGATTTTCTTGCTGTGGTAAGGTTGACATCTAAAACCTTCCACTTAGGAAGTCCAATCTGAAGTGCTCCATAGGTTATCTTGATAAAGCTGCTGGGTCACTGTTTTGGTCATTTCACTTGTTCCAAGAAGCAAAAGCCTCATAAATCTTTGGTGACATAATCACCATCTTGCAGCATGTGATGGCCATGGGCTGGACCCTGCTTAACTACCTTTGTACTTCACTAGTGGTCACTGAGGAGGAAGATAATGGATTTATTTTTAAAATAAAGTAAAAATTCCCAAATTAAAACTTTTAAATTCTATTCCTGCTAGACTGCAAAGGCAGCAACGTTCCCTGAGATGAATAGCAGAAGACAGTGTAACAAATTAATACAAATGAAGTCATTCCTGAGTGACTCCATCTGCTTTGGAAATGAGGCTCGGACTTTCCAAAATGTGGCCATGATCCAGATAATTAGGCCTGACTCCAAATGAAGCCACACAGGTAACTTATAGCTTCATTAACTCTCCTCAGGAAGGCAGGCATCCAAAAACTAACCTTAATAGAGCAGCATATGATCCATTGACAATCTGTTTGATATTAAAAAATGAACTTTGTTTTTACTATGTTACATGAATATTATGCCAATAACATATGCAGAGCAAAATGTTAGAGATTGGACATGTTCTTGCATCTTGCATTACACACCAGTCACTATATCCAGAGAACTGGGATCGTAATTTTTTGTTTACAAAGTTTAATCAAAACACATTAATAATCTACAAAACGTAAGCAAGGCACATAAGGTGTCTGCAAGTGTCTTTCCTCTGTAATCAACAGGAGGATTATTAGGTAATAACAAATGTTATTCATCTTCATAATGGTTAAATGACAGCCTGCTTAAAAATAACAAATGACTACTTTTCATCGACTATTACAGGGTGAATATGACCTTCACATACTTTAAGCAAACAAGTCCTCTTTTCAAAGACTTACCTAGTTCTTTAATTGATAATGATGAGATGTTTTATCTCTGCTGAGGAAAAAAAAAAAAAAAGCTCTAGTTATACCATTTATTTTAGGCTTGGAGGCATTTTATATAGCACTTTCTGTCAGAAAAGATGCTGAGATATAATACCGATTTTTTCATCAATAATAAATTAACACATAATTAAAGTGGTTAGTGAGGTGCATAATAAACTCCTGTGAGATGTTTCCCCTTACCGTTTATCAGTCTTCTATGTGATTTTTTCTATTGACCTGGTGCTGCTTTAATGCAACAGAACTGGAGAAAACTGGGCTGAAAGAAACCTCGAGTAGTTTTCTTGTACACCTGTCCATCCCAGGTCAAGAACAGCAATGCCTTAGCCATCCCTGGCAGAAGTCTCTCTTACTGCTTCTTGAAAACCTCCAGTGTTGACAAGTTCCTCCCCCAGGAAAATCAGGTCCAATTCTTGCTGCTAGAAATATTTTCATAACACCTGACCTGAATCTCCATTCTTGCTATTTAAGCCCAAATGTCTTGCAGAGCAGTCCCTGGAGTTTCCAGACTGAAGCCCTCCTATAGATTTAATCTTACTTTCTAACCAAGTTTCTCCAAGCCCGAAAAGAGTAAAGCATGTGCAACAGCTTACATACATCAGTAGTCAGACTGATGAGGATGGAAGTCTAAACAAGTGCTGCCTCATACCATAAACCCAGTCATTCTTCATAACAGACTTTTTGTACAAAGACTTTTTTTGGCATTTAAATAGTTTTGTCAATTTAGGCTGCTCTGATCCCTACAAATGGTGGTTTACAGAATTTCTGGCCTTTTTACAAATACTGACAGCCAGAAAGGTATCTGTGCCTCCTGCTAAAGTAATGCACAGTAGTTTTATCTTCTAGTAAGGTAAATTAGGGCCCACTTTTGTGAACACTGTCTATGGATAAAGCAAAAAGCAGAGTAACTACCATGCTTGCTTCTGCATTTGAAAGACGTTGCTGCATTTGCCAAGTCACAGCCATATTTGACTCATTTGCCATACAACCCACAGGGTTTGAGATGAGGTGCAATTAACAGCTTTCTCCTACCTCTTGTTTCTCTCACAGTAGAATGGGTGTTGCAAACAAAATGTCATTTGCCAGATATACTCAAAGCAGAGAAAAAGTGATACTAACAGTGGTGGAGATCATTTTACCAATCTCAGATGATCATTTGGAGTGAAGAGAGCTGTGCATTAGAAGGAACCTTTTAATCATGCTCCATAAAAAGCAATCCAATATTGAAACAAGTGCAATATTGGCTTTGCTTAGTCTCATATTAATTACAGCAGAACATAATGCTCTATGTTAAAATTTTTGTTGTCCATTTTCAGGGAAAATAGTGATCTGGATCACTCCAACTCAGTCTGGTTTGCTCTAGTATCTGGCTTTTCCTGCAAATCAGTGTGTAATTATTTATCACTGCCCTTTCATTATTCAGGCACAAAATGCAGGAATTGATTTTTTTTTTTTTTTGTAACATGCTTATTGAATTATCTCCCTAAATCAGATAATAATTGAATAAATATTGTCACAAAGAAAAGTAAATTGTATCTTTTTCATTTTCCTGGGCTACAAGTATGCCAAAATGCAAGCCTGTGTTAGAGATGTTCATGCATGCAAGCATACGCACACACACATGAATAGAATGTTTCTTATAAATATATACATTATAAATTTATTCTGATCACCTTCCCTTGCATCAGATATAACAAAAATTAACTGAAGACCATTCATTACATGTTATTAGTAACTTTCTGATTATCTGGTTCAAGCTAACTAGGCATGGCAAAGGCAGGCAGATGGTTTGATGTTCTCAGACAACACATGGTCAAAAGCTAACTACTATTTGCTGTAAAAGGAACATACCAGTTGTGCCTTCAGCCTTAAAAAGATGATTTATTGAAGTTATCAGCATCACTTCCTATAATAATAGCACTTTCCTGTTGGTGCCAAATTTGAGAAAATCAAGAGACAGAGGAAGAACAAGGTGAAAAGGAGAACTATCGGAAAAGATTTTTTTCTTCTGGGCTTTCTTCTTCCAACTGACCCTCCTCCTCAGAAATATTTGCCATCAAACTATTTGTGTTTTCTATATTTCTTGCTTGTGTCATGATTTTATGCCCATTTGTCTTCAATGTGAAATTACAGAATTATCAATGTGTTTTTAATGTGAAAGCTCTGCCTTTCTTATTAGAATGGTGAATTACAGAGTGGCAGGTAATATTGAACAGCAGCCTATTTTCCTAACCTTTCTCCACGGCAGAATTTCAGTGATTTGTTAAATAAACTGGTAACAGTACAAACTCAATGCTAATCACCTCTCCACATATTATTTATTGGATGGAAAATGACTATAGGACAAAGACTGCAGCAATGTTAGTAGCTATGGGGTCACAAGCTGAGGACTAGTACACCAGACTTCATTTACTGGTTTGTGAAGAGGTCACCATATTTTGAAGAGCCTTAAGAGAGCCAGGGGTTTGCATTCCTGGTGACCAGCCAGGGTCTGGAGTGTATCCCCCTTGTATGTGTTTCTTCTAAGCCCTGCAAAAACAGCCTCTGTTTTGGGTGAGCTTCAGTGAAAAGTTGCTGGCAGGGTGACCTAATATAGTGTTGATTAGCAACAGGAAACTAGCATTAAGGTTAGAAAAGTCAAATAAAAGACTGCAACACCATGGATGACCAAAACATGGGGAGTTCCTGATCTGTGTATGTGGGCCCTGGTGAGGCAGTTTCCTTGGGGCTTTCTCCAGTCGGTCACAGTCAGATTTGGGATGCCTGCGTGACCTTGCTGCGGCTGCAGGCTGAGCAGCAATGCACCTGATGTGCTTGGGCATGGAAGTGAAGGGTCAAGACAGCTTCGAAAAGTGAAGGAGTCACGGCTTTGCCCGCCAGCTCCCCAGGGAGATGTGCAGCGCTGGGTGATGAGCGAGTGGCACGCGTTAATGCCAAAACACAGCAGGTGGGAGCCAGGAAGGATGAACACTGTCTGTGACTGGAGTTTACTCGGTTTGTTTCTGTTTTGCACAGGACTGGTGACAGTCACACTTGAGCTCTCAACAGACAAATAATTCTGCTCACTGATATTCCCCTCCAGTTTCCTGCCCCAACATTTTTTCTCTGTTGCTCTGCAGCCAGCTAGGGAGGGACTAGTTTTCTCTTCAGAAAGGGCTGCATTTTTGGTAAAGGATGCAGTGTGCGTTGTAATTTGAAATCGATGCGCTAGGAAGTGAGGAAACGGCACTACATAAATCAGTCAGCTATCGATATTATGCTTGTTGCTTAATAACATAATTTTAAAAGAAACTTGTCTGCAGGCATTTACCTTTAGTGTCTAGGTAATTGCTTAAAACAGAAGGTTGTAATAGGGCTTGAGCTTTTCCAAGTTCAGCTGAATACTCTTCAGCATTTTTTTTAAGGCTTTGAGAGGTAGGCAGGGAAGTATTTGTTCCTTTAGTTTAGGAGCTAGGATTCATCCAAGATTTTGTATTAGAAAATGGTGTATTTCCATATTGTAACGCTGAACATTTTAAGTGATTTCTGTGGCTAGATGGCAAATCATACCTGGACCTAGTGAGAAAGAAAATGTAAGAGCAAGTACACCCAAGTAACAAGAATTTGAGCAAAGTCTGATGAGTACCTTCTATATGAAAAGGCATATGTATACTATTATAATGCAAATATCATCATGAATTGCAGTTCTTAACAAAAGTACTTAAATGAGCATAGAAAGCTGATGAAAAGATTCCTAGTGTCATTGAACCAAATCTTGTTGATTATAGGTATTCTTGAATCCATCCTTTGAGAGTATTTCTGAAATGAGCCCTACAGAAATATGTCAGTGTATTGCTTATCTTCAGTCAACATCTACAAAAGCCATAGATTTTATCCCCAGAGATACCTTTGAAAAAGGAAGAATACACAACTCCTTACCAATACCACTGCACATGATATAAATTGCAGGAGTTAGGATTTTGTTTATTAGCAGCCTTCCTAGAGCTAATCAGCCCAAGAGAACTATATTACATAGAACCCATTTAAAGACAGATCTATTGAAAAATATTTTTTAAATGAGCAAAAAAGTATTACCATAAATTTCCAATGTACCTTCTTTATTACTGTACCTCTTGAAGCAGATTTTTAAATGGACCTCTACTATGCAGGCACAGTAAGTTGTGGGAGCAAATGTCTCATTTAAATATCTGCTTTTTCAACACAGTTCTTGCTTGCATCTACAAATCAGACAGATACCTATTACCTTTATTTATACCTAACATTTAAGGGCAATTTGGAAAAGGAGGCCCATCTGCAAGTTTTCTCTACATTTACATACCTTACAATCTTTCCTATGTCTTTCCATAGATATGGGGCCAGTGCAAGTAGCTAAAGTGCAAGGTGCTAAAAATCTAATTATCTGTGATAAAATCAGCCTCAAGAGGTAAGAGGAAAAGTAGAGATTATTGTTATATTAGCCCATGATGACTGGCACTGCAAAATGTCCCCAAGATCTTTCAAAAGCTTACACACAAGTAGATTTGTGGGGGTTGTCTAAAGATTTGGGGGGAAAAAAAAAAAAAAGTCACTTGGTCTGTCCATTACCTACGAGTTGTCTGAGGAGGGGTTATTCACACTGTAGATAGTCTCCAAGCTGTCTCCACCCAGCAGGCTAGGTCTGGAAGTAGTATTAGGCAGACTACGTGGACTAATCTGCTTAAGTCACTGATAGACTAAAGATCTTGGTCTTCCATGGCAGCAACATTACTATCCTTTCTTGTTTTTCCTATTACTTCACTGTATACCTCTGCAACATCACTTACACTAAAATTGTCTGGAGTTTTTGCTTTATCCAAGTTAACATGCTCCCATTTTCCCTCCCACATTAGCCTGGATAGTGAAGAGTTACCACATATACTTTTAGATGCCACAGAAAAAACACCAGATGCTGGACATTATTTGGGCAAATCAAAGAATGCTTCCTCCAGGGCAAAGACAAAACACTCCATTGTAACATCTGTATGAAACAATTTGCCTTTTTATCTTGGAAAATAAACTGATTTTTTACTTCAGTCTCTCAGCAGAACAGTAATTTTGTGAATCTGTACTCAAGACCAAGTAGTACACGAAAGCAACATCTCCTCAATTCACTTCGTGCTTCTCTTCCAAGAAAACAGCACCATCTCTGTCCTTCTCCCTTCCTTCCCCCCACTATTGCAAATAGTATTTTCTGATCTTGTGACCAGAATGTGGCAGTCCTCTATGATCTTCTTCCATCAAGTCTGGGATCTCTGCCTAACACATGGCAAATGTAGCACTAGAAATACTGTACCAGTTCTGGCTGTACCCAGACTGTTCAGCCATATGCATGGAAGGGTAACTATGGAAGAGTACTCACAGCTTTCTCAGGGCTACTGGAAAGAGCCGGGAGGACAAATCTCTCTATAAGTACATCACACATCTGGGCCAGACCTCACCTTTCAAAATGGGGCTTGGGCAAATGGCTTAATCTGAGTTCTTCCTCTTAAACAGCCTTGATGAATGTAGAGCTATGCATGGTTTAGAACTAGACCTGTTTAATCTGCCTGTAGAATGTCATCTTTTTTTCTAGAAAGTGACCCAGAAGACCCTAATTAAGATGCTCTAGTCTGATACACAGTCAGTGGAAGTTGTTTTCAGCTCAAGTGAGGCAATGACCTTTGATTCTTGGAGCCAAAGGTGATTTTTGCTGATGGTTGTGTAGCTCTTTCTATCTGGGAATGAGAAGGCTCCTGGTAGGACAGGACAGGTGGCCAAAGAGGATGTAAGGAGGAAGCCCATGACTATGTAAAATTTCAGGGAAGCAAGCAGAGGCAAATGTCTGTGCATATGGAGCTAGTGCATGCAACACTTTGCTCATCCCCGCTAATGCAGGTCGGCATAGTTCCACAATGGACCCAAGAGGCAGTTAATATCATTTTCTGGTATCTTTTACAAGTTACATAGTAAGGGGGAAAATTGTAGGCAATAGCTGAACTATTACACTATTGTATGTCACAAGGTTTTGCCTCCTGTCTAGTCAGTGGTTTTATCACACAAGCTCAAGCTCAAGCCAAAACATAACTAACACATTTGCATAAGAAAAAGTCATCCCAGGGAACCCTGCATGAGATAGATGATGGTGCTGAGGTATTTCTCATTAAAAAAATAAGAAGTTCGGCATTCAGGTACTTTTAAAAATTACTTTTAAATACAGCATTCTGAAAGTCAGTAATGGGCTGGAGAAAAAAGGCAAAGCTAATTAAATTAAATTGCAGCGCTTTTTTTTTCTTAAAGTACTTGTTTAATATTAAATGAGTTCTTTAAAAATAACTACGGACAACAAATGGATTAAAAAAAATCAGGTGGACTGAAAATTAAGAGTGAAACTTAAATATTCATAGAGTTTTTCCTCTCAGTGCTAGAGTTGGTCAGAAACTTTCTACTGCAAAATTTCCTATCAAAAAATGGTATTTCATCAGAACAAAACAATCTCTGTGGGAATATGTCAATTATGTCAAAAGCGGGGAGGAGGGCCAGTAAATGAATCCTTTTAGTGGTATCAAAACATTCTATTTTGAAGTGTTTCTGAACATTATCAGCATGGTGTCTCTTTTAATTATAATAATTTTATAGTCTGGTTTAAAACTGAAGATTGGAACGAAACATTCAAGCACTATAAAATGGCTCTTTCCAGCTTTTCTAAAAGCATTTTAAAAATTTTATTTCACTTATTTTGTCTTCAAAATTACATTTTGGAAATTTATTATAATTTAGGACAAAAATGTCTCGGCTCATAATTTTTAAAGGAGTGAAGTTTCAAATTTCATGTGGCTGTATTTAACATCTGTTCATATCTTTTGCCCCACTATTTACTGTAGGTGGGTTCACACTCGTCTCAGGAGATGGCATAAAGGAGACCAAAGATGATGTGTTTTTTGTTTAAAAGGTTCATGTTTCAAATGGAAACTTCTTCATGTAAGGGATTTCCTCCCCTTCTTTTCTCAGTGATTCCCCATTCCTGCACCATCCCCTCCCCACCTGCTCCTTGTAATCTAAATCAGAGCATAAAAGTAATTTGGGGATTTAACCAGAACACAAAGTTTTTCGGGTTTTGTCTTTTAAATCTATTTCTTTAAAGTAGTGTTTCTTAATACAGATCATTTTGATGATTATGCTTGCAATGTAACCATAAAAAAGGTGTCAGTGCAAGCTGCCAGACCCTGCAGAAGAGGCAGAGACCAGTGGCGGTGGGTAGGTGAGAGCAAAAGCAATGAGGAAGGAGAAGAGAAACAGACAATTTCTCTGCCAGCCTCAATACTCCAGAAACCACATTGTAGACCTGCAGAGATTCAGATCCATCCACAAGGATGACCCATGGAGTGACCTGGTCTTTACTTATTTGACCAACTTGTTTAAAACGAGATAATCCCATTCGGTGCACACAGGCATTAGTGGAATCATTTCATCTGCTGTAGTGATATATCTTTACACTGAATGTAACAGTGAGGTTGCTTAAACTTTGAATGCTCCTGACTGTAGTCTGAGCTTCCAGTACTTCCAAGACGTCTGTATACACTGTTTACACATAAAATATACCCCTACACTACACATGACATCAATATCATGGTTAAAAATAGTCAAGCTGTCTCATTTTACAGATGATTGAATAGACACCTAAGTGGTTTGGGATTTGGTAGGAGGACTCTCATCTCAGAGGTCAAGGGTTCAAATGTATTCCAAATCAATACTAACTGAGAGTTATTACCTTTGGGTGGCCTATGTAAAATGAATGGTGGTTCTAGCCTAATTTCTAGTTGACAGATGTCTGTGCCATCAAAAAAATCCCATCATTACATTTGGCATTCTTCACATAAGCCTCAATGTAGAAGCCAAAGACAGACTGGGCACAGAGGTGGAATTAATCTCTTATGAAAGGACTATAGTCGGTCCTTCCAAAACAGAGATAAAACAAATTATTCAGACAGTTTGAGGAATATTGAAGTGTTAGTGCTTGCAGTTTGCTCCTTCCTGTGAATAAAGAGAGGGCAGAATTTTCATATGTTTTCAATCCAGCATCTTTCACAAGCCCTAAATTCACTTTTGTGGGAGAAAAGATATGAGGCTTATTTGTGCTACCAAGTTAAGATTGTGTCACCGTCTCCCTTATAAACCCCACCAAGCCATAAAAATTTAATCTGGGCTAAAAGTTGACAGAGACATTCTCAGCCCTGAAGTACATTTTAAACCACATTAAAAAATATGTGTTAGGCCACTTATAAGTTAAAATACTTACAGCTAAATAACAATAATTAAAAAGTCTTTTTATCTAAGTGTGGAATGTAAAGAAGAAATCAAGTGTCAAATATTATATCATTTAAAAAATATTCCTGTGTCTGTGCATCAAATGAGGAAGCTTTGACAAGTCTTTCTGATTAAGTCTGAGGATACTTGAGAGGTTCTTCTTGAACTGTTGGGAATATGCTATCAGCAGGTCCTGAAGACAGACCACAGAGAGCTTTAAAAAATGTGAGTGATAACATTTTGAAATCACTGCAGAACTTTACTGCCACGAAGGAAAAATATGTAGATTTGGCTTACTCCCAATGGGAAGATGAGCTGCATAGTTTTGTGCAGCTTGAAGGCATTAAATTTGCCTAGTGGGAAGACCAGTTAAAAGAGAATTACAGCAGTTTAAGCATGAAAAATAAGAGTATGCTGCACATCAGCACTCTCAGTTCTCAAGCAGATATTGTGAATCTTAATTCTTGCTGCATTTCTCAACTGGAAAAGAAAGATAACTGATGATTTGAAGGGGGGAAAAAAAGGTTATCTTATTTGTTCATAATAAAAACACAGTATTATTCTACATTCAGGTGCCCCCTTCATCTTTCAAGAGATCATCAGCCTGAAAAGAGGTGATCATGGCACTAAAAAGCTTATCAGATAAATGCTTTTAAATGGGATGTAAAGGGCTGGATCCTAAATTCGCCAGGGCTAACTCTAAGCTCTGGACCCTGTGATGCTTCTCATTTGCTGTGGTGCTTTGCTGCTGTGCCTTGATGCCAAAAGAATGGGACCTGATGTGAACCATGCTGGGAAGGATACCCAGGTATGCAGAGACCTGCTGCCTTCTCTAAACTGGTCCCCGCATAAGCAACTAGGAATGCAGGAACCCAGAGCTTGATGTGGACAGCATCTCGCCCCAAATTGAGGTTTTGTCCAGATTGAATGGACATCAGGCACAAAAGAGTTTTGAGCCATGTGACCTATGAAAAAAAATCTCACCAAAACCATTAAACAGTCTGAAAGCTCCTTAATTGTCCCCATTTAAAAGGCTTCAGCTTTGTGTGTGTTTAAAAGAGAAAAGAAGCATATACAAGGCACTTCAGGGAGCAATGGCACATTTATAGGAAATGTACTGGATTAGCTAATTTTTTTTCTATGTATCTCTAAATGGCATGGCGCTAAACTATAGACAAAAATAACAATCTGGGAACACAGGGTGTTGATAGGAGAGTTAGTACAGAAATACCAACATTCGACTTGCAGTTTCCAGAGATCATACAGTCTTAAATAACAACTGATATCCCAAAATAAAAGAATTAAGTGAATGTCTGTAGTGGATCAAATAAGCCTTAGGCGAGCTACCTAAGTAGTCAGTAAAAAGAAGAGAAGAAGGGTACTTCATCCTGATTTATCTCCTGGCTCAAGCGCTACTTGTAGCGGTCTCTTCCTTGGTGATTGCACAGTGAAATGCACATGATTGTGTTGGTGCCCGCTCTGTGAGAGCTGGGGCTCTGGCCGACGCCTTAGAGAAGGGCTGGTGCCAGAAGACAGAAACAATGTCTCTTAGCTCCCTAAGCAAACAAAGGGTTTACAGATATGAACAGCTTTTCCCCATCACATAATTAAGTCGTATGTATTTGTTTACATGTGTACTTGAAGTAAGTGTATGTATATGTGTACACTGCATACGTGTATTTTATATGTTAGGAGAGACGTTTGGAAATCTCTGTACGGGGGGTGCCGGTGCCCCTGCGCGGCGGCAGGGCGGGCTGTGCGGGCGGGCCCCTGCGGGAGCGGCCGGGGCTGCCCCGCGCCGGACACAGCCGGTTCCAGGCGGCTCCAAGGGCCCCAGCGCAGGGCACAGCTGAGCCCCTCAGCCCCGGGCGGGCGCCTCGGGGAAAGCCTGGGTAAGGAAGGGCAAAGCGCTGCCCGGCAGCCAGGCCCGAGGGAAACGGGGGCAGAAACAGCCCTGCGAGCCCCCTGCCAGGGGAGAGCGGCAGGAGGGCAGGAGGGGCTCCAGGCGCCCCGGCAGAGAGGCCCCTGCGGCCCCGGCAGAGGCCCCGCTGGGGCGGGGGGACATGTCGTGAGGGAACCTGCAGCCCACGGCGGGGCAGGTTTCTCCTGAAGGACTGCAGCCCATGGGAAGGCTCTGGGCTGGAGCAGGGGAACAGCGTGAGGAGGAAGGAGCGGCAGAGAGGAGCTGTTACGGACTGACCGCAGCCCCCAGTTCCTCATCTCCCTGCGCAGCTCAGGGAGAGGAGGTAGAGGAGTCAGAAGAAAAGTTCAGTCTGGGAAAAGGGGGAGGGTGCTTTAGTTTTTGTCTTTGTTTCTCCACCCGCCTTTTTTTAATTGGCAACAAATTAAATTTTCCCAGCTTGAGCCTGTTTTGTCCCTGACAGTAAAAGGGAACTCCCTGCCTCTTACCTCCACCCATGAGCTTCTCCACCTAATCTTCTCCCCCATCCTGTTTTGGAGGGGAAGCGAGAAAGCAGCTGGGTGGGTGTCTGGCAGCCAGCCAGGGTCAACACACCATGATCTCACAGAAGCAAATGAATTGCCAGGGTCCTAGTGCATACCTTGTTGACTGTTGTATTTAACCACAGAAGAAAAAAGCTGCTCATTGTCTCAAATTACCTATGAGAATTTGATTATGGTACAACATTCAGTATTTATGAGCCGGAGAGGCATCAGCTGCAGAACATCAACAGCTCCCTGAAAAGGGAACTCTTCTAAAACCTGCTGAACAGCATGGGAGAAAACAGGAAGGCTCTTGCCTGGTACTGTCACAGAGGCGCTCCTTGGAGGAGGCAGTTTTCTCAACCCTGAGTGAGAGGTATCAGGTGAAGACTTTATCTTGTCCCTGTGTGAGTGTCCCCAAGAAGACAGCTACAAAAAAGTAGTGCTTCTTGCCTGGCAGGCTGCAGAGTCCAGTGTACATCCACTGGGCAAGAAGAATATGCTTCTCTGACAAGGTGCAAACTCTACCAGGAAGTACTTTTTATTTTATTTTTAGAAAATACAAGGATTTACAAGCATTCAGTGTTCTAGTTCTCCAGTGTCCTGATGTGCACACAGCTAGTGATGTATCTCTCTCCTCTCCAATTGTTCTATATGGTGAAGGTGTGAGGAGGTTCAATGTGCCAAATTCCTGCTTTCTTAAAACATCAGACATAAAAGCAGGATTACAGTGTAATTGAGTCTTAGTCCTCTCTACTACATGGAATGCATAGCTCTTTGAATTTATCTCCACCCAAGGAAAACTACTTTTTTAAAAAAAATCTGGGTTTGATATGTTGCCTAGTCTAACTGAAGGTAGCAATATGCTTGCTAAGATAACAGACCCTGTGTACCTTCAGCTCACTGTAATTTATAACTTTTTCATTGGGAAAGATCAGTCTGCTCCTGAGAAACTGAAAAAACACCTCTTAGTCCCCAACCCAAAGTCATTCAATTGCCTAATTAATTTTATTTTTTTTTCTATAAATGGTTGATGCAGCAAAGCATTTAACTGTGTCCATCAGGGTTAACTTGCTTCCAGTTACATTTGCTCAATTGAAGTTCTACAAAAATCTCACTCCAAAGTCTGGATTGCTCACAGGCCCAGCCCCATCTTGCTTCTCTGAGACACCTCCAGGAGGAACCTTATCTTGTTACATTCATTATCTCCTTCTACAGCTAAGAAGGGAGTGGAATGAGGGAGAGGTAATTCCAGAGAACAGCTCCCATCCTCCTCTCCTTCCCCATTAGCTACAAGAAGAGGTGTATAGAGACAAAGTTCCTCCTGAAGGTGTTTCAGCTAAGCAGGATGAATCCAGTAAGCCTGAGCCAGAAACTCATAAACTCTTGCTGATATAATGAGCAACCTAAATAGCAAAAGCTGGAGCCAATCATCCTGAAGCAGTTTGAGCACTAAGTGAGCTCTGAGAGCCCCATGGTTCCAGAAGTAAAAGGCAATCAAAATATATGTTGTGCTGAGTGGAAGAAGAGAAAGACGTGAAAATGAGAGTCCTGAGATTGCCTAAAATTGTGGAAAACAAGAAGAAAGTGAGATGGCTTTTGACTCTTATCTGCAAACAGCATCCACAGGTGCATTAAGAAGGGAGCCAATCAGAAGGTAACTGGTTTTGACAGTGCCTTGTCCATGGGCATAACAATTTGTTTCTGCTGAAAACAAGAATGTCTGGGCTATTAGGAACAGATGCCAGAGTCGCTGGGGAACTGCATATATGCAAAGTATATATGTATATATATATACATATATATATATATGTATATATATATACATATATATATATATATCTGTATATATATATATATACAGATCAGTTAAGGCAAAACAACTGCCCCTGACTGATCTGAATTGGGGGCTCCAGGGCCACCGCTACTTTGCAAGAAGAAACTACCTACCCATGTCAGTAAGTGCTGGCTGTGAATTGCCATGGTATCACCAGAGGTAGTGGTTATCTGCAGTTGCCTGAAATTGTCAACCGAGACAGGAGCGTCACCTTCTCAGAGTCTCAGAGAGGGGCTGCCTAAAGTCAGCCAGCTCCCTCTAAGGGGTCCTCAGCCAGGTGGTGAGCTTGGTAGGCCAAGACAGAGGGGACTTCAGGACATAAATGTCAGAGTCATATCATAAGGCTTACTGCCTCCCTAGGCAAGCGACACTGAGGCTGGAGGGGAAGTCTGTGAGCTTTAGCCCTGGTGTAGATGTTATTCTGGCTGTAGTTGTGTAGATCTGGGTGTTAAAAGTATGACAGCTGGATATTTTAATGGTAAGACCTTCTGTTGTAAGGGAAGAAAATCTGGGAGTGCGCTCAGCCCCTAAGACAGAGTTTGTGCAGAGTACTGAGGATCAGATGAAGTTATACAGAGCTGTTTGGTTCCAGCCACAGACCCGGGAGTTAGCTCTCTCAGAAGTTTTAAACCCTGAATGTCTATCGAACATCGCAGCCAGTGCCAGTCCAGAGTGCCCCCTTCACCTCTGCAGAGCAGGGAGCAAGCATGATAGGCAGCACTCAGGTGTTGGGGGCCCTGATGAGCACAGGAATGGAGAGGAGAAAGGAAGAGCAGCATGTATACACATACATAAGGGGATTCTAGACTGCTGTTTGGGGACTGAAATGAAAAAAGTGTGCAAATATACCTGACCATCAGATTTTAAAGATACTGAACGTAAATCAAGAGCCAAAGGGAGACAGGTTATCTCCACTGAGAAGATACAAAGGTATTTGCAAATGGTGAAGGCCAAGGCCGAGGCACAGGACTTCAATAAAGCAGGTGCTATATAACAAAACATATAATTTTAGACACTATCGCCTATTTTCTTCGAACTTGCCCTTAAGTCACTGGATGGTGCAGAAAAAGCTGATAAAGCTGTTCCGGGTTCTCAAAGTTAACTACCAGTAGTTTTGCCTGTTTGTCTGTTTTTGTCTTGTTTTATTTGACGTAACTCACCAGCTGATTTTTACAAATAAGGTAGCAACCCTTAGGTTCAGTGATGAAAAGATCAAGATTAATACCATCATGTCTGTGAAGTGAGTTAATAATGGGGAAGAGATGTAACAAAGGTGCAAACTCAGTGAAACAGAAGTTTGAGAATATGACATTTTCAATGAGTAGAAAATCAGCTTATCATTGTGGGATTCAGACAGGAAGGGCATAATTGAAAGTTTTGTCATTCAGATTAAAAAGTAAGAGTTTAAGCTACTAGCAACACTGTCAGCCTGGCGGTCTGTTAGAAACCTGTCCTTTTCAGCATATCCAGGTAACAACAATTACTACAGCTGCATTCTTTTTACCACAAAGTGCTGGTCAGATATTGTTCTCAGCCAAGTTGATACACACCTGCAGTAACTATACCAACATGTAAGAGCTAATCTGAGGTTAGCTCTGGCACAGCTGGTAGTACCATTTTGCATTTGGTTGTGTTTTCACCTGTTGGTGGGAACAGTAGGAGCATCTGCAATGGGTAGCCTTCTGGCTATGCAGGGTCCTAAATGTGGATGATAAGACAATCAGCTCTAGTTTGCCTTCTGCTTAGCAGTGGCTTTAGATAGAGAAGTAAGGTTCTAATGTCATTAGCACTGCTGGAGGGGAGAATGGTCTGATTCTGGTGGTGTGGAGATAGTACACAGGTTTCCTCTCTTATCCTTGTCAAGGCTACATTCAGCCTCACAGTATCTCACTTCTGGAATATGATAGTGTCCAGCAGTGGTTTATGTGATGC
Organism: Athene noctua; assembly: GCF_965140245.1. Lineage (NCBI taxonomy): Eukaryota > Metazoa > Chordata > Aves > Strigiformes > Strigidae > Athene > Athene noctua. Next base: position 90,711,938 of record NC_134038.1, read on the forward strand.
AGCCAGTAACTGGTTTTTATAGCTGTCTTTCTATCACTGGAGAGGAGATTTGGCTTCTTTAATTTGAGTCTATTTTTCTATATCCTTATTACACACATTAAAGAAGTCTGCCTCTCCAGAAAGGACCTGGGGTGCTGCTTGGGGTGCTTACATCAAGCTTGCATGGTGTACTTGACACAGTTTAGATGCTGCAGGAACTTATTGCTTAGTTTATGATCCAAAGGCTGCTGAAGTCAATATAAAGACCCCCACTATCTGAATCAGGCCCTCATGTTGCCCTTTACACTCACACAACAGCAGAGTCCTTTAGGATAGTTGGGCATGAGAATCCAGAAGGGAAGATTCTTTGTAAAAATGTGAATAAACTAATACAAGCAGATGTAAACATTTCAGTAATAACCTGTTGTCTGATGAAGACAGGGGGAAAGGATGTAATTCATACAACATAGAGCCTCTCCTGGACTCTAGATAGATGAATCCTAGAAGACCTGTGTCTCATATTGACCAGCTCAGTGAAAACATCTGCTGAGTGAAAAACTAAGCACGTAAGAAAAAAAAAAAAAAAAAAAAAAAAAAAGGCATAAAACTAAAACACTGCATTAAGAAATGTCAGGAGAATAAACCTGAAAATACTTCACCGATGTTGTAGATTCTGGTAGCATGCCTTCACCCTCAGTGTTATCTCTGGTTCTGGTGGTCTCCACCTCAGAAATTATCTGACCATGTATGTCAGTTCTAATGTTGCTATAATAGTGACATGTTTTATTATACTATTAAAGTTTATTTATGTCAGAGACTCCAGAAGCTTCAGTTATCCTCTGCTGATGAGGTTTTATGCCAGTCAACAGCAAGGCTCTAGCAACAGAAATAGATGGAAATGGGAATTTCTCCCTGATTTTTACAATGCCTGCCCCATGCACTGCGCTTTAAATCTCATCTTTACTCAGAATATTGTTTGAACGGCTGTTTGTGCTCCAGGGAATGACTAAGAGCATTTTTATTTTCTCCTCTTTTTGTTCTACATTTTTTTAGAAGTTTTATTTCCTGCAGTCTATCAGCCAAATTCCAAATGTTTCACAAGCTGAGATATTTCAGGCAGCTCTCACCTACTCAGAAGTGTATGTTACTATATTTCATTTAGACAGAGGGTCACAGCCTGTCCTTACTTACAGCCTATGAAGCTGACATGATCAGTGTTAAGTCCTGACTTCTCTCTTCCTCATGAAACACCTTGGCCTTGACCAGATCTGCTTTCTCTGAGATAAGCTGTGAGGTGCAGGTGTGCTCTGCCTTGCACCGCGTGGGTGCATCTCCTCACCGAGTACACTGTCTGACCACATCCCTTTTCTTTCCAGAAGGTGCACATCTGGGTGCCAGAGCTGAGTGTAGACACAGCCACTTGAGACCTGTACTAGAATTCACATGGGACCCTGTCAGTTGTTTTCAGCATTAAAATTAATCAGCTAAGGCCTCATAGTATGAATTCTCTGTCTTTAGTATTTTTTTTAATCCTTACGTGGAAAAAAGATTGGCCTCTAAGGTGCTTCTACATAAGAGTTTTAGTTCAGATGAGGAATGGCTTTTTTAGGCAAATTTCTTTGTTGTCATCCTTACTCTGTTCTGTTTCATATTTGTATTGAATGTATGCTAACTTCCGGATGAAAATAAATCAAAAGATACACTCTGTGTGCACACTGATATGCTCTAAACACTTAACAGGCTTTCAGTTCACAGGATCAGACTAGACCTAGTCTAAAGTAAATCCTTCCAAAATGTTTACAGTGTTCATGTTGGATCCTCTGTATCAGGGGTTCCACTCTACAGATCCCTTCCTATTGTGCAGCACTATTTGCTAATGTAGACTTAGCCTGAGAGGATATTAATGCAAAACTATTCCAGGTCACATTAAACTGTCTGAGACAAGTGGCATGTATTTGGCAATTGAAGGGCTTAATAATGTAGTATGATAAATGCTCCAGAGTTATGTAAATTCTGGCATTTAATTTTCTGGTACTTTGTTTCAAAACAATCTGGATGTGGACAGTATCAACATAGTTGTAGCGATGTTTGTGAATAATAATAATATGAAAACCTTGGATCTTGAAACACAATAAACACTCTTATTTAGATTCTCCTGTTTCATATTTTTGTATAAACTTTAAAGGAGTTTTCCCCAAAAATTTTAACATGAAATATTTTCCAGAGGGCTTTATCCTGCCTGCAGAAGCGTGCAAGGAGACATCTCTGTGGCGTGTGAGCCCATGGCCTCTACGTGAGCAGAGCTGCCCACCACCTCCTGCTCACTGCAGGAGTAGGCAGGCGTTTCACTCCCCAGAAACAGGCAGCTAAATCTCAATGACTCTGATGAGAATCAACATCTGCTGATGTCCCCAGCTCAGATCTCCCACATTTTCAGTCCTCTCAGTACCCAAACTCACGGGGGAGTTTCCACAAGAGGAAACACAATGTTATTCCACAGGTCCCTGGGAACACTCTACCAGTGAAGTGATGCAGTCTTTCATACACCTGTGCTATCTACTGAACCACATTCAGCCTCCACAGACCTTGGTGTTCACTAAACTCTGCTAAGAATTAAAGTTCTTGTGTTCTTTGTTTTGCACTGGCCTGGTAAGGGTAACTGGTTGAAATATAGAGAAGCCTTCTTTTCAGTTGGTAGGCTTTTGAGTCTGCGATGATATCACAGTAGAGTTTGGGATGAAATAAATTAAAACCATCATAGACAGTAAATCTGGGGAGAAGCAATAGAAGGCTCATACTGTGGAAGTGACAGAGTTCATAGCAAGATAACCAGAAGAGAGGGGGAAAAAAAACACAGTAAAACCATAGAGATGGGCACTGCACTTTAAGTCACGCATGTTCATCTACGGGCAACTCTTAGACCCATAGGACCTTCAAAACTGGAAGGTACATTTAGAGGTGACTTGCTTGCTCCTAGCCCTGTGATCTTCAAGATGCCAGGTATAAATGTGACGTGGATAGTGATCTCGCTGCTCCTATGTCTTGTTGGACAGGTGAAAGGATATGCAGAGACCAGTTCCTCAGCTTATTTCACAGAACCTGAAATGAGCAGAAAATTCAGGAATGGATAAATTATTTGCTTATTCCTATTCAAAGATTAGAGAACCCAGCAGAGAAAGTGCCTCCTCTATATCAACTTCCGTCTGAGTTTCCACTGACGATACTGTGGCAGCCACCATAGTTACAAACAAAAGCAGAATTGGCAGGAGAGTTGAGCTTAATTGAGAGCAAGAGAAAGACTTTTATTCTTCGATATTCCTGGCAGGGTGGCTGTTTCCCATGGAAAGACTGAACCGCTGGCAGCACTCTTTAGTGTACGATGACCAAGGACAACTCCTCAGTCAAGGATTACTTAAATTGTCTTGCTAGTGAGACTCATTGCAAACTGCAGAGGGTGAGAGCAGACTCAGTGAATTCTTATGATGCTCCTCTTGTCTATTCTTGCAACAAAACAGAAATAATTGGAGATGTGTTAATTGCAGGAGCCTCAAAAAAACCACCTAGATAATATTTCCCAAGGGAGGAGGGTGCCACCAAACCATAAATAATGTTTACTGCGTGGGAATTGGGATACAATAAATTGCCCTTGCCTTTTGCGCGTTCACACCAGCACATGAAAAAAGGCAATGGACTACAGGTAAAGTTACTTTTGGAGTGAGATTCACTGATCATTAAGGACGGTATAATAATACCCAATTTTTCTGTCTTCTGTCCCCTTCTTCTTACGGTTTCCTCAGTCCTGTAAGCTCATTTGTTATTTGCGAATAGGGAAATATTCCTTCATAAAGGGGCTTGGGAAACATCAAGTGGTGCCTGTTCAATTTAAGAAGAAAAAGCAAAACCAATCCCAATACCATATAAAATTATAAGCTTTTGAAAACTACATTCTTCTTAGCTGTACAAAAGGGAAAAGGATATTTTGCAATGCCTGCTGAGGATCACATCCTACAAATTGGCGTCTGCGTGAAAACTGATCTCTGTAAAAAAAATGCTACAGTACGCTTCTTGCTCTTTTAAAGGAAAGAGACAGTAACACTTCCTAGAAGCTCTAATTTGCAAAAATTTCTGCAAGGGTGGAAGGAAAAAGGCTGATGATTATACTGGTGTGATTTATTTTTATTTGTCATGAGGAAGGGAAATAAACCTTTTCAGTTCCACAGTCGAAAAAACTTCTCATTAGAGTGTGTGTGTGTGTAGCAGATCAGGTGAAGAAGTGCAGTTATGAAAAAAGTTGGATGTTTCAGTTAATTTTTTGTGGAAGGCACGGTCATAAATGGTTCAAGTCACTTGACCTAGCTGGCTGCTTAGTAAGGCAGGAACACAGGAAGGAAAGTAGGATACCAGTCAGGCAGGAATGAAGACAGGCAGGAGAAGAGGTAGGCAGAAAGGAGAGGAAGTGGAGAGGGAAGGTGCTGATCTTCTCTCCCATGGTACCCAGTGACAGGACACATGGGAATGATTCAAAGCTGCGCCAGGCGAGCTTTAGACTGGACATTAGGAAGCATTTCTTTACCAAGAGGGTGGTCAATCACTGGAACAGGCTTCCTAGAGAGATGAGCAATGTCCCAAGCCTGTCAGTGTTTAAGAGACATTTGGACAATGACCTCAACAACATGCTTTAACTTGTTCAGCCCTGAGTTAGTCAGGCAGTTGGACTAGATGATCGTTGTAGGTCCCTTCCAGCTGAAATAGTCTATTCTAAAGGAAGGAAGGGTGGAAGCAAGAAAGGAAGGAGGGCAGAAACTTGGAATCTTACATCATCTCTGCTGTACCATCAGTTGTTTAAATTTTCTTCACATTCGTATGTCTTCACGTTCACATGTAATATTTACCTGCCTAGCTGGATTTCATTTGTGGGTTTTAGTATCCTTAATAAACTTTATTATTGCAACAAAAGCAACAACTGCCAATGTCAGAGACTCCTGACAGCCATGAATTGACAGCTCAGCACAGTGAAATGAAGTGCTGTTGTTCAGGAAATCAATTAAAAACGTAGTTAGGTTATGTTAAATCCTGAGTCATTCGAGGCATAAGAATAAGAATAAGAACCCCCATTCCTATGGAGTGCTTCTGAATACATGGTTTTGATGTCTGTACCAGATCTCTTTGCAACTGCAGGAGTGTAAATGCGTGAAGGACATTTTTATCTAGTGCATTCAGTCTGGCACCTTTTGTCAAAACAGAACTCAGTCATGTCTCAGCCAAAACAGGTGTTTGGCTGTTAATGGAGCTGAAGTGAAAGTCTGAACATTGTGTAGGATGAAAGACGAGCTTGAGGAAAGTCTAGAGAATACACTTAAGTGCGTAAATACTCCAGGTCCATGTAAACCTCTCAATGTTGCCCAATTCAAGGAAAAATACAAAGACAAAGCCAAGCTTCTGGCAGCCTCCATCCCCATGTCTTCCTCTCTGCTTGCCTGCAGTAGGGCTAAACATAGGCAGAAAAGGCCAATATGCTGAAGAGAGCAGTCATGTCCATTACTTGCCAGTGTGCTGTCATGTCTCAGTTGGAGCTCAGGCAAAAATCTACAGTGCAATTTGCTGAATTTCCTTTTTCACTTCCGACAACTGCCTGTCCATAGTCTCCTTCCTTTCCCTTCCCCATCAGCAATGCCTTTCCTGCAGGCTGGCAGGCAAATGTGCTGCCAGGAAAGAAAAACTGATGTTCCTGGCAGCTGTCTAGCACCCAGCTCTTTCTTCAGGAATAGCTTCCTTTTATACAGGTTTCAGTTAACTGAACAGGCAGAAAACATGTGAAAGCTAAATAATTTGTTATGATTTGACAAAATGCAAAGTATTTCTTGGGTGAATTTAAGATAAAATAAAAATCTGTGGTCTACTCATGTCATATAACAGCCCCAACATTCAGAATAAATGGTAACAGATCAGCTAGTGTATCTATCTGACAGTCTGAAGTCCTTAATCTTCAGTCCTTATAGTTCTCTGATTGCCCTTCTCTGATTCTAATACCTCCTCCTGTGTCCTAGTACCAGGAATTATCTGCCGTAATTGTTTCAATTACAGACAGTTCTCCATAATCTGAGTTTCTGATATGCTTCATATAAAATTACTGTCAGACTGGTACATTAAGTCTGTGTTTGTGTACCCTTCCTTTAAAAGAACCAGAAGACTCTTATTTGCAAATTCACAAATTACACAAGTTTGTCCATGATCGCCAAGGTGAATTAGAAGAAAAAATAGCATAATATACACCACAGTCTCTGAAGGATGCTGCTGAATTTGTCAAAATGGGACACAACCTTTGGGCACTATCGAAATCGTCAGCTAAGCTTGGATGATCATCTAGTGCTGGTGATTACAAAACAGAATGCCTGACACACACACACACACAGAGTATTTCAGCTTCAGATTTCAAGGAAATGATGATCCTTTCTCCTGAGTGTGTCTCTGATTCCTGTGAACCAGATCAGTTATTTATCAGCTCCCAACTGGATTAACAAAATTCCCTGTTCCTAAAACAATGTATCAACTCCAGCAGCGACAAAAGTCATCTCTCTCCTACCTCCAGAGCTGATCACTGTCTAGAAATACTCCAAAATATTTTTGCTAAGATGCCAACACCTTGATGTAGATACATCAGGAGTAGATACTCCTGATCTGCAGCAGACGTCCAAACCCCAGTTGCATTAGCCAGATGTGTGTCCTGCTCTCTGCAGGAGGCGGTTGCATTTGTATCAGGGAAGGCAGGCAGGGAGCGCAACATGCACGGCGCTTCAGCTGTCACAGGTCACACTCCTGCATTATTAGCAGAAGTCAAAGGGGGAAAGCAGATTTGTGTTAACATGTCAGAGTGTGACATGGGACAGCTGAGATCTGGGCACATTTTTGCTGCCCTCTGCAGTCTTCTGTCCTAGGCAGCTGCCTGCACTGTCTCTTCAGTAGCAATAGCCCTGACAAGAAGTGCAGAAAAAAGTCTCTAGAAAACAAACTGTAACAGTTCCGAACTATAAACCTAGTTGTTTTTTTCTGTGAAGGAGGCAAGATTAGGGGCTGTATCCTTCTGCATTGAAAGTATTTATAAATACTATTATTTTTTAGAATTACATATGACATAGAGTAAAAGGAATTACATCTTACATTGCGGTCTGTTGTATATATATGTCTACTGTCTCTACTGCCTGTTTTTTCTACTGTAGAAGACATGGCCTTCTAAACCACAGCTATTAACTGATAGCATATAACCTTGCCATTTTAGTAGTGTGTCCAAGGCAGCCCTACTTCTGTACGTGTAATATGGAGCCACTCTAGGTCTGTGTAAGTCTCGCCAATCTGGGCAACTGCAGAGCAGTTGCACATGTGAAGATCAATTCTGCACTGCTGGAGCAACACAGCTCCGCCTCAGCCTCACATCGCGCTACTGTTTTTAGAGCTACACACACTGATGGGGAAATATGAACATGAAAGCTGTGAAAGCAAAAATGAAGGGGCTGTGGGACCCGTGCTGTCTGAACAAATATAAAAGCCCCCAGGTTTCAAATGAAACTGAGTGACACAGTCTTGTAAAAAACTGCCATCAGGGAGAGAGAGAGATACATTAGGATGCTTGTAGGTCATTGTTAATTAAAAAAGCATCTGATTATCATTAACATAAATTGTCACTGAAGGAAATGGGCCTTTCATTGCTGGAGACAAACTGGCTGAGTTAGCTTAAATTGTCTGGAGTTATGTGGACCACGTGATAGAACCAGTGAGGAAATTGAAAGCAAATTATAAATTAGCATGTAGGTAACTAATTCAGAAAACAGTTACAACTGATGTTGAACTTCAGTGTTTTGTTGAATTGGAATAAAGCCAGTATAGGTAAGGGTTGAGCTAAAGCTGTAGGAACAGCAAATTTACAATAGCTGAAAACAACATCCCTACATTTTCAAAAACTAGTAAATGAAAAAGAGCAATGTAAAAAGTCAGGAACTTTTTATATTTAAAGGTATACTTCAAGAAAATAAAATCCTAGCACCTAGATTAAGTTGTATCTCTCCGATTGCCAGACAGTTCTGTGACAAACACTATGATAGTCTGATTTAGTAATTCTTTCCTACAGATAATTCCACCTAGTTAGAATTTGACTTAGAGGTCTTTGGTTTTCCTCTTGCTCCAGAATTCATTCTTCTTTGCTCCTAGATTGCCAGTGGCTATACCAAGAATAGCCCTGTGACTGACACAGCCTCCAAAGCACTTGGAAAATTGTATCTCTTTGAAACTCCACATTTTGGAGAACTTCAGAAGTAAAAATGTCTTTTGTTTCCATATTGTGTGGAAGAAAGAAACCTGGAAAAATAATCCGAGAGAATGAAAAATACTATATCAGGCAAGAAAAGCTGTAAATGCTACTCAAATCTTTCTTTTAGTTTCAGTGATACGCTCAGTACAATACTGTACAATTGGAGAAGCTCTGTCTTGACATGAACCTTTTGCATAATTTTGAATTTGCTCTTACTATGTCTACAGGCAGTTTAGCAGCTGGAGTTTTGGGGGTTACTTTAGTAAATTACCTTATTAAGTAACATTATTGAGTACTGTGAGCTTTCTTATGGTCTCTTCATTTTTTTCTAGGATGAGTCTTGCTACATAACTTAGCAACTAGTAGACTGGTGATGTCTGCCATCAGAGTACACAGCATTAGAGGATAGCACTGCAAAAATTGTACTTTACAAGTACTTGTCTCCAGCAGTGTAATTCAGTGATTCCACGAAGTCGGTTTGTGTCATCAGAAAACAAAAAGGGCTACCAAGACATATGCACACACAGATGTATGAGATAAGCACTAAGATAATGTATGTTATTCGTAATATCATTTGCAGGTAGTAAACTTGTGGAAATCAACATTATTCTCTTGACTTTGTTGGAGCTAAAATTATTTACATGAACCACGCATTTGACCCATCTCACATAAACGTCATTCTCAGGGTACCAATATCCCTTTTCTAAAGCAGTATATTTGGAGATCAGTTCCTGTGGAAAGTGCTGCATCATTAAACATTAATTAAACCATTTACATTATGATAAATTAATAGCTGGTAGAGTTTAGTAAAGAGTGATGTCTCTTCTACAGATATTTTAAAAATAAATGTCTTCATTTATAAATCATTGGGCATTTTTTAATCTTTTAATTTTCTTTCTCAATCATCTTTCATTTTCAAACAAACACAAATCTTACTTTCAAATGTGCAGTGCTGTGTTGGTCTGGGGACTATCTGAGCATTTCTGAAACCATTTGAAAATGTCCAGACCAGTCTCCTCTTTATTGTTGCTAAAAATGCCTGCTAAATTTGAAACTAGGTTGAGCTCTCTGGAAAATTTCTTTTTTGTGATTATGACAACCAGGAAGGTGTTTCCTGAAAATGTTCTCTTTGCTCCTCATAGATTTATCTCTAGCGGGTACCCTTCCTCTGCAGAAAGTGACTCTTTTCTCCAGCTCTTGGACCCAAAGGAGCTATTGAGGGTGAAACCCTCTGTGCTATCACAGTTTGTTTACCTTAGAACTAAACTTGGAATACAAGGCAGGGAGGTGGACAGCCCTGGAAACTGAAGATGTCTGTCATTTTCATCAAACAGACCACAGCTGGAATTACGGCCTAAGGACATACTATCTTTGACAGAAGAAGCCCTGGTCTGGACAGGGTCCTAAAAAAAGCACACAAGATGCAGGTTTGTTGACTAACAGTTACTATTTTGAACCTTTGGACTCTAAGGGCATGCTTCTCATGCTTAAAATTATTGCTTCATAAGAAAAAAACATATTCTGGGTGGTTAATACTCCTGTATCTGACCATCATGACTTGTCTTTAAAGGAACTTGCTCTTCAGTTCTCTATATTCACCTGAAAAACTCAGACCCTTCCAAGGTATCTAAAATTATAAAAGTCATCCCTATCTGGATTGCAAGGAGGGCATTTTTTATTTGTCATTCCCCAATGCCTTGATCCCTGAGTTAAAGAAGAAAACCTGTTTGTTGCAGATATTCAGTGATACTAAAATATGAATGTATAAAAAAGGCTCAATTGTGTACAAATTCTTTGGGGAAAATGTTTGTTGACATCAACAAGATTTTTTGCTTGAGTAAGGTCCACAGGATTTGGCCTGATAGGTGTCTTGAGGTTTTCTGCCTGAACTGTGCTGTGATGACAGCTACAGTGACAGTAGTTGTGGATCAGACTTCTGGTTTTTTTCACCCTGCAAACCCAGCTCACACATGGGTATACTGGAAAGCCCACTTCTTAGGCTGGGCAGGTACATTTACATATGCAAAACAAAGTTTCAGTTGCCTTTAAGCATGTAAATTAGCCTCTTGTGTGTCTGCTTGCGAACACATGCCTCAGAATTAGCTTACGTGCCCTGAACACAGATTTTTACTATATTCCAGAGAAAGTAATGTCTTCAAAGGAAAATAAAGAAAAGACATTTTGTTGACTTTGCTCTTATTCTATCTATTCTAGGAAAACTGAGGACATATTTCATTTATGAAAAGCTACTTCAACCAGCTTAGCAATCAAGTTAGAGGCACCTCAACAGTAACATACTGCCTTTGTCATTTTTCATACCTTTCTATATTTTATGTACTGCACTGATATGGAGCTTTTCTTGGAGAGTTTTCTTTCGAATCACTAAATAGTTGAACAGACTGTCACTAGAAAATGCTTTGGAACTTTTATGAGCATACTTTTATTGTAAATATTCATTTACAGTAGAGCTATTTCAGTACCAGAGCTTAAGAAACAGTGCCATGAAGATTCTTAGCTACAATAATCTATAATTTGTAGGGTTTATTTAGTAAAACGCTCAGTCACAGATGGCAAATTTTAGTCAGAATTAATAAACATTTAAGTATGTTGATTTGCAGTATTATTTTAGCTTGTTTGCCTCTTCTGTATATCCATAAAATCTTTGAAAACCTTAAGCTTTATCACTGTCTTTTAGAAAAATCATAATTATGATACAAAATTAGTTTTTTCTCACTCTGTCTATTGGGATCTCAGTGCATATCCAGCTAACATGCAAATAACTGTTTTCCTGCTTAATTTGTCCCCCTTCTTGAAGACAGGAATAGCATGCCAGAAGCCCATAAAAGTTACTGTGGTTAAATACATTGCCCCAGACCTGTATGCGCAGCTCTGATCTGTCTTTGGGCTCTACGTATGCCAACTAAACTGTGCTTTGGCATGGCACGTTTCAAACCATTGCCTAAATTTTGCTTTAGGGGGACATAGGGGTCTGTTCCTGGGGGTGGCCCGACCCTGCAGCCCTGTTTACTGCAATGGGACTCAAAGGCTCTGCCTCTCTCTGCGCCATGCCTGTCTCTGAGCTAGCGGGGATGAATGAGCCTGTCCACTTCCCCATTCAGAAGGGTGAGCTCGAGGCCCGAGGCAATAACTGGGGCCTTTGCCCTTCTTCACTGCACGCTTCCCCTTTTCATTAAGATTCAGATGGTAACTGAAATTTATTAGCCTAAACTGGGCTGGGACTGATGAGATTTACAGTGATATATAGAAGAAGCACCAAGTTGGAGAAAAGGGATGAAAAATTGAAATGATAAAGTTGTATTGGTAGCTTGTTGAGGTAATTGAAATGCCTTGTTATGTTGCATTGTGATGGGTTCAAATAAAATATAGGTTCAATTTGTCTAGATCATGCCCGTAGCATACTACAAAATAGATTCCTCTCTTCTAGTGTAAAAGACATGTTCAATTTTTGTCTGTCAGTGGGGATTGTGAAGGGGTGAGATGAGACTAAAACTCCTCCTTATCGATGTAGTTGACAGTTTGGCATTGTTCGCACTACACTGTTTACAGCAGGTCAGTGAGCGTTCTGCACACTACCCAGGGGGGATTTCTGCAGAGAAGTCCAACACACCCATTTTTGTCTCCCAGCAACCTCCCATGCTCTGTTCCCTGCTCAGAGAAAACTGACCAGCTCTAGAGCAGAGCTTTGCCCTCTGAGCCACCACTGAGGCTCCAGGGACACCAAGGGTTGTCTGCACTCTCCACTGACATGTATCCACACTGTGAGACCATCTGCCCTTGGCTGGACAGGACTTGCAGGTGACTCTTCAGAAATTCCCTGAGATCTTTGCCACTGGCCCTCAGCAGAACCAAAGTCCAGAAGCTACACACGTGAAAAGGAGCACAGTTAATGCAGTCTCTCTAAACTGCAATGAAATTACTTAGAGGTAAGATTATGTAGATTTCAAGAGGGAAAAGGTGCTATGTTTCTCCAAAAACAAGGTGGACTTCTGAAGCTCAAGCCAAGCACCCACTGAAAATCCTAAATCTTACCTGAGTCAGGACACGAGACTGAGCACCCTGTCTGGCTTATCTTTCATTTATTCCCTATTTAGCCCTAAAGTCCACTCAGAAAACACGGACTCTAAGCCATTCCCTGCAACAGCAGTGATCTTAAGGAAGAGACAAGTTTGGCAGATCTCCTGCAAACTCTTTCTGTTACCTGTGAAAGTGAGACACAGGAGTGACAGGGTAAAACTACTGCAACTCCAAGGGATGTAACTGCTTCCTAGTGGACTACTTCTAGCACAGCTTAATACCCTGTGGCTGAAAACTGCTTTCCATAAACTTCCCCAACACTTGTAGGCTGCAATTTGATTACTTCAGGTAGTCAGGAGATTTTGTCTAGATATATTCCCAATACAGTAGTGAAAACATGTCAGACACTATTAACAATGCAGAGGAGTAACCAGGTCCAGATAGGTATTTTATAATTACATATAATTGTAATGGCATTGTAACAGTCACAGTGATCTAAGACTGTAACAGAAGCTAAGTTTGAGAGGAGAAATAACATCTTTTATGAAGCCATCTTGAATACCTGGGGGAACAAACAGACCACTTCTTGCCTTGGGAAGAGCTTGTGTGCCTGATCCATCTTTCCATTCTAATCAGTTGGTCTAATAAAAAATATTACCTGTGTCTACAAACCTTGCCTTGCAAATATATGTGACTTGAATCAATAAACAGATCTTCTTTGCACAATAGATAATCATATGATAATTCACTGCCAGAGAGTTTATGTCAGTAGTGACATGTAAGCTGCACACAAGATCTTTTCAAATATAACCATATTACACATATTTTGAAAAATACTTCGTGTTTGAAAAGAAAAAAGTAATTTTATTCCTATGAATGGAACCTGTAATGTGCTTGTGCAATGGAATTCATCTTCCTCTGTCACTGTCATATCTTTCTTTCTTTCTTTCTCCATAATGCCCTTCATTCTTGGCTTTGTGTTAAGGATATGTATCAACTTTGCAGAATCACTGTAGCAAGCTGTAAATGATGTATTTAAAGAAAAATCACTGCCCAGTTCCCATAGTGAGAACAGGAACAGTGCTGGGCAATCAGAGTTATGCTGCATTTTGTATTGTGACATTCAGTGCAGTCAGGAAAAGCAGCCCAAGCACAGACGTCACTGACTTCTGACAATAGAAGCCTGTTCCTTTTAATATTCATATAGAGAGATCTGAGGTACTTTTCCTTTTTCACCTTATTCCTTTCCCATTAGCCCCTGTCATCATGCATGGGGAGAATACAATCCTTCATTACCTACAGTTCTCTCACTGCAGACAAGGGTGTAGCTAGCAATTTCACAATTGCTTGTATACCAGCCAGCATACTACCTGTGGTTTGTCCATAGTACACACATCATATCCTGTGGAAGAGATACCACAGCAAACAATTCACTCCTTTTACCTAACTGGTGCAGTTAGAGATACTCAGAATTGTTTTACTCAATGGCTGGAAGAACAGAAAATCTGCTCATCAGCATTCCGTAAGAAATATTTTCAGAGAAAAATTGTTAAAAGTAAGTGAAACTGTAATAATACGGTTGTATGTGTTTTGCATTTGGAAATTCCACATGCCACGTGATAAAAGTAAGCAAACTGAAACCGTGCATTCAGGGAGAGGCCAGGACAAGGCCAAGGTGCCACGGCAATTCCTTGGCAGCTCCCTCTGAGGCTTTTCAGCCATACAAGCCTCATGGTGCCCTCTGGCTGAGGTGAAATTTTCAGATGTGGGTAGGACTCTGTGAACTTTTTTGCTGCTGTCTTGAAATGAAATCGGGTCTCAAACTAAACTAATAAAGTCCAGAGCTTTAAAGTTGACTCCTACTCTTGGGACTCCCTGGCACTGCTGTGGAGTTTTAAAGACTCAGTGTGAAGGCAAAGCTAATGCATCTGTCAGCAGGAGAAAAGGCAGCGTTTTTCTCAGTGGCTCCAGACCACAAATTACTCTCCTGAAGATACTGATGGAGTAGGCCATCGGCATGGTCTTTCTGGCAGAAATAAAAGTCCATGTTCAATTCAGTGTCTTCCCTAAGGACAGCTGTTGAGAAAGAAGATGCTGAATCCTATATCCCTTCAAAGAAACAATAGACTAAAACAAGACTAAATGATAAACTGAGAATTAGGTTTAAGATGAGGTGGTAGAGACAAACAAAACCTTTATTTTAAAGAGCAGGAGATAGTCCAAAACAAGAATGAGATGCCAAAGGGGCAGTAGGTTTGAATATATGTTTGAATTAGGTTTTCTTTAACTGAGATAGAAGAAAAGATGACTAAGAAAGCCTTGTCTGGTTGGCCTTCCCCTACCCTTCATAAGCAATATAGAAGATAAGTCACTGTACTAAGTGACTGAGTAAGGCAAAACAAGGAGCAGAGCAAAGACACACAGTTCTGAGGAAGAAGACCTTTACAAAGTTTGCCTGACAGCAGTAAGCTCAGGTAAACTCCCTGAAAAGGATCAAAACTCAGGCCCTAGTCCTCAACTAGACCTGGAGACTCATCACTGGTTACTTGGAAGAAAGGGAGAGTGGAGGCAAAAAGAAAGGCATGTGACTGAGAAGGCAGTGTCTGGGAGCCTGCTGAATGATGGGTTCCAAGGTACATCCATAGACACATGACAAAACAGCTACACCCATTTACACGTGTCTTTGCTTCTGCTGTGCTGTTGTCATTTTGAGTTCTCCACTGGATGTTGTGTGCGTGCACACTTCTTAGACTGTGTAGCATTCAGGAGTTTCACCATTGTAGCATGTGACATTTTGGCCTTTCTTGAAGACAAGTAGAGCTGGTATTCTTGCCTGTGGATGTAACAACTTGAAAGCCATTCCTATTGCTGGTTTAGTAACATTTTACAAAAGTGGATGTGATTTTATGACGTATATATTCCATTTATCATATCCTTTATATATGCATTGTCTTTATATGTCACTTCTTCAGCAACGTGCAGTTTTATTTCTTGGAAACTTCTTGCTTTTGGGTGATGGCCTAATTTTATCATTTGGGATATGGAATTTATTTCAGCTAATATTCACCTTTTCCCTTTCTCAAATAGGGTCAGTAGCACCCTTAAAAATTGCTCCATTTTGAAAAGCTGTGATTTATTGCACAACAACAAACAAAATAGTTTATGTCATGATTAACTGCAAAAGCAAATCAATGCTTAAATGAGCACCCAGTATTTGAGAAAGCCATGAAGGTGCTGCAAAATTGACATCGTATCAATTCCTCCAACACTTCCTGGTGCAAATATCCAGTTCTAGTATTTATAAAGGATGTTTCATGTTTTCCACCTGCAAAGTGATACCACAACACAGCCCACATCTGCAAAATCCAAAAACTTTTTTTTTTTTTTGTCAGAAGAATCATGAACAGAGTTGGATAAAGTGAGACAGGAGTATAAGACAGAAACATAAAAGCTGCTGTATGGCATGAAATGACAACACCAAAGTAAAAAATAGTTATTTTTCAGCTTTCTCCTCTCTTGTTCCTTCACCTCTGTCATCTAGGTAACTTGTAACTCATTCCTTATTTCAGTCCTGCAGGACAGAATACTATATGAACACATAAGCAATATCCGTATCTAGTGCTGCTTCTTCCAAGTTTTCCTTGTAGGAGAACAGTGTAAATAGCTTGCAGCATACAAAATTCTCTTGTTCAAACAGTGATAGCAAAATGTTTCTTTCATCTCTCAGAAAGCCTCTAAATTTTAAAACTACTCAGCATGCTGCATTCTTTAGTATTTTTTACTCTGTTTTGCATGGCTTTAGCATTATGTATAGTATGGTGGCAGGGAGAACATCAAGTATTGAAGAGAAATGATTCAGTCCTTTCATGTAAGGACATTTAATCACAACCATGCTTAATAAAATGTTCTATATTCAAGAATTGATTTTTATGGTTCACGTAAGGTTTGAGAGTTAGGGTCAGATTCTTTAATTTAAAATTGTAATTTTATTTTTTGTTTTTGAGGAAGGAGGTGAGATACGTCTTCCCCCACCTGTTCTGTACATAATATGTGCATTCTGCATGTGAATGTTTGAAACCTTCTTTCATTTTTCCTGAAAAAGCGTGGTGGTTGAAAACATGTAATGTTGAGACAGGTGAGTTGATGGACATGTTCTCTGCAATGTACTTTCAACTCTGATTTGAGAGGCACAGGAGAGCGCTCTTCAGATTGCTCGAGTCAGCCCTGTAATGGGGGAGGGAGCATGACACACTCTGTGAAAATGTAAGTTCCTCGTATTTTACTGTATATCACACAACAGCTCTTAGAAAAGATAAGTCACATGCACATTACTGAAACGTGTCCTGTGAAGGAAGACAGCACACAAGGCAGAAATTAGAGTATGCAGCCACATCTGCTTTAGTGAACACAGTGTTTGGATAACCCATTTGGCTGTATATGTGAAACTGAGGAACTCATGTATTAAATGTGTGAATTTTTTCCCGTGCTCACTCTGCATATCATAGAATTCTCTTGGGTTTTCTGTGTCATATGAGTGCTGCATTATGTACTATATATTAATCCTAAATTATAACCTTAAACAACAGACAGTATCTGCATTTTATTTTCATGGTGCTGTGGTATATGCAGTAATCAAAGAGCATCCACTACACTCTCCACATATATATTTTATTCTATTTTTTTTCCCTTACTGCAATCCAACTCGGGGCAGAAAAGCAAACTCACAGACTACACTCAAACTGAGATGCAGACTCTTCAAGTGGCATCTGTTTAGCCATTTCAAATATAATCAGACATATTCCAAGTGGACTAGATCGAAGCAGAGAAAGAGATGTGTGCATACACTACAAGAAGCAAGTATCGTGAATAAAATCCTAGTCTAGAAAAATTACACATTGATTCAGTAACCAGCTCAATTCTAGCAAGAGGTTGTTGCTCTTGTCATCAGACTCCCAGCCGAAATGGTGTATTGGTAACTATCCAGTATGTCATTACAAGTATTCTGCCCCAGTATTGGAGAAAAGTGGTACCAAGGGGCGTGTTTTGCCTCACCATTATCAGAAGTGCGCCAAGCCTCTGATGCTGACCGGCGATGCTCATGAGAGCCATTTCTGCCTCCTTGGACTGTTACGCTAAAAATGTTCAATCAGCCTGAGGAGCCCAAAAATGAACATGCAATAGAGGAAACTGGGAGAACATCATATTGCTTCCCAACACATCAAAGTATTCATTTATCATAGCTGTAATTCATCATTTGTTTTGGGCACCTTGCCAGCATACAAACTTCCAACAACTTCTCTCCAGAGATATCACTGCCCGTTTTCTTTTGTAATGCTGAAATGACTATGTTATGATCAGTATGAAAAATGCAGGGCCAGAAAACTAGCCAGTGTGACCTTAGTTCTGCAAATAATCATTAGTGCAAATCTGGAGAGAAAAAAACAAACAAACAAAAAAAAACAAAAAAAAACCAAAAAAAACCACACACACAAAAAAAAAACAAAAATTAAAAAAAAAAAAAAAACCACCACGAATCTTGACTGTATAATCTGAATCTTCATCTCAAGATCTAATTGTTGAGGGACTGGCAGCGTCCCAAGGAATTGATAATGAGATTTAGAGTCTACTACTGCCAGTCACTGGCTTGGCCACAGGCTGCTGGGGCACGGCTCTGCTCCGAGCTTAGTGGAGTTGCTTGAGATTTACCAATTTAACTGAGACAGGGAATGGGCTCTGCATTGGCAGTGAAAAGAAGTTATTACGGCAGGGAGCTATTACAGAGGTAATAAGCTCCTCATAGCCAAGTGGACAAGTTTCCCTATCTCTTTTGCATGTAGACGTCATCAGAATTGGTGCAGGTTTGCCACCTTCCCACAGCGTGCAGGAAGACGAAGGCAAGCGCCGGGACAGTGTAAGAAATATCTGCCCTCTGGGTTACTTCAGCTTGAGAGACTGAGGCAAATTGGTAGGCAGAGGGGATGCCTTGTCCTGCCGCTGCCTTTGCTGCTGTCGTTCTGCGGGTAGGGAGTATTTCAGAAGTCTGGCAGCTTTTATGAACACTAAAATGATCTTAAAAAGTGGATGTAAAACCCCTTTATTATTTGGTTGTTTTTCCAGCCTTACACAAACCCTCCAGGAAACTGTACTGTTTACCCTCATAAAAGTAGCTCTGACATTAGCGTCAGGATATTTATTAACTCAAATTGAGCCGTCTAAAGAAATTCAGCTTTCATCTCTGTACCCTTTTTGTTAAATAAAGCCACGCTTCGTCTCTCCAGCATTAGTACTTTTGGTCTACCTCGGCAGCCCATTTTCTCACAGCCCGTGTGGTGCGTTTTAAAATCCTCCGGAGATGTAAAAACCCCTGCGGAGGGGAGACACGGGGCCCCTTTTCCCACAGCCGGGGAGCTGCACAGGGGGCCCGGGGCAGCAGCTGGGGGCGGGAGGGGGGGTCCCCGGGAAGGGGGCGGGGGGGCGGCGGAGGAGGAGGGCGCAGCTCCCCGACACCAATCCGCAGGTCCCCGCGGTAGCGTTAGACCCGCCGCGATATTCACGGGCAGCGGAGCCAGGGGCAGCGGCGGCCACTTCCAGCGGGGGCAGCTCCGGGCAGCGGGGCGGCCGCCGGGCTCCCTCCTCCTCCTCCCTCCTCCTCCTCCTCCGCCCGCCGCGCAGCGCCGCGCAGCGCCCGCGTCCAGCCCCAGCCCCAGCCCCGCCGCCTCCCTCCGCAGCCGGAGCCCCGAGCGAGCGGCAGCGCTGCGTGGAGGCGCCCGGCGCGGCCCCTGCGCACGGAGCGGCGGGGGCGCGGGATGTGAGGGGCGCACCCGGCGGCGGAGGGCAGTCCCATCGCCGGGAAGGCGGCCGGGAGCTCCTCCACGCTGCAAGGTAACCCGTCCTGTCCTTCGGGGACTTTTTCTTCTGCTATTTGGCTTTCCCCCCTCTTTTTCCTTTTTCTCCTCCTTTTTCTTGTCTCTTGTCTTTTTTCTTTTTTTTTCTTTCTCATTTTCCCCCGTTCCTTTTTTTTCTTTTTTTTCTTTTTTTTTTTTTTTTTAATTACTATTATTTGTTGCTTCCCCCTACCCCCTTCTTCTGTCCCCGGCCCCCTAGCTGCCCAGCCGCACTCGGGGCGCGAGGAGGAGGCGGTGGGGGACGGAGCAAAAGCCCCCACCGGGTCGCTCCGGAGTTTGCCTGGGACAGTGTTCCCCCTCTGCAGGTGCGCGGCCGGGCCGGGCGGGGCGGGGCGGGGCAGGGGGTGTCCCGGCAGCGCGGGTCGCCGTCGGGACCCGGGAGCCGATCGTCGAGGCGGAGCGGCGGCAGAAGGAGCCGCCCCGGGGCGCGGAGCGGCTCCTTCCAACTTTCCCGGGGCGGAGGCGGCGGGGAGCCGCCGCGGGAGCTTTGCGCAGAAAGCGGAAAACCGATAGAAAAAGGTGTGTTTGTGTGGGAGGGGGAGCTGCTGCACAGCAGGAGCTGGAAACTACCCCTCGCCTCTCGCCCCCTCGCCTCTCGCCTCGCCGGGGCTCCCGAGGAAGAAGCGCACCCTCCCCAGCACCCCCACTCCCGTCCGGGGGCTCCGGGGCTCGGCGGGCGCTGCGGGAGCGGCGCAGAGGGTGTGTGGGGGGACACAAATGCTAAAAGATACGGAAGGAAGAGACCCAGTGGCTGGGACATAAATCAGGCAGAATATATGGGGAGTTGATGAGAATAGGTCTTTTCACCCTTAAAAAAAAAATAGCCACTTTGGAACAGAAAAAGGAGGCTGATTATTGGCATCCAGCTCTGAAACCCGGGCAGCTGATGCTGAGGGGAGCCAAAGGGAGCAGTTCTTCTTGGTTTAAAAACAGCAAGACAGTCTCTGCCAAAGATTGCTGTAAACACTGAATAAAGATTTCATTGTGGCTTGGTGTGACTGGAATAATTAGTCAGTTAATTGTTCATTCTGATCTTAAAGTGCAGTAATCAGTAGTGCACAGTAGGAAAAAATACGACGGAAAGGGAGGAAAAATAGAAGTAGGAAAATTATAGGAAAATGTATCACTTTTTCCTCTTCTGCAGGTTTTGGGTGGGTTTTTTTGGGTTAGGTTTTGTTTTTTTGTGGGTTTTTTTGGTGAGACTGGGAGCACGTGGGTCCCGGTCTATTTAGATAGAGAACACCTTTGTAAAACTGCGGTGTAATTGTGCTTTTGCTGCCACTGTGTCAACATCATTTTGGGCTGGACACAATCAAGTTATGAGACTTAAAGAAATCCTGTTTTATGGAAATGAAATCTGAAGATGCCTGGAGAATGAACATCTTAACTAGATTGACTAATACCAATTAATGCATTTTACTTATGTCTGCACTTTATTGCCAACTCAGCAGGGATGAAAGCTAATGGTGCCAGCTTCTATGCTGCTCTAAGACATTTTTCAAGCAGGCACACAAGGTTTTAATGGTAAACTGTTTTGAGTTTTTAACACTGTGATTGTGTCCCAGTTCAACTCGAGTTCCTTGCAGTGGTGACTCTTCCAGGGTAATCTAATGAAATGAACTCTTGTTACACTCTGTTAGCTATTCCCTGTGACACAGCAGGAAAACACAACCTGTGTGTATTTGTACTGGAGGTGGTTGTAAGTTGTCGAGCAAGATGTGCTTACAAGCAATAGAATATGACTTACTGATATTAACTGAAAGATGGCACCATAGGCAAAAAATGTTTTTCTTTCCTATATAGCATGTTTTTCCATATGTATACATTTGTAATAAAGAAGCATAATAGTGGATTAATTATCAGAAAGGATGGAATAATGCTATGTTTAAAACAAAATTTACAAAGAAGTCCATAGTCATTTGAGCAAAGTAAAACAATTACTCTGATTGTAAAGGAAACAGACTCATCTTTCTTATAACTTCCTTAACTTTAGAGTATTTATATGAAAGATTTGTTTGCCTCGGAGACGTCCATGTAGTCCTCCTATCCATCATAAATAAATAAATGTGCTGGAGTTGGGCAAGATTTAAAAAGAAATTCAGTTAAGTATCATTTTTTTTGTCATTGCACATGCAGAAAGCTAGGAGCTACCTATTACATGAAAAAGAAAAAAAAAAAGAAAAAGCTTTCATTCAATGCTGAAAAGTAGAGATATTTGTTACATTTTGCTGAAGCTAAGTTTGATGCAGGTTTTTGACCTGCAGTTTGTGAGATTTTTGTGGAAAGACGAGTGGAGAAAACATGAGACATATTGTGTATCTAACAGTATAAAACTAATATAAACCACTGCGGTCTTCACTCAGGTCACAGAGTTTAGAAGAGCAAGGGCAGAATGGTGACTCCAGAGTTTTGTCCAAAGTGATAATAAAAAACCCTTGTAACAACTGGGTATGTACGGGCCGACGTGAAGATCCACTTTACAAGCATTTTTATTAAGCTGTTGGATGCACTCTGTCCTACCACAGTGACAGTATTCTATGATGACTATTGCTGATTTCATTGAAAGCTGTACTGAAAGGACATCTTCAAGGCATTTTACTTACTAGTACAGTCTACAGGGGGGTGTTGCTAACTTTATTTGTACCTATCTAGTCCAAGAAACCTCCGGATGTTCTACTCTTCCTACAGAAATCCAAAAAGTGTAGTGATCTAGTGGTTGCATAAGAGACACTGCTCAAGTTTCTTCTTGTGTTGTTCTGACAGAGAATGTTTCTAAAAATCTGCATAGTGTACCCCAAATACTACAATAAACTCTAGAATAATTTAAAGACCAATAATTAGATTTTCAGAGAAGTCTGAAGTGGTTTTTCCTCCATTTTCAATTACAAAATTTATCAAGTGGCACCTCATTTTTGTAATAAAATGCATCGAAAACATGCTTTGGCCATCACAGTAAGTTTAGGAAGAGGTCTTTCTTACACTGTTTTAACATGTTTAACAAAATACACAAAGGATTATACACTTATTCAAGGAAAACATTTGCCATCAAGTTGTAGTTAAATCCTGAATATGATCTTATACCTAAAAGTTGTTTGAAATGCACAGTACATCTTCATAATAAAATTGCATTGTCACAGACATAATTGTTATTCATAACAAGTAGTCTCACAAACAGATTCCATCCCTGTAAGTATTGAGTCTCAGTCAGGCCAATTATGCCTAAATTACTGCATGTTCTCTGCTGTATCAACTAATTAAAGGGTAATTAATAAAATGATAATTTCATTCCATGGCAATGTCTACATCTGGTTGTCATAGCAGAGATTGTTTGACATATGGTTAAATGGTCAGATACTACATTGTATGAATGCAACATTTGCACAGAACACCTGGCAAGCCAGAGGAATTTTAACCCTTAAGAAATGAATTTCAAGAACTTGTGTCAATGTACTGTTAGACTGGTTTCCTCATTCTCTCCACCTAGTCTTTTGACACGTTGAAGAAAATACAGTTCTCCAAGTTACTTTAAGTAGCTCTCTTGGGCTGGAGGAAGAATGGGAAGAGGACTTGGGATATTCAATTGGAAATGAAAGATAAAATGGTACTGACCTGATGACATTGTGGGGAAAAAAAATAGGTGGGTTTACATCAGTTTCTGAGAGGAGACTCTCCATTGGCTCTCATATTACTGGGAGCTTCCCCTTTAAGGAAAATCAGGCTGGAATTAGCATGGAGACAAAATTACCTTTTTTTCCTAGATACAATGGTATGCAGGATTAAGACTGAAGTTGTGGTCACAACAGCATGGAAAAATCTGCATTGCAGCCTTCCCACAGTGTACCTGTCATATGTAGATAAAACAAAACTTAGCTCCTCAAGGACAGTAACCATAAAATTCACACATGTTAAAGAAATTAAGCAATCTTCTATCAAGTCAACAGATGATATGAATAAACAATTCTACTGTAAATACCCGATGTACAAGATAATGTATCCACATGCTCTGAAATATCAGTGGTTGAAATTTTCAGGGCAGCCCCTACGTATGATTTTATACATCACTTAAGGGAATATCTTAAACCCTAACATTGCCTTGAAAAATTTCAGCTACTGCTGTTTCAAAGCATGCAAAAGACTGTCTTTTAAAAGCATAAACTTAAGTAGCGATACTTTAATGTGGGTTAAATGACAGTTTCTTATCTGTACTGGGTGAAGCTGAATCCCTCATAAAACTAAGAACAAGAAATGAAGTAACAGGCATAATGTTTTCCTTCTTTTTAGGAAGAAAAAAAAAAAAAAAGCTTAAAAGGGGAAAATAGCTAGTGCTTTTTCACAAATAGAGCAAAGTAAAAAGGATGCAGGAAGACATGAGTCTGTCTTTTCCCATGCAAACGATCCTCAATGAACAGTTCCCCCAGTGAATAGTCAGGGTCGCTCATCACCTCACGCGGTCAGGTGCAGAGCGTGGCCAGTGATGGTTATAAAGCACTGTTTGTCTGTCTCTCTGAGAGCCTGAGTCCTGCTTCTTGAGAATTTCCAAGCGCGCAGATCCATCTCATTTTCATTCTACTCATGTAACTCATTAACACCTGGAAAATCTTTTATAGCATTTAACTGCATCAGATGCACTGTCCGGCACATGTTTTCTTAATAGGGCTTTCACTGTGGTATTGTCAAAGAGCCCTTATGTCACAGCTGGGAACATGAATCTGTCATGTCAGTACTGTACCTTGGTGTAGACAGTAATAGTGTGTGAGCGTGTTTTGTGGAGGAGCTGAACATGCCCATATACTGCGTTAGCAGGAAAGAATGTGAAGCTTGTTCTCCTAAATAAAGATTCAGGCTGGTGCTAGTAGAGTACTTTGTACCATTTAAACACTGCTGCCTCTAAGGCATTGCACTTAAGGAAAGGGAAGTTTGAGGCAAGCAAGAGACATCTTAGTATCTTAGTGGTGTAATGCTTCTAGTTAATGATATGTCATCATTTACATTTCAGTGGGGAAAATTGCCAGAGGTTTCTAATTTAGCAGAAACAACTTAACTAGAAGTTGATATGAAAGTCCATATTCTGGCAATATTTGTTTTTAAAACAAGTTTGATTTAAATATATTTGGCAATATAAGAAGGAGGGGAAGAGAAGTAAATGTTTCCTAATTCCATATGCTTTTTGTGCCCATTAGATCATTGTAAAAGCCAGTTTTAAATAGATTACTTTGTAGCTCTGTAATCAGAATGTCTTGGGTAATTAAAAACATACTAGAACTGTGAAAACTGACTGCAACGCATGTATTAGACCTACTTTTTTCACAGGAATTTTTAACACAGTTACATACATCTCATCGGAAAGTTAGACACTTAAAATTCATCAGCTACAACACTATCAAGCATGTCATGATGGTATTCCAAAAGATAGAGCCCACCTTTGAAAAGTGTTTGCAAACTTGAGAAACCGTAACTGTTGTGAAGGAGTTGACTCGGGTCCTCATTTAAAGAATGAATGGATGAAAGGAACATTTCATGCAGTCACAGGATGTTCCAATTTTTAAACTACTTGTTTTGCTTTGAAAAGCGCAAGTATAGTTCATGTGCTAAGAAATAAATTAAAGGGATTTCAGATATTTAGGGTGAAGGTATGCTGTCAGATGCATTCTGTATGTTTAAAATGTTTGCCTCTCTTGTTTCTGTAATAGCTCTTTAAAACCCTGAGCATGGAGGGGTTGATACCCCAAATAGTAACCAGTCCAAACTTAACCTGGAATCAGGGAAACATCAAGGTGTTCAGGTTACAGGACTGCCTTCTGAATTTCTGTCTTGATTTTCTACTTTTGCTGTTTGTGTCATCTCCTGGTTTTTCTAACAGTGACAGCATCGGGGTGCTGTCATGGGCTTATGCCGTTAGTTCCTGTCCATGTCCTCACCAAAGAGGGAAGGAAAAGGGCTGGTTAGGGTTGCCGTGAGGCCCCTGGAGAGAATATGTGGATTTGTTTCTCAGTAGGGCTTTTCTGTAAATTATTTCAGAAGGACTGAAGCCCTTCATGCTTCTGTGTAGATACCCAGTGGAGCAAGCACTCTCCAGACTGTGTAGGGTTTGCCCTGCTGTACCGTGGAGCACCTGACAATGTAGCCCAAGAGGTGCTAACAGTTTTCAAGTTGAGAACATACCAGGCTGAACTCTTCTATGTGATTCCTTTTAGCCTCCTACAGAAGCAAATCAAAGGTGAAAAATTATTCTATGTAGTTGTGGTGGGTTGACCTTGGCTGGACACCACGTTCCCCCCCAAAAGCCACGCTGTCACTCCCCCTCCTTAACTGGACAGGGGAGGGAAAATATAACGAAAAGCTTGTGGGTTGAGATAAGGACAGGGAGAGATCATTCACCAATTGCCGTCATGTGCAAAACATACTCGACTTGGGGAAATCAGTTTAATTTATTACCAATCAAAATCAGAGTAGGCTGATCAAAAAATAAAAGCTAAATTTTAAAACACCTTCCCCCCACTCCTCCCTTCTTCCTGGGCTCAACTTTATTCCTGATTTTCTCTGCCTCCTTCCCCTGAGCAGCACAGGGGGATGGGGAACGGGTGTTGTGGTCGATTCATCACCTGTTGTCTCTGCTGCTCTTTCCCCCTCAAGGGGAGGACTCCTCACACTCTTCCCCTACTCTAGCGTGGGATCCCTCCCATGGGAGACAGTCCTCCATGAACTTCTCTGATGTGAGTCCTTCCCATGGGCCACAGCTCTTCACAAACTGCTCCAGCGTGGGTCTCTTCCAAGTCCTTCAGGAACAGACTGTTCCAGCTTGGGTTCCTCACGGGGTCACAAGTCCTGCCAGCAAACCTGCTCCAGCGTGGGCTCCTCTCTCTTATGGGTCCACAGGTGCTGCCAGGAGCCTGCTCCAGCATGGGCTTCCCACGGGGTCACAGCCTCCTTCAAGCATCCACCTGCTCCAGCATAGGGTCCTCCACGGGCTGCAGGTGAAGATCTGATCTCCCGTTAATGGGCTGCAGGGGCACAGCCTGCCTCACTATGGGCTGCAGGGGAATCTGCTCTGGCACCTGGAATGCCTCCTCCCCCTCCTTCTTCACTGACGTTTGTGTCTGCAGAGTTGTTTGTCTCACATATTCTCACTCCTCTCTTTGGCTGCAATTGTGCCAGATTTTTTTTCCCTTTCTTAAGTATGTTATCCCAGAGGCACTACCACGCTCAGCCTTGTCCAGTGGTGGGTCTGTCTTGGAGCCATCTGGCATTGGCTCTCTCAGATGTACAGGAAGTTTCTAGCAGCTTCTCACAGAAGCCACCCCTGCAGCACCCCCTCTACCAAAGCCTTGCCATGCAAACCCAATACAGTAATTAACCTTTCTACATACCTAGGTATTGTGAGACACAGTTAAGAGCACTTGCAATATGTAGATTAGTTACAGCAAAGCAAGTTAAAGATTGAGTGAAAGGCTTGACTAGAAATTTCCTTGCTTGCATGAGTTTAATTTAGAATTACAATCATGATGTAACATAAACTTAAATAGCAGTAGTAGATCACTAGTTGGCAAATCTCTTAAGAATAATATAGGTACCTCACTAGATTGTTACATATGGACTGCCTTCTGTGTGCTTAGTCCATTGCTGAAATTAGTCTATTTTTTAATTTTAAGATACTTCTGAAGATAAATGCTTTAACAGGTGAAGATCTGCTGACTCTCAGTGAGAATTAGGAGACTGACTTCTGGAAAGGGAAGTTTCCTAAATGAAAAGAAGAATTTCTCTGAAAAAAAAAAAAAAAAATGGAAGTTTTGCCCCAAGTGTCCTCCAATCCACGCATAATCTGGAGGACATTAATCATTCAAGTACATATTTTGTATTGCTCGACCTGCAGGTATAATATATTAAGGCTTTAGAACAAAAATATGTTTTTAAGGAGCAGAGTGTAGAAATGAGAAGATAATCAGCATGCCTTATGAAGGACGTGTGAAGTGTACACAAATGCCTCCCCAGGAAGGAAAGTTTGGGAAGAGTGTGTATCAGTGGTGCATGTCCGTTTCTTTCAGTGTCAGAGGGGGGCTGCATGCATCAACCAACTACTGTATCTTCTGGGAGGAACCACTGCACTTGCCTGTTTAGTTCCTGCTTCCCATATAGATCTGGTGTAGTCTTGTGTCTCCTTTAGAAAGTGATATGGAGATGGGCAGGCACCATGCAAAACAGTTAGGGGTGGCCACCTCCTCAAGAACGTCTCCCCCTAAGGCAAGGGGGAGTGAGCACAGGCTGACAAATTTATTCTGATAGCAAGCCTAAACATCCTCTCTTCTGAGCACCCTGTGGACACCCAGGGGAGATCCTGTGAAGTGACTAGTGCATGTCCTTGCTAATGACAAGGGGAAGATCTACCAGGCCTAATGGAAAGGCAGCAGTCACCTATTGACATTATCAGACTAGTGCCTGTGGCCCACAGCCCTGCACACCTTACATCCCCGTGACTCTCCTTGGGAGGAAGGGCCACGAGGAGCAGACACATTACCCAAGTAGAACAAGCTCCACGCTAAACACTTGCAGTGGAGGAGGCGCACAGGCACAGTGCTGTAAGGAAGAACTGAAATCAGCCTTCAAGCAGATGACAAGAGAGAATCTGTCAAACCAGCCTTCAAGAGGACAGAGAGCATGCTGAGAGAAAACGATGATAATAGCAACAAAACCTTGCAGAGACTGAACAGAGGAAGAAGCTGCAGGAGGGCAAGAAAACAGAGGATTTGTATAGTGAGGCAGAGAGAAAGAACTGACAAATGTCTTCATAAAATAACAGAGACGAAAAAGGACAGATCTGATCAGTGGCAGGTATAGAATTTGGCTCTGGCTTGGAGAGGGACTAATATGAAAAGAAGACAACTGTTTCACAGGCTTGTGAAAGAGCGTGGCAGAAAGCAGAGTAATTTGTGGTAACAAACAGAGATTGGAATAACAGCATCTGGATCCCACAAGAAGCCTCTGGGGTGAGTATGGGATATTGGAGGGCTTTTGTAAAAAAATTCGATTCCTAGATTTGCATGTGGAGTTTCAGGGTATAGCTCATCAATATGCCAAGAGAGAGGTGTCTTACTGCACTGTGTCATAGATATTAGGGTTATATACATAACAGAACCATTATATAGAAATGCTGAACTGAATCATGGCTAAACCTTTATTTTGTAGTATAGATTTTAGAAAGGTTAATCCTCATTAAGGTGAGTTCAGGGACATTGCTAAGGGCTCTGTGTTAAATACACTGAGGCTGCGGATCCACTGTTTTAGGTGGGCTAGTTGTGCTGCCTTGTGTGCATGGTACATCTCAACATGAAGTCAAGCACTAAGAAACTGGATGTGTAGAAGAGATAATGGGGAAAAAAAAAAAAAAAAAAAAAAAAAAGAAAAAGAGCAGCTCGACACTGAGTTGTCAGTCTCTGCCTGTCTTGTTTTCCTTGCCTGTTTGTCCCATATAACTGTTCAAGTGCCCTCTTGCTTGCTGTCACGCTGCTCTGGGGCAATGGAAGGATCTCCTATTAAGACTCATTTGTGTTATGATGACTGCTAAATACATGACTATTAGTGAGGCAATGAATGAACCGTGTCTAAGAGTAGCTATACCCAGTACAGCTATTAACTGTTCTGTACTGTTTGTTATCTCTGTCCCATTCATTTCTCACCTTTGGGAGAAGACGCTCCAATGCATTACCTCTGTAATCCCTTACTGGGTTTTACAGGTGTTTATACAGAATAAGCATATATAATGATGTGTGTCAGGTAGGTGTTTACTTTTTGCTACAAATTTCTAGCCTCAAAAAATGCATTTTGATTAAAATCTGTTGCCACTTTAATCCCGTTGCAAATCAACCCTTTGAGGTCCTTGTTTTGTTGAAACATCAATAATTGTAGCATCAGAATAACTTATTCAAAGTGTTTTATTTGTTTTCTTCATGTGTCAGTTTAGTAAAACATCAGTAAAATGCTGATAGATAACCATTTGAAGGAGTTTTTTATGCAATTTGTTCTCTTTCTTTTCTAAGATATGAGTGCTTCCATGTTCATACCTTTGCAGTGGGCAAAAAGTGATTGTCCCAGGCGTGCATGCCCAAGATTTTTGAAGCTACTGTAGGATCTAGACATTTAAGTTCCCATTATTTTTAATGATCACTGAGCATCCAAATTCCCTATGTAGTTACAGATATCTACCAAATTGTCCCCAAAGAGTTGGTGCACCAAAGCTGGTTTTATTCTGAGATAAATTACCTCCTTTTCTCCAGGAACTTACAAAATTATTTATTGAAGAAGCAATTACCAAATGGCATAGCATATTTGACTTACTAGCTGTACATATCCAATCTGTCAACCATTATGTGCATTTAAAAGTGTTTTTAAGTCCACTGGTCTTCCTTTAGCCTCTTCAGGAACTATCCAGAGGGGACTGAACCACTTAACTTACGATTTAAAATATCATCCTATGCAGGATGATTGTTTTACTTGGAAGACCACCTGCATTGCAGGGCTCCAGGAGAGTTAGAAGAAAGTCTGTTTTCTATGTTAATGATTGGTGTCATCTCTGGCTAAAGAGGTATCTTTGGTTCTGTATGCTCATAGGCTATTCAGACACATGTCTGAAATCATTGCTTTGATGAACTTCTTTCTATGATAATTTACTCATCAGGGTACCATTTCACAATGTCAATCTGTTACTTGAAGAACATTTGCATGACATAGTGGAACAGAATACAAATTAGAGCAATACTTTGTACAGAGGTTTTTATTTTCTGATTTGTTTTACTGCATAGATAGAGACCACTCAAAAAGCAGCCCCCTGCTGCATAACCCTGCCGCCGATACTAACTTCAGTATAATCAGTTCTTCTGTATTCAGTAATACAGTTCTTCTTTAATGCTAGCAGTCTCTGTAAGGATAAGAAACACAGGGTAATGTAATGCTGCATAATCTGAATGTTCAGCATTAGAAAAATCTCTCCTCAATGAAAGAAAGGCCGAAAGTGGGATTTTTGAAAGCTCAATACTAGATGAAGGTATTTAGAATGGAGATAATATCAGTGAACAGCAAAGGAGGATAACGTTTGAGAGTTCTGGCCATATTGACCAATAAACAATTTATGGAGAGAACACAAACCTTTAGAATATTTTAAGACTGTAGCTTCTGACAAGTATACTTTATTTATGACTTTGCAGTACAATCTTCTCCAGTAATGTTAACAGAAAGTGAAAAAAGGGGAAAGAGGCAGCATTCCCAGTGTTTTGTCCTCTGCCATGTGTGGGGTATTGTCAACATCGGTAAGATAACCTCAATATTCCTGTCTCAGAAAACCCTGGAACTAGAAGGATCACAGGTGTGATATGTTAAATGTTTAAGGAAAAGGAGGGGAAAGAATAATGCTGCTTTGTCTGAAAATTGTACAATACTGGTGCCAATAAATGAGCACAGCCAAGTGAGGATGAGTGAAAAAGGAGGCAGGGATGAGCTGGAAGAAGGGTCCTGCCTTAGCACAGCTTCTGCCACTCTTAGGCACCCTATTGGCAAAGCCAACGGTTCATGATCTGATGGGATTATATGTCTAGATAAGGGCAAATCTCCTGATATAACAGGAATCGTGCTGCTTTTGTCCACACAGTGGATCTGGGTGCTTGAGGAAATACGTGGTTGTAGGTTTCTGAGACCGAAGCACCAGTCAAAGGTAGTTATAATTGTATAATTCTATTGGTAGTTATAATTCGTGCTCTTTAGAGGTGCCTGCATGAGCTGGGTATGATGCACACCACTGTACTGTACAAACACATAGGTCATAGCACTTGCAGTCCCGATACCAGAGCTGGGAGATCACACTTCTGTTTTGCCAAAGCTTAGATTTCAAAATCATCACGTTTTAGAAGGAAACCAAAGCCTTTAGAAATGATCAGACAAAAGAGCTGTCAGAGCATTCACATTTAGGAATGAATAGGTCAAGGTTTTGATTTGTGTCTCTCAGAAAGTCACAGGAAAGAACCCTGATCTGAGAAATCTTTCCCTGGAAAATGTTGAAGTTCATATGTTTCTGGTTAAAAAAGAAAAAATAATTGCTTTTTTTACTCAAAGGAGAATATATTTAGAAAATAAAAATGTTGCTGACCAGTAGACTGAAAACACAAGGCAGAGAACAGCGTGGGCCATCAAGGAGCAAGGTGGGGGACAAGCCAAAAACTGGAGTCAGCCCTCTGCTTCCCAGTCCTGTACTACCAATTTGCCATGCCAATGCACCACATATTTTCCTCATTTCAACCTAGGCCAGAGTTTCTGAGCCATGGGTGGCGAGCCCTGGGGTCAGGGGGACAGCAGTGCTCCTTGCTTTTAACACCCACCGGTAACGCCATGTGTGCAAAGCACTAAGGGGTGCCAGCATAAACCCTGCTGTAACAGGCGCCCCTTCTGACATCTTGGAACAAGGGTGTCACACCACCTTGTAGCCAAGGAGGGTTCCCTTTCTGGGGAGACTCTCTGCTGCCTGAGCACCCGCTTCCTCAGGCAGCACTGCTGCCAGCCCACCGCTGGAGAAGTACTGGTGTGGAAAACCTGGAGCAGAACTAAACACTTCAGGAGGGCCTTAACAATATCTTTCTGCTTTAAAAGATACTCTGACAGTGTTGGTTAACTAGACAAGTGTGCCTCTAACAAACCTATCAAGATTGATAAATGGTTCTCTATTAATATCCTAATTTTACTGAATCTGATGAGCAGCTTTTGGAGTTCAGAGGCAGAAAAAAACTGCTTGAAAGATGGCTCTTACAAGAAGCTAATTGCATGCAGGGTTTTCAGAAATATTAGGTCATTTCCTGTTCAAAAGTTGGGTGTCTTTTCTTCTTTAGTGGCAACAAAATTAATTCTTCTGGGCTTGGGGAAAAAAAGGAGTACTTTGATTTTTACCAGTTAATGTACTGTCAAGTCTTACTTCAAATAACATTTTTAAGTTTTAAAACATCCCACAAAGAAAGGGATATAATTTCAAGGATGAAGGCTGATATAAAATAATTCCAACAAAATTGATTGTGTTATAGTCACTGTGTATGACTTTTATAAAATACTACTTTTTTAATGCTAATATTTCAACAGTAGGAAAGAAATATTGCAGTTGAGTTCTCTTCTGAAGACATACATAAAAATACCATTTACACCAGTACAGCAATGAAAACAATGTGATTTAAGTGGGGAGAGATCTTTCCCCATAGGCCATATTCTAGTTTTAATCACTCCCTATCTATCTTAAAGATCCAGGATTTACTATCTCAGGACAGACTGGTGTCTGGGAAATTGACCCATGTCAGTATTTCAAAGAAAGATGTAAAAAATCTTTACAACATGGCATGTCTCTATGCTATTCTGCTCTTTAATACACTAATGCAAGCTCACTGGTTTCCGTGGGGTTATGCTGTTGAAATTAGAATGGGGTTTCACTCAGAGGGTCTGAGTTTTGTTCATAGTAAGCAGCTAATTTTTGATTTATTGATGGTCTCTGATTTTTTAAAATTGATTTATTGTTATTTTACAGTGATTACACCCCCTTTGGTTTGGTCATTCTATCCATCATGGTAGACCTTGTATAGATTCCTGATGAAGTCTCTACCTTAAGAGGTTTATAGAAAAGTGTTTATCTCCAGTGTGCTTCTCAATTCCCAGGTGTAAAATAAGTTTTTAAACGAACATTACTATGAAAAGAATGACGAAGAGGGTTGCTTATAAATAGTACTTTTAAAACTTGTGGTTGTGAAGAAAGATTAATATAAAATGCTTTTCAAAGTCTTTTATCTACACATTGCACTGAGACTAGCTTGATACTAGTGTTCTTACCTGGTTCTGCCTTGATAGTCCCACTCAAAGGATTCAAAAGGCAAGCTGTAATAAAACAACTAGGTTTGATCACAAAGTGTCAAATTAAGTATTTTCCTGTTGTTCATTAAATTTAAAAGTATTCATAGGGAAAATAGACCTTTTGGCAAAACGCTCCACACAGGAAAATCTGGCTGACATATATCTTTTGTATTTGGGATAAGATTTTGCAGGGATGTGAAGCATCTTGAGAACAGCAGCACCATGAGACTGTCATGCTAGGTGGGGCTCTAAGCCTGATGGGGGAAAATGATCCATGGGATAGATAGAGACAAGTGGGTCAAGACTATCAGCTCCCAGTTGTGGCCATTTAGGTGGAGTCACGGAGCAAGGCGACCACAACCTTCCTGCCCCCAACACCAAACATTTTATTTCTGAAAGTTTAAGATGACCCATTTCATAGCCCAGAAAACATTTTTACCTTTTTAAACTGATTTTTTTAAAGCTTTATGGAGAGATAAATTGCATTATTTTGTCTTTTTACCCTGACTTGGGAGAAATGCCAAATACTATAAATTCTTGCAAGATGGAGATTTTGGTTTTCAATCTGATACAGAAATTGTATGATCATAGTAAATATTCTAGCTTAAATTTCTTGTAAAAGAAAAAATAATAGGTACGGTTACATTTATCTTCAAATGATCCTTAGCTAATCCAGACTTTATAGTTGGAGTGAGGTTGCAGCCATCACTCTGTGTGTGTGTGCAAGACTGGAGAAATGGTCACCTGAATCTATGGTCCAAGGTTTCCTTCATTAGGAAAAATATCTTCAATATTGAATCCCTCCAATATCAGTATCCTGTAACAATGAACTTTGGGAAATGTGTCAATTAAAAATATAATGGAAGAGAGAATGAGTAATCCCCAAAAGAATCTCCTTCATAAATGCAAAAAACTTTTGAGGATTTGGGAATAAGCCCTTCCCAGCGAGATGATCCAGTGGGATGAGGAGCAGGAAATTCCAAAAATTCCTTGACTTTAGGAAAGCAAAAGCAACAGTCTCTTAATGCAGGGTGAGAGGTCCTGCACTGTCCTTTTTAACCACTGAAGGCTCATCCAGTGATATTTTTTCTGCTGATGATATAAATTAGAAAAAGTGATATTTTTTCTGCTGATGATATAAATTAGATCCTTACAGTGCAGTTCTGTCATATACCCATCTTCTTCATATAACATTCTGTTTCCCTGTCTTACTTGATAATGGCCCTAAAGTGGCCTTGCTGTTATGCACGGTTTTAGCCTAAGCTTGCCCATAGTATATAACTGTAGAAGTACTGTTTCGTGCAACCTGTAGAAGAAGACATAAGGCTAGAAATGTGGCATCTGTCCTCCTTTGTGTACTTCTTTACTGATCTATACTGAAGGCATGCAGTATGCTTTAAATGTTTCCTGAAGATCCTTGCATCTCTAACAGCATATTTGCCCACTTAAATGTCCCAAAACTTACATTGATATTCTCTTTTCTATGCTTTCCTGGTGTTTGTTTGGAGATAACCAAACATGACATGACATGACATGACATGACATGACATGACATGACATGACATGACATGACATAGAAAAGAAAAAAAAAGAAAGGAAAGGAAAGGGAAAAGGGAAAAGGGAAAAGGGAAAAGGAAGAAAAAACCCCACTGATCAATAGAGTAGGTTTTACTATGTATTGTTCTAGCATGTAATATGCCAAAGCAACAGGCTCTTTCAAAATGTTGTGGTAGGTAGGCATGTGCTCAAAGTTGGACTTGAACTGCTTTCACACATGAAAGAAATGTGATTCCAGTGCATTATCATATCCAATTGCTTCTGACAGCCTGTGAAGTTTGCACCTTTCTAGCAGCCAGTGGGAAGCTGCACCTTCTGGGAAGCCAAGCTGAGACCTTGACACTAGCTCCCTCAGAACCTAATGACCATCACAGACCCCACCACCTTCTCCCTCACAAGCAAGGTACTTCTTTTTTTCCCTTCCTAACATATGGCAGCATGTAGATTTAAAACAACAAAAACAAAGTCCTGCCAAAACAAAACACTACACTGCATACCCAGTTCTCCCTTGGGAGTATGATGAGAGGGAGAATGAACCACACATAGCAGATGTTGGTCGTTTAATGCTCTACAGGAAGGCACTCAGATGCTACAGTGATGCATGACCCCATGGGGAGCAGAGAAAAACAACTTCCATGCCCCTCTTCTCAGCAGCGTGAGAAATGGGGCCAACGTATGGGTGGAAGCAGTCAACCTAAAAAGATGACCAAGAACAAGTGCCAACAGTAAGCATCCTTAGTGTTTCATTTAGGTAAAATCCTTGCTTTGGAGGATTTAAGTAGGACAGAGCTCCATGCTGGGATTCTTTTTGGGCAGGAGTTCTACTTCCTTGTGTACATGTGTGTGTGCAAGCATCACCCCCAGTCTAACCCAGGCAGTGTATGCTGCAAAAGTTCAAAGCTTTTAGATTCCTTTTCACTGCTTTTTTTAGGGGATGCCTCTGATCTTTGCTTTTCATCCCTGGATTTGTTTGGAAGCATTTCTCCCCTGTTTCTTCATATGGCAGGTTGCATGCAGATTCGTTTTTCTGGTATTCAGTGACCATCCGCATTGCTTTGTACATAGTTTACATCTTCACGGGCTGTAATGAAACTGAGACTTGAAGGAATAACTGGATAAGCAGGCCTCTCTCTCCAGCTGTCATGTCTAGTTGTGGCAGAAAACTGGTGTTTCATTGTAAAAGATGTTAATTTCAATCTGAGCTGTAGCTGTGTTGAGAGGAGCATAAAAGGAATTCTTGATTATCTATATCAGTACCGTTGTCCCCAGGGACAGGCTCTGAATCTTCAGATCACATATGGCAAGAGTGCTGTGATAAAATATGCATCAATAAAACTTTGCAATTTATGATAATAAAGGAGTGGAAAGTTTTATACACTGTGATAATTATTCCTGACTGGTATTTTTTCCTTCCTTTCGTTCTTCTGTATGCCTTTATTTTTAAGCCTTTTCTGCGTGTTGTAGCAATGATTGCATCACTGAAAATGTGGGTTCACAAACTGGGGGACTCACCTTGTTTCTAGGTCCCTTGATCTGCTGTAGGCATCAGTCCGCTTCTGAAGCAGCAGTAATTTGTGTTCTTTGGGAAGGTTCCTCAATACTATGACTCCTCACTCTTCTTCCTCTTCTGTGCACACATGCACACTGCATCCAGCATGAATTTCGGAGTAGCTTCCAAAAAGGATCAAATTATATTCCTCTGATCTTTCTTTGCATATCTCATGACTATAATTGATGAGAGATGCATACATTTGCATGAAGGTAGCATTTATCCCATATTGCATGTCACCTGCATTGTTTTAAATGTATTTCATCTAAATAGAGTTTTTATTCTTTTGAAGTAGGAAAAATAATGATATGTTTACATTCCCAGGAAGTAAACAGTGGACTATTAAATACAACCAATATATTATCTGTGACCTTATTTTTTTTCCTTGGCTCATTATATCTTTGGTGGCCATAGTATGAGACCCTGTCTTCTGCTTCAGCACACTTGATAGCAATTAATCATATAGCTTGAAACGTATGGCCTGACAGTACAAACCGCTTGCATGCTTGAGTTCTGGCTGACTTCAAAGGCACTTCCAGATGTCGTGTTTACAGGCAGCTCTCCTTTACTGAACACCCTCACTGACATGTTTGCACAGCGTCTAGCGCAGTGGGATCTCAGGCTTTACTGGGACATCTAAGCCCTGCTATAATACAAATAGTCATTAGTACCGTCTGTCTTGTGTTTTCTTTTTTTTTTTCCTCAGTATTTTACTTCAGTTGGCCTAACAGAAATCAATCTGCCACATTTATCCTTTTCCAGGCTTATTTCTCTACAATTAAGGATGAGCTGGGAAACTACTTAATGGGAAACAGTTTAGCCATCAAGCTATCTCAAGAATGTTTTCTTTACTCATGCTCACTTGACTAAATTGTATGCTCCTGTGCAATGGTAGCTAAGTACTTATCCTGAAGCACATGCTTATTTCCTATTGACTCCAATAGTACTTAATCGCCTACCTGAGGTTCAGCATGTGGTGAAGAGCTTTGCATGTTTGGGGACAAGGTCCCCCCTCAGGAAGTCCATACCTATTCAGTCCTGCATGTTCAGCCTTTCCCCAGGTTTCTGCAAGTGCTTGAATTTCGTCAAAGGCAATGAGATTTAGATCATTTGTGTAAGCACTTAAGAGGACTTTGTCATCTTTAAAAGTTCTGCTGAATCTGGGCCCGCCTGATTAAAATAACCCAAATGTTTAGCAAAACTAACAGATCGATTTATAATTGGAAGGCTATTTGCAAGTACTTTCCTTTTTTGTATAGCTGCAGTTGAAAAGACGAAACGTAATACTATTAGTTCAACTTTAAGGAGTGGTGAGAGATTTAGGTTGCAAAACTAATAATTTCTAATTATACAGATGTAAGGAGGGGTGGACTGTAAGGCAAGCAGTGAAAACAAAAAGGATTTTATGCCTTTTTTTTTCTACCCCTGCATTTGTGTGAATTAATAGGAAATTACAGGCTATTAGAAAGTTGATTGAATTTTGTTTCTTAACTTCGCTGTTTTTCATTAGGGTGATCCTAAAAGCAGGTGGCTTTCAATTAGTTTTGTTGACAGTGCTGGCTAATGTTGTAATGATCCTTGGGAGAGGGAAAGAAAAGAGATTTATTGCAGTAGGGATAAGCTAGGCCAGGCAAAGAGACAGAGTACATAACCACTAATTAACTCATGTAGTCATTAAAAAAAAAAACAAAGAAGAAGAAGAGGAAGGAAAAACAACATGCAACCTGAAAGAGGATTGTAAAGCATTTCTGCACTGCAGATCAGACCCTTGAGCTTTCATTACACTGTGCATATCATATTAGATGGTATATATGAGCCAATTGCATATAAATCACATTCTCCCAATGTTGCAAGTCCTTGTCACAGAGCATATTTAATTTAACATTGTAATATTTATTTTCTAAAGTTGTAAGTAGGCCAAAACATACCCAGTAAAATGAGCATTCTGCCACAGCACAGTGCCTGACCTACACTCCAGTAGA
Source organism: Athene noctua (assembly GCF_965140245.1). Classification (NCBI taxonomy): domain Eukaryota; kingdom Metazoa; phylum Chordata; class Aves; order Strigiformes; family Strigidae; genus Athene; species Athene noctua. Next base: position 90,750,110 of record NC_134038.1, read on the forward strand.
AAATTAACCCTAATTCATCTTCATAGTGACCCTATGCCAAATAGCTATTTCAGATGCTCCATTCCTGCCCTTCACTGACTTTGTAAAGTGAAGCTATAGCAATTTTGCCTAATTCAGTTTGGATTTTTAATTACGTCTATTCCATTCATTTCCACTTAAAACCATCGTGTTGCGCTTGGGTGACTTGTAAGCAAGCTTTGCTTGGTCTTAGTATCCTTTAGGGACAGGCTTAAGCCAGAAGGCATGTATGTCTGTTGAAACCATGTCAAATGGGAACTGCTATCTCAGATTCGAACCAGAAGGCTTTGTTTTCTGACACAAAGGGTCAAAGTCTGCCTAGTTATTTCCATGTGTCCCTTCCCTCCCCTTCCCTCACTCCCATCAGGATTATTTTAAATTCACATTATGGATGAGCGTTTGTGTGCATACACACAATTCACTGGAAAACAAAGGCCCTTTATTGTTCAAAGCTCCTCTAGAAGTGATTTGTTTCAGGCATTCCTCTCACAACCGTTTGCACATCTCTAAGACCAGCAAGATTTCAGTCAATCTGCTAACAAATTCTGTTTTCAGACACTGCGTGGAGGAACCTAAGAAGCTTCAAGCATTTTTATTGTCTGATTTTTTTTTATTCTTGATAAGAATTAGTGGTAATTGATTAAGAATGTGTGCTTATTTCACCTATTATTTGAGTGATTAAAACTATGTTTTACATTACATCACAATACAGCTGGTTCTTCTGCTCCTCCCAAGATTAACAGAGATTGTATCTGATTTCTGTAATTTTCTACATTTGTAGAACTGAGAATATCTGGACTGCAACGAGGATGCAAAGTGAGAAGGCTGCAGAAAGGGTGCTGAGATAAGGCAATCTGAGTCTTCTCACTGAACTCCTGCCAGGCACAGATGAAACTGTTTCATGACAAAGTCTATCAAATGGCATTTATCTTGTGAGTGCGAAGTATTCCTAAAAAGTTACAGTATGGGAGGAAAAGGTGAAATTTATTTAAATTAAAATTAATTTTAAAAAAAAACCCACTTAATTTATCAAAGTCAGGTGACTTCTGGTCTTGACATTACAGGCACAAAAGTAAAGCTTAGCTGTCATTTCTTAGCTCTAGTACAGCTCTCCTTATGAAGAAAAATTGGACCATATGGGAGCATATGGAAAAACCAGAAGGTTAATATTTGCAGGAAAGTACCTCCTACAGGTGGCTTTAAAATTAACCTTGTGGGTCCTGAGCACTCACGTCAGTCAGGTGTGCACATGTGCCACGTCCCTGCGTGGGACAGGAGCACAGTTCCCATTCCAGGACCACTAGGAGCCACCCGGTCCCCCAGGGATTCAGGGCTGATCCCAGACAGGAGGGAGGGGTGAGACTGTCACGATCCCCCAGGCCGCCCTTCCCCACCAGGGAGCTGCTGACTGTAGCACTCCCCCATGTCCCCCACGCACCCAGCGGCTGAGGGGGAGGGTGGCCACTCGGGGCCCCCCAAAGCTGGGGCTGTGCTGTTGGGTAGCGCTGTACTCTCCCACAAACCCTGTTGAAATAACAGCTGGGAAGCTGCTTTCTTGCACCCCGTGACTTCCTGCTCCCCCTCACCCTGGCATGATCCCCGTGCCCGCGCTCTTGCCAGCAGGGAGAGGAGGGGGAAGCTGTGCTGCAGTCTGCTCGGCCTCGCTTCTCCTTGTTGCCCAGGCTGTTATTAAAGGGCTGGGAAGGACCCAGCTTATTCAAGGGTTTTGGCACCCTTCTTCCCATGTTTGGGGCAGGAGCTTGGTGTCTCTGCATAAGACACAACCCTGTGGCCACCTCTCCTCCAGCCCCATGGGCAGCTGAAACCACAGACACTGTGCCCTGGACATCTTAGCATAGGGAAGGTAAATAAAAATGAGGAGTAGCCATATACACAGAGGGTCATGTGTCTGAGACAGTGGCGTATCTGTCAAAGGAATAAATGGTGCAAATTCAGTTAGGACCATGAGCTGAAGAGGGAAGATAGGAAAAGGCAGGATCAAGCTTGGGGAAACATCTGGATCCATGTTTTTCCCCACAGCATGTCTGTGCTGAACACATTTGACCAAGAATTACTGGGGAGGGTGAAGAAATGTGAATACATCTTAAATAACAAGAACCGGCACAATCAAAATGTACTCACCTTTGAAAAGACTTGAAGCTTTTGTATAGCTTTAATAAATGCAATTTGCAGACACAGTGCAGTGTTTTAAAATAAATGATGCTCAGAGTCACAAGCTATGATTTATCTTTAAGCATCCTCATGCAGCGTGGTTTATTAAATTTCAACCTGGGCTCTCAACTGTTCAGTTAATGTAGATAATTAATTTGATTATCATTCTGTCAGGCTGTTTTGTGACTGACTGAAACATCCCCATATTGTTGCTACAAATGTTTCAGTTAATTTGTATGAAGAAATCATAAAATTCTTTTTTTTTTTTTTTTTTGCTTGATTGTTTGTTTTATTTTATATTTGTCCTCACTATCTTTCTTTCTGGCAGTGAGTTGTTCTAAAGTACATAGTGTGGGATTATTAATGCCTGCCCTAATGCTTTCCTGCTTTTTTTTGAGCACACAGTCAGTATTCATTCTTAGCTATGCATGCATCTTCTAGTCACATTAGGTGTCCTTTTTTTCTCTCTTTTTTCTTCATGCAGAAGATAAAGGGGGAGGAAAAGTGTGGACATCCTGTGTATTACATTGCAGTTCTTAATGACTATACATGTATTACTTTAAAAAAAACCAAAGTCATACTAATTGTAAAAAGCTGTCTGGCTACAGTATACAGGATGAAAAGTGTTATGCATTAGTACATTAGATTCTATTACACTGCTTGGTTGCAAAATTATATGCTAAGTACATTAGTTCAGAATTAGAGCACAATGTAAGTACCTAAATATAGTAGAAGATGTTCTTACCCTATTTACTTCTTGTGACAAAGTAAGCGGAGTTTGTTTTTACTAACATCCATTAGATGTACTCTGCTGTAAAACTTCCACTAACTTCTTGAGATGGAAGTAACTTACGCGGTGTCATCGCATCAAGCGCTATAGGCTGTCTGCATGCTGTGCATTACAGAGGACACCTAGCCCAGCCTCTTACTGGAAGGTGCTTAGTGCACCTCCGGCTAGCAAGGGGACCTTTTTAAGAAGAGGTAGTAACTGTTGTTGAGCCAGATGATAAAATCGGGCAAGCTTTTGGACCCATAACTTTGATTCAGCTCCATCAGCCTATCTAATGAAGGATATTAATTCTGCTCACAGGACTTGTTGCATGACACCAGTAGTACTCTCTCTTACTATACACTGCACTCTTCTGACGAGTTCCTGCAACAACACTGAAATCCCTCTGGGGAGCTGGTACAGATATGTCAGGGTTAGGAAGGCAGAGCAGACAAAAAAAAAAAAAAACCCCAGGGCTTTTTTAAGTGATGTGGTCCTTTTTACCCTCCAAGAGAATTGCAGACTTTGAGTCTAGGGTGTTCGAAATAATTTTTTTCCAGGATAGAAATTCCACCTTGAGCTTCTAATAATAGCTTAGCATGGATTGTTGATTTCCCTTATGGAAAAGACCTCTAAAATTGTGTTCAGTCTTGCTTCAAGCCTTCAGGAGTATTTCTTCCCAATTTATGGAGTGCATTGCAGTGGATGCTAGTAAAACTAATTATTTCATGAAAGTGACTGATAGACTGCACGGAAAAGAAAGTCCTTTCTTATCTGGCTAAATGAGATAGTTAGATACTCTAACATGTTCATTGTACCAGCACAGGTAACCAACCTCTTGCAGTTCAGACCAATGTGCAATGTTTGCTGCAGAAGGATAACAGTGGGAGCCTGTAGCAATTGTGTTTCTTCTACTCAGTGCTCTTTGCCTCTCCCCTGCTCCAAACTGGGAATGTCTTGGAAAGGTTATGGGGAATGACTGTGATGGTGGAAATGCAGAGATGGCTCTTTTGACAGCAGACTTCAGTCATTGCTGATGCTAGTCTTCAAACATTAAATATTTGCTTATAAAGGTAGAATTGAAAATGATGAAACGTATCTTAAAGTCTGAATCCAACTCAAGTTTAATGAGAATTTTAGCACTGAATTCCATTGAAATATTAGGCTCACTAATGCATATAGGAATGGGTCGATAATATCACTAGACCCTGGAGGAAAACAAGCTACCCTACATCCTATACTGCTATTTATTATTAAGGGCCATCTCCCAGGGAGTGCCAGGTACTGGGATGACACACTCCACAGAAACGTGTAGGAAGACTCAACCCCTGCGGCACAGAGCTTCAAACTCTAAAGCGCCAGGTCTAGGTCCCCATGGAAAGCTTTTTCAAAGAATGCTGAACTTCTTAACTTTTTTTTCCTTTTATTTGACCTGGCCAAAAAATAGTCACGATCCTCTTGTCAGGTTCTGTATGTCATAGGGTGAATGTGGTGCATTCTTTTTCCCCAAAGCTCTGTATCCCACATACAGAGTAGACAAAATGTAGGGGTTTTTTCCTCCACATTTTTTTACAGTATTGACAGTAAATTTTATTTAAAGTGCCATTACAGTATTGTGTGTTAAATTATTTTGTTTTTAATAAAGACATAGGAACTCTTCTTAATAAGTACTATGGATCAATTTAAAATAACATTGCTTTTGAATTACTGCAGAGGACACAATCTTATTTCTGTATCTTCATTTAGTTTTCCATTGCAGTGCTGTATTACTGTTGTTATTAAATTCAGATAGCATTCAGAGTGTTGTGGGTGCTAGAGGAGCAAATGAAAAAAGCAAGGTTGTTCCTGTGACTTGAGAACATGAGTAGAAGCTATGTTCAGACAAGGTATACTGGAAAGAGAAGAGTTAAGGCAGCAATAGGTCATGGTAATGGCATTGCAATATTGGTAATGTAGCTCTTGATAACATAATGGCTTTTCTTTTGAAGGTAGGCACCCGAGAATAAATAGATTATATTTCTTTGCCCACTAACCTCAGCATTGTTAGATGCCAATGAGCAATTGGAAGTGAGCCTTCAGGAGTTACCTGACTGTAAGCTAGAGGGTATATTAGGAAGGCATTCCTTGTACAGGCCATGGAGACAGCTTTGGGGGATCAGAGCATGTACAGTCCCAGGCTAGCAGAGAAGGAGAAGCAGTGCAGATGCAGAAAATGGGAAGTTGTATAGGAAAGCAGAACAGTTTAAGATCTTTAAAGCAAAAGATATCTCTTGATCCCAACATACCTTGAGTGTTGGTACTTTTGCCCAGAGAAAAATGTTGTTAACTGAGACCAAAATGTTAACTCCCTACATTACAGGCAGATTTTAAAGAAAAATAAGAGATGTGGCCACTTATCCCAATAGCTAAAATCAGCCTTTATACACTCTCTGCTTGTTACTGTAGTATTAATGGGCATGCACATATCTTGCTAGGCTACTTTGAACTATATTGAAAGACAGATGTTTTATTAATCTAATTCTGGTTAGACTACTTTGAACAAAGTTGTAAAGGAAATACTAAAATGTTTTTGCTGAGATTATAATAATTTACGTGAGTAACATTAGTAAAGCAATAGATAATGGTGACAAATTACTGTGGAATATTTTAGGCAGTAGAGATCAGGCTTACAAGAATACTGAATGAAGTCACTAGGGACTGCAAAGGTAAAATAAATTCCTGGCTCTTACATGCTGAGGTCTATCCCATAGTGAGATGCGAGAGCTCATCAGGGGTTTGTTTCATATAACTTCCAAGTGAGAAGTAAGCAGAGAAATGGTCAGAATCATGAAAATTAACAAGTTGCTTCAGGAGCAGTGCAATTAAAAAAAGCCCAGAATCCTATAGATTGTTTTCTATTACACATAGACGCCTGTCCCTCCTCTAGCGTAGCCTTATTGCCTCTGTTCTGACTCCTATGGTCTGAGCCATCCCAGCAACATCTCAAGTTTTCCTCCCCGTGCCCCATAAGTGTCCGTGCAAAACTCTAGACTCTTCCAAGGCCCCAAGGGTCTGCTCCATGACAGGGTCCAAGCCACCCAGTGCTGGTTGGCCAACCACATCCGCAGGCTGCCCAGCACAGGCCAAGCCCAAAACCACAATTAACTGGGTAGAACTTGCTGTAGGTTTTCTCTCTCTGTGGGATATTCATTTCAGTTCAATTTTATATAATATGTGTAGGGCCCTGACGATTTCTGGTGCTGTCAGCTCTGAATTAAGCCACTGAAACTGGCTGAAATAACTGAAACTGAAATAAGCCAACAGGTTTCAAAGTAACTGGGCAGCCTGGATGGACAGACATTGATAGAGAGCCCTGTCTTAAGGAGAGGGGCTGTGAGTGCCTGAGCTCCCAAGGCCCCAACTTTGAAAAGGCCCTGGAGACCCATCAGTCAGTGCTGGGATTGTGCTTGATAATAGAGATGATCCTCTATTGTGCAGTCCTGTATAGATGATCCAATCCCAGATCTCAGATGGGAAAACCTTTGGGAGGGACAGGTATTCTCTGTATTTTTGCAGCAACAAGATGTTCAGCATGCCAGGCGACTGCACGTCCAGAAACTGACTGCTGTTTGCTTGCAGATAAGTCAGACATGGTCTGTAAATCTGATGTACTGGACTGCATCTGCAGGGAGGCTATACCTCCCATGGGCAGCATGCCTGCCCAGACCCTGCTCCACAGGCACCAGGGAGTCATCCTGCTCATGTAACACGTATTTATCCAGAATCGTCAAGGTCCCCAGTCCACACTGTCCAACATTTGTATGTTGGCTCTGCCATGGACAGAGGGATGGAAAAATTGTGTCGTTTCTGTATGAGACTGTTCTTAAAATGGTGCAGTCACTGGAAGGGATTATATTCCCAGAAAGACAAGAGAGCAAAGAGACATCGGCAAGACAGGGAAAACCCTGACTAAACTGCAGATGAATAGTCCTCTTTTTTATTGTAAAATGGAGTCAATTCAGGAGCAGGCAAATTTGTTTAAAAACAAATGTGATGCAACTCTCTCGTATGCAGTAGAACTGAGACATAAGCCTGACCCTGTTTTTCAGTAGCACCCCATCCTCTGGCTGTCTCTATTCAACTAAGGACATGCTTAAGAAAAGATGCACGTTTCTGCCTTGGTGAATTTAATGGTGCTGAAGTTCATCCCACTGTAGGACAACAGTTAAGTACCTACTTAACTTTCAGAAAGACCCCAAATACCTGCTGTAATCCACTCCTGAAGCAGAGGATCATCTCAAGTACAAAGACATCTGCCTAGAAATGAATGTGCATTGAACTGTTCATTTCATTACAGGTGTTTAGGAGGTTTAATTGTTATCCAGTTAACAGAGTAATACACTATTATTTAAAAATTTATTAATAGCTATTGAATAACAATATAACTAATGCTTACCTCCAGTTAAAATCTGTGTTGATTAGGGTTGCGCTATACCTTGGTGCTGCTGGAAAAACTCTTGCAATGAAAAACTTTTTTGCCAAAACTTGAATAATCCTGTAGTCTGTTATTCCTCTTCCAAAACCAGGCAAAATAGTAAACAGGAAAGCAAAATCTCTCTAATGGGCTCATTCAGTTATGAAATACTGTGGAGGAGGTGCAGGAGGAGAAGAAATTATTTCTAACCCTTGTGGTAATTAGTTGTTTGGCCTGGAGGTGAAGCCCGAAGTCCCTGACTTGGATTTAATGCTTGTTTAAATAGCAGTTGCTTTTGTGTCATAAAAATTATGCAGCCCATATAATGCCCATATTCCAAAAGCAAAAGAAAATTTTTCAGACTTCCCACTTTAGCCTGTCCCTTTTAGTGACCATCACTTTCCTTCTTTTTAAGAACTTCCCTTACCCCTCAAATGAACAGCCAAATTCTGTCTCCAGAAAACATAGGACTGAGTCATTAACTTCTTAGAGATAGTGACCAAATGCGCCCTTGCTTCAGTGGGACAGAGGCTCACAAAGAGCTGGTGAACAAAGCTTTTCCATTTATGCGCTAAAGTCAAAGAATAAGGTATTCAGCTGATGTAATTACCTGGCCAAACAGGGCAAAGCAAGTAGAAAAAGAAGACCATGGGTCATATTTGGATGTGTTATACTGCTGCAAACTTCAAGGTAGTCAGTAATGCTACTTCATATTTAAATTTGTCTCTGTGTCCACTTAGTGCATTAGTCCAAGTCTCAGAATCTGTAATCAGCAACCTGCAATTAACTTGCTGTGTTTGTACCCTTCTGATTAATCATAACACTCCATATTATTATTAATGCAAACTGTTACCATAAAGTATTTCTTCATTAGTTCTGGCTGGTTGACTTTTTGTTTTTTCTCTTTCCTACTGGAAAAAATAATTAGTGAGGAATAATACAATTAAGAATGTTTTAAATCAGTTCTATTAACTTGCTTTGTCTAATCAGTCGTGTGTTCCTCAGTCTCCTTTAAGTTTTATCAGAGGAGCTTCTTCTGCACCAGTGCTTCTTCAAGGACTGTTGTGTGAGCTGACTGTCCTCCCCTGGTGATTGTGCGACGTACATATCAGTGGGGGCAGTGCCATGTAAGGCCTTGACCTTTAATTGGGATGAGTGAGTTAGCTGGACGGTGCTTGCATTTGAATTGCAGCCAACACTATTAGGCAACCCCAACCTGAGCTACATCCTCCCCTCGTAATGCTTCCATCTGGCATCATCAGGCAATACCGCTTTGCAGAATGCCACAGTGTTATAAACCCAGCATGTGATGGGCAGGAGCAGCCAGTTGGAAAGACAAAAGATTGTCCTTCTCCGTCCCCTTCCTTATGGATGGGCTGCCAGGGCAGAAAGATGGATTTCTGTGGAGACGGGTGCAGCTCTGGTACTGGGATAGGCACTAAGACCTGAGCCAGGGCTTTTTAGAACAGTATTGTAAATTCACACTAAGGTAGCATGAAGTCATTGTACTGCAGCATCTATACTTGCAGAGTGCAGACTCTATCCAGCAAACTTTATCTTGGTTAATTTTGATTGAATTGCCTCCCTTCCCTTTCCCCTTCTCCTTTTACCTTTAACCCTTCCCTCCCCTCCCCTTCTCTTATATTTTCCTTCTTTTTCCTCTATGAGACAAAATTAAGTATTTAGTACATATATATCAGTAGTTAAATTATTTTAGAGATTTCTAGAAAACATAAAGCCTTTCACCTAATGGCCAGGTGTTCAAAGGCAGACTATACAAGTCAGAAAATTGTAGTAGCCTCTGTGTGATGTGTTTTGTCATTAGTTTTTCCATTAGTGAAGAGTTAACTCGTGAAACCTATTGGCCAAACTACCTTCTCAGTCACTGTGAGCATGAAGGGCACTGGCAGGACCACATAGATGAGCACAACCATTGTAGAGTCATAGAAAACAGTCTCGGTGTTCCTGGCCAAGTCTGGCTCCTCATCAGTGCAGAAGGAAAAGGTCAAAAGGAAAGGCATGGCTCGTTCTCGGTGGTTGGGGGGGTGATGTGTGAGAGGGCAGAAGAAGGAATGGGTTTGCTGGATGCCTCCTCATGCCACCATTTGGGAAGATACGCTCTGGAGAACATTTAGTAATTCTTCAGACTAATTCTGGGGCAGCATGCATGGACTATGAAGTATTTTCTTCATATGTAGGCAGAGTCATTTTGTTGCTGCTCTTCTGGGCTCCTAGGATTTAAATAAGACATTACCTTTGGGTATTATTTGAATACCAACAAAGCCAGCATTTGATATCCAGGAGTTGAAGCTCTGTTACTGCTCAAGCAGCCTCCTGTCTCTTACCTCTGAAATTTCCAAGTAGGGCAAAGAGCTAGAGTAGTTAGCTCCATTAATGTGTGAAAAAACCTAGGGAAGAGTTGTGTTTTGAGCCTGTATAATACCTTGAAAGCTTAGGAGCAAGTTTTGTTCTCACTAAACTGAGCTAAAGCCAGGTTGCTTTACATTTGTGGCTGTTACTGGTTTATTTCCTTGTACTTTGGTTCCTTCAGTGATCTCATTAGTTAAGTGAGACCTCTCTTGCTGGGAAAATGGGGGGCTGAAAGGTCAGCCCCAGCTTCCCTTGAATTTCCCCAAAACAACCTATCAGTTTGATAGAGAGAGGAGAGATACATCAGAATCAATTGTGTGACTGAAATGAAATGGGTTAAGGCTTTATTTCTGAGGAAAAAAATGCCCAGAAGTATAATCTTTCCTCATCACAGCAGTAGGCAGAGACATTATTAATGCCAATGACATATTAGGATGAGAAGTTTGTAACTGGAGGCTTGCTGCAGCCAAGCTAAAAATGTAGTTACTTAAGCAGTTGCCAGTGGAGAAGGAACCAGAAGTAAGCACTAACATTTTCAGCCAAGGCAAATTAGCCCTCATGGTACCTGAACATGAGAATATCTGCTCTACCTCAGTGTTGTTGTGGTCTGGTAGAGGCAGAGACAGATACAACAGAGGTAAATCCTTGATTAGGTATAACATGGGAGATGGCCAAAACCTCTGGGTGTAATGAGACAACCAGCATTATCGCTTTGGCTTTCCTTTCAAAACACCTTTGCTTTTTAATTCCAGAAAGAGTTCTTGACACTAACGTATCCTGCTGGGCCTCATGGTAAACTTTATTGCAGATGACCAGCTAAGCGGAACAGAGATTAGCCTGCCTCCATGGTCACTTGGCTCTCTTTCCTTATATTCTGTGCTTTAGTGTTTCCTGCCTTAAGTTTTTTCTTCAGTAGCTTTAAGCTTATTCATTTCTGGCTTGAGGCTTGATCTGTACCATCTCCTTCTCTTTGACACTGGCTTTCTCTTTTCTCTTTGCTTCAGGCCCGACTAGTTTGTTCTTTTAACGTTTTCTTTAACATTTCGCTCCCGAGGGCAGGTTTTCCACACACTCAGGGGTGCAGTGCAGGTTGGGGGTGCTGATTTCACAGTCTTTGCCACTGTCTGTTTCCTATCCCCAAGTCGTCCATCACTGCTCAGCATCCTACCATTTTCTTTTGCCATCCTATAGCAGCTGATCCCAGCTTCCCTGGTGGAAGGGCTGGTAAGCAGTCCTCCTGCCCCTGCAACAGGGGAGGAGGCTGGCTTGTCTCTAGGAAGTCTTGGTACTGCACAAAGCTCCCTGAAAGCAGCCTCTCCATCCCAGCCATGGTCATTTATGAGCAAAGGCAAAGCTTCCTTGTTTGAGGCAGAGGAGAGATGGAAGAGGATTATGAGACCCATTAACTCCAATGCCTATGAAAATTATCTTCTGCTCCTTCAATTCTTCACTTTATTTTGGTCTTTTCCATAGCAATGTTAATGGTTTGGTTTTCTTCTCACTGCTCCTGCAGAGACAGTCCCCTCTCCCATTTTGTCTCTGTGGGATCTGTTCCTCCTTGCTGTCGCAGCTTATTCATTTTGGCTTTGAGCCCAGTTTCTCCACACCTGTAAAAGGAGATTTCTTTTTCATTGTGACTTTAAATTTCTTTGACCTGCTTTGTTTTTTTTCTTGTACCCTTTCTGATTTAGAGCTTTTCTTTTTGCAACCATTCTCTTAGCATATTTTTGCTCTTGTCATCTTTTACACTTGCAGCAGCCAGGTAACAGCCTGCAGCTTAGGGTGAGGTGCAACTCCTCTTTTCTCAGATGCAAGACTTACGTGTTTGGAGACTACGTCCAGCCATGCTACATGCAGAAGATAGGAGCTTGGAGAAACAGTGCAGCTTTGCTAGTTGTAAGGGCTCTGTTAACAATAACCTGAAAATGACACAGAAAAGAAGCAGATTTCAGAACAAGACTCTCTACTGCTCTGCACTTCTGTATAATACATGATGTCAGAAATAAAACCAGTTTGGAGTGCTTTTTCTTTACAGTAACTTTATCATAATTTAAACAGCTGCCCAAACCTGAGGGCACCAGAAAGGGCGAGACCCCTTTTAGTACCTCTCTGAGGAGATGCACCCACCTGCTTACAGCTCTTCTTACCCTCTGCAGTTTCATAGATTTCCCCCCTGAACCTCCATGCATCTCCGGTGGCTTGTCTTTTCCAGTCCCTGTGAATGTTCTACTACTGCTCTTGGTATTTGCCACATCCTTCCCTACATTCTCCTGTCAGGAGATCATAGATGGTTTCACTAATTTGCATTCTGCAGTGAGCATCAGAAGGGAAAATCTTCTGTTCTTGGTGCAAAAAGAGTTAGCTTCTTAGTTGTGCCTCTCATTTAGGGAAAAAGGCCGCCTTCTTCTGCTTCTTCTGTTTTTCCTGCTTCCCACCTGCATTTTTAGGAGTGCCTTTTATTACGAGAGTGACTTGTATCAGCAATGTAGTTCCTCCAGCAAACTCCCTCTGCTAGTTTCAAGAGTCTCTTGGTGCTGGTTTATTCTTGTCATGTCAGATGCAGTAATCCAGTTTGCATTCAAGATTAGATTAGGAAAGACATGAAATACCTGCATGTGCAAAATTAGTGTGGATATTTACCAGTTGGCAGCTTGTTCTCTTACTTCCTCCCCACCTCACTGCTGGAAGCCCTTAATCCACTACTCAGATGTATAAGTTGATACCTTGCTGTGAATCAAGAAAATGTCTTTCTGCATTGTTAATTTCTGTGGCATGATCTCACCTCATGTTGTCTTCATAGACACGTGCCATAGCATAACTTGATGAGATGTAACCTGTATAATAGGCACTAGGGAGTCATTATCCTGATGATGCCTCCCAGCAGCTTGTCTTCAGAGTACCTTGCAAAAGGGAAAAGAAAAAAAAAAGAAAAAAGGCAGGTTGGCTCACCTAGCTCCTATGGAAAGATACACAAAACCAACACTACATGGTGAGATGTGTGTCATTAAGGGCGTGATGCACTCTGTGGAAGATAATTGTTAGGGACCACTTTTGTTTTGTTCACTCCCTTTAGCATGTCTCCAGGCCCTGAAGGGCAGCGAACAGAGCACAGGGTGCAAGTGTTAACTGGGTGCTGAAGACAATAATTTGGAGACTCAGAAGCCCCCTAAAACCAGCACTCAAACTCCACCTGGGTTTAAATGGACTCTTTTCCCTTTTTACATAAACAGGGTTCCCTGAACCTTGTTCCCTGTGTGCCCTTAAAGTTCTGAGTGCACAGGTTGGTCATTTTTACCATTAAAATGCAGATACCTTTCAACTTCCCAGCACTTTTGTAGGAACATTCACAACAGAAATGAGCATGCCTAGCTGTGAAACTCTGCTTTATATTGGGAGCTAATTCCTGCAGTTTAATTTCTTGCTCCCATTTCGCCCATGCATGATGTTCTACCAGCCCCTAAAACTCTCCTAGCTCAGATTCAGATCTATTTCAGCATGGTCCTCCCTGACTAGACAAAGAGTCCAAAAGCAAGAGCAAGAAATAAAGGTATGCCTCACATCCAGATACCAGTTTTGTTTGCAGTCAGCAAAGCATGTATAGATGGGCCACGCAGCATTAGCCAGGGGCTGCTGAGGTGTTTGTTCTTCAGCACCAGCTAGGGACATATATTTCTAAGGCAATAAGTCCCTTGTGAGAAAACACTGCTGGTAACACTTTTATGTTTAATCTGCTGGGATGCTAGTCTGAGCCCCATGACGTATTATGACAATGTCATCCCCGAGTTACAAACCTGTATGCTGTTCTGCCAAGGAAATGTTTTTCTAAATAGGCTGAAAGCTGCCAACTAGCTGTTTGTGCAGCTTAGTAAATTCTAGGTAATTTTCTTCTTAGAAAAATGGAAAGAGAGTAGGGGAAAACAATAAAGAAAAATAATCTACAATTCCCCAGAAATTACCTAGAATCATCCCTTAGGAAGAACATCAGGGGATGCGGCGGGGGATGCTCTTTCCTCTCCTGCTTGCAAAGCTGTTCCCATGCTGCTGCTGCCCTGTGGCATTTTCATCCTTTGCCCCCACCTCTGCAGCCTCCCTCTCTGCTCAGTCTCTCCCTTCGTCCTTCAGTCACACAGAGCTCTCCCCGCACGCAGGCAGCGCTTCCCAAGGAGTGTGCTGCAGCTCTCTGACTGCCAGAAGCTGCCTCTCCAACGTCTTGCCCCTGCTGCTGCCGCCGGATGGCTGCCCGGAAGGATGCGTGGACGGGCGCAGGAGCGGGCAGGCAGCCTGGCACATCATTGCAGGGGCAGCGTCAGGAAAGGAGAGCAGCCTTCCCTTGGGGCAGGCTTTTCCCAGCCGAGGATTCATCCAGCCAGATCAGGGCAGTTGGCCGGTATTTCCCAGGGCAGAAGCCTCAGTGCCTCGAGCAGCCAGGACGTTAGACACTAAAATGTCGGCAGCTGTGTCGCCTCCCTGGTGCACACCGGCATGGAGGACAAAATGCCAGGGGATGAGAGCTGGGTGGGAGCCGGTGTAAGGTGTGGAGGCCAGGGCTACAGCCCTCAGGCTCCCATGAGTCACCTCTGTCTCAAAGGGTGTGGGGTTAGCCCCAGTCTGTGTGAGGCAGGGTGCCCGTGGGGTGAACCTGGGCACTCAGGGTTGTCCTTTGCTCAAAGGGAGCAAAGCAGCCAGTCACAGCTGCCTTCAGAACAAGCAGTACGTGTGTTCTCTCTCCAAATACATAACCCACCCAGGAAACACCACTTGCCTCTGAGTTTCCAGAAGCGCTCTGGGTTCCCCTGTGAGGGCATCCTTGTGCAAGGAAGGTGCCACCCCGCTGTTGCCAGGTCATCCGGAACAGAAAGATTCGGAGACAGGAGTCCAGCCCAAGCTGTGGCTGAGCAGAGAGGGTATGGGAGTGACAAAGTTTAGGCAGAACCAAAAATAAAAGCCTCTCTCAATTTTCATATAACTGTGTTGACATACGAAAGCTTAGCGACAGTTTATTTAAAGCGACTCTGTTACCTATTAAATTGCAAAAGATTGAGTCCTTTGGTATTCATGAAGAAGAATTCATGAATTCCATAACAGTTAACTTTAAAAACGCAGCAATATGCTGAATGCTGATTACTGAGCTGTGTAAAAAGGGGTAAAAAAAAAAGAAATCAGAGCAGTATTTTATTCTGGTATTTTCATTCCAAGTTGATTTCATTACTTCAGCAGGTGCAGTGCTAACAGCTGTAACCCTATACTGCTCCCATGAACTGCATTTCTCTGACTCCAGAGCCCATGTCTCTATCTGCAATTTGCCTACCCCACCGTGAAAGAGCACACTTCGTTGCCGAGAAGGGCTTGCAAGAGCTGAGGATGGGAAGAAAAACAAGGTGGCAGGGGGAGTGCCAGGCACAAAGTCAAGAGTTAAAGTGTGCGTTTGTAAGGTATCAGTGGTGTGCTAGATTATTCACGCTCCTGCTTCAGAACTTGAGGGTGGTAAAAACAAGATGTTCAAAACCAATCTGGATGATTTCTCAGGGGGTGCTGTATAAATGTGATAACCATCACCAGTGAGAATAAAGCAAACAGCAGGAAAAAAAGTAAGCAGCCTGGTCTTTGGTGAATTCACTCTGAGTCTCATGTGTCAGGAACCATTGTACTTATCATCTGAAATCCGACTCCCAGCTTTATCCTGGCTCTCCATCAGCCCTTGGACTGCAGTGAGCAAACTTCTTCTGAAGGATTGTCGGTTTGTAGCCAGCACAGGCAACGCATCTCTGTCAGGAACAGTAATGCGTGTCGACAAGTGCACATTAATTTTAGATTATTCATCCTGACAAGGCTGTTGATTTGGAGGTTTGCTGCAACTGTTGGTTTAAACAGGCACAGAAGGAAGCTAGAGGCATGAACAAAACCCAAAAGGAGACTTCTGGGAGGGGAGCTAATATCCTGATGAAAAGTCTTCCTAAATTTGTCTAGAGCTCAGCTTTGAGCTTGGAAAGCTGAAGTGAAATAGAGATGTATTTCAAGGTCTAGCAGCACAGGAGAGGTAACCATGGCAATTTAACCTATTCAGGCTGAGATAGGAAGAAGCAGGATCGAGTTCCTTCGGTCCTTTTATACAGAAAATGCTTCATGTACAATAAAGGATGAAGGAAAGGTTGTCAGTGAATGAATAAAGGAAATTAAATAAAATCCATGCGGCAGGAGGCTGTCCTGTGCTCCAGAGCTGCTGGGGAGGTGTCCGACTTAGCCAGTCCTTGCAGCTAGAGCTGACAAAAATGCTGCATTGGATTTTACCCCCAATAAAGTTAGTGATAACCCCACCACCCCAGACTTGAAAGAAGAAAGGATTTTGCTTTACATCACCAAGATGAGCTCTGTGAGGGACTTCTCTCACAGAAATATATGGAGAGATACAGCTCACTGGTGTGTGGTTTAGAAGGGCCTTTGTCTCAGAAGGAAACGAGAGTAGAGTAGAGGAGTTTTCTTCAGTGTGTGCAGAGCATACACATCTGCTGTCTGCTATGCAGGCCAGGTGCAACTGTCTCACTGCCCACCAGACTCCCTGTACTCCTGTGCACCCAGGGCCATGAAGCACTTCAGTGAGTTGCTATCATGTCAAGTGATGCAAATGCATTCATAAGTTTTTCGGAACAACTTCATGGATCAGCCATTTTCATGGATCACAGGTCATTAAAAAAAAAAAAAAAAAAAAAAGACTAGCAAGCAGCTGATAAAAATATTGAGCTCCTATTCACACTCCTTAATATTTGTCTCTCTGAGTTGTTACCCTGAAACCAGTAAAACTGAGGGAGTAAACTCCAGTCAGCGAGTTCAAAGCGCATGCAACATGTCACAGAGTAAAATTGTCTGCCATCCTCATGGGCAAAAGGAGAATCTATATAAGAAAAGAAGAAGGGTTGTGATAGGTACTGTGTGTTCAGGTTCCATTATTATTTTTTGGAAAGATGCAGACAAATATCAAAAAAACAGGTGGATGTGATAGCATCAGTGTGCCTTGATCACTGAGGAATTTCACAGCTGTGGGGCAGGAGGCTGGTTCTGTACCTCCTACCATCAAGCATCCCTGGTCGCTTTTCTCTGAAGACTCCATTTTTAATGTGCATTACACAACTACAGGCAACACTTCATTATCGTTTGAAAGCCGCAGCTTAATGGTCTTCAAATTCGCATAGTCAGACAATAGTTCTTGTCATGCATAAACTTTTGTCTTATTAAAATAAAACTCCAGCATAAAATAACTTCTTTGAGATTTCCACACAGAGAGTACAAAGAACTAAAACTGCCATTCTCTTTGAAACTTCATCAGCAAGCAGACTCCATTCCAGAGGTCTAAGTGTTTGATGTTCTCCTTAAGGAATGATGTAGTCTATGGACTGTTAGTATTTGCAATAACGGTTATTTTGGTGAATATGGACCTGAGCATTCCAGATGTTCAAGGCTTCGGACCCAGGTCTCATTAATTCTCACAGAAGTGCCGCCTTCTTGTACTGGAGGTGACAGGGAGAGATGTTGAGGTGGTGTATGGTGTATGGGCTTTGCTACTAAGGTCAGCACTGTAAAGTCTAGAAGAAATGACAACCAGGTCTCAAGAGGCTGTCCTGTAATTTTGGTTTTGAGTACCAAAACTAACAACAGTGACAGTTTAGTGCTATTGGCTAATGATTACAGGGTGTTTTTCCAGAGGGTGTGTCACTGCCTGTTTCACATACTCCTCACCTGGAGCACCCATGCTATTTTAGCTCTGCTCTTTGCAGCAGGAACAGTGTCAGATAGTGAGGTGGAGAAAGGGATGATGTCATAAATAAAATAGTTAAGCAATGGTCATCTCCCTCTGGCTATTGAATTAATATTGGAGGCAGAATGTCAGCTGGTTGGTAAGCCTCAACATAGAGCCAGCTTGTTGGAAGGTTTAGGCTTCAGGTGCGTATAAGGTGCCACTGGGTAACATCGGTGGCTCACAGTCACATGCAGCTGAATGCTCTGTGAGGGCAAGGAGTGTCTTCAGCCATGGGGACTTTCAGAGCAACACACAGAGCAAGGTAGGTGCACCTTACCCAACAGAGCATGAGCAGCCCAAGTGAATAATTGACTAAATAGCATGAAATCTGGCGTACTCAGTCATCTGAATTCAGGTGAAAAATGTAGGCTGAGTTACTGAACCTGCTGCTGCTCCCAGCAGCAGCACTAAACTGGGAAGCCGTAACATGCTTTCCCTCATGCCAGGCTTACCAGCCATGTGCAGCTGGATGAGGCCAAGGCAGAGAGCCCTAATTTAGCCTGACTTCTTAACCTAAGGAAATTGCTTATGACAGCATGTGATTTTTTAAAAATTTTTTTTCCTGAGTACATTTGCCCCACTGCCTTAACTGTTGCTTCCCTTTCCTTTCAGTCCTTTATGCTCCAGCTTGCGTCCTGTATGACCTGGTATAAGCAAGAGATGACCAAGACCGTGCTGAGACCTGCAGTTTATTCTGTACTTGGAAAGGGGACTGGAAGGGGCAGGCAGTTTCCCCTTAGACTGCAGCAGACTGTGGAGAGGGTTTTGTGGCATGTTTGCTTATATGAAGAAAACCTTGTTTTGAGTCCCAATCAATTACAGCTAACATTTAAAAAGATTACAGCTTGTGAGTGCAGTGGCATTACAGAGCGGAAGGGTGAGGTTTGTGGCCCCTTCCTTCGCTCCCAAGGAAAGCTAAAGGAAAAAAATAGTCTAGAGCTGTGAGTAGAAGAGGGATTTGTAGGGTGGCCCTCAAAATCAAACACTGGGAAAAATCTGAGTAAGAAACTCTTCAGCCATCACCATTCTGTGCTCTCAAATGCCTTACTAACTCCTTTACATACTGATGCTTACAGGATTTTCCTTTTTTCTTTTAGCCCTAGCTGTTTCACTAAGATTAAATAACAAACTCCAGGATTTTCTAATATTTGAGTGTGTTGTAATTTTAGTGGTCATCCTTAATCTTTTTTCCCCTAGCACAGCTCTTTCTCTCATCAGCTTAATATTTAAACTGGATTCATTTTTAATGCCTTAATATGCAAACACATTTATGTCAAAATTGATTCAATATTTAAACTTGTTCGGTTTCAAACACATTTTATGCTTCAGCTGCTTCAACTTGTAGATTATTTCAAACGTGGAATTGATTCCAAAATTAAGCAGGTTTAAATGTTCAGTCAATTTATTTTAAACTATGTGTGTGTTTTAGAGACCTGTATTGAGAAATGATAATTTTTTTTTACGGGTGCTTTTGCAGTTCAGAGTGTGTCAGCAGTTTGAAAGTAAGTCTCTGCACATACAGCTGTTCATAACTTGCCTGAAGTTTAACTGAGTCTACAATATGTTAGAAAATGGCAAATTATTACCCTGTGCTGAATATCATATATAGACCAACTAAACTCAGAAACATATTTTTGTCTGTCGTCAAAAATGTTTGTTGAAAATTAGGGTGAAAATCTATCTGTCTATATATTTAAATATATAAAATAATGCCCTTCCAATATGTGCTGTTTACAAATGTAACTGTGAATCTAGGTTGTAGTTGTGGAACAGCTTGTTGTGGAACAGCTTGAACAGACAGAAATGGGATGTGGTGGTGCGTTAGCTAAAAGGGAAGGGGGTCTGCAATCATCACTGATGTCAATTGAGAGAATCCCAGCAGTTTTGGTCAATTCTCTTCTCTGTGTGAGAACCTGCATACTCTGAACCCTGAAAAAAGGTACTGGGCATTTCAGGAAGCAGCATCTTTGCTCTGCATGCTAGCATTGTTGCTCCACTGTGTAAAACAGACAAATAGTATTTGGAGTGGAAATTGAAAGCAGGTTTCGAGACTCTCAGGTGAGTACCCTAACCACAGAACTATAAAGTCCCTCTCAGTTCTTTTTTGTACTTATGGATGCTTAACTATTTATGCAAAGTGGCATAAAATAAACATGAGAGATTAAAAGCGATGCATAACCAAATTTCTTTTGACCCTCTGGCTTTGGAAGTATAGTCTGCAATCCCTTCTTCCCCTGTTTCAAAGCAGTGATTTGAAGCTTGTTTTCCTACTTCTTCAAGTACATGTAGAATGCTCCAAAGTGTATTAGAGCTTTAATTTTTATTGATTGCTTTTTTTTCCTTCAAAAAGCTGAAGCGGCACTGAAATCTCTCTTCAGTGAAAGTGAAGAGAATGGGAGGAGGAAGAGTGAAGTGGGATGTTTTGATTGATTTTTGTCCATTTCAGTGGTGAGGAGTGGAAAAATAAATGTGGCTTCAAGTAGTTCTCTTTTTGTTTTGCTTCGGCTGTTAAGAAAAACCTCTCAGGAAGACTTTTGTGGCTGCTTTTTTATATCATGGTAGAAGAACAAAATCTCCAGTTTTTCAACTGGCATAACTTTTTTTGCAATCTTAGAGAAAAAGCACTGAATGATTGGAAAGACCTTTGCAATTTGATGCACGACGATATGTTTTTATGGTAGATGGGGAAAGACATTGGTTTTGTTGTCTGCTTTGTATAAATGACCAGAGGTGCTCTCCTTCTGTTGTTATTGATCTGATGTTTTTAATGAGTATTGGAAGAAATTGTCAGATGACTGCTTGCAACATTGTTGATGCTTTTTAGTAAGACCTCTCCTTGCAGCAGTTATTTCCTTCTCTTCAGAGAGTGCTAGTTTTGCACATGCTATTAATACATTACAATCCAAAGCTCAGGTAGATTACTTCTGAGGTTGGTTATAATGTGTGAAAGCAAAAATTAGCTGGAGTTTTGGCTATTTTTCAAGACTCCTATAGTTTAGAAACAGTTTTGTTCTTCAGAATGACATGTTGTGTAACATCAGTTAATGATATAGATGAGCTCTTTATTCTCTTCAAATTAAAATTTCTGAGTTGTGAACATCTGAATGTTGGCTAGAGCACACATATTAGCTGCTTTCATTTCAGAACCATTTAATACATACAGAAGTGTTATCACCACAATGGCATCACATTAAGAACTGATAGGTTATATATACCTGCCAACATTATCTGTAAAAACAAGAAGTAGGTTTCACATTTGCATAACTTTCTAGATTTGCATAAACTCAGGTTTACTATATCCAACATACTTTATTTAAAGTTATACTTTAACAAAAGCCTAGATAGCAGAAGATGATTGCATGGGTTTATCAAGATCTTAGGGGATTTCAGAAGACACTACACACAGACACACACATGTGCACACACACTCCTACTGAAGGAGTAAGTTACTATGTCATATTTGCATATTTCTTTCTATCAGCTTGTAATTTATGGTCATTTGAGGTACTGCTGAGTGTTTTTTTCCTATGAGGGACAGCAGCAATAAGCCAATGAAAATATTCAGGTGCTCAGCAGTAGGAGAATCAGGAGAGTGAGAAGTGCAGCCAGTCAGCATCTGGGCAGATGATAAAAGCAATCTGAGGCTGCATCTATCCTAGTTAATTAAACATGCCCAAAACTGCTCTCTGGCACTGAGACTGGTAGGCGTGAAACAGCCCATGAGACTGGGGACTGTTCAGAAAATCTTGAAAGACGGATGACCACCATCCACTGCCCAGGCATCATTATTTAATTTACTAAGGTAAAGATAGCCGAACAGTTTGCATCCAGAGCTTTCTCAGGGCATATCCAAAACTCCCAGTGGTAGCACATGGTGCTAAGCAGACTTAGCTGCTTGTTTCCAGAAGCAATATAAAAGCTCTCGGATTAGTGGCTGCCATTTCCATGCAGTTCTCCTCCCAGTGGATGAGGCAGTGCAACCCCTGGATGCAGCTGGACTGTGCCCAAAATCTGCACTGCAGCATTCTGCACCCCATCTTTCCTGGGTGTCAGCCACAGGAGCAGCTCGGCTCATCCAGGGTGCAGGCATGGCCTTATTCTTGAGTTTCAGTTTCCCATGGTGGAGGCTGATGGCAAGCCAGCTCTGCAGTATCAAAGGCAGGCCTCCCAGGTGTAGCCAAGCAAAGGAGCAGCAGAGCATGGTCCAGGAATGAGTGGGTTGTCTGGACTTCCAAAGACGGGAACTCTATCCCTCTGGAAGAGCAGGCAGTCTTTGGAAGCTCTGCCTGGGACCTGGTGAGGAGGAGCAGCCTTAGAGTCACGCCCAAAATCTGCTTTGATGGAGGGAAGGACAGCACTACTCAGTCCACCAGTGAGAAAAACATAATTAAGATGCAATCTGCAGAGAGAACAGGAAAGTTATCTGGGTGTGAGCACGGTGAGAAATTAGGAAATGGAAAATTTGCTAACAAATCACTGCCTCATATTATGTAAAATACCATCTGTGCCTCCTGGGACACAGCCTGACATGAAGGGAGAAACAACTGAATTCTGTGTTGGTTTCAATGGGTTAATGGGTCTAGAGGCCCAGTGGTGTTAACATGACCTTGTCACTGCAGAACATTAGAAAATTAAATACATTCATGGTTTTGACAGAGAAATCTCAGTCTGCTTAATACCATAGTAAACAACTAGCTTAAAAATCTATCATCCTTTATTAAAGATGCAGAATAAGAAAAGGAAGAGATTAATGCATCTGACATATAAACAGCAAAGTAGCTTCTTGTTAGCAATATACCACATTTCTTTAGACTTTAGCTGTAGAGAGACCATTTGGCTGGTATTGGAGGTAATAGTAATTGTTCTTGTTAAAGAAAAGACAGAATGTCATCTGAACTGGGTTGGAGCTATTTTGATACATCTTGGTTCCCTGAAGACAAGAAAAAAAGGACAGAATGTGCACCAAAGGAGCGAAGACCATCAAGGACAGAAAAAAATGGCTTTGGTGTCTAAGACTGGCTCTTACCTGCAACAGTGCTTCTTGAAAATGGCAGGCACTACGCACACTCTTCTTGGCCCTTTCAAGAGCCAGTGTCTTTGGACTAGCATTGGGCTGACTTGCTGGTAGCTTCCTTTTAGACAGTATGCTCAATGTAGCAACAAAAGCTGCTGTCTTAGCCAGGCACACCAGATTCACAGAAAAAAGACACAGGCACATCAAAAAAGAAAAAAAAAAAAAAAAAAGAGTATAGAAAAAGAGCAAATAGGGATGGAGATGGAAAAGAGCATAAAAAGAAGAGAGAGAACTACGAATTCATTCATTATACGATAGATCTTTGCCAGAAGTGGTCCTGAGGCGAAAGAGCTGTTGATGTCCTCAGATCCCTCTGATGCTTCCTTGGTTTAGTATCATAATTTTCCAGGATCAGGGAAAGTAAGGTCCTAAAGTGTTTGGGTGCGTTCTGTAATCAGAGGTGTCCCCATCACACACACTATCTGCTTATTTGTATTATGCTAATACTTCCTTCCAATCAGCTTTCTAAATATATCCTTCCCAGAGGAAATGGTAGGTCAAGTAGCATGTCCGCTCTTTTTTTTTTTTTTTTATAGCTTATTTTCCAGCACTTTTTTTTATACCATTGTTTTCTGGTTTTATTTTTTTGTGCCTGTTGCTCAGACTTCAGCAGAGCACCTGCTCTTATCAGTTGAACACCTCATTGTTCTCCATGAGTTTTTCTGACTCTTATGATCAGTTTTATGCAACAGGCTGAATTGAGTTCATATTACTTTAGAAAATGTAGTTTCTTACTCACAGCCACTCAATTACTGAATAAAAGATCATAAAATTAAGAAAAACAGCCCTACCATATCTGAATATTCACAAATTGCAATCCAACATGCACACAGTCATAATGGGTCTGCAGAGGTTTAGAAGGAGCAGCCAGTGATACATGAATCTGATCTAAACTATAATTTGATACATGAATTATCAAGTAAATAAAACGTGTACTTGCAGACTTCCAGTACTCAAAGGTTGGGAGCTCTGAGTCCCTGTACTCTCTTTATGGGTTATCTGCGTTGATGTAGTATCCGAAAGGCAAATCAGCCGCAATATTATGTCCATATTTCTCAAAAAAAGCTACCGTGACCCAGAAGATCTCAAAGAATTAGATTGAGATGAGCATGGGAAATGTTAAAGCCCGTCTGTCCTAACTTGCAATATATATTTATGAAATGCGCAATGCATTAGGTGATATGGGCTGCTATTTCATTAACTACATATTTTGAAAAGAGATTTTTCCTTTGTCTTTTAAATAGCTCTTGTAAGAATAAAGAATATCATTACATCAAAGGAAATATTCATATAACCCAAAGGATCTGACATAAGCCCTGAAATGCCAGGCAATCCATAGACAATATTAGAATTCTGTGTCTACCTCTAGCCATAATGCATATCAGTAAAAAGTTCCAACAAAATGTCATCTTTTATGCTATAATTCTTTGACAAAAGGACCTGAAGGCAGACAAAGTGAGCATGCCCAGCTGATCGCTTTTCACAATGGTAACATTGTCATTGAAATATTTTTTAAATGCCATGTTACCTCATAAGGCAGCGTTTAATATCTCTCAGAGCCATAACCATGCACGAAGAAACCTTGAGAGTCGCTTTCCCCCTGAAGATGGCTTTGGGACGTTCTTCCCTGTAGGAGCTTTCCTCACCTCCTCCTGCCACTATTACTTCTGCTGATGGGGGGAGTTTTGTGCTTCTTACATTACCAGTCAGCTCCTCTAGGAAGGATGTGGAGGTGGCATTGAGTTTGGGATTCGGTCCTGTCTTCTCAGCCTCTGTCTGGCTGTCTTAGGAGTCCAGACTGTACTTAAACTAGCAATTTGCAGAAGTGCAGCTTTGAAGCAAATGTGCAGATTATCGCTGTGCACCACATACTGGTTGAAAAATCTACAGTTCTCAAAGAAATAGAGCAAGGACAAGAAATACAAGGCTCTTTTCCATATATAGTGGACAAGCAGAACAGAGCATACAGTACTTTGGCTACTGTTCTTTCTTTACGTTTATTTGGAGTAACTTTTAATTCTATGAGAGAAAGGAATAATCTTGAATTCAGGTTTTTGCTATTCCTTTAAAGTGGAAGAACACATACCACCTGTGATAGAAATTCTAATAAGCTAATAAGAAGTTATCAGGATTTTTTTCTAACCATCAGGTTTTATGGGCTTGAGAGTTAAGTAATGAAGAAGGATCAGTATAGACAAAGAAATCAATATGCCTTGCATGCACTGTTTCCTAAGTTCAGAACAAACTCTCAGAACTGTCTGTAATTCCTCCAGTGTAGCCATATATTTTGAAAGCTGTGGAAAGTCAGCCATGCAAAAAATGTTCTAAAAACAAACATGAACATAAAGTTCTCCCTCCCTCACCAAAAAAAAAAAAAAAAAAAAAAAAAGAAAAAACACCACCAACCAAAACACCCATGCATTTGCTTCACTCACTTCAGTCAGAAAAAGATTTGCATGTGCTGTTTAGTCCAGCAGAGATGATTCAGGGACCAGTGATGAAAATTGCTACAGACACAAAGATTTCCATAGGAAGAGATAGTGAAAATTTTAAACAAATAATGTAGAGCATGACAAGAGGTATACCGAGTCATGAATAATATACAGGAGGCAACTTTGGAACTCCTAATTACCTTTTCTTTATAACATGTAACTAACTGCTAAGACGGGATATAGTTTTACCCAAAAGCACAGTTAAATGTGGAATTCATTGCCACTAGCTATCACTGAGGCCAGTATCTAGTAAAAAATGTTAAAAGGTTAGAAATGTATATGTACATTGAGAATGTCTATTGTTACCCTGGGTCAGCTTAAAAATACAACATATCATAAAGCCATATTTTTCCCTGAGGAAGCCAAATGCTAACTTGTTTCTGACATCCAGTTTGTTTCACTATTGTGTGTTACGAAGTTTTTGCACATCCTCTGAAACCTCCTTACCAGCCACTGGCAAAGGTGGGAGCCTGGAAGAGGGATGTCAGTGCTCTGCACTGGCTTAGCAGTGTTTGTACATCTCTAGAATAGAAATAAAGCAGGGCTGCAGAGTCAGGAGGCCACCCCTGCCCAAACAGGGGATCAGTTATGCCTCCAGTTTAGCCTGGTTTTAAAGGTGTTTGGGAATGGATGTGCAAGACCCTCCCCGTGCAGCCTGCCACAGTGCTTGGTAAGCCTTGTCCTTGCAAGGTCCCTCAGGTCTGACCCGATCTTCCTTGCTGGCAGGGAGGCCTCCTGTGTCGGCCATCCACCGTGGGCATGGACAGGAGGTTGTGCCTTTCTTCTTCACAACACACTTTCATGTGTTTGATGACTGTTACAATGCTGCCTCCTTAGTTCTTTCTTCTTTAGGCTTATTAACTGCAGACTCTCCTCTGAAGTCATGTTTTCCAGACCTCTAATCTGCCTCAGTGCTTGCCTCTGTCCTCTCAGTTGAGCCAAACACTGGTTGAAGCGTAATGCCCAAACCTGGGTGCAACCCCACGTGAAGCCTTCTCAGTACCAAGTTGATGAGAAGGGCTGTTTCACATGTCTTGATTTTTCCCCTGTTCATACATCCCACTACAGCAGTTGCTTTTCTTGTACCTGCAGGACATTTTTGAGTCTTGTTCAGTATGTGATCCATTACAACCTCTGAGCTTTTTCCCTAGAACTGGAAGTTGCAAATTATTTCCCCCTGGTCACATACAGCTGATTAACCCAAAGAAAGTATATTCCTTTCTTTTCCCCTCTCAAATTATGTCCAGTGTAAAATAAGAATTGGGATACCCATTTTGAATGACTGAATTTTGTAATATACTGCATGAACAGGATAAAAAGGATAAAGAGGATAATGGGTCACTTAGAGAGCTCTTGTTCATTCATTCATTTTCTAAGTGTAATTTAGCTTTCATTATTTATTATAATAGCAGATCATCTAATCATAACATGCCATGCTGAAATCTAAATTCTCTGTGTACTGAAAATCTCATTACAACATTTAGCAGTTTTGAAAAATTTGGTTGTGTGGATTTCCAGAGCAGAAACTCTTTAGCAGTTTTCACAGAAGTCAGCAATGGTCTTATGGAAATATGTGATCTGACTAGTTAACCTCCCTCAGGAGTAAATAATTATTGATCTTCTAGGAAGGATAAACTACAGAAATGTATCAACTCATTAAGTAGGTGTTTTGACCCAAATATGAGCAAGGGTTTTTTAACTGATATTATGTGATATATAGAACAATAAATGGAAATTCTCAGATATGTTAATCTGATGATAGATGCTGAGATTAAAAAATAAATATTCAAAATGTAATGAGGGGACTTGCAAGAGAATAATTTGGTAATTATTCGTTTAATATTTTGAACTAAAATTTTCAGAAGTTACATCATTCATTTATTTTTTTATAATTTCCAAATATAGAAGTTTTCACATATCTGTAAAGAGATGCCTAAATTGCACCTTTGCTTTCCAAATGACACAGCTGCTTTCCAAATTACTCCTCTAAGATTCAGCTGGACAGGGTGCTGAGCCATCTTGTCTAGACCATGCTTTTGCCAAGTAAGGTTGGCAACCTGGTATTCTATGGTTCTGTGAATTGTGTAAGCCATGAAGATTGTGAGAATTTCTTAGGTAGATACCCTGTCAAAATTTCTGATATAGCCACTGCTGTATTCACATTAAACTGCCTACATAACTCTTCCTTTTTTCCTTTGTATGTGGAAGCTTTAATACTGACATGCCAGCAAAAGGACAGGGGTTCATACAGCCTTTTCTAGCCTGTGAGGGTTAAAGCTTTCCTACCCCGATGAAGACACCAGCCCAGAGATAACCTACTCACTCACTGACTTTCAGTGCTAATCAGCTTGGTACCTAGCTCCCAGGACCCCTTCAAAATTCCCAGCCACACATCTTGCCTCTGCATCTTTGCTTCATGGTTGGCTCTGATCATTTTCTGGCTCCAGCCTGGGAGGAAGAGCAGGAGCTCCCACCTCCCACCTCCTGCCTCCCACCATAGGTATAGGTAAAGCACCTAGAGTTAGGCAGCTGTTCCCTGGCAAAGAAAAGACAGAAAGCCAGCCTCTCTCAGATTGCATTAGTTTATTCTTCCCCAAAGAAAAGTGGAGAGCCAAAGAGGAGCCATATCCCCCTTCTGAGCCATTCACTCATTCATCAGCCTTTACATCAGCACAGATAACATGTAGGCAGATTGCTACATTTCTGTTTAGGTTTTAAGTTTGGGGGAATTTTCTATTAGGTCTTAAAATTTGAGTCCGTACTCGGCAGGGTATGTGTTGCTCCTGTTCATAGCTAGGGATTGTGCTCAGCAGCGAAGGAGAGAGGATGTGAGTAGACAGAGATGTTCTTCTCTTTTTCTGCTTTATTCTCAGTTTCTGCTAATCTCGGGGCATTGATCTGCTGCTATTAATAAAAGCAATTGTTTACCTCACTCATCTGCAGACCTCTAATACCCTTGCAAGCGCAACAGTACTGTTTGCTTTATTTTCTATGAAAGCATTTCCCTCTCCATACTCCCACTCACTTACAGACAAAGGCTATTAACATACCACAGCTCTCTGATCACAATCGGGACCTTGCAACTTGATTTTACTTAATGGATCTTTAAGCACAGGGAAGTGTTATTATTTATTCAAAGTGAGTCAAGTCTCTTGTTTTGAACATAAAGGTTCTTTCTAATTCTACAATTCCTTCTTTGTTTATTTAAAGTTCAAAAGCATAAAAACAAAACAAAACTAACCTTTACTTTCTTTCATTATATTTAAAGCAATACAACTTGCAAAACAGAAATCCCTGCAAAATCAGTCCTGACATACTACTTAGTCTTTAGGCCTCCACTTAAAGAAAATGTCTGTGATTTGCTGGGCTAGACAGACCTTCAGAAGTAATACATCCTGGCCGTTAAGAGTCAGATGCCCCTCTAGGCGAAAAAAGATTGTCATGTGCCAGCACTGAAATACCAGTTCTGGGTAAGTAGCACAGAAGTCTGTGGTCTCCACCTCTCTGGTCTCCTGTTATCCAAGCTGTTGACAAGCTTTGGGTGTATTTACCTTCACAGCCTCCTTAGTAATATGTGTGATGCCATTACCCCCATTTTCTGCCTTCATATAAGGAAAGTAGCAAATGTTAGCCATAAGCAACTTGAAGAGAAGGCACATTATTTTCCAGAGGTCTCCATGGTCATGTTTTGGTCTTATCTTCAGGCTGTGTATGATCCTCTGAATGCACAGGAATGGAAGGGAATGGATGCAAATTGTTTACAAAGTGCCTTTCTTGGTTACTCACAGAAGCTATCATGGGAAGAACTGGGCAACACATTTTAATCCACAGTTCCCTTAAAATCCTTCCTGGCCTTGTGTATGAGAAAAGGGCTTATGAACACAAGGAGTGAAGATCCCAAATTATCATTCCAAGAGGCTGACCATCCTCTGTAAGGGATTACTCTTACACTGGGAGAAAAGCATCTAATAAGGCATTCAGTAGCCCAAAGGTGGGGGAGGAGGAGGATTTTTTGCCATTTGTATGTAACTTTACTCTGAAAAATTACCACATAAAAAGAGCATCTTCTTGCTCAGGGAATCTCTACAAAACTCTTGAGTTTCTTCTGCTGCTTTTCCCTTTATTTTGCCCTGCAGACTCGATGCAGATTAGACAGATAGAAGCTGAGGCTTCTATTCTATCATACGCATCATCCTCAGAAGTGTTTACAGAGAGCTAATTAGTTGCAACTTGCCTAGTTGCAGCAAGGCCAATAGAACTGCACAAGTTTCAACAGTGGCACAGTGGCCAATTAGCCATTCATCCTTGGTCTCAGTGTAAAAAACATTGCTGAACCAGATCTACTTATGGTTTGCAAGGTCTGCAGTTGGGAAACAAACACGCACTTTACATTCAAGCTGAATGTATTTTATACAGAAAATCAACACAATGAACATAGACACCCACGATGTGATTTTTGCTGTAGCAGAACCTCCTAGGATAACACTGCTTTTTAACACTCCCAGTTATGCTGTGGGACATAGAGGTCTTCACACATGTAGATGCCTTTTTTACTTTATTTTTTTCTGAATTTAATCATGGAATTGTATCTACCATAGTATACATAGGCTTAATGTTTAATTCATTAGGTCCCCAAGGAAATCTTCAGGTTCTACACAAAGCCCTGAAAATCTGCCTTTTCCATGCAGACACCCTATTGTCAGGCCCACCTCAACACCTCTCCACAGCTAACATCTCTTGATTAGAGGAAAACAATATTAGGCCTCAGCTGTGGTGTGGCTCTTGAGCTGTTTAAAGCTCCTCACTTTGGCAACTCAGAGTAATATTAAAATGTGCAATCCCTGGTAATTGAGACCAGAACTAAGGGCAGACCTGTAAAGCAAAGTCAACCTGGGAATGGCAGTAATAATTATGAGTACCCCCACTTTCCTGCAACGTGAATGTCCCATGGTAGCACAGGCACTGCAGGATGCTGAAAAGGGAGAGAAAAGAGATCATGGTGGCAAACTAAATCTATTTCAGTCAAAGAGAGATGCCACTTCAGGCCAAAGCTGAGAAGCAGAAATAGCACTTGGCATTCCTTGTTCTCGCAGCAGGATGAATACCAGGATGGTCCCCAGTACCTGCCCATTTTATCTGCACTGTAGGGCTCACCTCAGCCCAGGATGGACGTGGCTGTGCTTGCACCTTCACCCCACTCTGGGCATTCAGCTGAGTCCTGGAGGGGTCACAGAGCATCCCAGGTACCTGGAGGGCTCTGTGTCACTGAACTTGCACACCCGGAACATGACAAACACAGACCCCCAGGGCCTCTCCAGGATGCTGGGGAAAAGGGTGGCTGCTAAAAAGACCCAGACTAACAGAGAGGCAGACAGGAAAAAGAAGAAGCGTGGACAAAACAGACCAGGAGAAGAGGAGAAATAAAGACAAAGGAACTGGTCACTGGCTACCCCAGACCTGTTTCTCATCTTGCTGGTGCCTCTTTGTATCTGCAGTCTACTGTAACTCATTTGCAACGCTGTCCTTTCCCACTTACAGCATTGCTAAACCTGTTTAAGGCTGAACCACACTGTAAGACTTCAGAAAAAAATGAATGAGGAGAGTGTTCTCCATCACTACTTTGCTTAAAAAAAAAAAAAATCACCTACAATGACTTCAGTCTTGTGACAGTCATTCCTTCCTCAGCTGGCTCCTTTGAGTTCTTTTCTCACCCACTTCTGTTCCCCTTTCTGGTTCTTTTATGTGATATTTTTGGTAGAGACACCATGAAAAGGAAGGGCAATAAATACAGTGTGTTCAACCATTGCCAAAAGCTGGAGTCACTTCACAGAGACAGAGGGATCTAGGGTTTACTGTGTAATCCCAAACATGTGAAAACTGAAACACGACATTGTGGGGCTCAGATCACAAGATACATCACTACATCACTAGTAGTTTGGGTTTTCTGTCCTGTTAGTCAAAAGAAATCTTTATTATGTTATTGTTAATTTAAAAAAAAAAAAATACAAGCAGAATGTCATGTCTTAATAATCTAGTGTGCTGGATTGGAAGCAAATTCATTTCATAGCTCAGGACCAATTTATGGTAGTCTTAAATAAGCTTTCTTTAACAGGTGTTGCTGCTGTAAATTGCATGCCTCAGTTTACTTGCTAAGGAATACAAGTAAGCTAACACAAAGCTGGTTGTGACTCACGTATAGTGAAATCAAAACAGTATCTTCATCATTAAACAGCAAATAAAGTTATTGATTCTTTGCATTATGCTGTCAGGTTTAATTCAATTGCATTTTTTTTTCTCCTTTCAGTTCTTAATTCAGCGGTTCATGCTGAATCTTCATTTTAATGCACAGAATGGAGTGGTACCTTCTTACCTTATCATCTAAAACACAAGTTTATTGAGCCCCAATGTATCTTTGTTGGACTTAATTAAAGCCAAACGTTCACAGCTTCTGATAAAGGCAGGTATTTCAGTCTTGAGACTGTTTGGGGGTGGCAAGACTACGCACAAGCTTCATGCACACTGTTGGTGCTGTTAGGCTCGGGTTTGGCGCTTTCTGCCCATCACCAGCTGAATGCACCAACAGCACCTTCTGTTTAGCTTGAAAAGATAAACCAGGCTGCTCGCAATGGTCTGTAGGGCTGGAGCGAAGGAGAGGAGGGCAGAGAAATGCTGCAGCAGTCAAAACATGAAAGAAAAATCCTGAATTTTGTGATCTGGTCAAAGGGGCAATGGGGAGCAGGGCATGAAGGATGATGAGGTGGGTGAGGGAGAGACACATCTCTGAGTCCTTTGCATCAGTAGCAGGTACAGAGAGCACTGAAAGGGAGTACAGGGACAGTGGGAGCCCTTCATTATAGGATGTGCTGTGCCCCAGATGTACTGTCGGCATGGATTGGGCTGCTGGTTGCTTACAACGGCAGGGACATATTGTACCATTTATGGCAAACAGAGCAATCTGAACAGTGGGAAGAGAGGGGGAGTTTTTGTTGATTTTTTTTAAACAGCAACCATATAGATCTGAGTAGCATATTCACTGGATGTTGTTCAAGCAGCACTTTTCCCTGCTTGTGGCCAGTTTGTAATACATGTATTCATGCTGAGGGCTATCTTATTCTGTGAGCTATATATAAAGTACTTTCTTAATTTGCATCAATGGCAAATTTGGTCCCGGTTGAGTAGCTGTGTCAGAAAAAGGCTAGACTGATGCTTCTTTCCATCTCTGACTTTCTGATGAATAGGGTCCATGACTTACAGGCTGGTTCTGCTCTCTTACCTCAGACTTTCCAAAGTGATCTCCCTCAGCTCCAGCTGTCACAGCACAGACTTCCATGGGACTGCTTGTTGACTTCACTCCTGCTCGCTGCAAGCCAGGGAGTCAGAACATGCAACAGACAGTGAACACTGATTATTTTAGAGGTGACATGTCTGAGTGATGTTTCTCTTCCACCCAGATTCACAGGGATTTCCAACACAATTATGGGAGTATGTGAGTCCCCTTCACAAGAAATGGTGAACCATTTTTTCTGCTCCTCCAGGTGAGCATGTCATAAAAGGAGGAGATCAGAATAAACTCTCTGTCATAAATTCAAGCAAACTGTACCTGCCAACATCTTAAAAGACAGAAGGTATCAGATTAAGTGAATTTGTGAAAAAATTGACTGTGGGCAAAAAACATCAGGAAAGAACGTCATGGTGTGCGATTTCCTCACGAGGTCCTAGGCTCTGTGCTTCTCACATTTGCTGTAACAGCTGCTTACACTTTGGCAAAAATCTTCCCTCCTTCTACACCATCTCTTTGTTTCAAGAATGAACCAAGTGAAATATTAGGAAAGTTGATGTTGAAGTACTTTCGTCACATGCAGTGTTTTTTAACAGAGTATTTCAACTCTCAGGAAAGCTATGATCATCTGATTGCTACTTAGGGTTTGGGGCTTTTTTGCCCTACACCACTTTATATAAGGACCCTCAGAGTACTGGAACTGTCTCCACCTGCACCAGAGCTTAGAGAATTGTCGGATAATGTGTAGCCATGACCAAACTGCAGAGAAAAGTTAAGGTCGATTGAGACTCCTTCAGTCTTCTAAGGATGCCACCTCTGAATCTCACAAAACTAAGTTTCCCGCCTCAGCTTCATAATGATCCAAGGTTACTTTTCCCTGAAAAGATGAATATTGATATTTGTTATCAGTTGTCATCACTGCTGTTTTAATCTTCACCAACAGGCTAAAAGAACGTGGCATAAAACGCTTCTAAATTCCATTTCATATCCTGTAGAGGTCTGTGTGGGCATTGTGGAGCCTGCTTCCATCCTCTAAACATATTTTTTATTCTGTCTATTATGCTGAAAATGCAAAACAGAAAAGAAATACTGATTTGGGATCTGTCTTTGAATGAAGGAGGTTTAGATCTATGTAGGCTTAACTTTCCTGAAGGATGATAATAATGCAGAAGAGTTTGATGAAATTAATACAAGTGGGTCCTTCACCTCAGTGATTTCCTGCAAAAGCACACAGACATAATTAAGCTCATATATGGGCAGGATATTTCTTACTGTGTAGATATTTCCTTGAACATCAGTGAGAAAAAAGAAAACAGCTGTAACAAAAAAAAAAAAAAAAAAAAAAAAAAAAAGCCCTGATGTTTTGAACTGCTTTATATCTTTAAGGTCTCTCCTTTTGCTTGTTATACAGCCTCCTTTTCTTCAATTTTCATCTTCTCCCCCATTTTGTTTTTCTGTAGCAGTACGCTATATGCAGAATTAAATAAAAGCAATTATTTGCAAGCTTATAGATGTAGGTGGTAAAGCCAGCAACACCAAATGAGAATTTCCCTAAGTAGGTTTGTTTACAGCTTGTTTTCTGCTGTTTGCAGCTGTTTCAGATGATCTTTCCCCATCATCTGCCTGGGAACAGTTGCAGTGGAGTAAGATGGTCCTGTGAGAGGTGGAGCGCCCCGAATTCCCTGCTCCATCCGAGGAGCCCTCACCCACCACAGCTCCAGAGGGTGCTCAGCTGCTGGTGAGGCAGAGTCTATGGGATGGAAGCACCAAGGTGTTTGGGGTTTTTTTTTTCCCCATCTGATTTCCAACTCAGTGAATCATTAATATGGTTTAGAATGGAAATGAAAATGCCACAAAAGAGCATCTCATTGCAGGATGTCTGTAAAGATATATAAAAGGATCTTTTCATGGGTAATTATTCAAACCACTTCATATAACTGTCACCATTAAAAGGTCACTAACTTTTACCACACGGGGATTGCTGAAGATGCAGTGTTGGCGCCATCTTCTAGAACTAGGGGAAGTACTCTAGTGTCACTCGTGGTCATCTATGATACTGCCTAGTTTTATCTTCCCTTAACTTAACTCTGCTCATCTTTATTATGTTAGTAGAGAGGATCAAGGTGACCGCTGTGACTGGCAGTGTACAACCTCGTAACAAATAACAGTTCTTTCCCTGAAGAACTTCCACTCACAAAATGATAGACAGACCATATCTCAGGCATGTAATCTTTTTACTGGTAATAATTGCAATTACAACCTACAATGTTCCTGCTATATTTCATTTTAGATTTTAATTGCATACTATCATTCTCATTCCAAATTAAGATCCCAGTGCATATTTTAAACTGTCTGTAAATACACATTAAGAAGATAACATCCATTACACAACCATGCAAGCAGCATATATGTGGCACATTAAAGAAGCAGATATTCTTGAAGAGCTTGCTCTTAACCCGAGTGCATGCATATACAAAGTTTCTGTGAAAAATAAGTCCTTTGGGTATATCACACATAATCCTCTTCCTTATACGCTCTAACATCTTCTCTGTCAGATAGGGTTGAAATTGGCTAAATGGATTCCAATTTTATTAGATGAGGACTGACAGGCACAAAGAAACTACTGCACGCCCATTTCTTTGGGAAATCCAGCTAAAAATCCTTTATTCTCAAGGTTGATGATACAAGCGGTATTACTCCCAGCAGTGTGATATGCAGCTGTATTTTAAGTCTGCAAAAAATGGCAGGCTACACAGAGGCTGCTCTCCTTCTGGCTAAGTCCTGGGCATCCCTGACACTTTGAACATCTGCAGAGCCTAGGGAGGTTGTACAGGGGCACAGTGTATGCCAGCAAACATTGCATGACATCCTTATAGTCAGATATCAGTGCCCCCTTTGCACTGTAAGTCAAGTGAACTCTGAGTCTCACAAAAGGCAAAAGAAAGGAACATTTATGTCTGCACTGAAGAGGTGCTGAATGTTTGGGAGTCCAGAGGAAGGTGCAAAAAAGCTGCATAAAGACCTCCTCTTGCTTGGAGTGAGAATTCAAGGAAGATGCAAGAGTCCACTTTAGGGAGATGGTAGGCAGGGCAGAAATAGCCCTATAGGGTGTAAGATTAGCACAGAGTTTCCTTCTTTCCTTGGTCAAAGAGAGAAATTTTCCCCTATGGCTGGCTCTTCAGAACAGCGGCTTCATGCTTGCACAGACCAAAATCTGAGAAATCTGCTATTCTTTAAACTTTCCTTCTTCTTGCCCTCTGTTTATCCTTCCCACCTCCCGATTAGCCAACAGTAAAGGAAAAAAAAAAAAAAATTAAACCCAACACAAAAAAAAGCTTGAAGATTTCATTTATAATGGGAAACCTGGAGGAAAGTTTGTTTCAGCTGAAAATTACTCCCACAAATACATGTTATGCTATGGGAAAATGATTTTTTTCAGTGACATTAACTGGAGAGTACAATGCCCTAAAATGTATGTTTTTTCACAACTAAGTCATCTGCTAGTGTACCATCCGCAGCCTGAACCATGATCAGTGAACATGTCTCTGGATACTTCATTTGGGAGCTGCCAGTGCTGATGGTCTTAAATAAGTGCACAATTATTAAACCAAATATCTAATACAAACAGCTTTTGGTATGTTGTTCTAGTGCTTGTGCTCAAGTTTCAGGAGCATTGGAGATGGGGTTTTTTGGTACTGTGGCTTGTGTTTGAATAGATAATGTAGAAATTAGTGCATTGTCATTATTAGTGATTATTCCTTGCTGGGAACGCCTGTTGAATGGGCCTTTCTCCTGCACCAGTAATAGGTGGCTGATTGGTGCTGATTTAATGATGTATAGCATCTTACCTCCTGATGAGACTGGAGCTCACAAGAAGTGCCAGGGATGTGCCTTTTGAGAAGCTGACATGGGCTGCATATTTCATGTACTGCTGGAGAGTGCAGGCAGGCTGTGTAGTCATCAAACCCCAGAAGATGTACATATGTACAATTTTCCTGTGTAACAAAAATCCTGTCATCTGTTGACATAAAAGACATGAGATAACAGCTCTGCGACCCTGCATAGTTCTTCAGTATGGGCGGATGAGACAAATCTAAATAATTGAGCACGAACTCCCCAGATTTTCTTCATGTTAATGCAGTGCCACATCCAAAACATAAAATGGTTTCGAACTTACCACACTCATCTCCCGCTTGCAGTGATCATTGTGTTTTCCAGTCACCATTAATGAAAAGATCAGCAAAGTGTTGGATTTATGCAGGATACTTACTATAGGTAAGGCTTCCCCCACTGGCCAGCAGCAGCTTCCTGCTCTGCCTTTTCTGCCACATGTGTTTGGGAAACTGCTGTTTTCTCTTGGATACAAAGAAGTTAGGGTAGCTAAAGATATATACCCATATACATCTAGGTACTCAACCATACACATGCATACACTACACACACATTTCCATCTAGCAACAGGATCGCATCCAACACCCTTTCTCAACTCACTGCTCACAGCCTGTAGTCCATCATTCCACTTCAATCTTGGGTTTGCGAGGAAAGAAAATTCCAGCATTAATACTCCTTCATTGAGTGGAAAGCTCCTAGCTGCCTCCCATTTGAAACTGGGAACAGGCAGTCATTTAGTCTGTTGTGATTACCACTGCAGAATACTCTTTTTTTACAACTTAATCTTATTTCTTTTTAATAGCTTCTGTTGGTAGAATTTAGAAAAGGCAACACAACAGCAGAACGCTCACCAACACATTCATAATAACCTAATACCAGTGCTTTTTTATTGCTATTCCTATTTAAAATGACTGCAGTTTTTATTAAATTTACCTGAGATTCACAACATCATTGCCAACTTACTATCTGATTTTGAGTACTTTTTTCCTTTAAAGCTTTATTTGTTAATGCATTTTTCTATAATTATACCATGATCACTCCTAAGTGCACAGTTTACATTGAACAGAGCTATTAAGTGTTACTGCTGGTAGTTGATTGTTTCCCACAGTTCTGCAGAGATCTTTGTATTTAGACCCCAAACAGCTTTATAGGGTAAAAATATATCTAGCTGCGGAATTTTCAGTCACTATTTTTGTTGACGTCAGTAGTTAATCAGGCTGGACAGCCTACAGGGTAATTGTGAAGCTGGTGTTAAGCAGTTCTGTGCTCAGTAGAGATCTCAGTTTCCTTGCTGTGCATATGGTGATGTGCTTTATGGCTGGCTTTGAATTGTGCTCTATCTGATTCAAAGACTTCATGGTGCAGTGTAAGCTATCAACAATGCATAATTTCGAACTCTTTGTTGCCTCCTTCTCTAAACTCATCCCTAGGTGAGGAAGGGATTTTATATTCAAAAAATCTGATCTCGATCCTACATCTTTGGTGAAATTCATTTGAGTTCAGTGCCAAATTTATATGAAAAACTACAGCTCTTTAACATGTTTATGGCTCAGTGGGGTACACTATAATTTGAGGAAAACATTAGTATGTTTAATAGTACTAGTGATGAATAATTAACATACATTTACAACACCTTTCATCTTTATGGATTTTATATGTGCAAGAATCATTTCATTTTTCCCCAGATCACATCTGGAATAAAACAGAGCAGCAGTGAAAGAGAATGTATACTCTCAAATAGTCCAGCGTAGGAACTGAAGATGACTGCTACACACAGATGAAACAACAGAGGGAATGTAGTTAGGCAGAAAGTATTAGCAGGAATCAAGCATCTAGTGATGGAGCTTTGCACAGTGCCTTACACAAGTAATTAACTGAATTGGAATTTGGAAAGGACACAGAAGACTACACCGCTGCCCTTGTTGGAAGGACTACTGCATCTTTTAATAGCCTCATGTAAGCAAGAGCTTATTTTAATGTCCTGTTCAGAAGAAAGAACATGCCATCTGCAGAATTAGCAAGCATTATCTGTGGCAAGTGGGCGTTCCTCGGGGATTTCCCACTCACGACATTTTCCAGCCCTTCCCTAGCTTTTAAAAGCCCTGGGAATCATAATGCAGAGTGACACGAGTACTTAAAAGCTACTGCAGGATGCATCTAGGAAGGGGTCTATTTCTATCTGGACACTGTAGGTTTGCTGAATCAGGAAAAAAATTGTTTTAAATCTATGAAGAGAAAACCTGAGCAACTGGAGGTCTTCAGAGAGCTTGGTGCTCTGAGCATGAGGTTAGCGGCCACAACGGCTGTCGAGATCAAGCGGGTGTCATTTCTGCCTCAGTACGTCAAACAGCAAAACAAGTGGTCCTCAACAGACGGGAGAGGGGATTAGGTTGTCCTATCAAGAGAAAGCCAAGCCTCTTTGGCCTGATGTTAAAAAATAATTAATTTAGAGCTGCAGAGGGGAAGGAGATTTTTGATTCATTTGCAACTGAGGGCAGCCCGAAGTGCTGATAAATTAAGTAGTTGCATGGAGCAGCTGACTGAGACAAGCGACACAGTCACAGGAGCAGGAGAGCTCCCACTATTAGGCATCACCCGCTCTTGCACTGAAGGTTGGGGCTCCCCATCCAGTCAGGATCCCCTGCTCCAATCCAAATGGTGGCCCCTTTACCTGTTCATTCACTGTTGTGTCCAGTTTTTGAAGGGAGAGACTGTGCAAGAAATTATCTGGGCCATCAGTAACAAGGGAAAGGGGGAAAGTAGTGAGCCAGACACTGGCTCTCCTCTCCCTCATCATCTCTGGCATGGCTGGCGATGCTGCCTTTTTGCAGGGGCACCCCATGCATCCTCCCAGGACTGCCAGGATGGAGGAAAGCCAGGCAGCCCTCCAGTAGGACTGTCCACCTCCAAGGATGGGGAGCAGCAGGGCAGCCACCACCCCACCGGCACAAACCTGATTTTGGCTACTGCTGCACTCACTATGAATGCAGCAAGGCTTTTTAAGCCTGTAACAACAGCCACAGTGAGACAATAAAAGACTAACAGACATCAATTCTGCCGTGACTGGTTTGGGAAAGTTTTGTTCTCTGCCCAGACACAAGGCCAGTTGGCAAGGCACCCCACGCCTTTTGAAGCAGTCGGTTTGACGAGCAGAGTCAGTCCTCTCTTCCCGAGGCTCTGAAGAGAGGTCACCAGTAGGCAGGCAGACGGGTGCTAATTCCTCCCGTGAGCGCTGCCTCTTCTTCGCTTTGTGTTGGCAATTCACTTCAGAGGTCATCTGTAACTTCATCCTGACATGCAATTACTCTTCTATCTTTATCTTTCTGCAAAATTTTATTTTCTATTTTTGCCTTTGCCTTTTTATCAAAAGAAAGGACAGTTTTGTTCCATATTCATATTTCTCCAGCATTGCACTAATTAAGGCCAATGACAATCTAGCCCATTTTATAGACATGGAATCTCCTTTACTGACTCCTCCTAAGTAAGGAAGGTTGCTAGACTATAAATAATGACTGAAATTGATCGTATTTTCTTTGCAGGAATGTAGGCTTTATTGACTTTGCTATGTTTTCAAGTCGGAAACAGAGAAGCTGAGTTCTGTCTGGGTTCAAAAATACCCCTTTCAAATGTGAGCATTTGTCC
The DNA here is from genome assembly GCF_965140245.1 of Athene noctua. NCBI lineage: Eukaryota > Metazoa > Chordata > Aves > Strigiformes > Strigidae > Athene > Athene noctua. The sequence goes on from NC_134038.1 coordinate 90,790,062, forward strand.
ATTGGATGGTGACTAGCTGATATCTGCCCCGATCAAAAAGAATAGATAGTAATGAGAATGTATGGGACTAAAATACTGCAGAGTCTCTGAAGTGCATGCTTCTGAAAAAGTTGAATTCACAGGCTTATGATAAAAAAGTCAATTCAGAATGGATTTGCCATTCTAGTTTTGCTGACTGTTCACAATTTTTAGAACTGAAGATCACACTGTAAAACTTGAACTTTGCTAATTTTTTTCTTGGAAAATGAACCTATTATGAATTTTGCATAGCTTCCTCCAGAGACATGTAAAAATGATCTGAAATTACACCATCTCTTTAGGTAATTAGTTTAGTTATGGGCTATTTAAGAAACACAATTGCTTGTTTAAGATTCACAAGTTACAGAAGTTATTAGGGTCAAAGGGGTGTTCTCAGGATTGACATTACAAATTGAAAATGTGACTTTGCATTTTACTTTTTATTGATGCATCTGTTTTTTCCCCAATGTTTTCATCTCTTTACTATGTTTTTGCTTTTTGTGTGTGATATTAAAATGAACTCATCTGTACAAAAAACAAAAGCAAGATCCTAGTACTTTATTGTAGTAGGCAAACATTTGTCCCAAGTCCTACACCAAATATTCTACACCTCCACATTGGCATGGCCTCACCTCCAGTGCAGTGTGAAATTCTGGGAGCCACAATATCAGGATAGAAAACTATTAGAATACTCCAAAGGAGGACAACAAGGAAAGTAAAAGGACTAGAGGGCCTGGTTTATGAGGAGTGGCTGAGGGTACTGGGTTTGTTCAGCTTAGAGAGGAGGAGACTGGGATGTGAACTCATTGTTTACAACTTCCTCATGAGGGGGGGTGCAGAGGGAAGTGGTGATCTCTTCTCTCTGGCATCCCATGATAGGACACAAGGATGACCTTACCAGTGGATGTTGCATCCAGTTCCAGTAACCTGAAGTTACATCCTCTGGCCTTCATTAATGACTGTATCACAACTTCCTTCTTGGTTTTCTGATGTGGAGCAGGAACATGAGAGCTTGAGAGAAAAAGAGAAGGAAAGCTGACAGCACTAAGTACTGCTCGACTTCTTTTCACTATTAGTTTCTCCCTGACTGGGGGAGCTTGAAGAGCCTGACTGAGGCAGAGTGGTATTTGAGATGATAGTTTACAGTGAATTACGGCTTTTTAGAGCTTGAATGACAACAGTATGTTGAGGTGTTTGATATATTCTCATTTGATAGCAGTAATCATGTTGGTCAAGAGAAGATCCTAATATTTCTCATTGGCATTCAGCAGCCCCAAGAATTAAGGGTCCCTTTCAAATCTGATGGTTCACACTTCTGTCTGTCAGACACTGTCAAAGAATTCATTTCCTTTGCTTGGTTTTGTGTCTGTCTTTGACTGGAGAAAGCACTCTGAACTCACTTTATCTCATCTGCAAAGGAAGATGACAGCTCTTTGCTGTGGAAAATATGTGTCTGATAACTATATTATCTCTTAATACCCTTTTCAGCCCCGGACTGCCAAATACTCACCACAGAGACAAGGTAGAACTCTCACCATTGCTCTGTTAAGTGTTAAGACTCTACATTGTGATGCTTGCCCATAAACTAAGGCACAACGTGTAAATGGTGGGCGACGAGGAGGGGGAAGGAGCTCTGTATGTGTGTGGGGAATATCTGAAATTAATTGTACACTTCATTTCTATTTTTCAAAATATGCTACATCTATACTTTTTACACACTGCAGTCCACTTTTCTGGGCTGCCCAGTCCACTCCACTATGATGAGAAATACGCCTTTATTTGTCTTTGCCTGTGACAACGGTGACTAGATCGACTGCTCTTAACCTCCCAACTCATTTTTTAGTCTTTGTCAGATCAGAAGGATTGGCCGAGTCCATGTAGCACAACATCACCTCACTCCTCAAAGCAGTGTCCTGCCACTGCTGTCTACAACATGACTTCACACAAGCTGTGTGCAATCTATTTCTACGCTGCATTGTCACCAGTTAAAATTGGTCTTGTTCCTCCATTTTCAGGCTGAAAAGAGAGAGGAACAGATAAGCCCCAGTTTAATTTGTTCTGGCAATTATTGGAAATCTCCCACAGAGAGAGGAGCCCTTGCCTATTGGTGCGGAATGACATACAGCCATACGGGCCCAGACAAAAGGAGACCCCGCTTTTCTGCAAGTCTATTCAGGCATGTATAGACATATTGGCTGAGGTACCAGCCCATTCGCATCTTAATGGGGAAAAAAGAGAGATGAGGACCTAAAGAAAAAAAAAAAAACTATCAAGTGAGAACTGCCGTTGAAGGCTTGAAAACAAACTGCACTGGGGAGGAGAAGGAGAGGAAACTTTTTTTACTATCTAGTCCAGCAGATAACTACACTGCTGCTGTATGTGTTTTAGAAGTATCAGAATAATTCTGTTATTATAGATACAAGTTACTGTAAGATTGATTTGGAAATGTGAATTGAAGATAACTGTACTTTAGAGCTGGGGTACAAGCTAGGCTTCAGGTTTTTTTCCTCTTTCTTCCTGCTCTTCCTCTCCCTCTATTCTGTAAATCAAGACTCAACATTATTTCAACCCAAATGAAACTGTTAGGATAAAACACCTCTGAGAAGCATTTTAAAATATAATTTCCTGCAAAATGAGTGTGTAGGTTTATTAAAAAAACCAAAGTGCTAGTCAAAAGGTGAAAGAAATATATTACATGATTATGGAGGAAGAAAGAGGTTCTTTAAGAAACAGCTGAAATAGCAGTTCTTTTTAAATTGTCATGTGGATGCTTTTAAAATGCAATGACAATGGCAGCTATTCTTTAAGGCTTTTTCCTTATACTCTGATCCTGAGCCAAGAGAAGAAGTGTTTGTGGAGCAAATCACTTTAAATTCCAGGTAGGTTTTTTTTCCTTGCCTCTGGATTAATTTTCTCAATTTATCCCTTTAACAATGCTTAATAATGATACTTATGGCCACCTAACTTGTCTACACTGAAAACAGCTGACAGGAACGAATGTCTTAAGTTTGGTCATTGACATCCAAGAAATTATCTCTCATTAAGTTAATAACATGTTACAGAATAAGAGCTGTAATGTAAACTTAGAAAACAACAGACCCCTTCCTTGTTTTTAAAGAAACTGTCGGGACTGATCCAAAGCACACTGCATTGATTGGAAATGCTTTTGCTAGCTTTGCTGAATTTGGAGCTGATGCATTTATAGGAATTGTAACCTCTGCTGTTGTTGTCTGCAACAAAAATTAGTAATGTACAAAGCTAACAAAAATCAGCTTTCTTTTTGTTAATGGTGATTTCTATGCCAGATAATTAGAGAATAGTTTTTCTGACTGACCAGCGCTCTAGTTAGGCAAGTTAAAAAACAAAGTTTAAAAACAAAAACTCTGCCACCAGATAGGTAGAAAAGACATGTGTAATTCCAGGGAAATTAGTTCTTATTGCAATTAGTGGCTATTGTGTTTGAGCATTAATAGCCTGGGGCAACCATAATAAACCAGTTCCTAACTGTTGGTAATGACAGATTTCTCAGGGATTATTACTTAATTAACAATAATTTGAAAGGGTGGTTCAGCTGAGATGAAGCATTCATTTAGATGGCATATCTAAACAATACCAGATCAAAAGAACATGTAGCCTGCTAACATTTCTCTTGGTCCTTTGGTTTCATTTGTGAAAGTCTGCCTGCCTGCTTGCCTACATAAAATACTATTTTTGCATCTGAGCTGCTTTTTTTGTGGGTCCATGTAATGGGAACTGGTTCCCCCTTGGATAGTTTTACATTGTTTTCTCATCATACGGTGTCTTCTGGATCTATGCAGACGATGATTTTAATTAGAAATGCTAACTTGATCAGGAAAGTACATCCCACGCCCACTCTTTCCACCCTCTTCACACCAGAATGGGGCAACTGTTTCCCCAACACATGCATTATTCATTCCCAGCCACCTCAACATGAAATGTTTGCTATTGTTTCCACCATCCACCCATGTAGCTTATGTTCTCCCGGCATCCCTTCTAGTGAATGGCGTCTGTATACCTCACCCCATGGATTACTGGTCCCATTCACATATTGGTGCATCAGTTGAAACAGAGTCCAGATCGTCAGACAAAGAGGGTTCTGATTGGTTTGAGATTATGTCTTTTCTTTTTCCTGAAAGTTGCTGCATACTATAATACAAATTGAACTTCTTCTCTAGAGCGGGTTGTGTTAAAAAGAGGTCAGAACTGCTGAAGCGCCTGTTGCACATACTGCCTAGAAGCGCACAAGAGAAAGGCAGTAGGTAAACTGAGCTGCTGTAGCAAATGACAGAAAAACAGAGAAGTGCAAACATAGTGAAAGGTATGTTGTAACACTCCTATTTATATTTCTCGGTGGCGTAAAGTGTATTTTCTCTGTTGCTTCTCACTGAATATAGTGGATTGTTCAAAACCAGGAAAGATTTAGGAAGCGTTGTATTTTTGAATTGGTAAGAAACGAGTGTGCTGTGTTCTCTAAGATGTGGACAAGCTGTCTGAAACAGTGCTTCAGAAATATTAGGTAGCTGGCTGTTGCAGTCGTTCCTATCCATATAAAGGCTCAGGAATAATTCCATTATTTGCTCCTAAAAGTCTGTTCAAGGAGGCTGTAAGTTTAAACCGATGCATTACTTGAGAGTGACAGTGACATGGACGTGTTATTCTAAACAAGTTGTAAATCTCTTCTAATTGAAAAGTTGATTTGTAAAATAGGCATTAGGCACATACATTTCTATTTGTGCTTTCAGAAAATTCCTGTCCAAAGAGCTAATCTACGTGTCTTGACTGTCTAGTTGGAAGTTTATATTTGGAAGTATATTAGAATGGCACTTGTGCAGACCCCAGACTTCTACATTGGATCAAGATTGATTACCATAACACAGAATTTCACTTTTATTTCAGGAGAATTTAAAAATTTCTTTAGTGCACACAACATCAAGGGTGTCATTCTAAATAAATGTGCAGTGCTTTATCTTAGGGCATATCTTATTATGTATAATATAATCACAGTGATACGGTATTGCACCAGAAACAGCACATGCTGTTTTGAAATGTGCCTTATGGGAAAACAAAATGGGGGATATATAACAATATATGTGTTTCTTTGAAGAGAAAGAAGAGTTACGGTGAATGAAGCTCCTGCTAATTAATAAAGTCAGACAGACACTATAGCTTTTCTTGAAATACTGAATGAATGTTAAACCAGAAATCAAAAGTTTTATTGTCCTTGACATACTTTTTTTCCAATTCACTGTTCACATTTTTCTAGTTTATTCAGTTTTTCTTTATAGCAAAATTACTAGGAACTACTGCTACAGAATCCACCCTCTGAAATTAATGGTGTATAGGGATTATCATTAAAGAAGGAACTCCTGCATCTTTTACCAAAAGCTGCAGACAGGTGAATGCCTGTTAAAACCCTCTGCAAGCAAAGCAGTCTAGCTCCTGCACACAGGGAAATTCTTGCTTCCCTCCTCCTGCCTCTGCCACACCACAAGAAGCAGCGATTATTTCGCTGCTCCATTGGGACCACCCTCCAACTCCCCAGCCACCTATGTTCCCCACATAGTGGGGTGGCACTATCGCAGGCAGGCTGTGAGACCTCCCCAGGCCAGAGCAGATAGAGACCCGAAACCCTTGGGGCAGCTTCTGGAGAGGAAGGCTTTCCTCTGCCCAAACTTTAAGTGTACAAACTCCTCAGGGCGCCCAGCTTCTGCCCAGGGCAGCCACAGGAGGGTCTTTCATCTCCCTTTCAAAATGGCTGGAGAAGGGTGTAACCCAGGCATCCACTGATTGCCCACGGCCATTTGTAGGCACTTCTCAAAGCAGGGACCCCAGGTACCGTCTCTACCAGCTGGGGCAGGTGGGAGATGCAGGCGGGCAGAGCAGCTGTAGTTTGGCACAAGAGGAAGACCTTGTTCCAGCCCTGTCTGAGAGTGCTGAAGCTGCCTCTGTGCAGAACCGGGACAGCCCAGCCCTCCACATCTCTGTGTCACTCCAGCAGCCTCCAATGCTCTCCCTATATGAGTTTCGCAAGATGCCACTTGCCTATTTAAATCCTCCTGAAAATGCAACTATTTGCTGAGAATTCCTGAGTCAGTCACATTCACTGGTTTATTACTCTGCCTTCAATATTTAACTAGAAATTAGCAGCAACTGACTTTAACCAAATCCGATCATTTCTTCAGTGCATCTCATACTGTGGACTTAAAGGTGGCTCATATCCCCCTGCCTTAGAGCTGTCCAGGGACTTGTGGATGTGAGCTGCATGTGTATTGGTTTTGCCCTTCCTGGTATTAGCAAATGATGCATATTTGTGAGCATGTCAGATCTTCTAGGGAAAATGGACACTGTGCTTTCCATATGTGTCGTATTTTATTGTATTATATTATATCACTTTATAGTATAGTATAGTATAGTATATTATACTATTTTATTTTATGTGAGTGAAATATTAAGAAACCCAGTCCCCTTATATTATGCAAGTGGAGATCATTCTGACATTAAAAAGTAGAAAATTTAATTTAAGCTGTATTTTTTTTATTATCATGTGATTGGCAGGAAAAATATTTCTTGAAGGAAAGATATTCTAGTGACTGGAAAAGAGGTGATAGATTTTTGACAGGTAATACTATGAATTTATATTGCACTTCATCCCAAGGAATGTCACAGTAATATAAATAGTATCTGAATAAAATTTTAGTTTCTTCAGACATATTCTGTGCCTGCAGTTATTCATTGTTGCTAATGAGACAATTAATAGCCTAATGGGCACAAATGATATAATAGAGGCATTTAACTCTGCCATCTGAATGCCAAAGTTACATTTGTACCTACAAAGTATATAGTTAGGTGTTGTAATTCTTTTATGTGTCTTTTACGTGCCTCTGCAGAACTGGAGGTCATATCTTCATGGCTTTGCACATCTGAATATTCTTTCTGAAGTCAACTGGAAAGTGTGAATGAGCAAAGCAAGTAAGATTTGCCCTGTGCAAAATCTGTACAAAACACACTAGGCCAGAAGATTTTTTTTGGAAAATTTGGCCTTACGCACATTGAAACACTTCGCTTCACATTGAAACGTGGCAAATCCAAGATCAAATGCAATAATGTAGAGCATTGCTGTAAGACTGCATACGCCAAAAATGAGAGAATCAATGCCAGCTTTCAGTGGATTTAGACAAACAGAAAAGTGAGTTTATAGGACATGAAAAAGAACACTTCTACTCTTACAGTAAGTGTCGATCAATTTTTAAAAGGCAGAAATAGCTACGGTCTCTTTTTTATCTTAAATGACTAATGCAAAGAGGAGTGTCTTAATGTGCCCCATGATGTTGTACAGCAAGCTGTGATGGAGTCACTGAGGTTCAAACTTTGTTTTATTGAAAATATGTTGCACTTAATAGGAATGGTCAGTTGTTGGGGTTTTCTTTTTGCTTCAATACATACTCTGAGGCAGGAATCAATGAGAAAAGTGGGTAGGTAGTCCTTATCTTCTCATACAGGGATTTGAAAGGTAATGGGGAATAATGGTCTTTTACAAAGCTGCAGGGAATTTGGCCTAGTTAGCATTTTTATGCTACCTCAGACTTTAATACAGTATCAATTAGCACATGCAGAAACAGAAACCCCTTCAAAATCAACTGAACATCATTTGATGGTGATTTTATGAAGCAAGGTGACAGTTCAGTGTGGTTAGGGAGATTACAGAGTAGTTTGCACCACAAAAGTCCTTATGCTGGGATCAAGGGTACAACCTCCTTCTTGAAGAGATAATGTAAAAGAAAGCAGACAATGTCCTGGATCTGATTTACCTGTCATGAAATTATTGCTCTTACAGAAGTGGGGACCCCCGAGGGCAATCACAGTGCAGCTGGAATGCATGCTTTATTCCCAGTTAGCCCCACAGTACGGCAATCACAGCCAATCACCTTCTGATCATCTTTCTTATAACACCAATTTCTTATGATGGCCAAGAAAAGCATCAGGGCTTTCTTCATGTTTTTTCCTAATTATCATGAGAAGCACTGATCATTCTAGGGTTCGTTTGGTATGTTCACATAAGCTTAAAAATACTGTCCATGTTTGATAAGGTTTCTCTCTACCACTTAGTAAAACTGACTTATTTATTTGAGTACTTACACACTGGGGACAATTCACAGCACATGTGGATTCAGCCTAACAGAGGGGGAGAACAGATGGAAAGACCCAAAGAAATGATAGAGGAAGATTAGACATAATGAGTACTCAAACCTTTTGGTTTACATTATAAGATGTGATTTTTATATGCAGTTCAGGGTTATAGAAATGTAGGACTTTACTAAATTTCTTCTGTCTTTTGCTTCTCATACTAAATTGGAGGTCACCTAAACAACTTCCAATAGACTATACTCTCTAACCTTTTCTTAAAAGCTAAGAAAAATGAGATTTCACAGTTTCTGTCAGTCATCTATTCCAATAGTTCACCACTTTATCCTTAGAGGTTCAATTTGCTTTTAACGTAAATTCATCTTGCTTCGAATTAGGTTTATTGCACCTTCACCTGTCCCTAGAAACTAAGAGGAAAAGTAGATCACCACTCTTCCTATTATACCTGTTAGTATGTATTACACTTTCTTAAAGTCTGCTTTTTTGCTCTCCCCAAATCTTGTTTTTCCAGACTCAGCAAATACTGGTTTTTTTAACCCTCTCACATGTCTTGTTTTTCCATACTTATGCTCAAATTTCTTGCTGTCTTCCTGGCAACTGCTTGGGAGTCTGTCCGTATCTCCTTTAAGCTGTGATGCATTGCCTTTCTGTGCTGAGGATGCCAGTAAAAGTGCTTCACATACACGACATGAGCAACTTGCCCAACATCCTGTTGACACAGCACAAAGTGGCATTTTCCTCCCTTGCAACAACCCGTGTATCAAAGTGCTGGCTCCTATTCACTTCATGGTCAGCTCCTTTCCTACAACGCTGACTCCTAGGCCATTATTCACCTCTCTATGCCCGGACATTTGATTTTGCCGTTGCAAGGCTTGTGCTTTCCACTTGTCCTTATTGAATTTTCTGGTATTGATTTCCTACCATTTCTCCAATTTGTAAGATCATTTTGAATTCTAACCGCATTTTCACAAGTGCTTACACCGTCTGGCAGCCTGATGTCATCCTCACATTTTGTAACTGTACTGCATCATCCAAACTCTTAGCATAAACATTGAATAGTCATGAAGAAAAATCCTGCAGGACCACTTGATCTTGACTCCCAGTTTGACACTGAGCTACTGATAATGGTTCTTTGAATTGTTTTCCAGCCTGTCTTACTCTCATTTCACCTGGGCCATATTGCCCTATGTTGCCTTTGACAATGAGTTGTGGAGTTGTGCAAAAGTTTACAAAAGTCAAGATATATTTTATTTTTCTCATCTTGCATCTGCTAGGCCAGTTATCTCACCAAAGAGAGGAAAAATCAGGCTGTTTTGTTGCCAAATTTTTCTTCACAATGTTGACTATTCCTTAGTACCTCATTATCCCCTAGATGCTGAAAAAATTGGTTGCTTGTTCCAGTAACTTTCCACATACTGAACTTGGAATGAAGGCTTTATAATTCACTGGTTCCTCTTCCCCACTGCACCCTCCCCCTTTAAATATAGGTATAATAGTTTTCTTCTGCCAGTCCTCTAGGAGCTCACTCATCTTCTATAATCACATGAAGATAATCACTAATGTTTTGGCTATTGCTTTAGCTGTTTCTGAAGTACCTGAGGGAAAATTCTGTGTGGACTCATTAATTTGGCAAGAGATTTCAAAATATAGGTTATATGGCTTGAGAGAAGACATAACATAATATCTAAATATCCCATCAGTTTTCACTGGGCACTAAATCAGGCTTTTGGCTAAGATCGAGGGAAGCTGATGAAGTAAAAATGGATCCGTCATATTTCTTCATGCTCCCCCAAATTTAGAAGGAGAAGATGTAGTAAAAGGCTGAAAATCTGGGAGAAGTTGAAGGTGATATTTGTAGTGCTACATTTTTTAAAGAGACAGAATGATTCTTCAGTCAAAAGGAAGAAATCAAAACTTATGCTTCAGTGCATAAACCGATCACAGGGTTTTGGAGTCCCCTCTGAACAATTAATCTGTAACAAACTACCAAGCCAAGAGTTTGCCAGCAAGAAGCATAAGAAATCTTTTCTCTTCTAGTAAATCCTAGTACCTCTTAGCCATCAAGAAATCCAGGCGGAGGAACTGCTTCATCTAGGATACTCACCTTCTGACATGGGAGGAAAGCTGAGAACATGTCTCAGCAGTGGATTATGAAGAAGATGGAAAACAGATGATAGAGTCCTCTTCGTGAGTGGTATTGTTAGTGCATGTCACATTTGTAGAGGAAAATTAGATAATGTCTCATATACACTTCCTGTGGAGACTGCAGCAATTGAGTTTGAAGACCAAAATCTAGAGGCTGGCATGCAAAGCATCTGAGGTTGTTTTTCAGGTTTTATGAACCTTATTCTTGCTGTATTAGAACAGTTCTGGGAAAAAATGAGGTCAGTACATCTTTATTCCTTCTTACTTTATTCTTTCGGCTTGAAAGTGCCCTCTGAAGGCTAGGCACTCATATTCTGTATTTCTAGAAACACTTTGAAGCTAGGTGATAAGAACAAGGTAGACTCTAACAGTTCAGATAGAGAAAGAGGCTGTAAGACTTCTGTTTCTTTGCTGGCTTGATTTCATAGACAGCAGCTTGAAGTTGCCTTGAAAATGTTCACCATGTTGGTTAGTAGCATGTCTTCATGCACAGACAAGGCAATCAGTGAGGTCAAGACAAGGTGCAGATGCCAATGTTGTACAGCTGAAGCAATGTCAGACTCAGGAAATACAAATTAGAGGATTTTCACCTCTTAGAGCTCTTACATCTGGTTAAAGATAATCATTTTTCTATGAATACAGACACAACTTTTAACAAAAAAAGAAAAAAATAAGAAAACACTATGTACCAGTGGGGGAATACAATTATTATGAGAGAAGGCCAAATATTGTTTTCTGGTTGGAAAAAGAAATTGCCCGTTCACTTCTTTATCTTCAACAGCTGCTTTTAGAACTGGGTTGGTTTGGGTCCATTTCTAATCTGTCAAAATGCTGTATGAAATGCCTACTTAACCAGGAACACAGTCATAATGAAACTAGGTAGTTGTGTTCACCATTATTTTTGATCTTCATGCATGGGAAGAAATATTGCCTCTATCTGCTTTAGGCAGATGGCTGCTTCTCATACCTGTCTACAGATAGGAGATAACACTTTTTCCATCTTTGGCATTTAGGGGGTCTCAGAGAGCCTTATCATCTGTCCCGCAGTCATGGGATAAGAAAGAGTTCAGTTTTCACTGCTACATGGAAATACGTCATATTCTGGGGCCTAGCATACCTAAAATGCAATGGTTTGTACACGCATGGTTTGCTACCATAGCCACAGTGCAGCACAGACAGGGATGTCGGGTTCAAAGTAAGTTCCAGGTGTGCAACAGGAACAGGTTTTATCCTGTTGCAGGGGAATGGCAGATCAGGCAAGGCATCTGCTCAGGATCTGGAAGAGAGGAGACACATGGGCAGAAGGAAGAAAATGAAAAATAGAGGGAAGTCATTAGTACATTTTTCTCAAAGAGGATTCTAACAGTTCTGAAGAGGTCCTGTTCAGGGCGTAAGTACTCCACAGTTTAGGGCAGCAGGCTGCATCCCTGAGCTTTATACCTGCTGGCCTCTCAGCTTGCAGAGCTTAGGTGGTCACAGCAGCATTCACCATCTCATCTTCTCATTCCCTTCGCAGAAACCCTGGTTCTCTGGCAGGCACCAGCTTTTCACCCCACACCTGACCCATCCCTCTCCTTCTTCCTTTTTTATAGCACAGGAAGTTCCACCCTTCCCACCCAGCCCTCTCATTCTTGTCAGGAAACTACAGATTTTGCCTATACTGCTTAGGAGCCTTGAGAGAGGTCTGAGTAAAGGCTCCTGGTAGAGCTGCAAAGCAAACAAGAAAGGTCATGTTTTGGGGGAGAGGAGGGGCTTTGTGTTTTTTAAATAAGATATGTGCTTGAGAGAGTTATCACAGTTTGCATGAACATCAAGTCACAATTTAGAGTCACTTGTATAGGGTTTTTCTTGGCAGAGTGACAAAAGTAGCCAGAAGACCATGAGAACCAAAAAAGGAATTTTTCCTTAATAATGAAAGATTAATTAGTATGATTTTCATATGTATTGCATATTTTTGCACATCCTTGATTGAAGAGGGGTTGTTTTATTTGGCATTTATTAGGATTTTCCAGTGCATTTGCAATGCCTCACTAGTTCCTATTGAGGCTGACTTCAGCATAGTTAGACCAGCATGGAGCTTTTGAAACCCTCTTGTACTTCTGTCCTGCTTTTTTACAGTAGTATTCACAGTGCCTCACACTGAGTAAAAGCTGGGGATCAGATCCCCCCTGATGTAAGTTAACAGCATCATTTTATTCAGAAATGTTTACTTTGTGGTTGTGTTTCATTCTGTTTGATCTTTTTATGCGTCTGTAATCATAGAGCTGGGATTTATACAATGGGACTCCCTCTGTCATTCTGTGGGATTTTTCGCTCTGCAGGTACTCTGTAGCTTTGAAGGACTTCAGATCTTGAGCAAAATGAGTTCACTGATGTGTCCCAGGAGAGATTGTTGACTGGTCTGTAGAAGTAATTTTATGACAATGGATTGTATTCTAAGTTAATGTTTATGCGCCATATGGTATGTTGTCAAGTTCCATTGTATTTATGCAGCTCTCAATAAAATGAAGTAAAAATAAAAATAAATGTTCAGACCTAGCCTACTTTCAAGAAAAGTAACAAGTGCCTCTAGATTTTTCCTTTTAATTTAAACTTGTCCAGTAAGTATAACAATAGGTAATGACAGTAGGACTGGCATGGGCCAGAGATAAAACATATGAAGTTCTGCAAGTAGTACAAAACCATTTAGGACTATAATTAGACAGCCTGTTTAGAGGTACCTAATTTAGTTACTTCAAGCATTAGGATTTCTAAAATGAGACAAGTATTGCATAAAGTAAGCAAAAGTATTGCTTAAGAGATTTTAGATCCTGGCTCAGTGGAGCCTCCATCCCTGGAGGCTGGTGTTAGGCACCTATTGCATGTGGTCTGCCTCTTACACTTTCTTACTGACTGGCATTCCTGTGGGGCTATTGCAAAGGCGTTTTATGACAAAGGTGTGAGAAACAAGGGTACAGGAAACCTAAAAAGTGATCCGTGAAAACATAGAAGAATAATTCATCTAATGGGAGGCAAAATTGCACAATACTCACACCCCCACACTCTTAAAATATCACAAGAAATTCAAGGAACAAAGTAAAAAGTAAATAGCTCACCTGGACAATTCTTTCCACTCTAATTTAATTTCTTCCTGCTGTGGTCATTACTGAGTTGTTTGGTTTCTTTTGGCAAAATAGAATCTTTAAATATGTCATTACACACAGAAATAAATTGCCATTAACATATTCCTAGTACAGTGTATGTGCTGCTAAGAAACATTTACCTATCTGTATTAGAACTATCACATGTATTTGTGTATTTATATACAGAGAAAGTGGAGGATGGAGTTTAAAAGTTTCTCAGTCTAATATGTCAAATTAATTTGCTCCACTCAGGCAATGTGGTTGCATGGGATCCACTAAGGTATGTAGCATTCTACATGAGTGCTGGGTCCACACAGCAAAATCCATTGGAAGGGCCAGGCATAAAAGATACAAGCATGTTATTAATTTTATGAATGCAAATAGTCTACTGACTTTCTGGGAGACCACTTTCTCAACATGATGAATACACTAAACGTGTGTATAAACCTTTTCAAGTCTGAGCTTTTTGACTCCAAAATCTTTAGTGTTTATGTAAATATGTATTGAGCACAATACATTTCAATCCCAGTGGAACTCTCTGGATGCCCATATGGTCATCCAAGCTACTAATATTTTTATCCTTTCCTTAGAAATGCTGTTGTCTTCAGAATTAACAAGATAAATGGGTCACTTGCAAGAAATTCTAAAAGTTGGTTCTGGCAGATATTTTTTTTTCCTTTCCATCTTTGCCCAGAAATATATATTAAATTAAGAATAGTTTAATTAAAGTATAAATATGTGTTGGGGGGGTGTGTGTATAAAATTGGAACATGAATAGTAGCTCACACTTGGGATACACCTACTTTCATTCATAAATATGGGCTAAAAGATAAATTTATATTTGCATTGGTGGAAAGTGCATTATTGTGACTCTTTTGTGTAGAACAATTAGGTAGTTCCTTTGTACCGTCTAGAGACCACCAGTTGCACGGAGTTCAGTCAGAACTTCACAGGTATTTATGAAGCCAAAAGCTATACTTGTAACTGTTGAGTGACAAGAAAAAAATATTTTCAGTAATGTTTGCAAACAAGATCAGAGAAACTAATCTAAACAACTGAGCTGATAATCAAATATTAATCACAAAAGCAGGGGCAAGAAACCATCTGCAGGAGTCCTCGAAAAGACTGTTATCCATGACCTCAACTGTAGCTTAGCCATCACTTGTGCTATGACATAATTCAAACCCTAAATGTACCTGAGTGTGTGTTACACTGCTGAGAAAGATTTTGCCTGACCAGTAGGCCTTGCAGATCCAGAGGCCAATAGTACACACCTTGGGTTGGTGAAGTTGCAGGAAAAGAGCCCCAGAGAGATCAGCAGCACCTCAGGCCAGAAGTTAGCAAAGGTCTTTTTTGTTCTTTTAATACAACCTGAGGACCTGAGACAGAAAAAAAAACCCTTATTCTCCTCCAGCCTCAGAAATAGAGGAACTTCTTCATTAAATACTGTTATTAATAATAGTGATTTGCCTTTAGGCAAGAAGCAAAATGTGATGAGTTTGAGCCTGCTTGCTCATAATTTTGGAAAGGCATGATACACGACAAACTCTGGTATTAACAAAAAAAAAAAGTGTGCGACCTCAAGACTAATGCTTTCTTCCATTCCTGCATTAGTATATGATTGTGTCACTGTGGGCTGGCATTTAATGGAGAAATTACTGGTACTCAGGGAAGGAACATCCTTTTACAAGACTTTACATTGCTTAATGGCAAGTTTCCTGATAGTTACTATAACCCAGAACAAGATTGCATTGGGAATAGGAACCGCTCTTGGGGGCCACTGAGCTGCACACTGTTTTCAAGAAAGGTTCCTCATGGAACCTCACTGCGATGCTGAGTGACATTCAAATAATAAAAGCTTTTATCACAGAGAGCCTGAAGCATTTATGTCCCTACTCTTGACCTTTATTTCACTGCTTCTACTTACTTTACTGATACAATGCACATGTGCAGAAAAAGCATCCTCATGATCACATTTCTTTTGCTATAGCCTCTTTACAAGTATACCGGTAACTCTGCAAGTTTACTTAACCCTGTCTTGATACTACCTTCCCTGAGCACTGTTGATCTTTGTTGGCTGAACTTAATTGCAGGAGACATCTGGCACGGTTAGTTTTGAATTCATGGTTTGGGAGTTAACCTAAAAACACAATTCTCATTGCCACAGAAATTGGTCCATCATGTTGTATCACCTCTTTTGTCACGTGAACAAAAATGTAATTGACTTGTACAGTAGATGGAATTCCTTAAAGTAAAAACTCCAGGCCGGATCTTAGCTGCTGGATCATAGCCTGTCTCCAATTTCCCTTCCTGTTGCACAGCAGAGGCAGTGCTGGATTCCCTCAAATCATGTTCAGGGGTGGTGGGAGGCCCTTCCCCACATTTACTCACCAGCAAAACATGGGTTGTCAATAACATCCCCCTGACTTTGCTGAGAAAAACCTGCTGTTGACAATATGCCAAGAGCAAAGTGGACATACCTATTCTGTGAAGAGGACTTCAGCCTCCTTTCCCCAGTGTAAATGTGTTATTGGCTGTTGGGAGCTAAGGACTCAGAGGATAGCAAGAGGCAAGCACTGCACACACAGTTCTTGGATTCCTTTGACTTGAGTATCCAGCAAGCTGAGCCTCATCCCTGTCTCTCACAAACAGCTGCCAGCTTCTACATGAAGACACCCAGAGATTACTGTGGTCCTTCTGGGCTTGTACCACTTCAATAAACCCTCATTCTTTGGCTTTGCAGACAGTAAGCCCTAGCACATTACATAGCAAATGTCTAAACAATTAGCAATTCTGTACATTGATCTGCTTAGAAGAGGTTTTTCATGTTCTGTGCTTACAGTTTGACCCTTCTTTGTTGTATCTGTTGAGCATTAAGTTGTAAACTTTTCAAGGTAAAGGACCTGTTAGTTATTTGTTACACTTCACAACTGTATAGACTAACAGCACTGTGTGGTCATATTCCTTCTGGGCTTTATGCTTGGAAACATTATTTTGCGTAGAAATTAGTCTAAGATAGATTATTTTGTCTTTACTTCCCCTATACTGGGCATCTATTCCAGACTTAAGCCACCTTTTTCAGATTTCAGCCAACTTTTGGATTAAAGTCTGCATTTCTGTTTCTGTGGATTTTTACGTGTACCCAGTCCTCCAGTTGTATCAGTTGGATGCTGAGGAATTTTCGAACACTCTCTTCTCTGTTGAAAACATTGCATTGTCTCAGTCTTCACTTCAAAATATTATCCTGCAAATCTTTAAAATATTTTTTATGATTTTGAAACCTTTCAAAGATTTCAATTAGAAATATGACAGACATCTCCTGCTACATTTTATTTCCGCAGGATAAAACAATTCATTAAGCCTAAAGACTGAAGTTATAGAACAGCAGTAAAATGACATGTGAACTACTTCCTTAAGCTTTAGAGCCCCATACACCTTTTCTAATGAGTCTGTTTGTCCTGAAAAGAGAATGAAGAGCACTTAAAAAGAACAGCAAAAATACTAGGCTCACAGAGGATGTATGGAGTGTTTTGACAGGGTAACTTGAGTGCAGCACCACATCATTAAACTCAGCGAAATGGTGAAGGAAAGGTTTGCTAAAATCCGTAGCCTGGAGTGAGGTCACCAACTAGAGTGACTTCATGACAACAAAAGATCCTAGACTGATGAGAAAGTGTCCTCTGATAGAGGTCAGCATTCCTCTGCCTAAACGGGTCTTTCAGGCTTTTGGAGGAAAATATGTGTTAGCTTGACTTGCTTGGACGCATCACACAATAGCATGTGACTATCAGCACTGTGAAACCTTTTGTGGGTTATAAAATGATTAACTGACCATTCAAATTCTAGAAATGTTGCATTTATAGCAGCCATCAGCTCCTCAGAGAGGAGGCAGCAGAGTGTGAAACCTGAATTCAAGCAACAGGGAGGTTGAAAAAATAATTAAAACTAGAAATAACCTGGATCTGCTAGAAATTATATTCGAGGTTTGCAATACAGCAGTAATATCTGTATTTATGTGGACATGTGTGCATGCACGTGCTTGTAATGTCAGTGACATAGTTTCCAAAAAGAAAGAGAAAGACAGTTGCCAAAAAGTGTTCACCAGCTATTATAATTTTGTGTGAACTGTTTTCAAATATTCTCTAAGGATTTCTGGTCATAAATATTTCTAAAAAGTATGCACTTAGCTTAGGCCAATCATTACCACGAAGCAACACTATAGCCAAGTTAGCAACGTAGAGAACTCTTTTTTATTGACTAAACCCTGACAATTCTTGTATCTAAAGCTCCAGTTCTGCAGCTTATATGGTAATAGTATTTCTAGTTTCAGAAGGTGTGCATTCTGATATTATATTTTTATACAGAAGTTAAATATTTTATAGCATATTTGCCTATTGAGGAAACTTTTACCTTGGGGAAAAAAACCCATCCTCTTATAAATTTCCTTTAATTTTACAGGAGACTGCCATTCTCAGAACCAGGATCTTTTTTGGACATTTCAAAGGACTACACACGGGACCTACTTTCTCCTCAAGGGACATAAGATACTGTGTTTTGACTTTTAAGTCAGCCCTAGTATACGGATGTGGACTTCAGGTAGAATGAGCAATGCAAAGAACTTGCTTGGACTTGGCGTCTCCTTGTATTTTTTGGGACTGATGGACCTTACTACAACTGTGCTGTCAGGAAGTGCCAGGTCCCTCACTGAAGGGCAAGAAGACAACCTGTCAGATAAGCTGCATCAGCGTATGAAGCGGAGCTGGGTGTGGAACCAGTTCTTTGTTCTGGAGGAGTACACGGGAACTGACCCTCTCTATGTTGGGAAGGTAAGACCCACACCAGGAGGTTATCTGGCAGAGTGTATACATCTGTGTATCTGTGGACTGTTTCCCTAAGTGCCTTTACCTTCTTTCTGGCAGTGAATTTATCCATATTAATTTCACTTCTGCTCCCAAGAGCTTTTGACCAGTGTCACCTTCATTTGGGAAGAATTTCTGTTTCAAGGGGCTGTCAATATATTTGCCTATTTCAAAGAAATCTGCTGCATCAATCATCATCTGTAATTGAGGTAGTGTTAGAAAAATCTGCAGTGATATTTCCAGGGACTCCTACAATGTCAAGGCAAAGCAAGGTTATATTGACATATGAGGATTAGGAAAGAAAGGGTTTGTGGTCATGCTTCTGTCTGTGATCAAGTCAGCTGGAAGCTGAAATTCACAATCAAATTAAATAGTCATCTTCTCTTGAAAACCGACATTTCAGTTCTTGTTTTCTGTAAGTCTCTAGGGTCAGAGTATCTTTCTGATTACCACAGTTTGACCACAGGTTAATTCTGTGGACTACAGAGAAGTTGCTTCAGATTTAGAAGGGCAGAGGGACAGCTCATTAAATCCAACCAAGGAGGGTCCTACTTTTGGATCTCTTATACCCCAGAACCCACACATCAGTACAGATATGTGTAAAATGGATCCCTAAGTTCACCCCATCCACTTGCTGGTATTTTGCATTCACTTTTCTGTAGCTCCTCGAGGAAGAAGCTGATGTAAATCAGACCAGTGATGTCTGCCATCACAATCTGCCTCGCTATAACCATCCTCCTTTTTCTGTTTTCTGACTGTTTTTGAAGACTGAGTTGTTTAAAGTACTGACCCTGTTAATTCAAAGGGTTATGGTCAGCACCAGGTTTGCTTCTAATCTACACCAAGGTGATAAATCTGGAAAAAGTGGGGAGGGGGAGAGTTAGCGTGCTTAAGTGTTTGAACAATACAATTAAGATTTTACATGCCTAGAATATCAGATAGTGCTGAGTGCAGATGACATATAGATAGATATAAAAAATTAAGAAAGGATGTCAGAAAACAATTCCTACAGATTTCATTGCTTGTGTTTACATGATCAAAGCTCCTTTCCTTCCAAACTATCCATTTGCAGGGGGAAAAACAACAAAAAAAAAAAAAATCACATATCCAGAGGCCCATTTTGGACTTGTATTCATCGTTCTACAACCCCATAGAGATAAACTGTGTCCTCAGTCACACAAGTATAAATCAAAATGAATCCATAGGCTTTTAAAGACCTCCTCCTGATTTATCCCTGTGTGACTGACAGCAAGATGTGCTTGCCTTCCTTCCACAGCAATGGCATAACTAGTAACTGCTGCCAAATGAGACCTCATTAGTCTTCATTCATCTCTGCACCTAGCTTTTCAGTTCTTGATATCTCTATTGATTAAAGAAATTAATATTTGTTTTCATGCAATTCCCAGCTTTGGAACAAGGGCCAGACATATTATTTAACATACTCAGTTTCATCTGAAATTACTCCAGACTTGCACTGTGAGCTGAATTTTAGCTAAAACAAGTACCAGAAGAAACCAACTCATCTTTGTTTTAGACTTGATCGTGCCATCAGGACCACAAAAACTTGGCACAGTCATCAGTGAGTGCTGTTGAGCTCACTGCTGCTCAGCTCTGCTGAATGGGGGAAGCAGAGATGACTCTTCATGGTCTGTGTCCAGCACACAAAGGCCCAAGCTGTCATGAGTGAGCTCTCTCCAGGACCGCCTACACCATGGCTGTGTTAATATAGGGGTGTGCAAGGGGTGATTAGCTCCCCACAGTTAACAGGGCCAATTAGTCCCACGCTCTGCTGAGCTGACATGGCTGAATATTTCTGAAGGCCTCCTAACTCTGCACTGCTCTGTGTAGACCAGACACCAGGGACTTCTGCTGCTGAAATGGGCCTTTGCATGTCAAACATTTCATCTTCACCCTGAACTGGGTGCAGAGCAGCCAGCCAAGCAGTGGGATGAATGCTGTGAGGGAAAGGCTTCCCCTCATCTCATACAGCCTAAGGCATAGGCTCTTGGAAGAAGCTGCAGCCCACCACAATTCATGGCCCTGCCACGTTCACGTTGCCTTTGTCTTAGGGATCCTTAAGAAGGGGGTCAACAGGGAATAGACTGTGGGCTGAATTAATCACTCCAGACTGACTGGAAGGGCTTGTGCAGAGTGGGGTGGAGGTGCAGAAGGATTCCCAGGCTGCTAGCACCAGCCCTCCAAACAGCCCTGGGTCCCACGTCTGCCCGGTGGAGCCTCTTCTAGCTGATATCACCCACAACACCTTGAAACATCCTGCTAGCCAGGCCTTGCTTTTATCCATCTGCTTTCTTCAAGGCCATGTCAGAAGGAGAAAGTGCACAGCATAGATCCAGTTGTATTTACTTTATACTCTCGTGAGAGAGGAGTTCTTCTGATGCTCTTGTACAGCTGTTTCTGGCTAGCTGTGTATGACTGG
The DNA here is from genome assembly GCF_965140245.1 of Athene noctua. Classification (NCBI taxonomy): domain Eukaryota; kingdom Metazoa; phylum Chordata; class Aves; order Strigiformes; family Strigidae; genus Athene; species Athene noctua. The sequence goes on from NC_134038.1 coordinate 90,810,806, forward strand.
AGCAACCCAAAAACCACCTTGACTTGAACCATAGGTCCAGACTTGCCTAATATGATTTTAAAGGCTGCTATTAAAAATGTACTTTCCTACATAACTGTAAGGCAAGATGCAAAATACCTTCTAGACAGAGAAATGAAACTTTCTGAGGTGAAGTCCATACAATTTTTTGCTTTTCTCCAGTGCTCATGATCCTAATTTAAAGTCTTTTAGCTTCAGAGGGTTCCTGGTCCTGTCACTGATAAATCGAGCCTTCAACCTTCCTAGAGATAGCCATTATTGGCTAATAGGATGAACTAGGGAAACAAAGCCCCCACATTTGCTACAGCAGCTATTTTCCACATTCATCCAGTGGCCTAAACTGCGTCAGTAATTGAACTGGGGACAGACTTCACCACTTTGCCATGTCAGAGACTCACTAAGCCTGCTTCGAAGGAGAGAGGCATTTCAACCACGGGAGCTGAGTGAGTGAATAAAATGCATCCTTTCTACAGACTATCACTGCAGATCAACCAAACTCAGTCACGCATCCTCACAAAAATGCCCTGCAGGTGCTACCTCCTTAGGGGTAGAGAAGGGAGAGCATGTCAAAGATGGATTCACAGCTCAGTTAGTGGAGCTGCTCAAGTCCTCCCCTGAGCTGCCCTTGGCAGCACCACTCTCTTCCACGTGCTTTTTGCTGGAAAATGTGTCTTTCAGATGCAGGTGTAGCCTCCTTGGTCTTTTGTACTATCCTCATCAAAAGAAGCAACCCAGGTTGACACAGTTAATAATTGCTCAGGAGTTATCAGCTTTATTTCTCCCATAGTTCATTCCTTAATATGAAGCAATAAATTAATAAATTAATTACTCCTACTTCTATGTCAGCCACACGGCAGCACAGTTTATTGCACCACCCATAAAACAGCCAACTTAAAACTGGATCACCTTTCCAACACAGTGACTTCTACATACACCCCAAACTGCAGCATCCCAATATTGGGTTTGGTGTGATCAGTGGTGTGAGCTTCAGTCCCTTCAGACTCCAAATTCTTTCCGCTTTATTGCAGTCTGGCAGTATTATGTTTTTCATGCTCTTTTTTGCTTTGTCTAGAAAGAGTAGGTTATGTGAGAAGCTGCAAAAGTGCTGCTAGCATTTCTCACTGCCTAGCCTTGGTTGAAACCCAATGTTTTTAACAAATCAGTTAGACAGAGATCCTCTTGTACTCCCAAATTCTTATTAGCGTGCCATGTGCATTCCTAGTTTGCTCCCTACGCAACTGCATTCATTCCAAATAGGGCTCTGGACAGGTGGTGTATTTTAACCCATGAGTTTGATTCCTTATCTTCTAAGTCTTTTGAACTTTTCCAAACACATTTTGCTATTTTAAAAAATGCTTTCTTCTTTCTTTGTTTTGGTCTTTTCATTTTCATTTTCTCATTTTTTCCATTTCTTTTTAATTTTTCCTTGCTTTTGCTTTTTCTTTGACTTTGACTTCAATTTTGACTTCTTCTTGCGTTTTCTTATTTAATGAGGACTTTTTGATGCTCCAAACCACATTTTCTTCCATTAGGCCCAGTTCTAATTCCCCAAGCAGGTCTAACATCTGTATATGACTCAGCAGCTGCATTCTCTCACTGGCAGTACTGATGCACTCAGACAAATGCCCAAGATGTAGCTTAGTGGTTCTGAATCAATTCAAAATGCTATAATAGTGTCCTCCTTCTGGAAGCATCCTGTTTACTAGCTCTTACACTGATAATCTCTGAGTTATGGCTGTTTAGGGTAAATAATGACAGCCGCTGTCTTTTTTTAAATTAATCACAAGATGGTGTTTCCTGAAGATACGCCAGTTTGCAGTCCTGGCGCCTGCATGTGAATTAATACACATGGCAGTCATCTAAATTTAACTGTTTGCCACTGCCAATTTTTTCTGGGCATGTTCATCCTCCATTTAGCTGATACATCCACCTGAGAGCTGCCAGCATTCCTCCAAAAGACCAATGTCTCTCAGATGCAGTAGCCACTGCAGAGACCAGTGGCAAAGCGATTAAATGAAATAGTGATGACCTGACACAGCAGTTGTGAAAAACTGTACCTTCAGCTCTTGCAAACACTTTGCAGTGCTGCTGCTCCTGACACTTGGTGTCCCAGCAGTCACTAAGAGTTGATGGCCCACCTACTTACAGACCTGTCTGCAGGGTGGGACACACCATAGAGAACCATACAGATCCCACCTCAGCTGAAATCAGTCTTACCCTAAAATCAGTAGGCCCAAGTTTTGTGTAGATCATGTGCTGCACTCTGAGAGGCCAGTAAGGTAAATAACCTCCAGAGAATGAGCATCTTCCAACCAGACCCTTCACTGGGACAATGGTCTTCCTTTCCCAAGTCAAGGGGACCATATGTCCTAAACCAGCCAAAGAGCTGTTCCACTGGCATTAGAAATGCTTAGGTCAGATAAGCCAATTTGTCCATAGTTTTCAGTGTGTTTTTAAATACCTTAGAGATGAGATTTCTTCTTTTTTTCTTGAGAGAATAGCCTGTAATCACATGCATCAAGTTTGACTTCTGCTTTTCCACACAAGTTATCCATTTCTATTTGGATTCTTTCTTCAAATCCTACCAATTCTGTGTTCATATATTCAGTTTATTATTCCAAGATTATTCTGTCCAATACAAATATTTACCTGTGTTTGGTCTCATCCTCCACAATTATTCCCATGTGTCCTTTGAGCTCACCAAAGCATTAAACACACACTTAATTCTGACCATATTTCCTGAAATAATTAGCTCATGTATGCAATTTAAAATGTGCTTAACTGAATCCAGCCCACTTTGACCACTTTTTTTTTAATTATTATTATTTATCTCTTCTTTATTCATCTCTCAAAATTATAATCACACTGGAAAACAGCATTCACACCTGAACCATTCCTGAAAATCCCATTTTGATTATTGCACCTCAAGTCTATTGCTTTCCTGGATTTTGGGCTTGAACCAATATCATCTCTGGCCATTGGTCTTTATACTTTATTCCTCAAAAGCATGGCTCTTAAACATCTTCATAGTGTGAGTGAAATTAAGTGATTTGTTTGTCTTTTGATAGTCATTCCAGTATTTCATGGGAACCAGGTGTTTAGCAGAACGGTAGTCCCCAGGATGATTTGTTTCTGGTTTAGATGATAATTAACACTGCATTTACTTTTCTTCTGTTCTGTTGCATTCACAGCTATCTGTGGCTGCTCAGAACTAATTAGCAGTCATGCAATAAATCCATTTGCTAATTCCCTAGAAAATCTGGGATGCCTCTCATCTCTATAGCCTGCCATGGACGCAATCAAATGTTCCTCGCTGCTTACCTTACCTACTGTTTGACAATAATTCTTTCCTGAAGATTTAAGGATCCAGCCTCATTTTTATTGCTAACATTTTCATGGGAAAAAAAAAAAAAAAATCTGAACCATGACAGTTACTGAGCATCTCTCCCATCCTGATTTCTCCTTGATCCCAAAAAGGTTTGCTTTATCTGCCCCAATGTTATGCTACCCCTGGAATATCTGACCCCTCTTAAGCCATGTGAGCAAGCACAGTCTGCAGCTTTGCTGACCTCACCTTATTCCAAGCTTGGCAGTAAGTTCTTCTCAATGGCCATTGTAACCAGGCAAAAAATAATTATTGTGTTGAGTCAAATTTCATAAAAAGGCACAGAGCCTGTTCCTGTTTGGGTATCTCTGCCTTTTCTTCTGGCACAGCTGTGGATGCAGAAATGGAAAGACAGGAGAGGGTTTTTAATTGCAACTCTCTGATGCAGACTTTACTGAGTATTTGCCTCTTTCAGCAAAACAAGTTCATTAAAACCAGCTTGTGAGTCCCAACAGTGAGACCAAAATGCTCAGGATGCTCACGTGCTTAGTGTTTCTCAGCAGCTGCTTGCCCAGCTCGTGGTCTAATTGAATCCTGTTCCTTTCTGCAGCTCCACTCTGACATGGACAGGGGAGACGGTTCAATCAAATACATTCTCTCAGGAGAGGGAGCTGGCATTGTGTTTACAATTGATGATACAACAGGGGACATTCATGCCATTCAGCGACTGGATCGGGAAGAAAGGTCGCAGTACACTCTCAGAGCGCAGGCTCTGGACAGGCGAACAGGCCGGCCGATGGAACCAGAGTCAGAGTTCATCATCAAAATCCAAGACATCAATGACAATGAACCCAAGTTCCTGGATGGACCTTACGTAGCCTCTGTTCCAGAAATGTCGCCTGTGGGTAAGGCAGATTTTGTGGAGTCTCTTCCCCTCTATAAGCAAATCATAGATGGTCACCAAAACATAAATTCCCTGACTCCTTGGACTCAGCTTTTGCCCTTGTGCAAGAGCTGCAGGACAGGAGAGTTCCCCCTGGGATGCCTGAGTGCCACAGAGGAGGGGTAGCAGGCTTCACACCACCATCAGCTGGGTCCCTCTGAAAGAAAACATGCCATGGCAAGCAAGAGAGATGAAAAAAGATGTAATTTGAACGTGCCATCCTCAGACATTTTGCAGTAACGTAGTGCCCCTTTTCCCCTGCTATCAGATGGTAGCAATTGTAATGACCATTAGACAACCATTGCTATCCAGAAGATACACATTTTTAGAAACCTATTCTAGTTTATACTGAGTTGAAATACTGTCCTTGAAAATATGGAGACATGACAATAATTATTAGCAGCTTTGCCCCTAATCCCTGTAAACTGCACTAAACACAGTTCAGTGGATCCCAAGATTCTGATACTGTTTACTCTCCACTTTTAGAAAATGGGATCATGTCAAAGACAGTCCTGTTACTGCAATGCAGAAGACAAACAGCGGCCTTCCTACTTAACACAAGTCAGGAGAAACCATTCCCATATAACAAATCCAAGAGTCACATAAAATACTGTTTTTCTGGACTTTCTTCTTTCTTTTGGAGTTGCTTATTGGTTTTTGACTCTGTGACGTCATTACAGAGATAATAATACCATATAAATCTCATGTCCTGAAGTTACAGATATGCTTCAACTGCTCATTCTTCAATATTATGTTGACATAAAGCTAGAGACTAGCATCAAATACAAACGTTCTGTTCAGAAATAGTATTTCTTAATGGTAATGGCTAGCTTAAATTCATATTTATTTTCCAGGGTGTATCTAGTAACACTGGCTTTGTTTCTAACACAAAACATTATGTGGAAGGCTAGATACATTCATAAAGGCATTGTCTGACATTTTAATGAGTCAAAACACATATATTTGAAACAGTGATGTCTTACCTTCTCCTTGTTCTTGATAAATTACATCACCTGCAAGCCATTATTAGCTTCAGAGGAAGCAGACCTTGAAAACCAATTGAAGAAAAGAAATATATGTGCATCCGTGGGGGCTCCAGAAGGCAATTCAGGAGGGTATAATCTCTAGGCTGTGCAATGTAAACTGCAGTCTCACAGAGAGATTATCTCAGAGATGCATCCCTTCATGCTCACTGTGTACAATTTCCATCCCTCAGTCAACATACAGCATCCATGGGCCCACTACAGCAGTTCATGATTGATGTCAGCATAGCTATAGATCTTATTTGAGCTGCCTTTAAATAACATTTAAAATCAAGAAAAGGGGAAAAGAAGCAAGCGGTATGTAACTACCAGCTCTCTGCAAACCCTAACAAAGTACTGTTAGATCAGCAATTCTGTAACTGTGGTCCATAGTTATATCTTGATGCATGATGAATTTATGCCTGTTAATTCCTTTAGCACTAATGAGATACAAGTATGAGCAATAAGTAAAAGCACTATAAGCATCAAATGAAGAAGTTTGGTGTGGGAAAGCTCTTGATAGGCATTTCAGTTTGTTTTGAACTGTGTGCTTTTCATGCTGGCTCTTTATCCCACAAGGTCTTACCTGATGGTTTTTTTTGTCAGGCACCTCTGTTATCCAGGTGACAGCGACAGATGCTGATGACCCAACCTATGGGAACAGTGCAAGAGTAGTGTACAGTATTCTCCAAGGACAGCCGTATTTCTCTGTGGACTCTCGGACAGGTATGTTATTTCATCAGGGAATGAGGCTTTGTGAAAACTGAAAGAAAAAGTTTCAAGCAGAAAGAAAAGGCAGTGCATCAAGACTGTGGTTAGAGAAATGTATTTCTATGTCTTGGAGCCAAGATAGAGCAGCACCATGTGAGGGTTAAAGCATGACTGTGGTGACAAGCTCCAGAAGAAGGACATGCTTCTGCAATGATATATTCGTCTGAATGACCATATTCTGCAGCTCAGGAGGTGGGTGGGTTTGATGCTGTAAATACTTTTGTTGACTTCTATTGTTGCAACAAAGTCTTTAGCAGATCTAATTGGTGGCAAGACTTAGTTAAAAAAAGCAATCTATGAACCAACCAGGACTGGAAAGTGCAAGCTAAAGGATGCACTTACTGGAGTAGTTTTACCTAGGGTGTTCTGTTAATAACCTTCAATCTATCTATAGGACACCCTCTCTGTTTTGCTTTCTTTCTCACTCTCCTTTTCTGTGTATATCCAAGGTTTATATCTAAAAGAGGAATCTGACAGGTTTTGACAGTTTCTAAAGGGCATCTGTAGGTCAGAAACTCATGAGACGATAGCCACTGCTGAGCCCTAGGGGACCAAATACAGAAAACACTGCATAATCTACTTCTGAAAGTTAGCAGTTTATGGGGTAGGTGCTCTAGCCAAAGACAAACTCATATGTGGCATGTTATTTCCTCAGGTCTTTACAATATAAATAAAAGAGTAATGTTAATTTTGTAATCAGGTTATCGACCACAGACAAAAAAGGGCATAATCATAGATCTGCTAAGTAATAAATGATTTCTAAGAAAGGAAAACAGCAATACTCAGGGTCAGATCCGAGACAGATTTAACTGCTAGAGTGCAACTTACAAGATAGGTCTTTAAGTCCAAAATCATGTACTTGACTGGCATTTAACCCAGAAAAGGTCTCTTTCTCCACTTACTAATTTCCCAGTCACTTAGACCTGCATCTCTGGACATGTCCAGAGCTGCTTCATCCTTTACAAGTGGGCAGCAAGGCACCTGTTCAGGCTAAGTGCAGTTGTGAGCCAGAAGCTGTTCCCCCATCACAGGCACAGGACTCTAACTGGCTTCCCCGGTGCAAACCCACCTGCAGGAGTTGGTAACCCACAAAATGCAATTGCAGCTCTCACATTCTTCTAAAACAGAGCTAGAGCATAAATGATCACCAGCTCCTTTATACTGATGGGTAGTGATTAAAGCACCCCATAGCAGGCAACCCATTTCAATACACTCCTCTGCTAGAAGCATGTGTGGCCCTTATCCTTCACTTCCTGACACAACCTCTTGGTTCCAGAAATGCACTCCTGTTCCTGTTCTGTCACTTGGCCACACAGGTGCTGAACGAATGTATATGCGAGGGCACAACTTCAAAGGAAAGCTGAAAGCCTCCTCCTCCCTTTTTCCATAATACTTTTACAGCATGTTCATAATCATATCCCCCTAGAAGCTAAAAAATATGGATTTAAATGCCCTCAGGCAGAGTAGGCAAAGGCCCCTGAGTCACCCACTTCCCAAGAAACCACCTGGCTGTTACAGAAAAGAAAGGACATCACCTCTGCGCTTTACTACTATTTTTTAAGAGAGCAAACCTCACTCAGTTAGGTAGAAGAAATGGTACCAGCACCTTTATTTTGGAACATCTGAGGATCTGAGCCTTTTGCATAGCCCTAAGGAAAGTTTTAAGGTTCGTCACCATCCTCAGCATTTCCTTGCTGATGGGTTGTGCACAAGCAGCATCGGAGGCTCCTTTGCTCAGCATGGCTGCTCCCCTGGGTACCATTTGAAGAAGCAGGAACCTCAACCTGACTCTGAGTCCTGGTGTCCTGGATGGGCCCTCCTCTAGGGACCAGAGGCCCCAAACACAGGCATCGCAGAGCCTGGCTTTTAGGCACTGATGTATTTTTTTAAATCTAGCCTGTTCTGTATTAAGGACAAGCCAAGAGTGGATATTCCCTACAAAATGTTCATATATGGAGAAAATACTTCCCAAAATGCTAAGCATTTTCATATCTTATTTATATCCATGGGAGCTGAGGAGCGACAGCATTTAACAGGAGTCACTCAACTTTGCAGGATGAGACTCTTAAGGACTCCATATAGCAAGATTAAAATAGCGCACTGTGAATTGTTCAGTACAATATTTTTTCCCTTCTACATACAGTGATAATTGCCAATGCAATATCTTTTTACTGCTTTTTTATTAAACCCATACATTGTCTTCCTGCTAAAAATAAAGACTAAATGCAGATCACTCAAGTTAATAGTGTCCTGATGCGCCAGTACTGCATGTTGAGCCGTGCGACAGGAATGGTGCCAGGGCCTGACACATATTTGCCCCCACACAGGAGGGCACCCCAGATGTGTCACAGCCCGTGTCTGGCAAGGGCCATTCGTGCCCTTGAAAGCGTCCCCCTGGCAGTAAGTCTCCTGGGCTGCATCACCAGCCACCGGTGCTCTCCTGAGACGAGAGGAAGGGCTCTCCCTGGCAGGACTGGAGGCCTGAGAGCTCTCAAACGTAGGCCTGTATCCCTCCATCCTGGCAGGCTGACGTGGGGAAAGCAGGAAAAGGAAAGGGAGTGCGCTCACCAACAGGCCCGACGCCCAACATCCAGACCCTGAGGCCGGCACCCGACAAGCTCGGGTGAGGCGAGGCCAGCGAGGCAAGCAGAGGCCGGGGACGCGGGAGCGGGCCCTCGGCAAGGGCCACTTCCCCGGCGGCCCCGGCAGCGCTGCCCGGGCCGGCTCCTCGCATCCTCCGTCGGAGAGGTGCTGCTGCCACCTCATGTCCTCTTGCAGTAGTGTTACCCCGAAGGAAAGGGACGCTCGGCAGGGTGACCAGCCCCCGCCGCCCCTCCCGGGGCGGGAGCAAGCGGCCCGAACCAGCGGTGGCTCCCCAGATTCTGCTCTCGTAGCCGCCAGCCTTGCGTCCCGAAGGACCCGAGCAAAGTCATGTGGGCTTCTGTCAGGTTGCCTCCAAGACTCTGTGGGTAGAGACACTCTGGAAAACCCGTCTGTCTTCATACAGCTTTTCACTAATCACGTCCACCTTTTGTGCAGACAGAATTAGCCTGAGCAGGACCGTAATTCAGCGTAGCGTGCTCTGTTCCCGACATGCTTCTCCAGCTCCTTTGGAAGGCAACATTTTAATTTTGAACAGCCAGCCTGCCCCAGAGGTGATGCATTTTAACTGGGCTTCTTTAGAATTCACACCTTCTGTTAACCTAGATTTAAATCGGGTGAGTTTTGTTCTGCCAGGAAAGGTGAGATTAAATGCAGAGTCTGGTCTCATTCTTGACACAGGGAACGCAATGCACAAGCAAGAGCACTCAACCTCGTTTGTGTACTCTCTAACTGCCATTTCTTTTGTTTCCAAAACCCCTTTCCCCCCCAATCTCAGGGTTAATTAGAACAGCTCTGATGAACATGGACCGAGAAGCAAAAGAATATTATGAAGTGATTATCCAGGCCAAGGATATGGGTGGACAGCTGGGAGGATTAGCTGGAACAACCACAGTCAACATCACTCTCTCTGATGTCAATGACAATCCACCCAGATTTCCACAGAGTGAGTACCAGCTGCACCGGGACGTGGTGGCTGAGTTGTACGTCTGCTCTTTGCTCTCATTACCGCCATTTTCATACTTGGGAGAGTGACAATTAGAGATGGGCAGAATTTCAGATCAATGAAGGAACTTCCAGAAAAATGTCAAAACAGAGCATTCACCACCTTGGCTTTCAGAATAGGTTTCTGACCTCCAGAATCATCAAAGACAACACTTTCTTTAAAGGGTGGGAAATTAATTTACAGGAAAAGGAAAGATCTTTTGTGTTCCTAGAAGTCGCTCATGGCCATTGCCTTTGGCTGCTAATTGCTGCCCTGATTCTCTTTTCATCCTATCTCCAAAAGGATGTCTGTCAAATCAGGGACATGTGGCAGTGCTGGAAATTGAAAGATAATTCATTCTACACTCCAGCCAGGCCGCTGCAGGGGAGCGTCGGGTAGCTGTGCTGCCAGTGTAGAGTGCATTGTCATACAGGCTGCTCTCCAGGAAAGGTTCATCTAAACCTTGGCAATATACAGTTAAATCCTAAGATATGTAACAGCCACAGTTAATGGAATGCAAAAATAGCCAACTCCACTCTTATCAGAAGCACTACTTTTTGTTTACAAAAGTTCATTTCAAAGCAAGATTTGTAATATTTTGTTCTTTCTTTTTCAAATTTCTTAGAACAAATTTATCTACATAATTCTACATTACTGTTAAAAAATTTAAATAAACTCTTCCAGTTTGATAGAACTAAATCTTTCAAGGGATATACTTTTTTTTTTTTTTTTTTTTTAAGAAAACTGATTCTTTTGGTGATGTAGATAAGTCTCAAGCCATTTTGGTTTTGCCATTTTTCTCATCTAGCTGAGAAATGAAAACTGCTGCAGTTCTTTTCGTTACTATTCTTCTCCATCTGTTTCAGCATGTTGCACTGCTATATCAAAGCCTTCCACTAAGATCGGCAGTAAGCCTCAATTTCCACTTTTCTTCTTCTGTCAGAGCAACTTGTTGAACACACCATAGCCAATCTTGTTTTGAAAGTGGCATGAATTGTAATTGTTTGATGTTGAACTCTTGATTAAGAAAAATGAGAATAGATCAAACCCCATCCTTGCTGTTATTCTGCTTTATAAAGCTCAATAATTGGTGGAGTCAACAGAGAGAGCAGCAAGGAAGGTTTGAACATGAAGTATGATGGCAGAGAAGTATTTTAGATACAATATTTATATTTTTAAAACACACTTCTAAAATAGAAGCTCTCTCTTTCCCCAGGTGTGCTGCTAAGCAAATTAGTGATGTACCAAATGTGCTCAAGACAGGGTTTGTAGGGAGAGGTAGTATATTTTGATAGAGTAACTGGTTAATTTGAAAGAAACAGGCAAGCTTCTGAGCTCTCAAAGCCTTGTTCAGAGCTGAAAAGAAGTTTGTATGGACTTGAGGATTTGTGGTGCTCAAAACTTGTGTGTTTATTCCCACTGTACAAGCTGGTCTAGTAAAAGATGCCTGTTCTATTAAATCTGTTTCATATCTTGTTTATATCATGGCTGCAACAGCACTAGTGTTAATTGCCCTATTTTTCTAGTTGAAGTTCCCATTTTCAGGTATATTGCTGTTTTGAGAAGAATCTGTTGAACAGACCTGTTGATATGACAAACACCTAAATAAAATTTTCCCAGGCAATTCAGTCGGGCTGTGGCTTTTTAAAGGAAATCACACCACTGTTGCAGCTTTGGGAAAGGTACTAGAGACTCCCTGCAGGCTATGCAGTACTGTGGCCTGCCCTGCTCTACTCTTTTCATTGCTGTGCAGTTTCTGGTTCCTTTTCACAGCCTGTTTTTTGCTACCCTCTTCCTCTCTGCTGCTTGTGCCAGAGCATTACCAGATGAGTGTGCTGGAGTCTGCTCCTGTCAGCTCCACTGTGGGCCGCGTGGTTGCTAAAGACCTGGATGAAGGCATTAATGCGGAGATGAAATACAGCCTTGTGGACGGAGATGGACTGGATGTCTTTGATATTAACACTGATCCTAATTACCAAGTTGGCATCATAACTGTGAGAAAGGTAGTAAAGTTTCTTTTGTATCGTAATTTATATGGCTAACAGTCCTGGTTACATTTTATGTGCGCAATATTCCCTTATGCCTGTAGTAACTTGGTTCCCATTACATGACAGTTGCCTCTTTCCTGCTGTAAAGCACAATTTCTTTAACATTCATTGCTAAAATATGAAAGCAGACTGTATTCCTAGGAGCAACCTTTAAAAAGTGGGGACAGCATTAGTATAAACATGTCTTTTGCCACCAAAGGAATGTTCTGATTCACTATTTCTCTATTTAAATATTCTCTGTAGCTTAATTATCCTACAATGCAAGAAATTAGATCAATATTTGCATTTGAACTGTACACATTTTTCACTCCGGTGTCCCACAAACAATAATAAAGCATGCCTTAGAATTATTTATAAACCAATAAAACCCAGGCAGTTTTTTTTTTAATTGCTGCTTGAAGATCCATAAATGCTAATTAGGGTAGAAGAAGCTGTCTCTAAAATGGCAGCTGTGAAACTGCTAGTACTCTGTACCGCAGGCTGTGCAGAAAGGCATAGAGTATTTTGCTTAGACTCCCTGCTATCGGATATTTATTCTACGATCTTACATAAATGCTAGAAGTTCAATTCTGTTTCTAGGTTATGAAATTGTAACCGTATTTCTGCCTAAGCATATCTAGTGTACTAATAAGGAAGTATAGTCTCCATTTAAATAGCCTGAGACTAAATTGTGCACTAAAATGGAACAACACATGGGAGAGATTTGACCCTGCAAGCCTCTATGCCCTACAGCAAAGCATTTAAGAATGTATTTATGGTCACCTTTCTCCAACTCCTGTTTATGCACACTAGTCCCTAAAGTTAAGCATGTTTGCTGGAATGAAATAGATGTTGAGTGAAAATTCAAATGTAATTTTTCACTCATTTATTGATGAAAGAAAACAGTTTATTTGGAGTGAATGTGTCAATAAGCTTGACTTTTGTTATTATGAATACAGTTTTACTAGATGTTCATGTACGTCAGGAGGAGGAGTTATAAAAATTTATGCCATCGATCATACCAGATATGTACTGGCATCAGGTACATACTGCTCAATCCATCTACTGTACATAAATGTAAAATTCTATATATGCCTGTAGCTTTTTGTTATGATTATCAGCAGCCAAACATTAGGAAAGTTGTCTTTTGGATCCACTCAACTGAAAAAAAAAAAATTTAAAAAATCAACTGGTGTTGATAGAAAATTATATCAAAATGGGGAGAAGGGGATAGAGAATTTCTAAACTAACAATGAAATCTTATTTGAAAGAAATCAAAACTTTCCTTTTCATTTTTCTAGACCGATTTCCCGGACAAAATAACTAGCACTAATTCTGCCTCTATCATGGACATCAAAAAGTCAGAATTTATAGTTACAGATAAGACCACTGCTTGAGGTCTTGTGGCCACTTACCTCAGCCCACTAATCCCACCAAATATTGAGCACCTCCTGAAGAGTTACAGCTCCTTCAAAGGTCTGAGGCTTCAAAGCTTGTGAGGCTGATACTCACCCTGGTGACGGCCTCCCCTTTCTCCCTGCCTCCCCTTTTGGGCTGCCCGTAGGAGGCATGGTGATGGACTACCCAGCCAGCATGGAGCCCAGTGCCCAGGAGAGCCCTGCGCTGCCCTCGTCCCCAGCCATTGCCCACTCGGCAGCTCTTGTTAAATCCCTCCTGCCTGGTGCATCTCTCAGTGCCTGCCTAGCACCAGGGGCAGGAGGACGAGAACAAGGAGAGGTTTCCATGGGTTGCCTCTCTTCTCAGCTGTGTTTTGCAGCATTCTCAGTTCACAGAAGAAGGCAACCTGCTTGCCCTCCCCATGAGACCGGTGTTGGAAAGAGGCTTGAACGCACCCATAGAAGACAAATCTGATGGGGTGGGCAGGCAGCGGTGTTGAGGCATAAGCACATGAGAGGATCAGGAGGGAAAGCCATGGTTGCTGATGAAGGAGTCCAAAGCAAACTGAGGGTGTCTGAAGTCAGATGCATCAAAAATGTGATGGCCTTGCACACTTGTTTGATTTTCTCACTTTTTCTAACTAGGTGATTAAGTCTTTTCCTAATGCAGTTGGGTTTTATAGTTACTAAGTGTTTCTGTGATTCAACAGCTCTTTTTATAACCTAGCTTTTTAGTGCACATGCAATGTTTCTTACACAGTTTTCTTCACATGAGAAACCATGAGATATAATGGCCTCCTTCTTAGTATATGTTTAGGCAGCTTTGCATTGTACATTCCTTGCCAGATGGACAATAAGTGTTGCTTGGTCATGTAAATATATTTTATTGCTATTTTTACAATGTATGAATATGCAACTGGTAGACTATAATGACTCTGAGGTAATGGGTAATATGTTTGTAGATCTAGCTAAATCTTTGCTGACAAGTGCTATGCCCCCAGTAGTCACAGATTTACCGGGTGGAATTAAAGGGAGCATGAGCAAGTTTCAGATCATCTGTTTGTACCTGCTGCCACAGGTTGCACAGTTCATATTGCATCACTGCACAGCACCTCCAGTAATACTGGACCATCATCTCCCCCAGCACAAGAAAACCAGTTCCCCTTCGTCTTCATTCCTCACCCCCAGGTACTAAATGCTGAGTGAGTTTTAGTTCTATAATTTCAAGAACTCCAGTCTTTCATCAGGCATTCCTATGCAGGACATCACTACAGGTAATTTTACTGTGACAACATGGGCTTTCGTATGTCACTGCAGTGTTTCCACTTCTGAAGAAAGAAGCTGTTGTGGCAGTAGACAAGTACTGAAACCACCACTGAAGTGAGGGAGTGTCTTGAGGCCCACAGTATACACTCTGCCATGCCTGAGCATGTGACATTTCTGCTGATGTTGCTTAAACTAATACACATCTCATGGCTGCAGAATTGGCGGGTGGCACTACTGGGCGGGGCAGAAAAGACATGGGTTATGACTAGCTGAGTGGGACTTCACTGCTACAGTAATGCTCTTCACACCTTTGGCTTCCAGTTGCTTTGGCATTCTCCTTCTCTGTTTTCCTGCCCATCTCTTTGCCCCAGTCTGGTGGTAGGCCTTTAAAATGAAAGAGCTGAATCGGAAAAGCATAAAAGTGTTGGATGGAAACAGCAATGATCCTACTGTAGCCTGTGTGTGGTGGTTCCACACATGATGCTCAAATCCCGACGTATGAATAAAGCCACATGTTTTGAAAGCCATTCATATAACAAAAAGGAGTATGTCCCACTGGGCAACCCTTAGAACTGGGCCATTTCTTTCCTGGTACAAAGTTTGGCTTGCTCAGGTTCTGTGCCATCTAAGGGGATCCAGTTGTGCTGCTTTTCAGCATTAAAACTCCCCAGGTTATACAAGTAAAGCATTGTGACCATTTAACCACAGCACAACTGCTTGCAACTTCTAACTGCAACTTGGCAAGTATGGCTGTGTCCTCTGTAAGGTGTAGTTCATCTGGTGAAAATTTTTTTTATATTTTAGACTGATCCTTCCATACTGTCTTTCTGGTTTGTCAGATGCTTTTAGTCATCTCTTATCGAGACTGGTAAATTGCACGTTAAATATGGAATTCTCCATTTATTTCTAATCAGGATTTGGAGAGGCCTATTTTCTTCAGAGATGTGTGAAAAGAAGAGAGAAAGGAGATGAAAAATTTATTTATTGAAATGTTCAGTGTCAGCATTAATTATTTCTGTATCCATGTTCACCAAATAAGTAGTTTTATCTAGATAAGAAATGAAATTCATGAAACTACTACGAAAGAAGGCTGACCCCCCTTTCTCCATTATCTCAGGAAAGAAAAGAAAAAAAAAAGAAAAAAAAAGAGACATTCCCCCTCCCTGTTCCAAATAATACTTGAGTATTTCATGCAAAGTAGAAGAGCTCCTGCAGGAAGAGGTCAGAGGTACCTCATAATGCTTTGAAATTAAACTGTTCTCTAGGCAGGGGAGGAGATTAAGATCCTAGCACTCAGCACACCTGGATTTTTAAACTGTGCTTAAGATACTTACTGAGAGGAGGTGAAAAACCCCACTCCTAGGAAGGATAATAAAAACTGTAACAGGATCCCGCAAGAGATTTAGCAGCTTGGCAGACAGGGCTCTCTGGAGACAAGACTGATCTCTTCAGGGAGAAAAGAGGATGCTAACTAGGACCTCCACCTCATGTGTGAGCATCCTTGTCCCTGCTACCAGGACCCATTTTGGAGGAACCAACTCTTTGCATCTTTACCTTATTTTCAGGTGCTCCCATACTGTCTGTTTCTGCCTGGTTTCTCCTCAGAGTGGCATGAAGCTCACTGTATGAATCACAACTCAATGGTGGTGTGGCCACTTTTATTTTCATTTCAGCAAGAAGAATGAAAGAATATGTATTCCGAAGTGATCTGCAAATATTCCTCCTGGCTTTTTCGTTCAACTGTCAAATTGTAAAAAAGAAAAAAAAAATATGTAGACAGTGCCATTTCTAATACTACTGTCACTCAGTGCTTTGTTTCCATCTGCAAATATTTAGTTACCCTTATGATTAAGAATCATAGTAAGGATTTATTTTTAAAAAGAGGCATCAGTTTACATTAGAGGGCATCTTTTACTTTTGGAAATTAAAATTATATGGCCTAAATGATATGGCTCAGTATTACTAATGCTAGATATATCTTTTCTCCTCAGCCTTTAAGTTTTGAGAGCAAGAAAAGCTACACTTTGAAAGTAGAGGGTGCCAACCCCCACCTGGAAATGCGGTTCTTGAACCTGGGTCCGTTCCGTGACACCACCACCGTCCACATCAGCGTAGAGGATGTGGATGAACCTCCTGTGTTCGAGCCCAGCTTCTACTTTGTGGAAGTGCCCGAGGATGTGGAGATTGGAACCACCATACAAATCATTTCTGCCAGGGACCCAGATGTGACCAACAACTCCATCAGGTCTGTCCTCTCTCTCTGTGTTCCCCCAGGAGCACTCCCTGGTACTCAGGTTGGTGGCAGTGATGGGGCTGAAACAGCACTGGTGGGAGAAACTCTCTCTTTTTAACCAGTAGTAGTTGTCAGTGGGTTTAGTCAAACCAGATCTTACACACAGAGGGGCTCTGCTACGGCTGTCAAACCAATGCAGGAGCTTACCCTTGCCTTTTCTGTGGTATGGAGGATGTCTGCATCTAGCATTGCAATGAACTGGTCAGGCGTGTCCTGATACCATACATTAAAAACAAATCCTGGACTCTCGTGCCTTTGCTGGCACAAAACCTGACAGCGTTGCTGAGAATCTGCTGCCATACTGAGGGGAGGGTAATCAACTCGCTTCTCCTTACCCCTGCTTCTGTTTCAAAGCCTGCCTTTGTCAACAGCTCAAATACACAGCTACTTTTGGAGGAGACTGAATACATACTAATAAATATTCATGACCCACTAAATTATATAGTGTCTGGTCAGAGCTGTGGAGCTAGATATTCCCATACGGGGTTAAGAAAGGTAAAGGTGTATTTACAGCCATGGGAGCTTCATAGCTGCAACTCAGCAAGGAGCCAAAGGAGCAGATTTGTGTGATCACAGCACTCCTTTCTGTTCTGGCTGCCAAGTCAGCCCAGTTTATCAGAGAACACTGTTTTTCTCTGAGGCCAGCCCACATACTAATTTTCACAACCTGCAGAAGCTCCGAGTGACTGCAAGTTAATAATCCCAGCAGGTCATGCTTCTCTCATCTGAGAAATGCTTTGGGTGTTGAGCTGCTGTTTGCCTAACCTTGCATCAGTCCAGCTTCTGAATTGTCTGTGTTTGGGAACAGTCCTGGGAAGTCGAAACATCAAGTGTTTTGAGTTTTTGAAGAAAGTGAAATCTATATGAGCAGCTCTGTGGGCTTCAGGTGGAAGAGCTGAGCAGACACAGAGCCTGTTCTTAATGATATTGCCTTCTGTGTTGCTGCTCTAATTATTTTTTTCATCTCTGTTACCTTAATATACCTATCTTTTCTACCTACATTATAAGGTTATCGTACTTCTCATGACATTGCCTAAAATTCTTCAATAAAACTAAGTATTATAGTGACTGCATCACAATTTCATTACCCTAAACTTTTTTCCACCTGCATCTTATTTTGCTGATTACTGTCTAGCATTATCCAAACACTGCAGTGCAAACAGCTTTGTGCTAATCTGCTTAAAATAGTATAATTCTGCAGACTATCAGAGGGTAGAAGTGTTCATTGTTATTTTTAATGAGGTTTTTCTTAGTTTTCTTCAGAGCTTTCCAGTGACTACCCTTGATGAAACAGCACTCTATAAAGCATGGAATACATCACCAAAGATATATTTAAAAAAAAAATAAACAGTTGCAAATATGCAGATTCCTTTGTAACTCTGCTGCTCCCTAACTTACTTCCTCCTTTTCTTCCCATCTTCCTCCCTTCCCACTTTCCTTCCTTTCTTCCCATCTTCCTCCCTTCCCACTTTCCTTCCTTTCTTCCCTCATTCCTCCCCCACACCTTGTACATATAGACATAAATGATTGGAGTAGAGGAAACAGGAAAAAAAGGAATAAATACCATTTGTAATGCTATCTAAAATGCAAATGTTAGGAATTAGTTCTCCTTGCCTCTTAAGTGGTCTCCTCAATCCAGGCCAACTCTGTGCAGTATCAGTCCAGCAATGTTTTATACGTGCTCTGCATTCATTTTGCACAGGGTAAGGCAAGATAAGGAAAACAAAATCCCAGAGATATATATTTTGTTACACAAGATGAAATCAAACTGAAATTAAAACTGTGATCTGACAGTTCTTTTTGCCATTTTTTCAAGTATGGAAAAGCCAGGGCACATATTGGAAGGGCTCACTAAACATGGGGGAATTCTCAAATCCTCATTTTCCCAGTGTCCAGTATATGGACTCGCACACTGTGAAATTCTGATGGCTGGAATTATGCCATGATTGTTGTTAAGCAATTCAGGAAGATTACCTAGAGAGTACAGTGGAAATGAGTATGAAGGGGCAGGTATTATTATTAATAGGAGAACTTAATGTGGAGAATCCAGACAAAGACTCTACCTGTGCCTCTTGACACCGGTGATTAATATCGCACCACTAATCACAAGGCCTTATTCAATTTCAGATACTCGTTGGCCTTAAACTGTCAGACATTCTTTTTATAGCCCTCATACAAGAATAATTATTATAGCAAAATATAGCAACACTCTTTCTTATTTCCTAAATAAATCAAATGCCTCGGAAATGTCTTTATTTAAGAAGTGATGGGAAGGTAAGGGAAGGTAAGGGAAGCAAGCCTGCCATGCCACCCTCTGATTTTTCTGAAAAGAAGTGTAAAAGCATTTTCCAACAACATAGCTCAATAGTATTTTATATCCCAGTTTAATAAGTCCCTAGATAAAGATCAGGCTGGCATGCTTGTTCTAGTGAACGCATTTGTGCTGAAAGGAGAAAATTCAGAAGAACAAGCCCTGCTCAGCATCCATTGTGACTAATGCTTTCAATTCCCATCAACTTCGAAGAAAGAACCAACAAAAATGAGAATAAGTGTGGGCTCTGTTCTAAGCTGTGGCATTTACATGAGCACATGTGGCTTTTGCCAAAGAATCTCTCACCATGCTGACACAGTTATCTAGGAAGGCAACTCACAAACTGCTGTGGAGAGCAAGGCGATGCGTATGAAGGGTATTGAGTATTTTACACATCCTGCAAAATGGTCCCTCTGACGGAGTACAGCAGTGACAACTGTCAAATCAGCTGTCTTCCTGCCCAGATTTTCTGGCCTGCAGGTACCACCACATTCCCTTCCTCACAGGTGAGAGAAGCTTGTTCCCAGCATTAAACTGATATGATATTGGCCAGGCAGGTTCAGTAATTATGATGAATCAACCTCACAGAGGGAGCTGTTTCTCTGGCTGGATGATATGAGAAAGCCAGTCATCATCCCCCTTGCATTGACCTGGCTCAATCAGTAGGATGGTCCAGGATGCAGGTAGTTTATTCCACTGAAGGAGGAGAGAATATAAAAGCATGAGGAAGGGAACAGCCTAAGTGCCTGGAACTGATGCAAAGCCATTTTCATCCAGTCTGAATTGTGCCCAAGGAAAGGGCATAATTATTTTGCTTAGAAAAAGAAATCACACTCCTCACTGACAGATTCTCTCTGTAAAGCAGATGTTCCTGTGCTGAGCCGTGCCTTGCTTTGAGGCTTCTTCTTCTAAATCTCCCTGTCTTCCAGCTCCATCCAAGTCCTACTTACCATTAAATGCCATTATCCATACATACTCTGTTTTTTTGAGCATCTCACTCTGTACCTACACAAGTCAATGGAGCACATAACTAGGTTGTGGAAGAATGTGGATCAGCCGTGTATGACAGCATTCCCATTGCTGGGGTACTTCACTGGCTATAACACCCAGTTTTCACAAGGGTTGCATAATATTTTTAATATGTACTCTTGCAGATACTCAATTGACAGAAGTAGTGATCCGGGGCGGTTCTTTTATGTCGACATTACATCAGGAGCACTGATGACTGCAAGACCTCTTGACCGGGAGGATGTTTCTTGGCACAACATCACGGTGCTGGCCGTGGAGCTGAGTAAGGAGAATGCAGACTGTACATAGATTAAAGAGATACAATAGACAAAGCAGGCTGAGAGACCCAAATTCAGCAATTCACATGTTCTTATGCACTGAGTAGGAAGCCGTATTAACTAAATTACTCTTCTGACATCAACAAGCGAATATTGCATTTTATTTATTTTTTACACTCCTTTTCATAGGGTGGTGGGAGGAGTAGAGGCTGGCAATTAAATGCAGAGTACTGCTTTTTCAATTCATTAGTATTCCAGGGATTTATTTAACGTGTTTCTGCAAGAGCTGTAGCTCGTCAGAAGGGCTAGTCAGCTAAAGCAGACGCTGCAAAAGCTGCACAGCTGCCAGAACTGCCAGTCCTACCTGGGAGGATTGAGTGGTGCAGGGACTGGGAGGCAGCAATGATCTTACACTGCTAGGTCACTAGTTGAAAACTGCTCTGGTTCAGCAGCAAGTAAATGTCATCACCATCTGCTTGTTGTATAAATAATTTGGGCCAGAGTGCTTTGGGATCTTCTAGTATGCTGAACTCACTATGCTTTTGGGTTTTACAATGAGCTAAAACTCAGCTGAGGGTTCATCCATGCTAGGTATTTAGGAAGGCTATAAGAACAAGGACATGCTGATCATTTTATAGTGTCAGTATGAAAAATTTATCTGAGTTTGAAATACTAACAGAAGTGAGCTTCATAAAGGAGCTTGGGATATATAAGTAAATAAAATAAAAGGTTCACCCAATCTTCATCTGAAATCTCTTTGGTCCACATAGCTTTTGCTCAAGATCTCAGTTCATCTGCTGAGGGGCAGCAGCTTTTCAGAAGCTTGCTGCCAAGAGCCAAGTCATTCCTCATGTCTGAGAGAGCTCCCTGCACACCCAGACTGTACCAGAGATATGGCACAGTTTGAGTGGGAAAAAGAAGCTTGCCCAAAATGCAATCAGACAACTTGAAGTTAGCAGAGGGAATATTTCACAAGATTTGGGGTGACTCTTGCCACATATTTGCAGGCTGTTCCAGCACACTATGCCTTTCTGTCCCCTTTTTAGGAGTGAGAACGGTTGGTGACATGATAGGATCTCACCCCCCTCTATTTTTATGCTAGTTTTATTTTTCAGCCGCCAATGGCCATTGAAATTCCATGTAAATCTACATACACACACGAGTCTGTAAAAGCTGCCCCTGTAGCAGCACTCGAGGGTGAAACCAATATGAAGGCATGTCTTCCTTTGACTCATCCTCTGTCAATCTGTCAGTTTTGCTCTATACATGTGCAGCACAATATTTAATTTAGTGAATAGTTTCAAGAATGTCATAGTTGTGCACTCCTGAATAAAGCTCCTAGTTTTAAAAGTTAGATCAATATTACTAAGAGTGTAAATGCAGGCATTCATCTGCCACAATGACAGATGTGTTAGCAAGACAGGTATGGATATGTGGGAAGCTGAAGGATTAAGTTATAAATTAGGGAGAAACAATATAGTTTAAGAGTATTATCTCAGTGATACAATGTAACACGTTATGGATGCAGCACATTGAACACTGAAGAAAATTCCAGAATGTAAGAAAATTCTCTGTTGTTTATATGAACATATAATTTCTTTGGAGATAAATGCACAAAGTTGTATGGCTAAAAAGAATACTCATTTTTAAGAATTTTCTGGATTTTTGCACCTTTTATAACCTCTTAATAATGATTTTTTCTTTCTGCTTACAGTTTTGTTTTATCATTAAATAAGGGAAAAAAGATGTTTGGGGGCAGAAAAACACAGTAAGACAAAAAAAATATTCTGTGGCTACTTAGTTTGGAAATTGTGAAGTTATGCGAAACAATGTATGGACTTACTGGCAAAGAAAGCTAATGAACCAGTGGGACAGAAATATCACAAATGATGTCATGCAGAATGTAAAATTTTCATTGCCATTTTAAAGTTTCAGTGAACACTTTTCTGTACAATTTCATGTGTTATTACATTTTAAACCCCCCTGTCCAAAGACTTGACACTATTTTTGAGTTCAAGGAACATAAATTCTGAGCAAAAACATATCTGAACTGCAGAATTACCACTTTAAACAAATTCTGAGTAACAAGCCTATCCTAAAAGAGTGTCTTCCTAATTCGTGCTACCAGTACCAAGGCTTAATAAACAGTATTGCCCAGTCAAAGGGCAATAAAAAAAAATGCTTTTGGTGTAGAAATAGTCCCATTGGACTGAACTAGGTTGAAGTCCTTCACAGAATTTGTTTGGAAAAGATGTGATTAGATGGGAAACCAGGACAGACACAGAGCAGCATTTGCAACTTCACCACGAGTCACACAACCCAGAAGCGACCACAGTTCCTATTGGGAAAATGCCACTTAATGCAAGTCAGTAATGAAAAAGCTGCTTTACCTCTTGAGCAGAGTGAGGAGCAGCCTCTTATTCTTCCCTTGTATTGCCTTTCTTTACGTTGTGGCTTCTCCTTCCAGACAATCCATCACAGGTGGGCAGCGTCTCCGTGACAGTGAAAGTCCTGGATGTGAATGACAATGCACCAGAGTTTGCAAGGTTCTATGAAGCTTTTGTTTGTGAAAACGCCAAAGCGGGGCAGGTGAGAAATGCTAGTGATACCAGGGGTTGGGGGGGGATGCTGTCCTACATGGAGACAGCGTGCCAGAAAGGGTGAGCATTGGAAAGAGGGCTCAGCTAAACACACATTTCGTCTGTACTCTCGTCAGGAGCTGTCTGTGCTGCTTTGAAAAAGCAATCATATCACACCAGGATTAGCATCATATATAGCACCCCTTTTTTCTCCTGCAGTAGTTTCCAGGCTCACTGTGCAATACACTTCTTGGCTGAAATAAAGCCTTCCCTTGAGCATGTGCCAGCAGGCAAACACCCAGTGTGTCCTGTAGCAGCAACAAAGAGAGGAGTGCCATGGAATCAGCCCAGCCCACATGTGACAGAAAAGGATTACTATTAAAAGACCCTTTTTATAAGAGTCTTCAGGACCCCTGAATTTAAGAGCTGGACAGAACATACTACATCAGCTTCAACGGGGTGCCAAACTGAATCTTTTTTGCTGTGAACTGGAGATGACAAACAGCCATAGACAACACAGGACTTGCCACTCTGTGCACTGTAAATCAGCACTTCCAAGCAGGCGGTGAAGCCTCTTTTCTCCTCTCCCTTCCAAAACCCCATAAAAGACTTTAAACAAAGTCTGCCTGTATCACAGATAGGCATGAGCTTTTCCTCGCTGGAGCTGGTGCAAGCTCTACTGCTGATCACTTGTGGAGAGGCAACCTGATGGTTCACCACCCAGGGTCCACAGTGGGGACCTGCATCTCCTAAGGCAAAGCTGACTCGTATAGTTTTAACACATACATGCACCACTCATTATTTGGGAAGGAAAAATTATGCTAGTACTATCACTCTGTGTTCACTGAAGCTTCTCCCAGCATGCTGTGAAGCAGGATAAAATAACTACTTACGGCTGGGACAACTGTCCTCACAACTATCATACACAGGATAATTTCATCTCACTAATTTATAGAGGTCCTTAATAATATAGGGAATAGAAATCATTGCCTAGCTTTTTTCCTAGTTTTGAAGGGTGAGTGTCCTAAATAATAAGCTTTCTGAGAAATGCATGCTAATTGGGACTTCCTTCAGTATAGAAAGCCAAATTCTGTTGCCACATTTTGAAAAGGTCTGAAATCAGTTATAAAGGTGGTAAATAAGACTTTATGGGTCTGTCATTTGCCTTTGAATCCAAAAATAAGTTCTGAATGCAAAAATCCAGGTGAAGATTTATTCCTTGACTAAAAAGATGTCAGAATGTTTATTCAGACAGAGCTATAGCTCACTGTGCTTCAAGGTGTTAGACCTACTTTACTAAGCCTCTATAGGTGAGGTGACAAATCTCTTTCTGGATTTAGCATTGTCTTAGTTTCTTTGCATGGTGTTATTTATTGCATATGCAGAGTCTCTGCATGGTTGCCTTTCTCTCTTTCTTCTCCACTGACATCTTGGGAAGAATTTAATTGATTTAAAATTAAGAGAGTGATAAAATAATCAACCTGAAGTCCTTTTCTACTTGCAAAATGAAGCTGAAAATAAATATGGACTTTCTTACAAGCTCTCTAATGGACAATGAATCTTCTGGACACACTGGGCCCTCAAAAGAAAAAAGAAACGTGCAACAGAAGACAGGGATGTATGAGAAAAAAGTATCTGTTATTTGAAACAAACTGACTATCTCCTCCTTTGTTTAAAAGTGATTTGCATGAACATCGCAAAATAAATGAAGCCTGCAAGGTTTAAGTCTCTTCTTGAGTTATCTATTGTACCTCTGCAAGACAGTTTTATTCAAATGCTCCAGTTGCTTATATTCATATATATATAAATATTATGTTTACTTATTTATAATATATATATATATATTACTTGTCACCTGTTTCTGCTTTGTTCTCATATTCTGTAGCTGATCCAGACAGTGAGCGCCATTGACAGGGATGACCCACAGGAGGGTCAGCACTTCTACTACAGCCTGGCTCCAGAGGCAGCCAACAACCCCAACTTTACTCTAAGGGACAATCAAGGTAATCAGAGTGGACACAGACAGTTAGCTACTCTAATTTCTAATGCCTGAGTTGGACTTGAGAGTCTGTGACTTACAGTGTGTGATAAGACTGCCATTAGAAATAATACCAAGTGACACCTGCTCCTTAAAGGCAGTGATAAAATGACATATTACTTAATACACTTGAAGGTTATATGATATTTTCTTCTCTATAAATATTCTCTAGCAGTAGGCCTCTTTTTCTTCTTCGAGGAAATGTGCCAGTGTTTTGTGCAAATTCAGGTCTTGTGGTCAGGCTGCAGGCATCTCGGATTACCGGAGTGGAAATTGCGTTCCTTCAAAAGGAGATGCTTAAAGGTAGGATAGCAACTGGAACTAGGAGACAAATCTGAAGGGAATTACACTGCTCTTTTATTGTTACTCTTCATGTTTTCTCCCAGGCACAGAAAGGGAAAGTTCTTGTACTGTTCCAGTCTTTTCCTCCAAGCACTTTTTTTCTTCCTCTTTGCATATCCTCATTTCCCTAGGAAAGGGAGGGAGGGAGGAGATGAAGAGCCTTAGGGGGGTAACTTGGCATACAGCTAAAAGTCTGAGTAAGATATGCTAAGTAGAAACTGAAACCCCAGTGGGAAGACCCATGGCAAAGCACTGGCGTTTGAGTATCCTAACCAGTGGAATTTGCTTCTTTTGAGGAAGCTTTGGTGGTTTTGGAGTCTGCAGAAAAGCCCTGCTGTGGCAGGCTTTTGCATGACTGCTGGTGATAGAAGATCTTCATGGGCAGACAACGGTGCTGAGGTCGGGTCCACACCAGCCTTCGTTGGGAAAGAGGGACAACCTAGAGTGACCTGATGCAGATCTTTGAAAGTCAATATGAAGGGGCTGGATTTCAGTAGAAGTTTAATGTGTAAAGAACTACAGATCAGCAAGCAATTCCAGAATAAAGGGGGAGAAGGACTGGCCACCTGAAGCACACTCGTGGCCAGTCTCCAAGCAGAGTGCCTCCCCCTGCTCCCACACATGTCTACTTGTGGCACTTCCATAAGCCCTTATCTGTGCCTCTGCAGGCATATGAAAGGCAACACAGAGGCTAATAAAGAAGGCCCTGCTGTCACTAACCAAACATGTCTTAAAAACATGCTACTTGCAGAGTCTGGAGCCCTCCTCCACAGCATGCTAATGCTTTTTCATCCTAAAAGCAGCTTTTTTCTAGAGTGTCCCTGAACTTCCACACACAATTTCTTTCATTTTTATCTCCTTCTCTATCCATGTCTCCCTCTTTTTTTAGTTTTGAATATATATTGCCAAAATAAGTGAACAAATAAAACACAACTATTGCTAAAACATTTGGCAAACTAGGCTCATCTCATCCTCAAGGCATTGTTCTAAAAAAAGAAACTCACAAAATCCCCAGCATCAGATGTACTTTTTCTGTTTAAGGCCATACTTGCAATAATTTATAGTGACAGCAGTGACTGAATGGCTGTGCCTCCCACTCTCTGTAAAATACCAGTTTTCCAGAGAGATATATATTACAAGAACCTTAGGGTACTATTGGTTAGAAATTTGAAATAAAAATGTTAAGTATCAAACCACTGACCATTTGAAATATACACATTAAGGACTCATTTACTGCCTCAGCAATTTGGAGTACAGTAGTCATTTCAGTAACAATAATTTATATTTATATTTTCATCTAGGGACCACTAAGGACTATATAAATTATATGACTTAGTCACAGAGGGGATAGCTATACCACATGTCACAAGAAAGAGACCCACCTTGCTAGTCACAACCTATGCAAGTAAACACAAGACAGCAATACTTTCCGGGCTGTGGGAAGGCGCTATTAAGATCAGCAATTGTGCTGATTACTTGGTTGTCCAATACAGCAGTAAGAGAAGCTGCAAGACATGCAGCCATCCTGGCAACAGTTAAAACCTTGATTTGTACTGAGCAACAGATAGATCACAGTTTGCATTCTGATTAACTGTTTTACATATTTCTTTGGCCCTTGTCATTTTAGTCTCTGAGAACTTCTTCAGTCTGTTCATTCTCTGCATATCTCTAGCAGACAGAGAAATCCTATTGTTCTCCACTTTATAGACAGGGATCCAGGGCAAGGAGAAATTAAGCTACTTACGTGCCTGGTTCCCTTTGAGTTCAGTAAAATCAGTGGAAGATAGACATGTAAGTATCTGCAAAGATCTGAGCCTAAATGACTTCCCAAGGCCATATAGGATATATGTGACAAAGCAGGGAATTGAGCTGGGGTCTCCCATCTCTTCGGTTACTGATGTAGGGCATTAGCAAGCCATCTTCCCCCGCTTCTAAATCCAGGTGAGATTATGCTGGGGAAAAGTTGGCAAAAGAGGCTTGCTGTAAGAATGGGATGAAGGACAAAATAAGATAACTGCATTTCCAGATTAAATGCTGAGCCGATCTTCTGTTGACCCTTAACTGCTGCCTTCCATCTTTGAGTACTAAAAACTGATGGAGGGTACCCACTGTGATGGGTGCAGGCATCGGTGTCATACCACTGCCAGGCCCATCACTGGAAGTCCTCCCCATTGCATTTAAATTTGTCCTAGGAATTTTTTCAGCTATTTCATCCTTCCCTAAAACTGGTTTACCTCAGACTTTGACAGAGATCAAAAGCAGTGAGCTGAAAATCCCCATGAAAAATGTGACCCCTTCCTCAAGCTGGTGGTGTCTGTAATGCCTGCTTCCTTGTGCTCTTTCTCCCACTCCTGGTTAAATATTTCTTTATATTATTCCTAACTATTCATCATTTTT
Organism: Athene noctua; assembly: GCF_965140245.1. NCBI lineage: Eukaryota > Metazoa > Chordata > Aves > Strigiformes > Strigidae > Athene > Athene noctua. The sequence continues at coordinate 90,838,407 of NC_134038.1, forward strand.
ACACTTATTTTTTAAAAACTAACAGAAGTTCTGGGCTAATCATCCTGAGTTCTTGTACAGATGCATACAGGAAGAAACCAAGCCTTTCTTGTGAGAAGAGCGGTGGGTAGCTCTGATCTCAAGATTCGTGACACAGTGGTTAGTTCCCCTGACCTCTCCAGGGAGGTACATTACTCCCAGTGGAGCACCAAACTGCAGGAAGGAGATGCTCCATGGCTTGCTTTCGCAACCACCTAAAGACACCAGCCTGCACACCCACAGGAAGCTCAGTTTTCACCTCCTGCTGATCTCAAAGGTGTGGAACCCACCATACTGCAATCTTCAGTATCTCTGCTCAGCACGGTAGATAAGTGCTATTGTCCAGCCCTCTGTGAGCCAAAGACACTGTTGGAGGCTGTGATGCAAAAATATTGTGCATTCTTATTATGCTTTTTTTTTTTCCAATATAATGGGGCTTTCATGTCCTTACAAGCCCCCTTCTCTTGATGGCTGGGGCTTAGCAGATATCAAAGTTGGAAGAAAATTGTGTATTCTGGTTTCTGCCATGCTGCATCACATTCCAGCATGCCCTTTGCACTGCAGTAGCACGTCAAATCACGTTGCTTTTGATGAGTCACACCACAAGCTTTGGCACCAATGTATTGCAGTTCCAGAGTAACAGGTAGAGCGATTCTTTAGGGATGATTTGGATGCCTGCCTGGTACAAAGCAAAGCAAAACAAAAGGGTCAAAATGTAATGCTGAGAGTCACCAAGACAATTTTATCACCAAGATCATTTAAGATGTGGTTGATAGGGTCAGCATATCACAGCAAAAATATATATGTACACATATATCTTTCAATATTTGATTATAGAAACTTGGTTTCAGCCTGAAAAAATGAATTATTGTTAAAAACACTTGAGATCTCACTAGCTGATTTTGCACAGCTTCAGTCAGGTTCACTGCCTGTAACTTCTACAGGCAAAGTATGGCCAGCTCAGAATAATGAAGTCTTTTGCCCTCACAAAGAACAATTTTACATAAAATGAAGGTTTGCTGTCAGCTGAGTAAAATTTGTGACTTCTATTGTAAGTCAGTTTAAAGAGAGTAGGTCTTTCTCCCAGGAAAGAGAAATGTAACCAAATCACTACACCGTTCAGATGACTCAGACATTTCCATTGACACAGCATAAATGCAGGCACTTTGCCATTTTCTGCCCTTTGGGCGGCTCTTTCTCATGCTAAAACAGGCCCAGTGATGAAAAGATGTGGTATTAATAGCTGGAGAGCACATACTAAAGGGCACATAAACAGCCTGAGGGAGAGAAAGCACTTGCATGTGCCCCAACAGAGAAGAGAGGGAGGTTTGCAGGAGAGCGCTCCTGCCCACAGCCCAGGAGCCACGGGAGCCACAGGGTGCTGCTCTCTGCTGGGTTTTGGGACAAATTCCTGAAAATTATCTATGTCTACACCTGCTGTGTAAATTCAGAGCTACATGGCATATCAAAGCGTGGTGAAATCAGTAAACATTGAAACATAATCAATTTTAAGCAACTTTAGGGATTTCACCTTGCACCTGATGGTTTTTCCTCAAAGATACAGCTCTTGGGATCACATGATTTATTGAGACACTACAATTTCACTATATATTCACATGCAAACACATGTCAGAATTCTATGCTTTCAGAATAAAAGCTTGAAATGTCATTGATGTGCAAGAAATAAAATACCCTGAGATTCCTTTTAAAATCATGTCAAAATTCAAACTAATCTCATGAACTGTGGAGCCCAATGTCTCAATACTTACGTGTGCCAGTACTGTCTGAATGCCATAAAATTTGCAGCACAAAGTATGGAACATGGAGAATAATTTAAGTCTAACAGGCAAGTCTAGAGAGTCTAGCTTGAGTTTGCATATATTCCATAGCTGGCTGTATATAACACTCCTGATTTCATTCCTAAAAGACATCAAATCATTTCTGATGTTCAGACTACATCAGATAATACATCTGCATGTAACCTGAGTCTCTGCACAGAAGAAAATCACCCAAGATTTAAATTTTAGCAGTGAATTGACAGGGAAATAATAAGGAAATGGAACAACCCCTTGTTGATATTTTGGCTTTGTTCACACTCTGCTTGTGATCAGAAGGTTTCTTGCCATTGCCAGGTAGCAGCCCCATTGTGTCAGTCCACCTGGGAACAGCTGATTGGCTTCCTGCATTTCCAAGCAGAGCAAATATACATTGGTAACAACCTGGAGATGCAGATGGTCGGACTGTGACCTCTTTTGAAACAAAGAAACAGGAAACAAAACTAAGCAGTAAAAGAAACTGTATAAAGATCAGCTCCCAGAAATCCCACAGCATCATTTCATGGGGTGAGGGCTTGTAGGTTTGTCAAAGAGAATAAGTACCTATGTTCCCCATTTATCTTTGCTGACGCAAGATTTGCAGACATGTCTGTAAGAAGGGCCAATTTTCCTGCAGATTCCTTTAGACTCCCTAGTGGCCCAGATCACAATGGAAACATTTGATCTCGTGCTTCCAAAAGCCTCTGAGGCCAAGAAGCTGGAAGGTCAGCGCTGACAAAATCATCACTGATCTCCAAAGATTTTGCCTTGGCATTCCTGAGATAATAATTGAAAAGAACAAATTCCTGAATCAAATTTCTTTTTGATTAGGAATCTTGGTGCACAGTCTGAGGAATTTGAGGGAGGGGGTAGACAGGAATTCAAATGCCACTGGGAAATTCTGACATTTTAAAAACATGCTGAATATGGAGGAAAAAGCCCCAAAGGTAGGGATTTCCCTTGAAATGACCAACAGCAGCTGGCTGTTAGGTCACTCTCTTACTATTAGGTTTCAGCAGCATCATTTTGATTCCTTTTGATTTAAGTTCTTATAAAAAACAGGCGGTCACACTAAATGAAGCAGAATGGTCACATCAAAGCAGAATAATTCTGACACTGATAACATGAAGCATTCTGACTTTTTTCAATGGCAAATGTGCCAATGAAATTGCATGTATTTCCCTGAAAAATGTTTAGTTGCAAATTTTCAACTTGCTGCTGCTTTAGGATAGCAAGCTGGGTTTTCCTTTGTCTTCTTGTTGCCCTAAGCAGATGACTATGCCATGTATCAAAAAACATAAAAAGTACCTTAACATGTCCACAAGGGTTATACACCAGCATCTCCAAAATGGTGGCAGCACTTAAGAGTGAGGTCTGGAAAAGCTGCTGAGCATGAACAAAGAGGGACAAGTTGCCTTCAATTGTTCATTTCTGTCTTGTCTTCTGAAAGCTCTTTTAGCTAAATCTGAAGGCTGTGAGTTTGCCCTGGGCACTTTATGTCAGAAGGGGTAAAGGCAACTCCCAAGGTGTGTATGCCTTGCAGGTTTGGAGCTATGGCCTGAGAAGATACTGGAATAGAGGAGGCAGAGACAAAATGCTGATTAGTGAGAAACTGATAAAAACAAAGGAAAAAAGAGAGAAGACAAATGTGTGCAGGTCTAGGGCTGATTTTCTTAACCTTCCTTCTCTGCTGAATTTATTTGCTCTGCATACAAGCTCTTCTCTCCATTTATTTTCTACCCTTAGACAATACGGCATGGATTTTGACAAGGCGCTCCGGCTTCAGACAACATGAGCAGAACACCTTTTACCTCCCCATCCTGATCAGTGACAATGGCCGCCCCGTGCTGAGCAGCACAGGCACACTGACCGTGCACGTGTGCAGCTGTGATGATGACGGCATGGTGATGTCCTGCAATGCGGAGGCCTACGCCCTCCCCGTCAGCCTGAGCAGAGGGGCACTCATTGCAATCCTTGCCTGCATCTTTGTCCTGCTAGGTAAACCCTTGGCTTCTTCTTGAGAGGGGACAAACTCTTTGGTTCTGGCCAGGGGGTTGCTGATCCACTGAAGGTGAAGGACACAAAGGCACACACACACACACATCTATGTATACATTATATGTAGACACACATATATAGATACTTAAAGGGCCAAATCAAGGACCAGATGGTGTAGTCAGCTACATATGGCTTCAGATGCTGGGTGTAGGAATGGGAGAAGACTATGGCCTGCAAGTATTTCTGCCAGATGTCCAGAGTGCCAGGATGTCTGGTATGGCCCTGCTTTCCTGGAAGGAGTATGCCAGAAGTGCTGGGATCTGTGGATGAGGACAGGTTACTGTCTCACTCTCAGCAGTTTCTGATCATATGTTCCCACAGGAAATAGTGGTAAGCCCAGTTTCACCTCTTGTCTTTTGGCAGGAGATATCCCCACCTCCATCCATTTTCCTTGAGATGATACATTTAAATGGTGCTGTAAAGGGGATGAGCATCTTGCATGTGTTCTGTCTCCACAAATAAATTTCATCCTTTCTTGTCCAGACCTGCTATGCCCCCTGTTAGTTGTTGGTATCAAAAGAACTTCAGTTCCCTCATTCACTCTCTCAAGTCATGAGATACTAGTTCAAAACATACATTCCCTGAAATTTCAGGGGGCACAGTTTGAGGAACAGTGAAGTAAGATACAGGAAAACATCTTTAAAAGTGCCTCAGTTCTGGCTCTTCAAAGGAGCCTAGATACCTCAGTTCAAAATTTCAGCATTCAAAACCTTTGCTGAGTTCTAGCCCTGGAAATACAGTCACCACATGACAGCCCATTTTCAATAGTAAGGTGCTCTGGTGCCTGTATGACCACTCCTCCCCATACTACAAGCATGGGGAGGATGAGGAGCACCAGCACTGCAGCACTGCAGAAGGCTTGCAGATAAACAAAAAAAAAAATGCTTTGGAGCAGACTAAGGGGTTAGAGCTGTACATTCTGTTGTGTAGGCAGACATATCACTACGGTGCCTCAGCACCATCCATCTATGTCATGTGCAGTGCCCAGCCCAAAAGGCATTCCAAAAGCAGGCTGCAAAACCCTGCTGTGTACAGCAGGAAAAAAATATCTCTATGGAGCTGTGTGCTGCTGCAGATAAACTGTTACTGATACCTGATCTAGCTAGCTTGAAAGTAGCTCAGGTATTGCTGCAGTGCATTGCAAGCACCGCTGGATATGTGTGTCCTAAGTGTCACCAGGCATTAAGAATTAAGGTGAGAAAAGGGGCAGATTAGCCAGACCTCAAGTTACTACTTTTGTCTGGAGGGTGGGGGATTTCTATACCCCTCCACCTACAGACACCACAGCTCTTTAAATCCAAGGGGTTGGCTGGGCTTACCAAGGGGAAAATAGGGCAGCAAAGAGCCTGAAGCCCTTGCAAGATCTGCCCCCTCGCTGATGGCCCTGTGTCTTGGTTGCCTCCTGCAGTGCTGGTGCTCCTCATCCTCTCCATGCGGCGCCAGCGGAAGCAGCCATACATCATTGATGAGGAGGAGAACATCCACGAGAACATCGTCAGGTACGACGATGAGGGCGGTGGGGAGGAGGACACAGAGGCCTTTGATATCGCTGCCATGTGGAACCCACGGGAGGCTCAGCTGGTGTTGAAAAACCGGCAGGACATGCTCCCTGAAATAGAGAGCCTCTCCCGATACGTGCCTCAGGCGTGCGTCATGGACAACAACGTCCACAACTACGTGCTCGCCAAGCTGTACGAAGCTGACATGGACCTGTGGGCGCCTCCCTTCGACTCCCTCCAGACATACATGTTTGAAGGGAACGGCTCAGTGGCGGAGTCACTCAGCTCCCTACAGTCGGTGACAACAGACTCAGACCAGAGCTACGACTACCTGACGGACTGGGGGCCGCGCTTCAAAAAGCTGGCTGAGATGTACGGTGCCACGGACAGCAGCGGGGCTCTGTGGTAACGGACGAGGAATGGCAGAGGGGTTTCCATGTGAAACGGTGTCCAGTTAGGTCCATTCTCATCAGATGCTTCCATGGACATAGGTGAGGCCTCCTAAAAAATAGCAATACGGTGCTTGGATGAGAATGGGAAGAATGGTGCGAATGAAGGTCTCTCTGGATCAGCTTTACTCAGTTAAATTAAGTCATGTATTTGAAACAGTGAGAAGCAGAAGGAAGAAAGTTTTTTCCTGGTTTTTACAGCAAAATTGGAAAGCTCCTGGAATATAATGACATTACTCCCGTTCTCTCTCCCTTGTACACGGCAGCTTACTGAGCTCTATACATCTGGGTTCAAAGATCTGTAAACTCCAACTGTAATCTCTGACTCACTGAGAAATTTCCAGCTCAGAAAAGTTGTTCCCCACCGGTTATCTTTCCCCCATTAAAAAGAAAAAAAAAAAAAATTGCTTGCTAACAAGAAAAAAAATCCCACAAAGCAGAAAATTTAAACTGGAATCTCAGAGGGCTCTTTGTAAACTAAACCTCCTCTCTCTGTTGCTAACTGAGTCCTTTTTAAGCCTTTAGAAACAAGGCTGAGGGGTTTTTTTCCACCTGGCTGAGAGGGCTGGGGAAGAGGCGTTGAATTTCTGCTCTAGTTTGATGACTGATCTGTGAGTCATTGGCATTAACACTAATCCATCTCCTATGAAGTTTGTGTAAATTTATTCTTGGCTCTTTAAAACCATGACTCCGCTAAACTGCTCAGAACAAAACCAGAAAATCTGCCTCTTTTGCACTGTAGATGTCTCTTCCATGTGCCAAATGTGAAGATTAGATTCTACCAATGAAAGCCAAATAAATTTAAAAAAAAGAAAAAGCTATATTTGGTAACTACATGGGTTAGATGGGCTTTCCTAATCTGTGTGAAGTCAATCCAAGGGATGTTTACATACTGTAGATAACCTACTTGAACAAATGCAGTATTATAGACCAATAAATGGATGTAAGAAAATTACATGTATAAGTTTTGTATATTTGTTAATTTTGGTAATAAATATGATGTACTGCATACAGTACAGTACCTTAGCACCTCTTTTAATAAAAGTTAAACAGAAGGGAAAGTCTGAATGGCAATTTATTGACTACTTTGCACACAGTAATTAGTGTTTATCTGTGGCTTTACATGCCTTGAGCATCACGAAAATATTGTTCATCAGCATCACGTCAAGGAGACAAGCCTTCAGTTTGCAGGTTTGAATGGATTTTCTGCTTCTTTTATCATTGTTCACTTGGACATTGTCCTTAGCAGTGAATCAGACCAAGTTCAGCACACCAGAATAGTTACTTTTCTGTTTCAACCATGCTGAAGTCAAAAGAAAGTCTTGGCTGATTTTTTTAAAACGTTATGGCTGGGGCATTGAGAAGCTTGGAACACAGTTACACAGCCCTGACAGAAAGCTTGGAAAACAGTTACACAGCCCTGACAGAATCTCATGCCGTCAGACACATGACAGTCTGTAACACACAGTATCCGTTTCTGGTCATTCTTACTCGGCAATCGAAGTTTTGAGCCTGGATCTTCTCTTGTTTGCACATGTAAATGGGAAGGGCCAGGGAAATTACACTAACACAAGTTTCATGGAAGGTGGAGAAAGGCTTCTGAAAGCAGAACAGTCTGCAATGGCATTTTCAGATTACTTTCTAGATAAGGATTCTCTCCATCTCAAATTGCCCAGAAAACAGATGTGCAGACATAATCACCCAGTTACCACACTTCTACCAAGTGCATACTGCACTTAGTTTCTGTTGCAGATGAGCACAAAACACTGCTGTCTCTACTTTGCCTAATCTTAGACTATACCCGTTTAAGACAGGAGCCTTGTTTCCACAAACTCGTACTAAGTCATGCACCTCTGGAGAGCCAGGCAGCTAACAAATCAAAAATCTTTTAGTGACTTTCCAAACATTTGCTCATCTGACACAATTAAAATCTGTGCCTTAACAAACATAATACGCCATACAACATAATACTGCTTATCACCTGAACCTGCCTTACACTATTGCAGAAAGAGCACTGAAAAATAGGTGATAATGGTTCTTTTACTCATCCCATAGCACTTACCCTCATATATCACATTGATTTTATAACACTAGACAAAGAACGGCAACCACCATGATCAAGGAAGTGGTGTACAGGATGCAAAACTGCTGTTGAGAGACTTCCGAGAGCTTCCTCAGCTCTTGAGCCAATAGGAATCACAGAACATAGGGCAGGAAGGAAGATAAGAGAGGACATTATTACACCACTTCCCTGTCTGAATTAATCATTATATATATATTTAATATATTTTTATATATTATTTTAAGCAGATGCCTGTTTATTCTTAAAATTCCTAATAGTTAAGCATCTGGAACCCTTCTAGGCAATCTTCCACTGCATCAATATATTCAGTGCAGAAAGCCTTCCCTGGGAAGTATAAAGCAAGTATCCCTTGCTGCCATACAAGCCTACAAGGCACATAGATGACTTTGTCCCTCTGTAGAGCTATGGTTTGGTATTTTCAGACCATTACTGCCTCCCCCTTTAGTCACAGTCTACAGTAACAAAAAGATTCTGATTAGTTCTTCATGTCCTGATACTGCAATGGTTTACATCTCCTGTTGTAGGCAGAGTGGGAGGTAGAGGGGCAGAAATGCAGTCTAGCATCATATTGTCTTCAACTTGAAGATACCTACTGCATTTACTGAGGGTTTTCCCAGGACAAGCTGCTCCAAGGTTTGGTTTTACCCGCAGAAGCCCCCGGCAGTGGCCTCTGCAAGACAGGCTATGAGACAGCCGAGAGCATCTTCCCAGGTTGCGTGTACCACTCGGTGGGGAACAACCAACAGCACTTTTGTTAGGTGCTCCACAGCCAGAAGACAGAGACTGGGAGAACGACCCCCCTGCAATCCAGGAGGAGACAGTCAGTGACCTGCTGCATCACACAGACACACACAGGTCTATGGGACCGGATGGGATACACCCGAGGGTGCTGAAGGAGCTGGCTGGGGTGCTCGCCAGGCCACTTCCCATCATTTACCAGCAGTCCTGGCTGACCGGGGAGGTCCCGACTGATCGGAAATTGGCCAGTGTGACACCCATCTATAAGAAGGGACGGAAGGATGATCCAGGAAATTACAGGCCTGTCAGCTTGACTTTGGTGCCCAGGAAGCTGATGGAGCAGCTCATCCTAAACACCATCATGCAACACATGAGGGACAACCAGATGCTCAGGCCCAGTCAGCACGGGTTTATGAAAGGCAGGTCCTGCCTGACAAACCTGATCTCCTTCTACGACAGGACGACCTGCTTTTTGGATGAGGGAAAGGCTGTGGATGTAATTTACCTTGACTTTAGCAAGGCTTTTGACACCATTTCCCACAGCATTCTCCTGGCAAAAATGGCTCCTCGAGGTTTGGACAATCGCACACTTCTCTGGGTAAAAAACTGGCTGGACGACTGGGCCCAGAGAGTTGTGGTAAACAGAGTTAAATCTGGTTGGCAGCCGGTCACAAATGGTGTCCCCCAGGGCTGGGTTTTGGGGCCACTCCTGTTTAACATCTTTATTGATGATCTAGACGAGGGGATCGAGTGCACCCTCAGTCAGTTTGCAGATGACACCCAGTTGGGTGGGAGTGTTGATGTGCTCGAGGGTAGGGAGGCTCTGCAGAGAGACCTGGACAGGCTGGAGCCATGGGCTGAGGCCAACTGGAGGAGTTTCCATAAGGCCAAATGCCGGGGGCTGCCCTTGGGCCACAACAACCCCCAGCAGCGCTACAGGCTTGGGGAGGAGTGGCTGGAGAGCTGCCAGTCAGAGAGGGACCTGGGGGTGTTGATTGACAGCCGGCTGAACAGGAGCCAGCAGTGTGCCCAGGGGGCCAAGAAGGCCAATGGCATCCTGGCTTGTGTCAGCAATAGCGTGGCCAGCAGGGACAGGGAAGGGATCTGAGCCCTGTACTCGGCACTGGTGAGGCCGCACCTCGATTCCTGTGTTCAGTTTTGGGCCCCTCACTACAAAAAGGACATTGAATGACTCGAGAAGGGCAACGAAGCTGGTGCAGGGTCTGGAGCACAGGTCGTACGAGAAGCAGCTGAGGGAACTGGGGGTGTTTAGTCTGGAGAAGAGGAGGCTGAGGGGAGACCTCATCACCCTCTACAGTTACCTGAAAGGAGGTTGCGGAGAGCTGGGGATGAGTCTCCTTAACCAAGTAATAAGCGATAGGACAAGAGGGAATGGCCTCAAGTTGCACCAGAGAAAGTTTAGACTAGATATTAGGAAGCATTTCTTTAACAGAAGGGGTTGTTAGGCATTGGAATGGGCTGCCCAGGGAGGTGGTGGAGTCCCCATCCCTGGAGGTGTTCAAGAGTCGGGTTGATTTAGAGCTTAAGGATATGCTGTAGGTGGGAACTGTGCTAGGCGAACGGTTGGACTAGATGATCTCCAGGGTCCTTTCCAGCCTAGATGATTCTGTGATTCTGTGCTTGGACTCACACCACAGGGGCCTTCAGGGAGAGTGTGCTCTGAACCCACCTTCCTAACTGCATGTCACCGTTAGGCTATCTGATTACTGAGGCTCAGCTTTGCCTCAGCTTGTGAGCAGTCAGGAGCCGGACAGCTTGACGCTGTGACACTTACCAGCTGGTGTTTAGTAGGCTCTTGGCAGTCTGGCGCTTTTTTTCCATTTTATGAAACAGGTGATGGTGTTTTAGCATTCTTGAAATCTCTATGCAAACAACCAACACTTGCATCTATCACCCTCCAACAAACGAAACTAAAGAATGTTCTGGTTTTACTGACGAGATATAAAAAGGATCCATGTACAGACACATCAGCAGGCTTGGCCCACAGTAGGAGAGGGGAGAAGAACCTAAGCCTAAATAAAATGTATAGTGCCACAGGCTGGCAGTGAAACAAACATGCTGATCACACAGGTCCTCAGTCTCCTGCCCTGGGGCTCCTCAAGGCCTGACCTGGCAGTCTGCCTGAGCACTTGCAGCACTACATTAAACCTGTTGGTGGTTTGCAGTCGGGGAGCTCAGCTTGCCATGATGGAGAGGGCTTTGCCACACCAGCACACCTCAAAGTGATGGCCCCAGTCCTGCATGGGACTCCCACTCTATCCACTGCCCTGGTATGAGGGCAGAAATGTCAGCAGGCTAAGACAAGATCCCATATGCCCTCACCTGTGTTCCCAGTCCTCCTGTGCTCCAAGACCTATCTGAGTGCATCGAGCTTTTATCACTATTAATTTCATTTTGTACCTCTGATAACATTCTTTTTCCACAGTTGCCAGTTCTCAGGAAAAAAAACAAAAGGACTTACCATCCAGGAACAATCCCTAGTCTCATCTGTGGCTGAAAATAAATGGTTCCTGGGAAAAAAAAATAACAGAGGGTGTAAGCCATTTTACTAGTTCCAGGCACTTAAAAATTAAGCATATGGCCTAAGCAACTCATCTAAGCTCTCTCTAACAGAGCTAGACAAAGAGTGATTTGTTCCCCGTCTCAGCCATCTGTATGATGCTTTGGCCCTCTGGAGGTGCTTCTCTCTCAGTTAATGGCCTGGCCTCTGGGGATTTATCCATCTCCGGCCCTAGGCATGACATTCTCAAGTCCTCTGCTCTATATTTGGTTTTATGAGTGACCATTGGCAAACACTACGGTCTCTGATGTTTTCCTTTTCCTTTTCTACCACCCACCTCTGTCTTGTCTAGATAGATTGCATGACCTGTTATGTCTTATACTGCACTGGTCATCACATCTAGGATCTGAGTAACAGCGTTCTTTAAGCTGTCTGCCAAGAGTCTGATCTCTTCAGAGCACAATGTAGAACTCAAGAATGCATAAAAAGAGTTAACATCATTCTTTCTGGCGTAAATTTTCTTGCAATGCCGCGTCTCATTTGCTGCTGCATTGCCCATTTATTCAGCTATATTAGATCCCTCTTGATTTTGTCATTTCTTCTCCAGCTTTTATTGCTCTTAATCATTTTATGCCACTGTCACTTTTGCTGCTACAATCCCCTTTTAGACCATTCATTAAAACCAATAGTGACACAGATCCTTGGGGTACCCACAAGTTATATTTTGGTCACCTTGAAATATGGTGTACTAGCCTGTACTTGGGTTTTGTTTGGTGAAACTGTCATATAGCACAAAATGGAATCTGCTTCATTGCCTTCTGCCTGACCACAGCTCCTAGGAACCATCAAACAATAGGGCCAGATGGGCCCCAGAGGTCTGCCCTGCATATGCACCACATCTTACCTGTCCTGGCCATCAGTAAGAGAAATGAGGCACATCAAAGAGGCACAAATGATGCCTGACAAACTCCAGAAGTTGTGACCTGGACAAATTCAAAGTTGAGGAGATACAGTTGCTTTTGCCTTTGGGCTGACAGAGTTTTATTACTAAGGTGCTGTAAGATATCATCACTTCGGTTTATCCTAGCTTAGCTATCATTTAGACCAAACCCAGGAGAGGCTGCTGCTCCCCAGGAAAGAGGGTGGGTTGAATAACAAGTGAGGATGACATTGTGAGGAAATCCATACCTGCTGCAAGTAAATATGTTGCTGTTTTCCCTCCTGTCTGTCAGGATGCAAGGCAGCCCATTGCATCCTACTCAAGAAATAGCCCTTAATGTATTCTTTTCACATGCAGCTGGTACAAACGGGAGTAAATCTGTCCAAGACATCCTAATTTGTGCCTGCTGAGATCTGCAGTACTCAGAAGAGAAGGAACTGCCGTTCACTCAGTAGTTCCCTGTCTCAGGGCAATGCATATGCCATCAGAGTGCTCCAAGATAGTCACTGCTACAAAACAGCTGTATCACCTAAGGGAGTCATGCACAGAGGTCAGTGATTTGCCTCTCATTTGGACTGTAATGCAGTAATAATCTCTATCAGTGCATCCTCTTTAAACAGACAGAGGAAAATTAGAAGGGACAGCAGTGAACGGGAGGTGTAGTCAGAGCCATGATCCAAGGAAAGCAATAGTGGCTGGGGAGTCTCACTGCCAAACCGAGGCTTTAGGGACAAATTTTCAGTTTTGCTTTCCTATATCAACCTTCTAAATATCCTGCCCCCACTGATATGCAAGATATTTTACTGTTGGCCTCCGAGGTGGCAAATCAGGCCACCTGCATCACTGGCTCCAAGCAGAAGCAGCAGTGCAATCCTGATACTCTATTTCCCAAGAGACATTGGAGTAGTATAGTGGAGGAGGTGGAAGAGTCACTTTATAATTACTTTAAAAAATCATGTGTGTTTTTTTAAGAGCTGATGTAGAAGACCGTACACTGAATACCATTTTCAGACCTTGTTTGTTATTAAGGCCACCCACTAAAGAATGGATCTCTTGGGGTATATGAATTTTCAAACTAGCATCTTAGTATCTGTAGGTCAGTCCCATGATGACTGATTCCATAATTTTTTTCTCAAAGGTGCATGAGCTACAACATTTAATGCTAGAGACAGAAGTGCTTGCCATGCCATATAACAAAAAAATAAAATAATGATGTCTATCCTAATGGGCGGTCAGATTTGTTCCTGTTTTGTGGGAAAGGTGAGGGTTCCCAGGCTCATCATGTGACTTGGAAAGCTGAATCCCTAGTTAAGGCTTATTATTTCCAGGCATTCATCCTGCCAAACAAATAGGAGTAAGTCAGAATACAACACGATTCTCCTCAGCACCGGAGTACCACAGTGAGTGCTGAATAGGAGATTTTGCCTTTTCCACCATGTCTAAAAAAGAAAACTCTGGAAAATGTTATTTGGATGCTGTTTGGAGCATGCAGAGAGCCTGGAGCAGTGTGCAGTGCCCTATTCCTCCCAGCACAGCCTAATGCTCCACTCACACCAGTCCTTCAGCACAAGGGCCACCCCTCCCAAGTAGGAAGGATAAAGGAAGGAAAAGAGAGGTCCTCTTGAAACCAGTAGTAGTGAAGATAAGCCATGGCCAAGGGAACTTTCCTCTCTCTTGCTCCCACTCTTATAGGTACAATAAAACTTCTCTGCATCTCTCTTTCCCCGTTTACGATGGGAAGAGGGTTTAGTGCCATCATCACTGCAGAGCATCAAAGCCACTGCTGGTCCCCAGTGAGTCTCTAACGGCCCCAGACTGCCTTAATCAGGTCATCATTCAAATCAGCTATAATGGAGATATCAGGAAAGACAAGAATCCTCTTTTTCCTTCAGGTGTAGAAGTATTTGACCCTGGATAGCCTGGGATGTAATGGGGAACAGGAGAATCTTTACAGCTTCATAACCTTCTTGTTGCCTTCCTGAGATGTAACATGTACTGCCATGAACTTACAAAAGTGTTTCCAAGCTCAGAGGAGAAGAGCTGCTCTTCTCCCAAGCAGTAGTGCTAACACAGGATGCGTTGTTTGGGCTTATGTATTTTTCTTTTTGCGCGGATTCTTCTTGGAACAGTCAAAGGGAGACAGCCTGTCCAAAAAGTGTTTCTTTTTGAAGGATCTCAACCAAATATTCTGTAAGGTCATAGGTATCACAGATGGAAAAGGTAGTAAAAAAGAGGTACAAAGCAATCAAGTGACTTTTTAATGGTGACAGAAACAGAACCCCAGCCTGCATATGATCTATTCCAACACTGAAGCATCCTTTTGGTTTAGAAAACTCTTCTTTACTTACAGCTTGGACCCACATTCCTAAAAAGAAAACTAACTAGTTGACATATGTACTTAAACAGCCTCAATCTTGTGCTTACTGACCGTGGTCTTGCATTTAAGATGCCAACTACAAGTAAGGAAAACTACGCATATTCTGCCCATAGACTGTATGTTCTTGTCCTGAGATTGCAAAGTGTTTTGCAAATCTCAGTTAAGTAAGGCCCTCATATCTGGTACAGAATAAGCACATGGGTTTTTTACAGACAAATGAATGGAAGAACAGAAAAGTTACAAAAATTATGAAGTTTTCAGAGGAAATAATTATAGAAATGGTAACCTCTCCCAACAGTTAGTCTGTTGATCTAAGCAGACTTCCTCTTACGACATTGTAAATTATGCCTATGTTGCAGGTGGGCAACAGAATTTTGAGCTATACCTCAGGTGCAAAGTTATTTTTTACCAATAATATAAACATGTCTACAGGTTAAATGAGAAATATAGTCGCACAACAGAAATTTATCTCTGCTACTAATACAAGGAAAGTTAATTTCATGATTCCTGTATATTTAAAACTCTCAGCTACTATTCAGCCAGCTGTCCAACCACTAAAGAAATCAAAAGTCAATGTTGCATTTACAACTCAAAACAGATGAACAGGATAAAAAATGTGTGAAAGCTCTTATTAAATCTTATCATCCAGAGTTAATTGTAAAGTGTTTTCCTAAACTGTTAGAGTAGTGAACAACCACAACATAAATTATGTGCAATTTTGAGGAATTAGAGATGATGTTAGCATTGTGGAAACATTACTCACAGTGAGAGCTCTAAACTGACCGATTTATAAGATACTGAGCCTCCTTCATCTTCCCTGAAAAATTTCAGCCATCTCATGGATCTGCCTGATAAATGAACAGCACATTCAAAGACATGGTAAACCGTTGACTTTTCTTAGAACAAGATCAAATAAAACTAGCATTTTCTGTCACCATTTTCTGTCAGCATTTTCGGATGGGGGCTAGGCTCAGTGCCTTGGCAGTCCTGACTTCATTTGCAGGTTGGTACAAGAGAAACTAATGTCAGTAAGGAAAATGGCTCCATCCCACAGGTAGAGTTAGACTGTATAAACCACTGCAGCAGCCACCCTAATAACATGTCTGGTGAAGGAGAACGGAAGGCTGAAAAGTTTCCCCAACGATCCAAGTGTCATATTTTTATATCTGGGCTCAGAGAAAGCAAGGCATCTCCCACCAACACTTTGGTGAACAGCCTTAACCCTGTAAAAGCCACATATTGCCCAATTGCTTTCCCAGCTCATCTCTAACAAACAACACCAAGACACTACGAGACTTGTGGGCTGGTTTTGTCTCTGATGTTGATGCTACATAAGAGCAAGACAAATTTTCACAGTCTGTGCTGTGGCTTTCCACCCAGCATACCATGAGGATAACCATCTTTGCTACCGACTTTAAAGTAGCATAATGATGTGAAGAGTTTTAGGTTTATTTCAGCAGACTACTAAGCATTTTAGGGCCCCAAGCACATGCTAGATAGGATATAAAGCTGCATATTTCTTTTCAAAAAGCACATGACCTTCTACCTCGGGGAAAAGAGGAAAAGAAGGATGACTCACAAGTAGCAGATGTTGGTAGCATCTCTTAACGCACTACTGGAAAGCACTTAGAGATTGCAGTGATGCAGGCTCCCTTAAAGCCTACCTAGAATAGACTTGAGCAAAGTGCTGTAGCAAGCCAGATCCTAATCCATTCCCTTTGTCTCACTTTATCAGCTGTAGTCACAATATTTTGCTTCTTTGTCAGACCTTCTCTTCAAAAACATCAAAGCACACAGTAAATATGAATTACTGAAGCAGCACAGCATCCTTGACGCGTATGGTGACTCTGTTATCCGTAGCCCTTGGAGAGTATTACATGTTAATACTATTACTAAAGAAAATCAACTGAGTGTCTTGGTGCAGCCCAGCAGGATTTCAGACCAATAATACAGCAGATCCCATTTTTTCCAGAAAAATGTAGAACAGATTTAAAAATTAAATGTCTAAGCTCTTTTTATAGACAATAGAGACAGAGGAAGATTCCCTAGCAAGAAAACTATATTACCTTAGACACCCTTCTCTTGAGAGGAAGAGTTGGCCCCTAGAGGATTGTTTCTCTCTCCCCAGGCCATCGACTGCTGGCCACAGAGGAGATGTCCACACAGGACAGAGGTACCCTGGAGACTGCTGAAGGCATCCTGACTTCTGACTGCACATCTCCAACAGGGATGAAGAGAGGTTTCATTGAGACATTGGTGCAAGAGACACTAGTGAAGAGTAAAATCTCAGAGGAACCCAAACTGCTGGGTTGGGTACCTGTAGTGCTGTACGTGCTGCTTTATGAGGGTGTACAGCCCCGAAAGTAGGTGAGTGAGAGCTGCCACTACTGGTGAATATACCTGTTGACAGCACCAATTACCAATTCTCTGCTGCTCAGTGACATGTGGCAAAACCAAGCTGATCAACCTCTCTTTTAAATAAAAGATGTTTGTACTGAAGACAACATGCAAGAACGTGGCACTGGTTTCATACACTGTTGTGGTAAAGACTTTCTTTAGATCTGTAGCGAGTCATTTATTCTATTAGTATCAGATCCCTGTCCACAAAACAGAGATAATGGTCTCCTCCACCTTAGCTACTCTGCCTGTAAGGCCAGGGGAGCATCTCTCATTTTGTGTATGGATAATGGCTACTGCAATGTATCAGAATTATAACAAGAAAAATGACATTATTTAGCTACTTTTGTTGTAGCATCCTCCCTGCCAGTCTCTGCCTGCAACTCATTGTCCTGTCTCTGCAAGTAAATACTATGATAGCGTCTAACAGCAAAACACAGCTGCAGTGAAATATCCGATCAGCTTGCAGCCATTAAACAAACAGAATGCCGGCTCTTTCCTTTTGTTTAAAATATCATTACTGGGAACAAGTCATCTCTCTTGCTGCCTTTACACTTCAGTGCACATGTTAGGCCTTTAAACCTGACCTAGTTTTGGCTGAAAAGTTACACAGAGAAAGCCTACAGACAGCATCACCCATGCACATTATTTTCCCTGCTAATCAATACATTACAAAAGCTGGAGCATCTCCCTTTGCTGAAAATGAGTCAAGGGATCAGGAGCCATAGTATGATCAGGCTCTAATGCAACTTCTTGCGAGCCAACTACACCATTACACATGCCGGCCTCTTGCCTCCCCTCTTTGCTTTTGGTTTCCCTGTTGCTCCACGTAGCCAATGAAGTCCACTCCAACCCTACAATGGCTCCAGCAGCACCACTCTGAAAACTGGAAAAGCTTTGCTTTCCCTGCAACAAGCAGTCAGGGCTGACACACTGCAACAGTGCTTATGGAGCCTGATGATATTTTTAAGGTACTTGGATGAGCTGAGTTTATAACTGAAGTTTTTTGTGGCTGGAAGCTCCTGCCTTCAGGGCTCATTTTTTTGTTTTGACTGTGCTCAGGATTTCCCTCAGTGATGAGGTGCTTTGAGCATGACTGATAAGGGGGTCATGCTGTGCAGGTGATGAGCAAGAGTTCATGGTGAATAATAACTACTTTGCATTCATGATAGCCTTAGCAAAGGGTAATTAATTCCTGTGGCTTGCACTGGAGTGGGTGGGCTCCATCTAGAAACACCCACATCAGAGAAGGTCAAAATGCATCTGATTGTGAACTGAGATTGCATGGAGACTACACATATCCCAGACTGTCATCAGGTGCAACTGACCTCTCCCTGTTGCTTCACGCAGGCCCGTGGGACCCACGCAATGGGTGCATGACTGAGATGTGCAAGTGGACTCACGTTAAGTGGCAGCACAGCTCACATGAAAAGGGAGGAGGTAGCATCTCAGGGCTGGGGAGTGAGCAGATCCAAGAGCAGCAGGAAGCAGGGGAGAAGCTGCTGTGTGATCACGAGTTTTGGGGCATGTCAGAGAGAAAGCATTATTTAAAAGGGCGGGAATCAGACAGAGGAGAGAAGCTGGAGGTATTCAGCTGTGAGGATGTCCAGTTTATCCCTGCAAAGAGCACATGCAGAACATGAGGACAGGACAATAATATGAAAGCATTGATCCCAATTCCCATCCTCTTAGCTGAAGAGGAAAAAGGGCAGACAGTGAAGTAAGGACCATGTTAGAAATGCCTGAACAAAGATCTGAGGATGAACCGAAAGCAATGGCTCCAGCAGCTACTTCATGCTGGAATTTCTGATGCAGGTGAGGAGGTTACACAGTCATGCAAAGCCATGGGCAGGAGAAAAAAGGCCCCCTATCCTTATAGCTGAGCTTGCTATTTTGCACACTTCCAGAAGCCCTTCTTGAATATTAAATATTCAATAATTAAGCTAAAAGTTGTACCAAAAAAAAATCATTTATTTATATTTTTATGGTCATTAATACCAAGTATCCAGATGAAGGATAAATCATACTGACATTAGAAGGAGATATGGAGGACAGTTAATCCTGCCTTAACCCTATGTTTACTTTTGTAGGAGGGAACAGTTACATCAGCTACAAATGTTCAAAAAAACACAAGTCAGCTATCGCAAAATTATTACATTTTCTTTGCTTCATTGTAATATGTTTTTCTTTTAAGAAAAAAATCACAGTTTGTTTTTAACAATTTGCCACTAACACTGGTGACTTTGAAGCTCACGTTCCAGAGCTCCCAGTCATGAAAAACTTGCCTCTCTAAATAATCGAAAAGCTGAGCTGCTTCTTTAGGAGGCTGCTTTCTTTTTTTAAATGAAAATGCACAAATTGCTTGAATTTAGTGATGAAATTCCCAAAGCCAGCAATACTGACCAGGACTTCTGGAGTCAGGTTTTTATTATAAAAAATTGGACTGATTTTCTTAGTATCTGATACCTAAAGTTAATCCCTTGACAGGGTGGAAGGGCACATGGAAAAAGAAATAAGACAGACACAGGCTTATTGCCCACTTTGTGGTATTGATGCATCCTGAGAGGTGATGGGTTTCAGGGGCATAGTGCCAGAAAGTCCAGGCTGAGTCAGCATCACCTCCAGACAGCTGCATGACATCACACCCCACTGCACTAACACGACACAGAGAGAAACTGGCATCGTTTGTTGGACCAATGTTCTGATGTCCAGCCTTCATGACAACATGTCCTGAGGCATAATGTAGTATATGCCATAATGAAACACATTTCATTTGGGACTCTTAGTCATTCTGCAAGTGTGCGTGGTCTCCAGGACATAGGACAGACCTATGTGAATAATCTCCTGAAAGATTTATCAGACATGAGGCACTCCAGCATATAAACATCTTCGTCACATAGCATTGAGACTTGCATGGACTTACACAGGGTGTATAAACTTCATTGTCTGGCACCAGCTGCTTGTTGGCAACCTACATCTGTGCTAGAGCAGCACAGAGGTATTTATGGGATGCAGTCCATTCTAATATTACCTATAGTGTCCTTGCTTTCCTGTCTGTGTCTGAAGTCTGCAAACTGAATAAATACCCTCTCCATCTCAATATAGTACAGCTTGTTTCTTTGCTTGTTTCATTTCATGAACTTACAGGCTGCCTTTAAAAAGCAGCCATCAAATGCTCAAGCAATATAAGGAAAAAGAAAAAAAAGAAAACCTGAGGGAGGAAACAGATTTCAATTTCTGATTTCCAAGAGCCTAACATAAGTAAAGGGGTGGTAGAGAAGCATTTTAAAATTTCATTTTTAAAAATGCCCTGGCAGTCTCTTTCCAGCAGCAGCAGTGAGGCTGGATGACACATTTGTAGGTGAATCAGGGGAAAAAAAAAATTAAAAAAATAAAAAATAAATAAATAAATAAATAAAAAAGCTCTCGGTGAGTTTCCCCAGCATTTCTGCCTCACAGCTCTCTGCATCCCCAGCTTCAGCAGGCAGAGCTGGCGCGGCTGCTCCCCGGAAAGTCCTGCCGACAGAAACCAGCATCCGCAGCACCCAGCTGTGACATCTCGCTTAGAGATTACAAGTCCCTGTGTATGAACAAAGAACTAAATTGTGCCAGAAACCGTGCCCATAAAAATAGCCAGAATTATACTGTCAGCCTAGCCACATAGTATCCAAGTCAAGCAAAAGGGTCTACAAGTCATCCACAAGGTCTCTCCAAAAGCAGGGAAATGACAGGATGGCCCAAAGCTGGCGTAGCCCTCACTCTTTCAGACACAGAGGGTTTTACTCTGAAAAAAAGAGGGTTTGGGAACAAGTTTCACTCCCAAGTTTCCACAGTCCCTGGAAGTATTCCTCAGTGCTACAAATAGGCATAAGTGAGCACAACCCCAGAAATGCTGTAAAGGACCACCAGGTTAAACCAGGCTACGCACAACTTGATCAAACCAGAAAGTGTTGGCCAAGAGCTTACATTATTCCTCTTAAGCCACTGAGAACCTCTCATGGTTTAACCCCAGCTGGCAATTAAGCACCACACAGCCACTCTCTCACTCTCCCCTGCCCCAGTGGGATGGGGAGAGAGTCAGAGGAAAAAAATTTAAAAGAATTTAAACTCTTGGGTTGAGATAAAGAAAGTTTAATAGGACATAAAAGGAAGGGAAAATAACAATAATACTAAGAGAATATACGAAACAACAGATGCACAATACAATTGAAACTGATGAGCAGCCAATCCCCAAGCCAGCAGCTTCCCCCAGATTATATCCTGGGCATGATGCCATATGGTATGGAATACCTCTTTGGCCAGTTTGGATCAGCCGTCCTGGCTGTGTCCTCTCCCAGCCTCTTGTGCACCCCCAGCCTCTGCTGACAGGGCAGTGTGAGAAGCTGAAAAGTCCTTGACTTAGAGTAAACCCTGTTTAGCAACAATTAAAACATCAGTGTGTTATCAACATTATTCTCATTCTAAATCCAAATCACAGACATATCAGCTACTAGGAATAAAACTAGCTTTATTCCAGCTGAAACCAGGGCAGAAGCCCACCAGCTTCCACCGGAAAGGACCACCTGGCATTTGGCAGACACACTTCTGTTCTCACGGTGGTGTAACAGCCCGAAAGGCAGCGCTTCCCACAGACTGAGCAAATGGCTGTGTTCCAGTCAGCTTCAACAGCTACACAGGGTTTTGCAACAGACCCTGTGGAGCATCTTTAAAGGCAGTGTGATAAGTTTCACAAAGACAAGGACCAAAACTTGGAGAAGAAAATAAGCAGCCACTATGAAACACATGGGATCCTTCCTATTCAACCACCCAGTATAGCAGACATGCTCATATGAGGTACTGTCATCATGTGTGTAATTTAAAAATATAGGGCATGAAGATGAAGATCAATTCTACTTTACTCTAAAGGATAGGTTCATAAATGAATTATAAGGTTTCTTAAATGATTTATAGCTGTTATAACCATTTTACAGATGAGTAATACATTTTATAAGTCCATCAACAGAAGATTTAATAGATAGGCAATCAATCAGCCTGCATGATAACTAATTAACCATATACTAAAACATCTCTCAGTGCCCTATTAACTCTAAATGCTCTGGTCATGAACATACCCTTTGCACAACCCCAAGTACAAGTTACAAAAGCCAGCTGACCTACCCAGTCCCTCAAAGCCGTTAATCTCCAGCTCTTAACCTGCAGCTCAAGGGTGAAGGAGCATAATTAACCTGGCAGCCTGCCCCCGAAGGTCAATAGGCTCCTGCTCTTCTAGAGCAGTGGGAAACACAGCATCTCCCACCTTATTACCTGGATTTTTGCAAGCAAATGTTTCTGACAGGGCTCTCTATCATTCATGCCATGACTCTGAGACACTGATATTCCTCCTTTGCTCTAGTATTAATACTTTGCCTCTACCAAAGGCCAGCTAGGAGGCATAAGACCGCCCTGCTGCTCATTTAAAGCAACAGACAATGCACTTTTTCAGCATTCTTGCCAGACAACTCTTTACTCCATCTTCCATAGACAGTCAGGAAAAATTTTTATCCTCATCCACTAAATTATGTATTAGAGGAAAAATCACACTCAGCACCCACTGGCTTAGGCACATGTCCTTTTAGAAAATAATGTACACTCTCCTCCAAGTCCTACACTGAGCAACAGCTAATTCTGTGTATGGTTAGTCCACTTCTGTTCCACATCAAGGGAGGAGACTGGTGCCAATGTTTCTATAAGAAAAGCAAATGTAATCAAACCCTCAGGCCTGTTTAGATCTACATGAGATGTCTGCACTAAGTGCAGCCACTGCAGCCATCAGCTGGTTAAGGTTGCACCGAGCTCACCTGCTGAAGAGTCCCAGGCTCTGTGAAGGAAAGTGCTTCCTAATCAGTTTCCCAGATTCAGAAAATATTTGCAACATTTGAAAAGGCATACATAAAATTTAAACACATACACCCCTCCTGAAAAAAAAAAAAAAAAAACCACAACAAAACCAAAAAAAAACCCCAACAAAACAAAGACGTTTACAATCCTTCCATTGTTTGAGCTTTCAGAGGCCCCCATGAGTTACTGGATACTCCTGTCTCACAGAAAAAGTTCACATTTTAATTAGCTGCAATCTGACTGCACTAAAATTTCATTTTTCTGAAGATACTAACCCCTACTTCCTAGCAGTGCTAGGGCAGAACACCAGAATACCAAACTGTACTGCTCCCAGTAGGTAAGCTAGGTAATGAGCTAGCCTATGTGTGCTACATGGCACTGTGGCGTATAAACATCTTGGCACTTGTATATTCAAATGGAAACTGCAGAGTGGCCATTCTCCACTGCAGAATCAACTTCCTCTAGGGTATTATCATTGGACAGATCTGTCACCCAGCAAAAAAAAATAATCACATTCACCATCATCTGTCTTTTCTGATGATCTGTACACACACACACACAAGGGGGAAAAAAAAACCCAAACCAACCTTTGTCACTGTAATGTACCCATGCTTAACAGAAATCAGCATGTAGTCATCACTGCAGACTGGGGTGATGCCAGTATTATTTTTTACTGCGCTAGATGTGCAACTCAGCTTCCCTGTCCAACTGTGTATTACTGCCAGTCTGATTACTCAGACTCACATCACAGGAGCTGCACAGAATTTTTAAAAAAATTAAGAAGGAAGGGTAGAACAGTGCCACAAAGAAGTGAGCCAAAGGCACCCAGGTTTAAGAGCAGCTGGATTCTCTTCATGCAGGACATCCTATCTTCCCAGCCAGCAGCCTGTAGGAAAGGCAAGTAGTTGTATATCTCACAAGGAGACAGATTTCCCCAATGAGTGAGCAAGCTGACAAACTTGGAAGACAACTACACAGTGCAAGAAGGAACAGACCACAGCCAAGGGGCTGTTTCCTCCCAGCGTGGAAGCAGATGACAAGCCAGAGAAGCCTCCTCAGTGGAAAACGAGATGTACAGTTTTTTTGGGTTACTTCTCTTTTTTTTGTACACTGTGGTCTTATGTGTTCTGTGGTTTTGGGTGATCATTGGAGAATTTTCAAGGACCCTGAGCCTGTGGCTCCATCTTTGCAGCTCCAGGCACTGGCTGGATCTCCTGACATGATGATGGTGACAGCCTCTGCTCTAACTTGAAATCAGCACACTCATTTTAAGGGCGCATCTTTGGACCTGAAATTCTAAAATCTAGGGAACCTTTCATGGCATATTCTGTGTACAACAATTTCTTCCCCAGAATTCCTTTAAAAATCCTCTAACTGCCACTTCATTCAGAAATATTTCACCAAGCTAACAAATAGCATGCAACTTCTTACTCATACCTTCCCCCTCAGGAATGGGAAGGAGAAAGTAAAGAAAAAGGTTTGGGAATTGAGATAAGGAGAGGTAGGGATGACTCACCCATTAGGTCACAGGCAAAAGACAGATTCATTGGGGGAAGAAAAAGAACATCCATTTAATTCAAACACACTTAACAGACAGAGTAGGTCAGTGAGAAGCATTGCCACATCTTAAAAACTCCTTCCCCCACCCCTCCCTTCTTCCTGGGTTCAGCTTTGCTCCCAATCTCTCTACCTCCTTCCTGCCAGTGGCGTAGGGGACAGGGAATGGCGGTGCAGAGAGTGAGTCCGATGTGAGTCATTCCCACCAGCTGCAATGCTTCCCAAGCTGCTCCAGCATGGATCCCTCCTGGATGCTGCAGTCCTCCCAGCACTGAACTACAACAGCAAGGGCTTTTCCCCACAGAGTCCCGGCCTTCTTCAGGTGCAGCCACCTGCTCCGCTGTGGGGTCCTCCACGGGCTCCAGGTGGGCATCTGCTCCACCTGTGACCTCCACGGGCTGCAGGGGCACAGCCTGCCCTCTCACCACAAGCTGCGGGGGAGTCTCTGCTTCAGCACCTCCCCCCCACCTCCTCCTTCTTTTTTTTTCCACTGATCTCAGTGTTTGCATAGATGTTCTCCTCACAACTCTCACTCCTCCTCTCAGGTTCCCCTTCTTAAATACACTATCGCAGAGGCTCAGCCACTGCTGCTAATTGGCTTGGCCTCGGCACAGAGGCAGGTCCAACTTGGAGCTGGGGGAGCTTTGAAAAGCTTTTCACAGGGGCCACCACTGGATCCCCCTCCCCTGCTACACACACAGACCAAGCACAGTGATGTTCCTCAAGTTAGTTTTCAGGGAAGGACCTGTAACCCAAAAAGCTAGCTTTTCAACTGGATCCAACTGCCGTAGCAAAATTACAGATAGCCCTTCAAATTCACTCAAATGAGAGTGATCCATTCAGTTCTTCAGTTTGCAGTTAAGCACTTTTTGAGGCAAGTAGTTAACAATAATGTGAATTGGTGTAACTATAAATGGCTGGAGGTAGAAGAAGCATAGCTGAAACTGAAAGGAAAAAACAGTTTTCCGAGAGAGAGCAGAGCTTATAAGCAAAATTTTGACACTTTGGGGCCTTTCTGACTGTAGTGAAGAGGGATGATCTTGAATATCTGGTGCTTTTTATTTTTGCTTTCACAACCAAAATTAAACTAGCCACACAGCAAACCCTCTAAAACCAAGGCATTTGCATACATTGATTTTGTAAAGCCAGAGTCAAGATTTTATGCCCGGTTCTAACAAGATCCTTTAACTCTAATTCCTCTGTGTGAAAAGTCTCTCACAAAAATTCCCTGTTGCATTCAAGCGTTACGCACATCCTTTCTAATCCTTCGGTCTTTTATTGGGCTTCTACTTTGAGCACGTTCCTTAGCACTAAGACAGGCATGTAATGCTGTTACCGCCATACCCTTAATTATTCATTTTTGTCTTTTTTACTCATAAGCACTAATTGAGTCATGATCTCTTTGCAAATGTGACTTAACCTGCTGTTCTTCTGCTTGCTCAGGAACTGCAAATAAAAAAATAATGGCACTGGTAATTAACTAAGGACTGGCAATATAACTTGCCTCTCAGCCCGTGACGGGTAAAAGTTCAAATGAAAAGTAAGGTGTATAAATGCATATTAAGTGAACCAGAACTAAGCACCGATGAGACATACAAGAAAAGCATGAGCAGAAAAGAACCAAACTTTAGATACCAAGTTGAAGAAACTGGGCAAACACAGATGAGCCTTAATTTTTCAAAGACCAAGAGAATTATTAGTAGCTAGATAGGCAGACAGACAACACACACAGATACGTTTCAGTTGTATGTGTCAAGTAGCATCAGCCTAGAGAGGAATGCTTTTTACCCAGGAGAACATTTTTGAAAACTTGTAATCAGGTATTCATAGGACACCTTAGCATTGTCTGGCAGGAAAGAAACCAAGAGGAATCAAGAGATACAAGGTACAGAGCTGCGGTTCAGTCTGAAGCAAGACAAACTGAAAAGGATGCTGCTCTGTATCCACTGTCAGTGGTGTGAAGCCTTTGTAGTCAGAGAGAAGCACCAGGTTGCACAGAGGCTGCTTCTTATGAGAGATATAAAGCATGCTCAGAGCAGAAAAGTACTTCTAACTGGGGAAAATACACAAGCAAAGATGCAAGAGGCAAGGAAAATTCTTCCAGCTTTCTTACTGAGGAAACCAAACCCCAGGTAATGCAGATGATGAACATCATTGTAACTCACCATGAACTGAAGAACAGGCATGGTATAAACTCAGTATTTTTTTCCCTCATTCTTGATTTTCTCTGCTGTTCCCCTACAACTAGCTTTCTCCTTTCCCCTTACCCTTATGCTATTCATAAGCCAGTTAGAAAGCCTTCATGCAGCCAATTTAATACCTCGGAATCTCCATCAGTTATAATCACAGCTGTGGAGTGTAGTGGATGAAGAAGCTGCCTCATATTTCAAAGTTTAATGAGTTCCATTCCTGTTAATATTACACTTCTATTAAAATTCATAGTCATTTTTTCCATTAATTTCATTTATAAATTAATTCCTTCTAATTTTCTAGAGCATTACATGACCAGTGACTTATGTAGGTCATCCAAAATGAGCATCAGTAAAATCTTTATAATGCAACATCTTGTATTCTGCACATCTTGATCGTGACCCTCCCACAATTTATAATTGGGATTCACAAGGCAGGGAGGAAGAAAAGGGACAATTTTCATAGTTTATGTTCAGAGAATGGTGAAAAATTCAGGTGATCCAGATGACAAAAAGAGCTCTTGTACAGAGGGAATGCTACGCCTACAAACTAAGAGAGCTCTGCTTCGCTTAGTAACAGAATAATAAATGGGCAGAAAGAGTAAAAAGCCTGGATGTTACACTGTCTTCTCTTTCTTCTGTTTCTGCTCAAAGACTGAGCAGCATGCCAGAAGGCCATGATGTCCTACAGGTAAGTGGAATAAGAAACTAAGAATATTAAAAATTATCTATCTAAGGCTGCTCACAGTGCAAGAACACCTGAAGTGAAACTGCTGAAAGTTTACCAGGATGTTTTTGAAGAACTAGGATATCACAGAAGATACATCATCAGGTACATAAAAAAGATTCAGACCATACAGCACATCTCTACCAAATTCTGTGAGAAAACAGCGGAAGCAATAAAGTAAACAAAATAAAGAAGGCACGGAGTTCACAACTGCCAAGAGGCAACACGGCAGCCGTTGAAAGGCTGGGCTTTTGTACAGCCTCAGCAACAAAGAGCTTTAAAGCATCATCATTGCCCAAACCTTAACTGGAAAAGAAGGATGGCAAATGTATCTCAGTCTTTGGTATCAAAGTTACATTAGCAGTGAAGCATTTTTGGGAAGTGTCATGTTCCAGGCTCGGCAGTTCTGACCTACAGCTTTCACCGGGACGTGCAGTGTCCTGCGAGCACTGACCCAAGGAGAGGCAGCTAACGTCCCACCAGCAGGTACATTGTGCTGCAGCTGGCTGGCTGATGAACTGCAGTCAAAACACAAGACCTGCTTCACTGAAGATTTTTCATAAGGAGGCCCGGTAAAACTGGGTAATTTACTACCCAAGCGTGGTAACTTGTTAGTTAGCAGTCTCTGAAGTGCCTTCCTGCACTGGCAAAGTGCCCTGGCAAGAACATCAGCACGACGACTTATTGGTGCAAGCAGTCATTGCAGAACCTCTTTGTTCTCCCCAGATACTCAATAGCCCATGGCAAGTCTCAAAGTCCTACCTTACACAAAGCAGAGCAAACCGCGATGCACAGGGCCGTATTTCCTTCGCTTTCACACTGATTCATCATCCCACTGCTGCAGTTTAACACAGGACAGGGACTTTTCAAGAACTCAAAGTTAGTCTTGGAAATCATTTTTTATGCTGCACATGACTTAGCTGAAACAAATAAAACAGTGTGAAAAACACTGTTTCCCTGCTCCAACTGTGGTATCCATGCATTTGCTATTGCTATGCACACCCTACTTTACACATATTAAAAAGATTCCCCTGGAGCTGCCTACAATTTACAGGGAGGAACTCATTTTTCAGCTGTACAAGTAAAAGCTGCAGACACTAGCTAGCAGGTCTCAGAGCTCATTATACACCGCTTCCTCAGCAAAAAATAGTTCTGTACATAAACCTGCAAATTTTGGATCACCAAAATATAGGCACACAGTTATTATCATCTAGCTGGAAGTAGCAGTCCTGATAGCACTATTTTGTTCCAGGGAAAGCTAAATGGCATTAAAATCTGAGAGAATGTCCAAATCATTTGCAAAACTGGGATTATCTGAGCTCCAAGGAAATTTACAGTATTGTAAAGCCTATGTAAAGAAGGTATTATAACTCTGATGTTTCTAAGGTCAGGTGGTAGTATCAAATACAAAGTGTGCTCACTGCTCCCTAATGTGGCTGAAAAAAACAAAGGAAATGCAATCTCTGGCTCTGCTTTTGGTCTAGAGGAGTTCAGAGACCGCAAAACACTAAGCACACCGCTTACTGCAGTGCCAGAAGGAACTCAGATGCTAGAATGATGTATGACCCTGCACAGAATAGCAGTGCTTTATGGACATACAAATAAGACAAGATCCCCCCCTCAATCTAATTATTTTAAAACTTTGGATTCTCCAAACACAAATGCATTGCCCTCCACTGCACATACAACTGATTTAAAAAGCAATTATTATTCACAGACAGGAACCTGAACAGTTCAGGGAAGAAAAGAATCAGAACAGTTGTTGAAGAACTGAATTTATTATCTTGTTAGGAAAAGAAAAAGAGAGAAAAAGAAAAAGAGAGAATGAGGACATATAAATATGGCACATATGTTTCCGTATTGAAATTTAAGTCCAAGAACTATCAAGTGTTTATGGTAATGTGAACTACTACCTTAAGTAATCACTGAATAGTGCACAGCTAGTTAATACAACTCTTCTTTTAACTGTCTGGACAAGATTTTAATGACAAAATACTACATTCAGTTTCATATGATCTAGAATGTTCACTTTTAGGATCTTTTTGAAACCTAATTTAGGAAAATAAATGATGTTTTCTTTTGACTCAGTCAAAAGTTCTAATGTGTGATTCAAGCAGAGATTAAAAACACCTGCACCTAATGTGACAGTTAGAGTTGCTCATTTTTCAAACCTCAGTTAGGAGTAACTGCTTCTACCTCTGCCCACAGTGGGACAGACATAAGTGCACAATACCCTGTGATAAAGGCTGCTTTTACTTCACTTTTGGTCTCAGCAATGATGCAGAACAACAATATGTTAATAGGATTTACTAATACAGAGCAAAAAAATGGATTAGGCCCCATGGCTCCACCCAAGCAGCTGCTGGAATAGTAATTCAGAAGGGTTTCAGCTGCCTGAACATAGGCATGAATTGCCATTTCAGAGGCCCTTATGTGGGACATCCACATGGGCCTGACACACATGACATGAGATGGCAAATCCACAACCTTCTGGAGAAGCAGCTGGAGTATAGGAGATGGAGGGCATCTGTAAAGGCACTATGACACCTCTGTTTTGAAAACTGGGTCCTATTCCACATCTTTTAAATCTCCTTTCAAATGCAATTTAGAGCACATTCACTTGCTGCTTGTATGTGTGATTCACATCATGCACTCTCTGACAGGATCACTTTAATTATAACAGTTACATCTGCCCTGATTTTGTCCTAACAGCAATTTTTAGTCCAGATGAAACAGTCCTGTGAAAAGATCTTTTGACTGTACTATGAAAGAATTAACAACTTCATCCACTGCTTTTCCAAGGAGAAAAATTTAGAAGACTCATTCTCATAGGTGCACAGAGAGCTTGAAGCCACATGACACTGCCAATAGCCTATATGTTTTTTCCCTTTTAAGTCATCAGCTTGAATCCTGTTCAGCTTGAGAGGATGGCATGGCCCAGTCCTGAATGAATTTCTCACAGTCAGGGCTATGCACTGGTGTAGACTGGAAAAAATAGAATCCAGAACAAGTTTTTCCTTAAGCAAATTGACACTATCACTACCAACACCAGGAGGACAAGGCATAGAAGGGGCCAGGGTGAGCCTGTGCTTCTCCATGCCACCTGACAGAGAGGTTATAGCAAGGGCAAGAAAGTGCAGGCTTTTTGGTGTAAGAATTCATCCTAAGTGTGTGCTTTGGATGTTCTAGGAAGTCACCGTGTCTACACATGCCTGACCCACATCAGAGACCCACTCTAAAACAGTTTCCCCTTCTCAGAAGAGCAATATAGTGACTCAGTTACACAGTGAGTTCTCTGGTTTATGTTATCCTCTGTGTATTCCACCATTTCCAGCACACAGCTGCTCTCAATAATTAATAAGAAATAACACTAGAATGCTTAGCTGAGCTAAACTCTGCATGTTACCTATCAGCCCTGTTTACTTTCCTTTAGTGTCATCGTTACACCAGGAATACTTGTGCTCCAAAGAGACAGGACACACAGAAGAAAGGAAAGGCAGCACTCAAGCTTCCTTGTCCTGAATTTGCCTTGACTTCAAGGCATGGTTTCTGATGCGAGTTATGGGCTGTACCGCCATGCACTGGTTAAGAGCTCTGCTCTACCTCCACTCCAGGGAAGTAGCAAAGCCGCAAACAAGATCAGCAGTTTTTTAAACATAACTTGAATCATCATTTCTGGTTTTATTTCTGAGGGAAACAGCTATGATGCATTAAACAGCATGCTCAAACAGGGAACATGGATAGTAGAGTAACCTGAAAAATTCATGTTCAGTCACAGTTAAAGTGACATGACCGGATGCAGTGATGCAGTCAGCTCTGTGTCCCACCAGCTCAGCTGGCTACATTCAAAAAGAGGGTATATATCTAAAATTACTAAATATAAATATAAAATATAAATAAGTAAATCTATCCTAAAATAACTTCTTTGCTCATCAGAAAGCAAAAGATGCCTGGTGATACACAGCAAGAAGGGACAACATCTGCAAATGAAAGAAGAATGGGAAGAGTTCTGTGTTTCTTTTTTATTTTCCTGTTTTAATTTTAATTGCTGTGGCAATTCCATTTGGTGACACAAGTCCTGGGAACCTCAGTGCACAGAGCTATCCATCAGTTTTGCCTTGATTCCTGTTCCAGCCTTCTTTCCATCCCATTCATCCTGTTTCAGCATCTTTTCCATCAACTCAAACCTGTTTCATTATTATCATCATTATTATAACTTATGTAATGTTGTCATTACATAAAGCGTATTCCTTCTTTGAATAGTGCTCTGTCTTGATAGGAAAAAATGAACTATTTCCTTTTTCAGTGAAAAACTGACATCATCTGCTGAACATTTTGACACATTACTAAAAATTAGTTAAATTCTTTGTGAGAAAAACCTCACCCAGTTTCCAGCTGGTTCCTCCTCATCTACACTACAGTTTCCTCAATGTTGGGAATCAGTTTTTAAACACAAGTTTAATTTGGTTGATTGGTTCTTACAGTATGCACAAATAGCTCTGCTCTAAATATCCGTTTTTCTAATCAAAAACAAAGGGACAGATTCACAGGGGAGAATCCACTGCACAGAAGCAATTAATAAAAGGCAAACATTAGGCTTGCTTTTATTGACTTCAGTAGCAGCTGGTATGTGCTTGCCTTTCTGATAACCAGGAAACTCACTGAAAAATAACATGGAAAGAATGAACTTCAGAAATTCAGTTGTTAAGCTTTAACTTTATCAAGAGACCATAAAAGTATTCTTTATTCCCAAAACAATGTCTTCTTTGAAGTTATAACTCAACCCTGCTCCACCTTGTGAAAAATTGTATTTACCTATTCCAGCTTCATTTTTTTTCCTCGCACAGAGGGCAAAATCAGTATTCTTTCTTATTTCTTGCACTACTATTCATATCACTGATGCATGTGGCAAACCCTGGCTCTTGGGCTGGTGTCGCAGCATGGAAGTGACCTTGACAGGAGGTTCCTAAGTTTCAAACGCAGTTTAGCTCTATGAGGGCTAAGATACTACCAGCTACTGCAATTTCAAATCTTCAGAAACAAAATGATCATGCAGCTGAGCATACTGAATGCTGACAATCATTTCCATTCTGGTGATTAATTAAGAAGCTCTTAAAGCAGTAAAGACTCACTTAAGAGTTATTTAAAAAAAAAAAAAAAAATCAAACCCCACTGCAGCTTGCTTGTTTCCTAACAGCACGGTCTTGTCTTAAGTTGCTTTCTCTAAGGAAGAGATTATATGTCTGTTCAACTGTAATTCACAGGAGGCTTTTCACGGCTGATACAGGGAGCTGTAAAGTGCCTTCTGCTCCACTTTCTTACCTCCTCAGACAATACCTCATGGCGAACAGGTGCATGAGAATATGAAATATAGGAGGGGCCATAACTTCCTGCAGAAAATGGAACACAAAAGAGGAAGAAAGCACCCAAAGTGATGAGCATTCGCTAATGAGGAGTATTTCTAACAGTTATTCAGTGGGAGCTTACCCTGTTACTTAATGTCTCTTTTAGTTTGCACTGGTTGTATGAAGTTAATTCCCTCCTGCAAGAGGAGTTCAACTCTCCTAATGAGACTGGAGAGTTATTTCAGAAAAGACAGGCATTCAGCAAAGCCAACAGTCATTTACTGTAGTTTATTATAACCCCGCAGTACTAGGAGGAAATTTAGTCTCCAGTTCACAAACCAGCAATGCAATGCAAAGATCCTGTGAGGCCATGTATCAAGGGCTATGCATCAAACCAGTGCCTGAGCCCAGAAGTGTTCAAACTCACATCTTTCTTCTCACTCTGCTGGGAAGGATCTGTACCCCTAAACATGGCTCAACTCAGTTGGAGATGATGATGCCAGAGATAGTCTGAAGGTCAGCTCATAAATGATTGTTTAAGGCCTATCCAACCACACACACAATCAGCTCAAGAAAAGAAATGCTGTGCGATACCTCCCCCTGCTCTGAAAGTGAGGAAAATGTTGTTCTTTAACTCCCGGTACTAAGACAGCATGGGTCTATTCATCAGCCGCAGGGAGCCTAGTCTGCATTTAGGAAATGGTATTTATAATGCAGTACTATACTCAATGTCAGTTCCCAGAGGACAGTCTGTGCCGTCTCTGTTGCTCTAGTGGAAGTGAACAGCTGCTTTCTAGATTTCCCAAAGCCCTAGTGCAAAATAAATCCTTCTCTCTCCACTTAATTTTAAAGAGCAGTGACGGCTGGGCAGGGAATATATGAGGGAGAGGAGCAAAAGCAAGGAATGAATTGTTTTATATAATTTTGCTTCTGTATTATCTGCAAAGTTATCATTTAAACTACAAAACTGACAAAACTAAAAATACCATCACTGATGCAACAGAGTAACTGCCACAAGGTACAAACATCACCTTCCTCTTCCCCTCCCTGAGTTATTGTCACCCTTCCCTATTCCACAAAGTCTTCACTAAAATGAAGAGAAAGAAAAATGAATCTGTAAAATTAAACATATTTCATCCAAGAGAAGGAAAGAAATTGAGAAGAAACAATATATAGATTTACTTCTGTTCCTGTAAGCTAGCTTTCACAGGACTAAGGTCAAGACTGACTTGTTTCCATTTTACTTCTTATTTTTAGCAGGTTTATACAGCTCTGCTGACTTAATACACTGCAGGCTGAAATCCAGTTTATAAAGCAGGAGAGCCAACTGTTTAATCTGAAGAGGTCACAAAACAAGTCTCAGGGTTACCTTACATTATTTTTATTTCTAGCCACATGGGACTTTGAAATTTGCTCTTTTAAAAGCTGAGCCAAGTTTTTATGTTCTTTCATTATGAAAGCTGGATGGGGCAGATCCTTGATGTTTTTGTGCCCTTACTATTTGTTCTACATGTTTTTAAGCTTTTCTCAGAGTCCTCTTTTTGAGCACATACCCATCATAGAAAGGGGTGTTGGTATCCAAGATAAGACACACTAGGGAAGATGGCAAGAGCAAGCATGCTTGCTTGTGCTTTTATTTATGAGATGATTTCTAATGTATTGAGGTGTTTACACCACCCACCTAGCTTCTCAATCATCACTGAATGCTTCACCTCACACAAGTTTATAGCTATGGTGCTGCCCTTTACATTCAGTTTTATTAATGGATAGCATGTCTCATAGAAATTTGCCTGGTGCCTGAACTTCACCTGGAGTTTAGTAGCATGCTGCTGTATCTCCAAATGTAGTTACGGTTTAACAGAGTAATGTCTCATCTCTCATTTCCTAACTAGAAAGAAGACAAAGTAAATAAATAGTAACATCTATACTTCCATACACCCACTCTGCTCATTCATATACATGTCTGCATTTACGCATGTGCTCACAGACACGCAGAACTCAGATGCACAAACTGTACATTATATGTATTCACATATACATCAATTTAACGTCCTCTCTTCTTTAATCAATTATCCATGATAATCCATTGTATTCCCCCAGGTACTTAGTCATCAAAGCCACTTTAAACCTCTTCTTGAAGATCAAATGGCTCTTTAATCCATTTATTTACAGTTTACTGAGTTATAGAAAATGAATCAGGATCACAAGTTAGCTACTGCAGCAAGCTTCTTCTGAAGCCTGCTATCATTACAAACAGTAATTCTCAGAGAGCCAGCGGGTTGGGGGAAGAAAGGAACAAATCTCCTGATGTCTGTTCCTCCCACCAACCTCCATCAGTGACTGCCTCTCTCTGATCCTTGTTTGATCAAACCGTGCTCCATCAAATCCATTTAAATGAATTGGCACTACTAAGGTAACAGAAGAGCTAATTAGTCTTAAACTTTGTAATTAAGTTCTTCATATAGTGTCTGCTGGTGTCTACTAGGCTGAGCTAAAGGTTTCCTTCTGAAGTTCACTGGTCACAATAATGCATATGTGACAAAGTGCGAATTCCACGAGAGACCACATTTCTTTGAACTCCAGTAAAGTTTCTCTTTATTGTTCCATGTCTTCATCCAAATATTCCCTTTCCCACGCACAGTTCTGTATACTAGGCAGCCTACCGATGAATATTTAATGGCCAACTTTCTGGATATTATCAATACTGAACCACTATAATCGTTCATTGACTAGATGAGGTTCCACAAATTTGGGGCCTGACAATAATTATTACACATTCACACGTGAGCCATGCATTTTCACACCAGTTCTTCTCTGCAGCAGTAGAGAAACTCAGCCAGCAAAAGTGACGCACAGTGAGTACCCAAATGAATTTCTTATTAATTCTGCAACCCCCTATAATATTATTAAGAGTTATATTCACATACACATGCAAACACAGATACAACCCTTGAAATGCTGTCAGTGCTTTTAGAAATTGTAGGAACAGAGAGAAGTAGCAAAACACAGCTGTTAAGACAAGGAAGTGAACAAAAGTGCCATTGCCAACTGATTCTGCTGGAGGTATTGAAGTAGACCCAATGTTATTTCACAAAATAGAACTGACCAGGCTGGGAGAAGAACCAACTTCCCATTCTTACTTTCCCCACAAATTCAGTGGCACAAATTAACAAGACTTCAGTTTTGCTTCTCCTCCAAAGAAGATATTACAGTCATGACCTACATTTTCCAAATGTATGTAGTGCAATAAAATAGACATCCTAAAGCTAAAGCTTTGCTGATATTGTAATCAATCCTCATGAGGAGATAGCACATAAACCTTTTCTTCACCACAAAAGATTTAGATATGATGTCACTCCACTCAGAAAATATCCACATCACTCATTTTTTGACATGGTGTCCTCAAACAACTTCACAAATGACCTCTTTATTTCCAATTATTTGTGTGGTTAAGTGATAATTTCATCAGACTAAAATGTTGTCATAGGGTAACAGTCCCCTTCTACCATATAACCTCTATTTACATTATTTCTGTTATATCAAAAAGTCAAGGAGCTAGATCCTGTCTGAAAGACAATGTGTGCCTGACAGTACTATTGCTGAAAAAATGCAATCTGGTTGCTCCTCAGAACAGTGTTTCCACACTACAGCTAATTCCCAGTCAGGTTACATGCTAAAATACACTTTTGAGTTGTTTTTCTCTTTTTTTTTTTTTTTATTACATACTATCATATATAAGCTGGGTCCTGACAGACTAAAATCCTGTGTATTAAAAACTGTATTGATAAATAAATGCTATTTAAGCCACTAGACTGCTTAGTATTCATTTAGTAGAATTATTGAATAAAGGCACAGTCAATAGGAGGATGTCAGAAGGAGAAAATTAAAATAGATCCTCCTAATTTAATGTGACAATTTTTTCTGGCTCTCTGCCAAGAAACATCATACCAACTTGTATTCTTGTACAACCACATATCAGTAAGCATCTATTACTAAGTCTGGGCATCTAATTCTTTCACATATTTCAGTCTGCTGTTAAAAAGGTGCTATCAATGCACATGGCATCTGCATCAGAAAACCTAATTCTGCTTTTCTTTGCACTGATGTAAATCATCAGTAACAGAGTTAACTCCACATAGAAAGCTGCATACAGGAAAAGAAAGTCAAGCCTAGCCAATATAACTTCAATACCTTATTCTTTTTTTCCCAAGTACAGTCTTACTTTATAACCACCTTAATCATCTCCCAAAACACTACAGTTATCAGGTAAGGCAGTCGGGTAAAGACACAACAGAGCCCTTGTGAAGGATTCAGACCACTGTCACAGTTTTCTTGACTGTATTCACCTTCAGCAAGAAGAGAACAGCCTGTGAATCCTGTGTCTGGTCTCAGTGCGCCAGGGACTTGCCCCTGGAGAACATTTGCAGTTTCTTCCTCCACTCTCCCTGTTTCCAGGTTTCATTCCTAAATTGCCCTGTCTAAAGCCAAAGGTCCCTAGCAGCAATGACAAACAGTTTGGACAGAAAGCTAGGCAAGCCACAAAACTCTTCATAAATGTACAATATATAGAAACAGGATGGAAATCTTATTAACTGGAGG
Source organism: Athene noctua (assembly GCF_965140245.1). Lineage (NCBI taxonomy): Eukaryota > Metazoa > Chordata > Aves > Strigiformes > Strigidae > Athene > Athene noctua. The sequence goes on from NC_134038.1 coordinate 90,875,595, forward strand.
ATATGGGTAACTTCAAGGAGGGAATTAGAGGCATATTTCCTCAAAATGCGCAAGGTCCAATATGATGTTCAGATCATGCTTATTAATCTCCCTATCCTTCACATCCTAAAGGATCTCGATACAGGGTCTCATAAAGCCATCATTAATGGACTGCGTAAGCATTTTTCAGCAGAACATCAAACACCTCTGATATGCATGGGTCATTCATTCTTCCTTTTGCCTGAGAAGAGAGCTGTGTGTACATTTCCTGGACAGCATCAGGAAAGAAAATAATGCAGCACTTTCTAAGCACTGAAGTTCCCACCAAAATACAGAGATGCGATTCTCCAAGCTCGTCGATGTAATGCATTGCTGCACAGGATAAAATCATTGGGGCGTATAAATACCTCTCTCTCCTCCCAGACACCTATGACGAATCCAAAACAAATCATACAATACATTTTCCAGTGACCAAAAGATGGCAGTGTTTCAGAGCGTTACATGCATCTACGTATTGTTTTGGCTAGTCTTACATGCTGTCCTCATAAAGGTAAAGAATCGTCTGAATTGTGATTCTGAAATCCAATGATAGGAAAATAAACAAAATGGTTCTATGCCATTTCATTACAAGGAGACCCACAAAAACATAGTAACCAACCACAAAAATTATTAATGTGTTCTGAATATTCTTCAAGACTAGCAAGCCATAGACACATTCAAAGTTATATATATATGCTTGTAAGATTGGGGAGGGGGTGTGTGTGGAGAGTAAAGAATAAGTTTCAGATTAAAGGTTATATTTTTTAAAGTTTTCTTCTAGGAAAGGAGCTCTGAAGAGATAAACTTTACATCAGAAAGACTTTAAGAACTCACCCTGTTGCATGGTAACCAAACACAGGTAGGGAAAATCATGCATATATCTGTGAAAGGGCTGCAATTTGCTTTCAGTTGTGCAAATCACCTGAGAATCTAGCAGCTGCACCTTTTTAGTCTATATCAGCATCATTGTAACATAGAGATGAGACATCATTTTGAAAGTGCACTGCTATTATTCACCCCTTAATAAAGAAAATTCATTTCCATCTTCAGCATCTGTAGTCCTACCACATTTATGGAGAAGTTTGCATCGCTCAAATGACTGCAGAGACTTGCAGGTTCATTAAGACTATTTGAATTGTCCTGTCACAGGTAGATTTCAAAATCTTGGGAACTTACAGTGTGTTTCAGCATGCTGTGCTATCCCCAGTCTCCTACAGATGTACCAACATATCAGACAGGTCTCGGATAACACAGGCCTACAAAACAGGCTACAGGAGCCTTGCAGAGGCATTCCTCATCCTCCTATGCAATTTCCTAATTCTGTTTCCAGTTTCAGAAGGAAGCAGAGCAAATGTTGTCTGTACTTGTTCCACACAGCTTCTCTGTTCCACATCAGTTTTCACTGATATATCACAGAATCGTCTAGGTTGGAAAAGACCTTGAAGATCATCCAGTCTAACCCTTTACCTAACATTGACAATTCCCCACTACACCACATCCCTAAGCGCTATGTCAAAATTCATATCATTCAGATTTATCTCGCTTTTCATGTCTTTATATGGGTATATGCTGTAAGCATCTTTTCTGGGTCCATTCCTGATGCACAACTAAGCCCTCTTAGTAGTCCTTGAATCTCCCACTGCAGCCTTGTACTAGCCATCTAGTTTTCAGTTCTTTCTCTTGTATTTTCTTCACTTTCAAAGCTATCTTCCATTTAATCATCTAATTTCTGCAGATTTTACCTTGTCTTCATTGACTTTCTTCATTCTACAGCTACCAGCTCATGCAAGGGCAGTACACAACATTCATCTCAAACATGCTAAATGTTGTGTTTCCTGAAATGTCTGCAGTCTCCCTCATCCCGCAAGGTTTCCACACATAGTAGTCACTAGCTGGAATGTTCCTTGGATGTAGCCTTCACAATTCACTTTTTTCTGTTAATTTTACAGAACAAACCTGTTCTGGAGATGAACTGGGTTTTTGTCATGGAAAGAGCATTGGTCTGTAAGGCCCAAGGTCATCTGTTACTGACATAGGAAGACTTAACAGTAAGAAGGCAGGAAACTGGAGAGGGATTTTCCATAGCTAAGAGATTTCATAGCTAAAGAAACTGAAAGTTAACCTGAATAACAGTATCCAATCTCTAACTCTGCTTCTGGATTTTCTTTTGATGCTATTGGCTTTAATATTCAGGTCTCAGTCTGCAGTCAGTAAGAAGTAGATGATATTATCCCCTCTACTTAAAAGATGTTGTGAACTCTTTAGTATTTGAAAGCTAGAAGGTTATTCTAGCACAAGAACCTTAGAAAAGCCCGAGACGAAATGACAAAGTCCATGTTTATGGGAGAGTATACAAGCCCATATCAAGGAAAAGTGGAAAAAACATTTTAAAAGATACTTGGTGAGTGAGCACCACGTCCTGTGTGCTAGGTGAGACAGGAGGCCTGTGGAAAAATCATGACCAAATTGTAAACAAAAGGCATATTGCATGGAAAGAAACCAAATCAAGGCTTCAGCTGGGCATGAATTCCAGCATTTCTTTGTTTCTGGGTACTGGGCTTCACATTTTTAACACTATCTTTTTAAAATCATTTCATGCCATTTAGCTAGCCTCTCATCTATCAGAGGTTATGCTTTTATCCCAGAGATTTCTTGTGCTTACAGCAAATAAGCTTCCGGTGACTTCAGTGCAGAATCTAGGGTGTTGACAAGATAAAAATAATTAACAATGAAACAACTTCTTTTTATTTCTTTTTCCTTCTGCAAGGAAGCCCCAACCAGGGCTCTTTGAGATTAAAGAGTGGGCAGAGCAAAGAGCCAAAACATTGAACAAGTTTAGCAGGGGTTAAAAATCTGTTGTAGGACAAGAAAGTTATAAAAAAAGTGATCACCCGCTTTCAAAGTGGCTTTATATTCCTGGGATGCCTGTGCTATGCTCTTATTAGTTTTGCAATGGTACAATGTTACGAGAGAGCTTTCTCTTCAATTCAGTTGTCTTGTTCTTACAGAGAAATAACAGAGGTCTGGATGTACCCACTCCCTCCGTTGATGGAAAATGGTAAATCACCTTTGAGAACCTGGGAACAGGTAGATAAATATATGAAGCTGCCTCTTCACAGCTGCCTAGGAGGTAAAATCTCTGTAGAAAGATTAGATGAACTGGAAGGGCTCCCTTCTAACTAACCACTAAGGCCATCCAGAGAAGGATGGAGGAAGCTATTGCTGGCCTCTCAGGCTTGTCTTTGCTGGACCTTAGTACCCCAGAAGAAACATTTTCATTTCACTGATCAGCTTGAAAGAGCATTGGGAAGGGGAAAAGCCCTAATAACTTGGCATCACAGAATGATAAAAAGCCTGAAATTAAATCACTGGTAACAGCACAGGCAGTCGGAACACACACAGTCCCAACACACCCAGCTTCTTTTCAGAGCAGTCCACCTTGTAGCACTTTCTTCGGATATTTAATTGGAGCCAGTGACTTCACTGGTTTCTCTAGAGCTCAGCCAGCTTCCTCCCAGAGAAGCACGAATGCCAGAGACCTGTTACATATCTCACACTGGTAGAAAATCAGCAACAATTCTGATCCACAGTATCCAGAGATTAAATACAAAAATAATGTTAGGAAAAATTATTTACTCAAATAAAATTATGGTCCATCTACTGTTTCCTATCCTCTCTTTCATTTACCATTCTTCAGCACCAGCAAGGTTTCCATTAATCCAGCTTGTCATTAGTCTTTATGCTACTGCCACTGTAACCACTATCTTTATCTCAACAACAGGTACTTCTAATACATGTCTTTGAGGTAATCTCATCGAAAGAAAAAAAATATGGCAATTCAAAGAAAGCAGAAATCTCAGAAAATCAAAGCTGAGCCAGTCTCTATATCAATAATTTTGGATTAAATGTGAACTGCTCACATCCCAATTCTTCTTTTACTCCTTGGATGATATTTTAAAATCTATAATACTACATAAGAACACCTAAAACAGTAAGACAGGAAAATCAATTTTTATGGGAGGAACATCAGTTAGTGATTGTGTTTTCATTCCTTCCTGGGGACCAGTACCTAACTTTGCTATAATAAATTCTCCCATTTTACATCTCCCTCTATCAGTTTTTACATGACATGACATTTCTCATATATCTGCCATGCCACAATACTTATAATAATATTCAACACACTATTTATTGCATGCACTGTTTTACATATACATCACTTCATAAAATATTAGAAGATAGAATAAAACAATGTTGAATTGTTTAGCATTTCTTTTCTGCAACACCTCCCACATAAAGCACATGGGAAGAGGCCATAGTGGAAGTGAAGTTGGTCATAATTGCCTTCACATTTTCCCATCAGGAAAAGAAAATAATAGATTTTTTCCTAGTTACCCTACCCTCTGCCTCAGCAATCTGCTACACTACCATTTCCCTTGTCACCAGGCCCCAGTGTGCCAACCCCTTGATGAGAATATTTACCTTTCTGGAAACCCCTGAGTTAGCTGAGTTAGCTTCTGAGTAGATCCCCTCAATGGGTAGTGGACACTAATGGGCTCTCTCTCAATTATCCTTATGCTCTCAGCCCCTCCCACTTTTGAGTCATGAACCTACACCATGAATATCCTAAATTATAGAAGAAAACCTGAGAGCAGGCAATGCAGAGCTATGCCCACATGCAGTCACAGCACCCTTCAGGGCTAGCACTGCAGAGGGTCATTCAGGTCTTCAACCAGGTCCTGCCCCTGTGCACTTTTAGAGTCTGTTCACTTCATCCAAAAATTCTTTCAACTTTTGCTCACCCTCAGAAGAGAAGTGTGGAGTTTTCACCCATAGGCACCCTCATGTCTGATTCCAAAACACCACCAGTATTTTTCAGGGCTACACGCATGGCGAGTCAAACACTACAGAGCATTTCTTTTCTCTCCTGACAAAATTTATTAAAACATTCTTTTGTTTTTACCTTCATCATGACCTTCTTCCTTGTTTCTCATCTTCCAACTCTCTACAACCTCTTTGATGCTCTTGTCCATCTCCCCAAATCATGACACAAGATTGCACAGCAACACAAAGACACTGCCAGAATGGTGGCTCTCCAAGAAGCTGTTTTTCAGGACCACATGCCCTGCCAGACACATGCTTCCCATTAGTATCAGTGCAAACTCTGTTGCAAAGTGACTGCAGTGCATGGCTCACAGGTTCTCCACCAGCCTAGGGCAGTTCTGGTGGTTTTACACTGCAATTTTTTTAGTTTGTTAGGAGTGCAGATTTATTTCACTCATTTGTAGTTTAATAAGAATGGACTGTTTTTCCAGCATTTTCTGCTGTTGTTCTACAGTCAAAAATATAACTCTGAAAAGTCTGAGCTAAGACACCACAGATATACATTTTCTAAGTGACACTACAAGATCACAAAAGTCAGAAGGCTCCACTGAGACACTGTGACTGTCAGACTGTGGAAAAGGAGGAAGATGTCATTTCTCAGTTGAGTACATATCATCTCATTAAGCTATAGCATCTGTCTAGGAAACCACCTGTGACACATTGCAAAATATACATCAGATTATGTTTATTACTTTAATGCATTGAATAAAGTACATTTCTTTAAAAATTAGCTATTTATAACTGTGGTAAGTGTACTACTTACTAATAGTCCATGGGTATGTATGTTCTTGGAACATTGTTCTTATTTGAGTAAATACAGTAATTTTCTCATTTCAACCTTCAGTATCACTTAGACTCTCATCTTAAAAAAAAAGAATAAACCCTGTCCAGAAAGCTTAAGGGGTCCTCTTGGGGTCATCTAACTGGAATAATATTATCCTAGCAGACAGCCAGCTGTTGTAACAAATTCATTCACTTTTTGCCATAGTAATCCCACAGTGATTTGAGGCATAAAAAATATCCAGAAAATGCTAAGAGGAAAGGTAGCACTAACTGTTAAGTAAACATTAAAGAAAGTGAACTCTCAGACAAGGAGCTGAAGGATGCTGGCTTAATCCATTGAATGTCAGGAGAAATTGTTTCAGGAGGATGAAGAGAGTGCTGCATCCAGACAGGTATTGATTTCTATGGACCTGCAGTTCTCCTGCACTGTTTCAAGTCATGTATCTGTGCTTGGGAAGTTCCTTGGTAAATACTGTGTTCCTTATTGCAACTGCCATGAAGCTCCCAAAGGGGTCAAATTGCAAACCAGGTTGTATATCCTTTCGGATCATCAATACTGTCTTTGAGATGCGGCAAATGGACTAGGAAAAAAGATGTGCCCCTGAAAGAGCATTTGAGGAGCTCCACATCATGAAGTGAGAAGTGAATTTAGCTTGAAGAAGAGGGCTCTAATATTATAGAGTTTAAACACTAAGTCCAAATAACACAATCTGGTCACCATCCACTAGGGAGGCTCAGCCAGACCATGACAAAATTCACAGGCAGCAGATCACAGAAAATCCTTTCTTTGATGACAGATGATGAAAGAACATAGAGAAATTTCTAGCTGAATTATGCCTGAAGTAGAAAACAGAGACAAGGAAGATAAGGCAATGGATCCTGAGATTAGGAATCAAAGGGCCTGCACTTCTTATGGCTTTGGCACAGTGTCACCTTAAAAGTCACTCTATATTAATGACTCCGTTTCTTCTAAATATTAAATATAAAATATAAATAAAGCTAGATGTATTTTCTCTTTTTTAAAAGACAGAGCAATGGAACATAATAATATGGTATATAAATTTGAAAAAAAATTGCAGTGTTTCATAGGAGGCTTACAGCCCCTGGCTAAAGAGCTACCAAGCGTGCACACCTTTTGAGTTGCAGACTCAAGCGAGAGCAGATTTTTCCCATCCTCCAGAGATGATCACATTTACAGTACTTATGGTCTGAGTGGCCTCTTAACAACAATCTCTTCTTACAAACACTTTTATTAGTTATTCAGAAATAAATACTAAATAGTCACTGCATATGAAGTTTGGTAAGTGGCACAATAAAATATAGAGTGTCATGCCCTCCCGTGAGAACAACCTATGCCTTACAAAACTGAAGGACTGGGGAAAAAATATATCTCATGGCCACAGCAAACAATTTTATGCAGACTCCCATGCTGTAATAAAAGCAGCTGATGAGATGCCTTGATCCATGGGGAACAGAGTCATTAGGAGGAAAAGGAGGTGACATTTCCGCTGTATTTCATGCACTTTATTCTAATTTCAGAAAAACATGCAGTTCTTTTGGGTGGTTTTCCCAAAGGATGTTGAAAAATGGGTGGGGGAAAACAAACAAACAAACAAACAAAAAAACTATTAAAGAAAACCCAAGAGTTTTGTTTTACAGGGACAAAGACAATAAATGCACTGCCTTTAACAACAAATACAGAAGTGATTGCAATGGTGAGGAAATGGCATCCTAAGCAGAAAATATTGGCAATCCCTTAAAAGAGAAGAGAAAGGTAGAATACTGACCAGTAGCTGAAGACAAATTTAAACAAGAAATTAGGTTCAAGATTTGTTGTTGTTTTTCTTTTTATAGTGATGGTAAATAAACGTTTTACTTTTCTCACAAAGTTAGGGGGACTGGATGACTGTTAGGACTATGCATGTCAGTTATCTTCAAAGATCATCAAAAGGAGCAGACAGGGACAGGACAATTCTTTTACAGAGGAGATGTGGGTGTAGTAATAACTTCCTGCAGTCTCACCCCATCTGGAAGATGTGGCTGATACCTGGTGGCCTCACATACACTCCTAGATGATACATGGAGGTCAGGAGCACACAGCAGGAGGAAATCCCAGAGGTAGCTATGGCCTTTTACACACACACCTTTCATGATCTTTCTTTAAGAGATTTATAGCCCTTCTGAATTCATCCAGGAGAGAAGATGCCTCCCAGGCATCTGTCTCTTTACAGGGCAGCAATGGCACTTCAGCCACATAGAAGAGCTTCAGTAATGGTTTGGAAACTTGTGATTGCATTCATCTTCTACCAGCTGGTCTCTGGGAATGAAAAAAACCAGGCCAAAATGGGTGAGCCATCTCCTTCTGGCCTTTTCCTGTTAGCTGCGCCAGTACCTTTTGGAGCCCTCCTTTTCTTTCTTCTTTTAAAGAATTTCAAAATACTGTGTTACTTGTCTATACAAATTGACAAATTTCTATTTGTCTGTCTTCATTACACTTTATTCTGTTACATCAGTGGAAAATATGTGACATGAATAATGACGTCATGAATAATGACATGACACGTAAGCTGTTATAATAAATGGATGTGTCATGTGATAGGACATTATAATCTCAAAATATCTATTCATTTGTGTAATCTTTCAAGATGGTTGATGGAGGAAAGTTTAGAGCAGACATCTAGTAGTCAAGAAAAAAAAAAGGAAATAAGAACATTCTTTTACCACAGAGTGTTTAATGCATCTCTCTACATTAAAACACTCAAAGCTAAGAAAGTGTGTAGAAACACAAGAGAACTTGACGTGTGTGATGCTGGCTGCAAGCATCTCCCTTTGCTGTTTGGGAAAATTCCTCAGATGACAATTATTTTAAATCCTTAATAGCTTTTTCAACGAAGCATCAAAAAGAGCCAAGGAAGTACAGTGACACAAGAGAGGCCTTGTAACACTGGTCACACAAGGAAACAGGTCAGGCTGCAGTGGCTTCAATGTCTTTATGACCTGAGGATCCAGAAAACCCTTCTCCAGATCCCAGAGTTTTCTCAGAGGATGCCTGGAGACTGTCTCTCAACTTCAACTCACAAATCACTCCTAGGGCCCAGCTGCTTGATTTGCTATATCATATCAAGCATTCATTGGCCCCCTTTGAGGCATATTTGAGAAGGAGCAAGAAGATGGAAAAAGAAGAGATGAAAGAGTCTATGTTCACTGAAGCATTCACGCCTCCACCCAAGAGCAAGTTTACTGAGCCCTGCTTTTAGCAAACATCTCTGAAACCCTCTGGCAGAAGGTATTTTCTCCATCTTGCTCTAGTGCTATTCAAAGCAGAGTTTCACAGAGCTCAAGGCAAGAGGGGGTGACTACATTCTCTCCTGTACTGAAGCAGCAACTGTACCAAAGCTAAATATTTTAGCTAGAAGGATGTTTCTCAGTCCACAGAGTGGTAACTGTAAAAGCACAGGTGAAGTCAAAGTGCTGCTTGTGGTTGAGATTTCTACATGACCCTGTCAGACAAAGCATGTGGGGGAAAGATTAAAACTCCCAAGTTCTCAGCCCATCTGACAGAGAAATCATGTCTTGCTCAAAACACAGCAATGAACATGACCCCAAGTGGGTGAGTAAAGCACACCAGCCAGACAGCTTAGGAAAAGCATGCTCTGTGTCAACTCATCCAATCTTCCAGCTGCTTCAGGAAGAAAGGAAAAAAATAGGAGTTGGCTGGCTGTACACCGAGAAAACAGAAATCCTTCCTGACCAATGCAAGCAAACAGCTGCTATCCTGAAACATAAACTATGATTCAAATCAGTCTCAGAGAGAGATAGTTGCAGGAGAGCTGCAAATATTAGGATTACATTGAAGATAACACAGGCAACATGTTATTCTCAAGACCCAAAAGGATAAATATCGGAGATCTGCAAACTGCTAAACCATCCAGAACCTCTGTATCCAGCCACTGCAGTACTCTTCCCAAATATGTCAACCAGCTTGATAATAATAATTTTTTTCCTCAGAAATTATTGTACTTTGTGCTTTAAAAAAACAAAACAAACCCCCCAAAAATAAGCCATAGCTTCACTTTGAAAAGTCATAAAGAGAGAATAGTAAATCCACCACTTCTCATGGCAGATTTTATAATAATTTCTAAGGCTCACTGCTAAGCAATTGCCTTTTACTTCAAGATAAAACCTACCTAAATTCATCTTTGGATCTATTTACACCTTTGTTAGCAAAGTTGTAATGCTCTCCTACCCTGAGATGAGCTATTTCCCATCAATAAGCACCTACACCCAGTGATAAGATCACTTTGCAATTTCATTTTGATTAATGGAGAAGCTACTACTGCTATCAGTCACTCTCACATTTTACTGCAAAAATAATTGATTTTTTTTAACACACCAGCTTAAAAAAGGAATACAACAAAAAACTGTTTCAGATCCAGTCAAAACAGATATTTTCCAGACAATTACAAGCATCAACACATTTTACTTAAGGTAAATCCAAACCATATTGTTCAAAGACAAAGCGTCTGGTGCTTTTTGTTTTTTTGGTGCTATTTAGCCATTTTAATGATTTCCTGGGGTTTCTTGTTTGTTTTTAAGACAGTGTCTAAAGATACACTGTTCTCAAATGAAAAAGAGTCACAGGCTTATATTGAAGCGTTTAATCAATGTATTTCAGTATTTCCAGAATGCCAACATGTTTCAAATTTCCCCTTGCTCTGCATTTTTCAAAACAATGGGGATGTGGAAGGATCACTATAGGGAATTTTATCAACTTTCCCAAATTTCCTCTTTTTCCCTTAAATGTTATTTTTCTGAAAATGGTCTGGTGATCAGTGTCCTCACTCTTTTTGTAGATAATAGGGAATTTAACACATCTACAGTGTCTGACTGGAATATCATAAATAATCCTGGCACCACCCACTAAGAAAGTATGAGTGCAAAATATCAATTAGCTGACTTATAAAGACAGCACTGGCCATCCTGGCACTGAATGTGGGAAAAACAGTATGTGATCATGTAATCAAAGGCTGGATCACAAAGCCCATGAACAAGGGGATTGAGTTAAGCCTGCACAGGCAAATACCTTAATTCTGTCATTTATAAACTCAACTGGCATTTCCTGAACACTTGACTTTGCAATCTGAATAGCATTAATTAATTTAGGGGTTGTGTGTAACTAATGATGACTAATATGACAGACCCATAATCACCTACCTATCATGGTGGGAAAGACAGATGCTTAGATAGCCAAGTTTTTCACATAATTTCATCTGAATAACAAATAAAGCAGAGCCTGAGTCTATATGGAAGCTCCCAGGACTTGGAGTTAATAACATGTTGGATAGCAGTTTGCATGTTCTTGTAATTTACACAATAGCACATACCTACCCACCACATTGCCAAACGCAAAAACATATAGGTTTCACCCCTTGATGATATGTTACACTTCCCATGAATTCTTATCTTGAACACAGTAATTTCCCCTAAGAAAGACCATTGCAATTTTTCACTGCTCTACAACCCCATTCAGGGTGCAGTGATTTTTTGTCGTCATCCACCAGTGTGGATCCACCAGACATGAAGTTAACACTAGTGGGAGAATAATTTTCTTTTGGTGTGAATGCTTTTATTTTTCAGTGTTCTAATTTTTTCAGCATTTTCTTCTCTTTTTTTTTTTTTTTTTTCCCCTCAAATCCCTGTTTTGAAGGATCTGACTGTTGCTTTTGTGCTGACTTGGTCATTACTTTGCCCAAGACATTTTTGAAGCTGGCAGCCATTCCATCTGTTAACACCAGCAGGAGAGAAAGGTAAGTCAAAAATAATGGCCTGCCAATCACTGCTGCACAAGAAAGATTATGGGCCCCAACCAGAGCCTATAATAATAATGGGAAAATGGTTTTAAGAGACTTCTTGGATTGCAAAGTAAATCCAGTGTGGCTAGAGGGATTTTCCTAAACATTACCTCCCAACTCTTCCTGTTAACATCCTCAGATTGTCAAAAACAAGGGAAAAGAGATGACGGTAATCTTTGGAATGTCCTAAGAGGTATGTTAACAAGTACTAAAGACATGCATAAAATGTAACCTGGTATATTTCAAATATTAAGAGTCTGGAATTACCCTAAAGAACCATGGCAACAATGGGCAATTAATTCACATTTTATTCAGATTACCATAGAAACTGGACCAACATACCAGAAATTATCTGTAATTTCTCACTCCAAACATTCAAGCACAGTCTATAATTTCCATAGTAATTGACTGCTTCTAATAACCACAGAAATATTATAAATTTCTATGAAACACTAGGAAATCTTGACATAATGAAAGCCAAACATAATTTTAAAAATCTGCACAGCTTTTGCCTGTGTTACAATATACCGCACAGAAGCCAAAAAACTTTTCATCTTCCAACATGCTATTGCAGGAGAAATTAATGCTATTCTGTCAGATGAAAAGAAAAATGCACTTACATCATGACAAATCACAACAAAAAGCTGCCAAGGCAGAGCAGAGCTGTAGTGTGCAGAACACGGGCTCTGTGAAGAGCCTTACTCTTTTTTTCAAGAAGTCTCCCTTAGCTCGGAGTTGAGCAGCCATTTTGTTGCTGAAGCTTGTAGATTTTTTTCAGACCACCTACTGTTAAGGAAAGCTAAAAAAAAAAAAAAGATACCTCCGATCCTGAAAGACATTCTTTTCTTTCAAAATCTATTGCTCTTGCAAGTACCTCAGCAACAAGACTCTACATGAAGACTCTATGCGCTCAGGAGGATTGTCCTTGTCTCCCTGTGTATGTTCATAGCTTTTTCAAATCCCTAAATACTGAAAATTCTACTGAAAATATTGTTGGCCCTACTATAAGAAATGGGTACCTGACTTTATGCCCGCTATATAAAACATACTTGGGTACTATTTACATGGGATTTTCAGTAGTTTCAATTAAAGCATAGCCAGTAAAACCATTAAAACATAATTGAAACCAATCAACACTACTAATAAGGGTGAGGAATTACTGATTCAGTGGAGTTTTGAAGGCATCAGACAGGCAGGACTGAAGCAGAAGTAAATGCAAATTATTGACTCAAAGAGCTGTGACAAGGAAGAACAGCCCAGAAGAGAAACTACCTTTTCTCTTCTGACTCTACAGGAAGACTAAGGGTAACTGCTCTCCCCATGCTAAAATTAATCTCTGAACATTTCTCCTCACCACTGCCATCAGCCCACAAGTCCATTACTTATTTTGCGTTACACATGACATACTTCAAAGCACATGGAAGTCAATGGGAACATTCACATTAACTCCAATTGCCCTTGAATCAATTCTTCAGAGCAGTTTCACACCAGTTGAGCTTCATAACTTTTGACTGAGTTACTCCTAATTTACACTGGCAGTGAGATTTCTGTCAGTAAATCTGAGAAGCCTTGTACATATCTTTTCACAAAACAGATCATGAAAAGACAAACATTTGTTGTCTGTGGGAAAATCAGAAAGGCAATCACCTTGTGCTGAACATTGCCAAAACATATTGTGAAAGACTCTTCTTTCCTAAAAATGTGGCCAACTTGAAAGGAAAAGATCGGATTGGACCAATGTCAAGGTCTTGCTGGACAAAGAATTAGTGATAATCGGTGAAAGTGACTGAAATATTCAGAACTTGGAGCCCTGGTTTGGATAAATATTCACTTTCAGCCTTTTGCATAATTTCCCAGAATTCTCAAGCATTACCAATCAGGAAGTAAAACTTCCAGAAGAAAGTCTTGTATGCAACGTTTTCCTATGCCAGTGGCATAAGAATGTTTAAAAGATCAATTGGTTTTTTGTTGGTTTTTTTTTTCCTTCTTGGAGTGTCTAAACATAGGAAGTTCACAGAAAGAAATGATTCAAAGCGTCTATTTCAAACTCTATTGAACATCAACAAAGTTTAGTTCTTATTTGTTTAGCAATCGTGGTAGACAACCACGTTGTCTGATGCAATTAGACATTGGGTATCCTCAGTTATAGATGAGGTACTGAATGACTTGGTGTAAGTGACTTAGCGTGGCTCTGTCATTATAACATATATTAGATGTTGCAAGGATATTGTAAATCATTTGTCACTGATTCTTGAAAAGCACTAATTCTTGGCTAAAATTGCTAGAGAGTGATATAGCGTGTACTTTTCATTGTATTTGAATGAATTCTGGTTTGGGATTTCCTTTTTCATCTCCCACATCGTATTTTTCAGGAAACTCAGTACTGTCAGGAAGGTACAAATTTCTCTGGGCCGCAAATGTACCACATAAAATATTTAAAGTGAAATCTGGGCTTGGTGACAGTCATAAAGTTAATCTAGCTCTGCTTCTCAGCCTTTACAACCACTTGAGCACATCACAACCCATAAGATAAACTGCTCTCAAAAAGGCTGTGCAATTTTATAGATAACTTAAAATTCAAGGCGTTCACAAGAGCCACCTACACAACCTATCAGCTGTGACTTCAGCTGTGCAACTTGCAGCACTTTCTGCCAGCTGTCAGGTCCATGTGGATACCTCAGGTACACCCAGCCCCTCATGGCCATAGCTGAGAGGCCAGGATACTGCAGCAGCTTACAGGATGCACCCAGCCCACACAGAACAGGCATAGACATTGTGGCCACCTGGACTTCCTCCCAGCAAGGCAGCTGAGATACATAGCCCTCTTCAACAGCAAGTGCCTATTCCCTCTTGTGAAAGGGACCTTGTGAGAAAGAAGTAAGGCTTATGAAACATTTACAGACACTAGAATAGAGGTGGTGTGGCTGTAAGGCAGCTGAAGAGCTGACGATGCTCAGTGTGGGCATCAGCATCTAGGGAAATTTTGACCCTCTAGCAAGGGTCAAATAAGGAGCCACTCCAAAAATTTAAGATTCAGAGACAGTTCAGTGTGGTATAAATACATGTGATTTTATACACAAATATTTCCACTGAAGCTATTATGTCAAAGGTTTCAGTTTGATGTGTTGATGTCCTTAAGCACCTAAGCAGAAGAACTGTTCACATGCTTTACATTACATATACAAGTTAAGTAAGTATTTTGCTCACTCAGTGCCAGGTCCTGGATGAAGCTGATGCTTAAGATCATCATTGCTACTGAAAAGGCCTAATGTCATCTCCAGAAGAGGGCAGTGCTGGCTTAAACTAGCAGGACAGTCCTCGCTTGCAAAGGGCAGTAAATTAAAACAAAAACTCCCAGTCAGAATACTGCAAAGATGTATAAAAACTACCATGCTACACAGGAACAGACAGTGGAGCAGTTTTGAGTGAGACACCAAGTTTTGAAATATTTATCAGCAACGTTCATATTTTATCTTGAGATTTGGGCAGAAGCTGAGTCTGTTTCTCATAACCTTTCTGTCTTTAGAAAGCCCTAGACATGACTATTTGTAGGGAAAGGAAAGTGATTGATAGCAGTTGTTATCTCTCGTTTGATCTTGTAGAGCTCAATCTGCCTGTTCCTGTTATCAGAGGCATAAGGAAGGGCTTCGTGCTCAGAGTGACCCAAATATTAATTCCCCCGGAGGCACAGAGAAGCTTGTGAAAAGGAGCTCTTGATTCATTCAGATCCTCATTTTACCTGGGTAACTCACATGTAAAACCAGCAAAGAAACTGCACGCACATAAAACCAACATTACTTAGAGAACTGAAGCCCTGGGACTAAGAACTGCAAGAACTAAGAACAGAATGAGAAATGAGTTGCGATTATGGTAACCTCCATACAAGGGTAAAAAACAGACTTAAAGGTCAGCCTGGTCTTAGCAGATCCGCTGACCATCCTAACAACCACCTGTCCTGGTTAAGCAGAAGCAATGGGATGGTGAGGAACTGTATGTGCTCTGAGTGCCCTGGCAAGAGGTAGCCAGAGGAAAGAGGTGTTTGGCCAGGCGTGAGGCGGGGATGATGTGTTCACACCCTGGATGGCCCAGGCTGGTTTTGGCCTCCTTGGCTGTGAGCGATTCCCAAATAACACATGGTCCGCAGGTAAAGCAAACTCAGAAAACACCTGAAGAGAATGTGGAGTGATTCAAGCCCCAGCCAGAGCCAAAACTCATGGGAAATGGAAAGAAAGGTAGAAGGCTACTGCCAAGGATTTAAACAGAGCTTCGTTATGTATCAGCAAGAAATGGGTGCCAGCAAAGCAGAGGGCAATCAGAAGATAGCTTTGTCTCTGACAAGCTCCATTCTTGACAGGCTTTGACTCTGATCATTTGACATTTTAAAGAGCTTTTAGTTATTTCAGGTACAGGAGGTTATGAAATGCAATTATAGGAGCTGGAGGAGGCCTGCACACCAGATAAAAACCTGGCAGAGATGCTTTCAAGCAAAATGCAGGGAAAATGAAAGCTTTGTGCACATTTTAATGCAAAGAACAGGAGCACTTTTCAGATCGTGCTTGTGCTTCAGGACTAAGCACAAGGAAACAAACTTCTGGAGTTGTGAAAACACAGGAACTCAAACCGAAACAAAGTTGAGCTTAGGAAACATGGACAATGGCTTCACACTGTGAACATGATAGAAATAACAAGATACTGCTCAAAATAAAACCGGAAAACAAAGACCACACACAGCTCAATGTCAGGACACTGCAGGGGCCAGTGGCCCCCTGGGGCTGGGTACCATGAAAGCTGGGGGCTCCCCAGGCGGGCGATGGCAGGACCCAGCAGCCAGGTCCCATCCCACCACCCCGGCCAGGAGCAGGGCAGCTGGGGGGCACCAGGGCAGCCCCAGCCCTGGGCATCGGGCACCTCCCTGGGGAGGGGGACGGCAGAGGCCAGGTCTGGAGGTGGGTCCGTGGGTGGGGGTCAGGCCCCGTGAGGGGAACCGGGGCAGACACAGCAAGGTCTGATAGCACCCTCGAGGCCCTGACACTCCATTAAAACATGCAAAATACAAGAAAAAGAGAAGCCCTACAACACACGAAGCTACTACTCTCAGAGTTAACAAAAAGCGCAACCTGAGACAAGGACCAGAACCTAGGAAAAAAAAAAAAAATTAACTACAACATATCATAAAAATATTGGAAGAGACAGCGATGTGTGTCCAGTGTGGATAAGAGGGCTGCTAGCATGGACAAGAGGGCTACTGCTACCCAGTGAAATGCTCTCCACAAAGCAATTGCAGAGTAACAGGAGATTAACAGCAGTAACAGAAGCTGTTCATTTAGAGAGAAAAGGCATATTTACTAGTTTCAAATTCTGGCACATGCACAAGTGAATGGAGTGTCAGAAAACAGTCTGATTTGCTGTGTTGAAACTCTGAAGGGAATGAACTAGTTAAGAGAAAACAGTAGCCTGCCATTAAGACAGTGGTAGCGTGTGGGGAATAAATGTTCTCTTCCAGCTCTAACATCAATGGGAAAACAAGAACAGTCTCGTGTTGGTATTACTACACTTGCCATTTCTAGCTTTGAGAAATAAGCAGGACTAGCAGAAAGTAAGCCCTCATCCACCATCACTGTTCATTTCTTACATCTGTATTTTCACAGTGAAGGTCAGTGCTATCAGGTACTGTGGGCATCCACACAGTACTCCTCTCCAGCTGATCTCAACAGGAGCTAAAGCTATTAGCAATATGTAGTCTATCACTAAATGATTGAGCCCTAAGCCAACAAGCAAAAATTTGCCTATTTTCCCTCAGCTGCACTTCTGGCTGACTCCTAGGAGGTTTTGAGTTCTGCCCCTTTTAAAAATACACCACTAGTTATCCAAAAGGCTATTCTGTGTCCAAGATCACTGCCTTCAGAAAGGTTTACAGTATCCAGTATTTCAGTACACCTCCCCAAAAGAGGATCTAGGTAGTCATCCACTCCATCAGGTTAATGATGTTCAGAAGCATGCCTGTGACTAGCACCTGCAGGGCATTTTCCTTTGAAGAAAACAGGGAAACTTTCACTTCCACAGAGTATGTATCAGTCTCATATAGAGGAAAATATTGGTAAGGGAGAGAGAGAGGAAAGAAGAGGGATTTATAAAGGGACAGTAAAGAGGCTTACTGTCTTCAGTCTATCAAAGAGACAATAATAGCACTGCCCCGATCCCAGATTCCCCTGGCAAGCCTTACTGTTTTTGTAATTACACTTGACTTTAAAATTATTTTTCCTCCTTCATTGTTGTGGGAGAAATCCACATGAGCAACAAGAGAATCATTTGACAGTATATCTGGGAAAGAGTGAAAATATTCCATGCAAAAGTGCTTTGAAATACACAAAAAGAATGTAATAAAAGTACTGCAATCTCTTGGATAATCTGTAACATTAATAGGCACAGTCATGCAGACAGAAGTGTGATTTTTTTTTTAAACTGGCACCATGCATCAGGGTATCTGAGAGACTAAGTTATCTGATTAATCCACATACAAAACACTGTTTTCATTAAAACAATCTATTACCTTTTTTCTTTTTCTCTTTATCATATTTCTTCTTTTCTTAAAGGCTAGGCATTACACTTGTTCTTTATAGAGACAACCTAATTGAGCTAACAACTGAAATCTTTGCACATGCAACACAGCTGGTGTGTTATTTCTCCAATTTAATTCAATCAATTTAGGACCTTTTCTTTAAAAAAATCCCGTATTTGGGATACTTTAATAAGAATATTACAGTACTGGCATCATACTGTAAGTATGAACTTCATCTGGATCCCGAGTGATTCTGAGGGGAAGACACTGCTACAAAGCTACAGACAAAAGCAGGCTTTTCATAATTAGCTCTTGGAAAACCTTGCCTATGCTTCATCTGGACTTCCAACTTTCAAGAATTGGAGAGAGGTGGATATATGTGCTGTGGATTAACAAATGAACCAGTCTAAATCCATTTATTCTGCTGCTAAAGCCAGTAAGAAGGCAACCAGTGATAATGCAGTAGTCACAAGTAAGCCAGCTTTATCATTTCAGATTGGAGGCTGACTGACAGAGGAAATATAATTCACAAGGGCATGATTAATGCAAGACTTTCAGTAGATTTATCATACAACAGACCCTGATGGGGAAAAGCAGTGGGTGGGAAGGGTTATACTGAATACAGTGAAGAGAAAGAAGAAATGCAAAACCACATTAGCCAGGATCACTCTCTCTGATTTCATTTTAGCAACAGCTGGACATAAAAATCCCAGCCAGAGCACATAGCTTGGTGTAGCAAGCAGTCAGCTATCAGGTGCTAGTCTGTGATGATCTGACTCACTTATGTAACAACAATTAAGTTGCTGTGCTAAATGACTGCTGCTGATTAAATGCCACAGTGCAGGTGCTATTATGATTTACATCTGTCATGTGAAGATGTGGCTTAATGCAGATGCTGGTGGTATTTACAAATTAGCAGCTGGAAAGGCAGGAGAACCTCAGTAGTCAATTAGCTGGACTGCTTTAGTCACAGACTAAAGCATTCAGACCAGATGACCCTTTTAAAAGAATATCATTTTTCTGAGGGGGGAAATCCCCATATCAGTGAAAATAAAGGGCTGACATGGGGCCAAGCAATCTCTGGTTACTTCTTCCAATTTTTTATCTCCCTTGCACCAGTACCATCAGCACCCAGCACGACAAGGGACATAGCAACAGAAGTCATGAAGAGGCACCTAAACGAACTTCAAAACTGCAGAAAAAGGTTTCCGCTAATCTCTACTGTGGGCTTTCGTTCTCCCCAGTGATTTCCTCTTCCCACAATCCCCTAAGTGAAGCCTCTGATAGGCTTGTTAGTGTTGCAAATGTATCCGAATAGCTTGTATGTCAGGAACACTCGGCACTTTCGCCTGCTAGACAGGTCAAATCTTGAGACTGGGGGAACCCCTACAGACAGTGCACCTAACCGCTGCAGAGCAGAAGCTAGAGACAGGACACAAAGAAAGCAGGAGGCTCTGGTTTAAACCTCCTCTATAATTTAGTAGCAGAATCTGTGACAGCTCTTGCTGTGTTTAAAATTGGGCTATCCCAATCACTTATACAACCTAAAACAGGCCCATATAAGCTCTGATGCAAGAAGTTCCTGCAGCTGGCAGCAGGGAATATTTCTCAAGGAGGCATCCCTCTGGGCTTGCCTTATTCCTTACAATCTTTTCCTGAGAGTCTGCCACTGGCCACTGCCAAAGTTGGGGACACTGACCCACATGGGCTTTCCTTCTGATTCAGCATGGCCACTCCTGATGTTCCAGCAAAACATCTGTCTTTTTCCCCTGTCCCCCAACAGCACTGTCTGAGGAGGTATGCTCCTTCTGAGAAGACAGACTTTGCATTTCACTCAAGTGACAATAAACTTCATGAAACTGGGGCAGCAACTGTGACAGCACTATACCCTGCCTGACAGACTGTGTCTTTTTAATTTTTTTTTTTTTCATCCTGGCTTTACTGCTGCTACAGTATGCCAGGAAGAGTAAAACAGGTTAAAAGCCAATGTAAATGACACAAAACAAAACCAGTCAAAAGTCAAGCCTTTCCCTATAGTCATATGCTCTATAATTAAACATGTTAGAGTAGAGCAACTCACCTCACAGCACTGCTTGAGGATCACTAGTACAAAGAGGCAGAGAAGAGCCCTCACACCTCTGCAACCAGTTTCTTCCACCATTGGCTCATGGTTGATGAAAAACTAAATGCCAAGATTTTAGAAGACTTGATCTGACAGTGCAGGCAAGAAAGAATCTTAAATTCCACACAGAGCATAGCTAGCAACATGCTGAGGTAACAGTTATGCCCAATACATCAGCATCGTACATCATAACTACCCCAAGGGTGAAAACCACTAGAGCAGAAAACTTATCACAGGGGCCCTGAAATTCTGTTTCCTGAGGATATCTATAATGCCATAGTCACTATTCCTGGGCTGACAAGAACGATAAAGGTTGGTAGGCTACCCCATTCTTGTTAATGAGAAAAGAAGAGCTACATAGACAGATTTACGTTCCCAGCCAAGAGGCAACCGTAGGAAGACTGCTTAGACAGCTGGCCCAGCAACGAGAAAACAACCGACCTTCAAAGATAACACTCCAATTATCATTCAGTATCTTTTTCTCCATCCTGGACAAGAGTCATCTGTATTTTCTCAAGTAGCTGTGTTCATTCTATGGTTATAGTCATATTTTTTCTTGTTAATTCCATCTCTCATTTTAAATGATTTCTAGTGGCTGGGAACAGCAAATATAAACAAGTAAGCATTTTCAGAGTTTAAATGACTGCTTCACCTGCAATTCTCAGCTAGAGCTTGCACAGAATAAAAGGTCTGCATCAGTCAACCCCAACATCCAACCTTAATCTTCATATATTATTGAATTTATCCTTGTCTATTGCTGTGACAGAAATTGCTCATATATAAGAAAGAAAATGAGCAGAGCCCTGTTCTATTATTTACAAGGTGTCAAAAAGATGCACAAAGCTTTACACACAAATAAAGAAGAAAGTCCTGGCCCATGAGAATTTAATCTAATCTTGAAGAGACACTGCCAGTAGTCTCAGTTTCACATGGGCAGCATCACCATGTGTACAGACTGGTAGTATACATGTGTAGGGAGCCCAGAGGTTATTTTACTGACTGTCTATCATACAAGGCCTAATGTTTTCCGATTAGCATTTCCACACCCACATTTTCAGATGTAGTGTGGAAAAGCCTAAAAACTGCACCTGATAACCAGTATAAATAATGGAAGTTCTTTATAAACAGCATCTCCATGCTTGACACGTTTAAAAAAATCTTTAACAGCTTTTTGGTTGAAAGAAATTAAGCTATTTATGCTGGTCTGTTGTATTACCTATTTTCATGGTCAGCCATCAGTTCCAATAATGATGCTGTTCTTCACAGGTTATAATTTCTAAATGACATTCATTGGCCTTACCATAAAAAGATAGAATGACTTTTTGAATTCACAGGGATTATTAGCCTCTGGTACTCAACACACAGCCAGCTTTCCACACAGCCTTAAACTGTTCTTAAGCAGTCTCTGAATGCCACTGGATTAATGTGAACAGGAGCAGGATCTCAGGCCAGGGAATTCTGAGAGAAGTATAGCACAGGTTAAGAAACAAAGCATCAATGATACACAAGAAATATGTTCAGGTATCAGCTATCAAAATTATCAGAGAACATGGAAGCCCTACATTACAAGAGGACACTAAGGTTTCCTTGTTTTGCCTAGAAAAGAAGAAAGGGAAAAAAAGGTTAGCAGGTGTCAGAGTTGTTTTTTACAAACACATGAAACATTGAGAACATGAAATAGGGAAAAAGAACTATTCAAGCCAAAGAGCCAGAGGATAAAGGCAGGTAATAAATAAACTTAGCCTGCAAATTAGGCCTGGCAATGCAATTTGATTTGTGACCAGCCTTCTAATGGGACACAGAAGAAAGAGAGCAGGAAGATCTAACTACTTTTAAATGGAGATTGATTAGTCTATAGAAGAGACTGTAGGATATGTTTGCACTCCAAGAGCAGAACTTGATGATCTGGGGTAGGAGGGAGTCTCCTATGACCCTACACAATTTAAGCCACAGGGACTGGGATGGAATTTGAGTACTGTGGTGACACAGAGGTGTAAATCAAAAACCGTGTCTGACACAACCATTTGTGATCCAGCATGCACTTGGCTGTGAACAAGGGGTTAAATCCGGCTCTGCTCTCCCTTCCACTTGTATCCTGTTTAGAAGACCTAATGGAGTGACCAGAAGGTAGGAGAATGCTGCTGGGAAGGAGCTCCAGAGACTTATAGGATTGGACTGACCCTTATGCCAGGAGATTTTCTACTGTAATTTCTATTTCTTGTCAGAAACAGTTGAGCAACACACCTTGATAATAGGCTCTATGTTTTCCTGCTAAATCACTCCTCATGCCATTGTGAATGGATTCAGGAACTCAGTTGTACACCTCAGCAGTTGCTCTCTTCAATTAAAACTTATCAGAGAGAGCAGAGGGCTGTACAGATAAGTGTCAACTATACATCAACAGCTACAGGAAAGATGGTACAACGGCATGGACTCATTCTCCACAACTCAGCAGGACTGGGAACAGCAAGCTTAGAAAAAGTTGCTGTACTCTTCACACAGAAGGATAAAAGCCTAGATTTGTGTTGTTGCTTTTTAAATGCCTCCAAGATAAGTAGTTTGCCACTTTGTACAAGTGGGGGCCAGAGAGATCCCACAAGAGATGGAAAAGTGTGTCTCTATTTATAATGTTCAATGAAACAAGATTCTTTTACTCAGAGCAAAGCAAGACTAAACCACTGAGTTCACTGGGGCAAAGTCAATCTCTTATCATCAACGAATGGGAAAGGTGACTTCTAGCTTTCACACTTAGAAGGTGGTCTGTTACACTTCCTCAGTCACTACTACTGTTGACTACTACCGTTTCACTACAGGTGAAACCTGTGGGTTATACATGTTGTGGTCCTTTTCTGTTTTATACTGCACCTCAAACCCAGAACAACAGCTCTCTGTATTATCTGGCTTTACAGAACTAGCCACAGGAGTTGTTGCTGCTTTCTCTGGCTCTTTGGGATACAGATCATATATTAACAAGGATTAGTGTATCGTTATCTGGAGCTGATATTCCACTCAGATGATGACATGACACCCTTGTCTTGGTATGAGCACCCAGAGTACCTGGGGTCTCATGAGTGATTTCCCACAAAGCAGACTTGCCTCACAACCCTTGACCAGTGATTTATACACTGAATCATAATCCATAGTGTTATTTCACCCTCACTCATCACCTGCTCAGTTTTCTTCAAAAACAGTCTGCTCTGGCCCATTAATCAGTTACAAAACTCTGCCCCCATATGGCGATGGTCAGTGGAAAAGACACTTAGGAAATTTTATTCAAGATGTTAGTGAGCAGGTACCTATAACAACTCAGCCCTGCTGAGAATGGGTGAACACCAGTGCAGGCTGTCATTCAGCACAGCAAACATCAATGCTCCAGACTGCACCTTCAGCCATTAAAACTGGTGGGAAACAGAAGACTCTGACAAAATTTTGCAGTGAAAGAAAATCAGGCTCTTCTGTGTAGTATCTGCACCACCACAACAGAGACCAGATCCAGAGTAGCACTTGTGATCCACAGCAGTGTAATTCTGTTTTATAAGTAATGAAGTCCGGGAAGAGAAAGGGAGACTACTACTCAACTACTTTGCTAGGGGATGTTTAAAATGCATCAGTACCTTTGAGGTGACAGAAGAGGGACACAGGACCCTTGTGGCTTGTGGACCCCAGGGGCAACAGACACAGGCAGCAGGACAGGGCACAACTGAGTAGAAGACTCATAATTCTTCAAAGAGATGGGATCATATCACAGTCAGAGTGAGGTCCTGGACTGGATTTTGAAAAAGATCCAGGAAACAGTATTTGTTGGATCAGCAAAAGTAATAATAATGAAATGAAGGGCTACTTAACCTTACTCTCTACATTAAGCAATGCAGCAATGGTGGTGGACGCGTCGTCTGGCTCGTCTCTGAAGGAGAGGGGACAATACATAGGCAACAGCACCCTCCACTGGGGCAGCGATGCTTAGCAGATCTGTAGATGTAAGTGTGGGTTCATAGCGCATGAAGTGGGAGAGAAGCGAGACAGACACTCCTCACCTCTTTTTACCAGTTACTCGGTCTTTGGGCTTGCCCCTCCAAAGGCACCGCTCTGGCTTATGAAGGAGGCCGGGATGTAACTCACTGGAGAAGCCAAGGTTAGTATTTCCCACAAAGTATGGGATTTGGGTCAGACTTCCCCCTGCCTCTTCTTTACTTCTTGGTTTCACTTCAGCACAAAAGGTTTGGTCATACCACTCCTACCTTAGCATTATGACCATTTGCAGATTGTTGTAAACAGAAGCAAGTTTCTGCTCAGCAAATAACTATCGCTCTTGAGAGGCTGCTTTTCTACTAGATAGTACAATGAGAAGTGAGGAAACAGGCTTTCCCCCCCTTCATTACAAAATTATAAACCCCACTGCAGTTATCATTCTTTCTGTGGGGCCAGGGACCTTAGGCAGAAATAGCTGCCCAGCAGAAACAAAAGTCTTCAAAGGCCCACCTAGCAAGAAATTAGCACTTGTCTAGATTTTAGAGTATGAACAGCCTTCAGTTGATTAAACACAGAGATACATACATATCCAAAGAGATGTCACAACAAAAAAGTTTTATCCCTAAAGTGCTCTGGCAAGACCTTGAGAGGACTTATTTGGATGCAGGCAAGATGCCAGAGAAAGTGGTCTCCTGACATGAAACAAGTTCTGATGAGTCAGGAAAGCTATAAGGTCGTATGAAAGCAGTGATGAAAGCATCCAGTGATAGCTCTGGTGGAGGCAGGACTCTGCACAAGCCCTACAGGGCACACAGCACACTGCTTAACCGCTTTACTGTGAGAAGCAAATAGCAGATCATGGCCTTGAATATCCTTCCAAGCAAGCCCAAAGCACCTTCAACCCACCAACTGACCACAGGAACGGAAATTAATTTTTTTTACTAATATTCCTTAGATGCCTCTGAATTTCCCTGATGGGAGAGAGACCCTCCTTTCAAAACAAATTACAGTAAATTTCACTTGTATGAAAACAAAAGTGTCAGCAAGACTCTGGCTGTGTTTTTGGACTTCCCATATTCAGTGTATGAATACATGTAAGAAAATAATAATAGCTGTATTTTCTTAAATACTTTTAGGCAGACCGTTGTTTTGGGAAGAGTTGTAAGAACACCATGATTCAGTACTGGTTGTGTCATGGCATATAAATATAACTCTCACCGAGAACATAACAATCGCTTTGTTTTGATGTGCACAGCTGAGAAAGAAGTCATCACCAAAATAAACCTGATTCCAACACGCCAGAAATGTTTTGTTTCTTTTCTTTTTGGTCTTGGGTCATATTCACTGCTGATATGAGACGCTATAATTGTACTGAATTCTATTACATTCAATCTGCATAGACCAAAGATTAATATAACTATAAATATCCATTTTCAAAATATCTGTTGGTTTATCTTTTTAGCCGTTTTTAACTCTGCCTAAATATTTTTCATTGTTTATTATTTTGTTTACAGTCATGTGATGAAAACCATGAGAAGTAAATGTGCACATATCTACCTCTTCATGGAACAGAATGTGAATTTTTATTTGCATGTTTGAATAAAAGCTCTGCTTGGAAAGACAGTGACTGAAACATCTTATCGTAGAGTTCAAGGTATTTTTGAGGTGTAAAGTCAAGCATATATATTTAGCAGGGAGCAACAGGGCATTTAGGTAGAAACCTCCTATTGTCAGTGGGACCCTCAATGCTTGCAAAGCCCCACTTTCCGTCCCTTCTCCCAACTGCACAATCCCCACTGAAGTAATGATAGCTTGACAGTTCATAGACACACCTTAGTTTTGTTTATTTTTAAAGCCTCCTCACATGGGAGGGAAGATATTCCCTGTCAGGCAATGCTTTCTCATAATTCTTTTTCTAGTCTCATTTAGCAAACATTGCAAATTACCACTTCCACTGTGAATTCCTTACCATTGCTACTCCCCTTTCCTACTTTCACACACTAGCAGTGGTACAATGTCTTCAGAAATTTCCTATACAGACATTAACTCTCCTGGTTTCCTTAGAGGTAGGAGTTTCTCCCTCTCCCAGTGGGATCTTGGGACACGATCTTAGGATAAACACTGGTGGTATTGGCATAGGAGTGATGACTTGCCACAGAACTGCTCAGGGAAGGATATGGTCACCACAGTAGAAAAGGATACTCAGAGACTGGTATTCACTACTAAAGAAGATATGCTTTAAAAGCTGGCATTTACTATCCTCAATAAAATGTTAAGGAAGACAAAGCACCTGTAGTTTTCACTTCTAGGCAAGTTAGAAGTTCACCCTACAGGTATAGCATAAAATGCTGAGCTCATCTTGCTACCACAGGATAAGAAATACAGATGTCTTGTTTCAGCTATGGTTTTACAGCATAAGTATCTCATGTTAGCTATCCATTGGGAAAAGTTCACCTTTTTGGCTACAAAACTAACATCAAAGTTTGCACTCTCAGTATCCAGACAGTCAGTAACAGACAGAGGGGATGCTATAATTTGTGGTAATTAATACGGAACAAAGGTTGCAATGTCTTCCCACCAGGTTAAATAAAGGTCTAATTCAACAGGATATGACCCATGCCTACACACAAGCCCACCCATGATTTATGAGTGTGGCTTTGAACACAAGTGGCACGTGTTCAGCTGTCAGTTCTGCTGCACACCTGCATGTCCACGTGGATCACCACCAGCAGTGGCCAATGTGTTACGTCGTAAATACTCCTTAGGTACCTTCACCCCTCTTTACACAAAGTAACTCCACCCCAATCACAGTTGTCTCAGGTGGCATTTTCAAGGCCTCCTCTAGACTGCAGAAATCTCCTACTTTTTGTTTTTAAATGAAAGTTTAATTCTTATGCAATCAAATTCCAAGATCAAACTTTAAAAAACAATGCCGCTAATCTAAAGCCATAATATAAACCACCAGAGACAGCAAATCCATCACTACAGAATCAAGGCTTAGCTAACTTTGGATTATCTTCTGACAAGTGATTTCTTTATTGTTTTTATAAAAGTGACTTCTAAATTAATGAGAAATACCCTGAGTGTTTATCCTATCGAGCTCCTTCTCCTGTTGCCTGAAAAAAATAATTAATCATTGTTTAATTAATTATTTAGTCATGTCCCTTTTGCAAAGAAATGTCGTTCTGCAAGCAGCTCTCGCCACCACAGGTTTAAACAAAATCAGCACTCCTGTCTCATTTGATTTAATAGAAGATTACAAGCTAAATACCACTTTAATATTATATACTAAACAAACACAGAAAGAAAAGCTCATCTGGGGAAAAACAACAAGTCAGGAAGATCTGGTCTTATTTGCCTCCTACCGTCATCAAGAAGAACACTTGAGACAGAATGGCAGGCCTGCCGGCACCACAGGATGTAGCTCTCATTAAAAGGAAATACTATTTTTAAAATATAACACAGATGTCTTAGCAGAATTCTAAACAGATCTACAACAACACACAGTCAATCCACACATAAATAAAAATGGCCTCAGGCAGAATGGCTGATGAAATAGCACTATTAGGCAAAAAGTGAGGCTCTTCTGTTTTGATTTTTTTCTACAGATAAACATTGACTAATATAATGCAAGAGCATTGCAACCACATCCCCACTAAAGGTGAGTGACTGAAATTGATGTAACTACTCTTCTCATTGTTATATTTCTTGGCTCAGGTGCACCTTGAGAAAAGTCCTCCCCCAGTGTACTTAGAAGCTGTTCTGAAGCCACCAAATTGATGAGTAACAGCAGTGCCAGGTCTTGACTACGAACGAAGAGAATATGACAGAAGATTTCTGTTATTGCAGTGGTGCTTAGGTGACAAGCCTTGTGGAACAAGTACATTTGAGGGACATTTGGGGCAGGCAAAACAATTCAACCAAGCAGTGAACTTGGATGACAATAATTCACGTTAAAACCTGTCAGCATCCAAAAATATGATACTGCCTGAGAAATGAAGCTAACAGCCTCATTCTCATGTTCCTTCTCTTTAGAAGTGTGAACTCTGCCTCTCTTCTGAAAGGCAGCATAGCAGCTCCTGGAAGAAAAGAGCAGAGCACACAATGGGACACAAACCATCTCCTGACTCACTGCAATTTTCTGTTACTTTTGTAGTCGTTTTCTTTCCCTAATCTCATGTAAAAGACCAAGTCTCTTCTCTTCCCTACAGCTGCCCTGCCACTCACCCCCCAGATGAAGCTGGACGTCTCTGCAGAAAAGACCACCCAGCACATGGGGCAGAGTAGAAACTGCCCCATCCCAGGCAACCACCTACCTTAAGATCTATCCCTCTTTTTTTCCTGCCTCTTGACATCTCTTCCCACTGCTTGCCCATGACTCCAGGTTTCTTCTGTGTGACACAACTAGCTCTGCAGCACACTTTCTGACCTGTCTCTGCCTCAGCACCAGGCTGTTGGGAGTTCATAATACTGCTAAGAAATGTCCCAGGGCTTCCCACATTACCACTGCTTGGAGAAGGACATGTGAGCACCAGGCCATGCTAATCCTTATTACCTCTTCCTGCCAGCAATGCTGCAAGGCCAGGATGCCTCCAGTTATGAGGATGAAAATCAGTCTGAATTTTAAGACTCTCTCCCTATTTTAACAGCCTGCTCATGCTGCCCCAAGACCTGACCAACCCTTCATGCCTCCACTTCACCCTCAGTCAGAAAGCCCTGAGCATTCCTTCCCCTTCTGAGACCTCAAGGCTGGGGAGCCAGGGCTGTACTTTGCATCAAGTTCAAAGGAAGCACTGACCACATTGGTGGGTGGTGAATAATGGATACTTATGATGGGTAAACAAAGATAAAAGTTTTAACACCCCCATGGTTCTGAACAGCCAGGTGATATCATTCATGAGAAGCCAGGAGGTCCAGAGACAAAGCTGTGTTTGGACCACACACCTCTGAGCACTGCCTCTGACCCTCCTGTTCCCACATTTGGGTAACACACCATTATTACTCCCGTTTTTTCCACATGGAAATCCATATTCGCCACATCCCACAGGGAACAGAGTAATGATCCCTACCAGTTAATCTCAGAAAGTCAAGATGTGCTCTGCTCCCCATCTCCTAAAGCTCTCCACCTCTTCCCCTACCTCTGCCCTTTGTTTACTCACCATGACCATCAGCTGCTTGGTGCAACCCATGGAGGAAGCCTCAGCAGCAGCAACTCTTACCTGAAGGAGATCTCAAGTGTGGGGTGGGGAGGGAGAAGAGGAATCAGATTACTCAGAAAAATCTCTTTTGTTTTCTGAAATCTAGTATGGGGAAAAAAAATCAATGCTGAATTTCAGTTGAAAATAGAAAGCTTTTATTTGAAACACTTTCTCTCAGATTGACTGGGGAAAGATTATTTTATACAACTAATAAGGTCTATATACTTTATACACATTTTAAAGGGAATATGTAACTACTAAGTTTTTAAAATAAAGTTATTTTATATAAGGCATTTTATATCAGCAAATTATAATTTCAAAAGTAGCTGTTAATTGTTAAACTTGAGCATATATCCAAGGTTATTTCTGTTCCTCAACATAATACCGTGTTAGTACATTAAAATTAAATATGCTGGGGTTTGTTTTTTTTTTTGAAAGGTGTTTTCCTATAAATGTGTATTTCTTTTATCCTTCTAGTACAGATGTATACCGTTTCCGATCCTTAAGACTGTGTAGACTCTTGTTTACAGAATAACAACACGATATTAAAAGTTCAACATTTTGTTTTTCTGCTTATTTTAGAGCTATATTAAGAGAGAGAAAAAATGCACAAACATACCTTAGTATGCAGATCAGCTTCCTCTGCAGGCCAATGTACTAACTTTATTTGTACGCATTAATTTTATTTGTTGTTTCAAACAATATTTGTTATTTCATAAATATAGAATCCATGTGCTAACTTAATTATAGAGAACATCTTTCTCATTCTTAAAAAAAAAAAATCTAGGGTGCCAAGGAGAGAGAGAAGGAAAGGGCACGGGAGGGCTGGGGCAGAGAGGGGGTAGAAATTGCTTTTCTGGGAAAATAGAGGGGCAAAGACATCTCAGGAGGTTGGACAGGAAAGGAAGAACAGAGAAATGGGGCTGCATGGAGGGTCAAACTGCTGCTAATAGTTTTAGAGTTGAAAGAAGGGAAGGAAAAAGGAAAGTGTAAACAGCTGCTTCCCCATGATCTCACCATAGCACATACCCTCGCTCAGAAAAGATGCCAGCAGCAAGCCCAGCACTGCACTACGCCATCCAATGGCAAGCAGCCATGGGCTGCCCAAGCACCATGCACTGCTCAGAGAGCCGCCTTCGTCTCCTCTGGGGCAGGACATGAACAGAGAGCTCTCACTGGGCCATCCTGCCCCCCACAGCAACCAGCTCACCCTCAGGGCTCAGCTCTGGTGACTCACCAGCACTAAGGTCAAGGAGCTCCAGAAGGCTGATTGTCTGAATCACTCCAAGCAGTTTTGGCCTAAGATGATGTAATAGGGGTAGCGCTAAATCAGGACCCACTATGTCCAGTTCTGGGGTCCCCAGTCCAAAAGAAATATGGACATACCAGAGAGTCCAGTGAAGAGCCACAGAGGTGATGAAGGGACTGGAGCCCCTATTCTTCAAGGAAAGTCAGGGAGCTGGGGCTGTAGAAGAGCAGGCTCAGGAAGGTTCTCATGATTGTGTATAAATACCTGAAGGAGGGTATAAAGAGGATGGAGCCAGGCTCTTCTCAGTGATGCCCAGTGACTGGCCCAGAGCTAATGGGCACAAACTGAAACACAGGAGGTTCCCTCTGAACATCAGGAAACACTTTTTCACAGTGAGGGTGGCCAAGCACTGGCACAGGTTGCCCAGAGAGGCTGTGGAGTCTCCATCCTTGGAGATGCCCAAAAGCCATCTGGACATGGTCCTGGGCAACCGGCTGTAGGTGGCCCTGCTTGAGCAGGGGATGTTGGCCAAGATGATCTCCAGAGGTCCCTGTCAACCTCAACCGTGCTGTGATTCTGCCCTTGTCTGTCTGTAATACGGAGATAACAGGCTGCATCTGCATTGTACATTACAGAGAGACCATGTCTCAGCTGAGGCACATGAGACCTTGCCTTAATATTCAGGCAAGGGCTGGGCACAGAGGAGCTTCCCTGTGCCTTCATTTCTCCTAGAAGGAAGCCCCAGAAGACTTGCAACATGCTTGGCCAACCTCCAGTCAGGGTCAGTGGGAGAGAAGGTAAAATTCACTGATTAGTGTCATTGTAGCTGGTCATCCCATTTCACTTATGGTTTCTGAATGCTACACTGGCATTGAAAGAACTGACAAACATGGGCGCTTCATGTCAGCCATGCTTAAGGTACCTAATAAATAAGCTCCTTCTGCTGAGACAACAAGCCCCCAGAGCTGGCATGCCCAATCTTCCAGCCGATATTTCATCATTACTTTTAAAATATACCTTCCAGTTAATAGTAATAAATGGAATAGGCTTTCCAAATGGATATAGCTGAGGAAAAGAAATGCTCATATGTAAAATGAATAGAAGTATTTGAGCCCCTTTAAGACAGAAGTAATACAAAGGCACCATAGTAAAAACCTTTGGATATTTTTGAATTTTAGTACACTGGAAATCTTGGTCAAAACAGTGCAGTACTTTTCCCAGAAAATTTATCATTAGGACTCAAAAAACCTGAAAAAGACATCTATCCTTTTATATGTAATTTTTAATTTAATTTTTAGTCTCTACAAAATTGAATTATATATGCTGCTTTTTTTTTTTTTTACATTAACACAGTTTAAAATGTACCAAAAACATTAAAGGGAGTATGGCCTTGTAAAAAGATGACATTTTCAGTGGGGAAAAGAAAAAAAACACCACCATAGGAAGTTGGTACCCACCCAGTGAAAGGTTAAAGACATTTGAGGAATTTTTATTGTTTATACACACGTGTATTCTTTTGGCTAGGGCAGTATACCTATTCTTACTTCCTCTCTCTGTGCTCAAAGCCTAATAATACGAATAGAATTAGAGGTAAATATCATTTTTATGCTTGTTTCCCATGACTGGCAGGTCTATAAAATTATCTCTAGATAAAGTTTCCAGCTAAAATAATTTCACACACTTTGCAATCAGTCTAGATGGGCTGCAGAAGTAGTTATATTAAGATGTCATTGAAGTATAGAAGATACACACTTCTTACCCAGACCCCCATACCAGTTGCTTGTGGCCTACCTTTTACCTTAAAGGGAAAATCCCAGAGTTCAGACATTCCATTTTCTCAGAGCTGACCCTTCCCATGGCAGTGGGCTTGGAAGGCAGCTTCAGATAACATATTTTATTTATATTTCTAGAGGCTGCCTTGAGCAGAGGTAGAGAGGGGGTTACACACCATGCCTGCAAAGGATGGGTCACATTGCTTGTTTGTACTTCGCTATTTACATAGGACTCCCCACACTTCTAACTAGATGGGAATAAATCAGTTGCAGGTGCATCATTATTTTTAAAAAGATAAAGACACCTGCTGCAGTCTCCCAGGCCACTGACAAGCAGGGCTGACACCCTGCTTTACCACTGTCAGAATTACAGTGAGTGACAGCCAGAGAATCGTTAAGACTTTCAGCAGGATGGTGGTAGAGCGCTGATTAATATTTAAGCACCTATGTTTGCAGAAGCAACATTTTTATTTGCTTTAAAAATGCTTCTGATTACAGTGTAGTCCAGCATTCATAAGGTAAAATATAGCCATGTGACATTTATGAATAATCCTATGTTTTGTTTTGTTGTTTGAGAGATTTTTCATAACTGTATGAGAGTATCTCAGCAATTCACACTGTAATTGAACTGGAACTGCTGGATTAAGACAATTTCCATTTTCAATGCCTACCTGCCGAACCAATTTACTTCAGGATTTATCTCTTAATGGAATACTATGGAAATTGAAAATTTTTTGATTGCAACTATTGGCTGCAGGTGCTGGAATAGCAGGAGACCATGCTCAGTCCATGAGTTTCTTCTGTTTCTGGCTCTTATTGTTACAAAACACACCAACCGGGGGGGCGGGAATTTGTTCCTACAATCTTAAATTATATCTCTGCAACAAAAAAAAAAATCTGAGATGCCGGTATGGAAAGATATTGAAAGCAGAGTTATTTCCTTGGTTTGCGTATGAGTTCCTAAAATTCAAAGAAGCTGAAGTGAACCCTTCCCAAAATGGCAAATGGTCTGAGCGAAATGTAGAAAATTGTAGACCTGAAGTAACTGATCTGGAAAAAACTACATGAGCTGCTGAGGGGAGACTGGAGCACAGCTTAGAACAAGCAGGGCTCTTTCTCACTAGCACCTGTGCAGGAAATCTCTTACACTATCAACTGTGTCAGAAAACTTGGGAGTCTTTCCTGGTGAGCTGTAGGAGTTACAGAAAGTGACCTTAAAGAAGAATCACAATGACAAATTTTCACCATCAGTGCCAAGAAGGTTACACTTCTAGTCACTGTCAAAACACAAAAAGCAAAGAAATTACTTCTTCAAATCAGTGCTGAGATTAGATATGTTATGCATAAAATCCTGGAAATTAAAATGTAGTAAAATCTAATGGTCATGCTGATGCCAAGTCAGGTCAATGTCAGGTGAGATCTATGTGCACCCAAGAAAGAGTCATTTTAGCAGTGTTGTAAGCTTATATATTTATTTTGTGATGGAAAGGACTCAGAGCTCAGTGACCCTAGATGAACTAGAAAGAGGTAACACATTAAAACCCAATTGCTTCTGATAGTGGTATTTTTAATGAAAACTTGGAGATGTCATTTCTGATGTGGTGCTGCAAGGATCTGTCTCCAAAATTAATGGAATTACATGTGAATGCTCTGAAGAAGGACTGTGCAATTGATATGTGGGAATAGACAATATAAAACCACACATCATCTTGTGTATCAATAGGAAGGTGTTCATTTACATCAGCTCAATTTTGGAGTGAAGGTCTGCAAAGTAATTTCACAAAAGGATTTGAAAGATGAACCTCCTTAATAAAAGGATGGATTTACTTATGATGGGTTTTATCTGCTTTACTTTCTTGCTACTAGTAAATCTGTCAGATGAGTTTTCAAAGTACTCTCTAAATTCATCCCTCAAGATGATTTCATGTATCTTAAAGCACTGTGCGGTACTACTGAAGTGGTAGATGAAGCTACAAACAAAATTCAAACAATTTTGAAAATACCATTATTTATCTTAAAGCTATCACTACAGCACAGGAGAAAATGTTTCTACTGAACCACACATGGCATCGTGCAAAGTTTTTATAATAAAAAGAATTAAATAGCTACCAGTGAGTATAAACCAGAATACTATGGATCAGCTCTTGATGGAAATATAAAGCAGAGAGAGTTTTGTGCTGGGAAACATTCCATGAATGAGTCCAGCATAGTCATTTCATTTGATAAAGGAGATGTCAGTCTGTAATTCATAAGGTACTTCAGTTCTGTGAGCATTAAAACCTGAGCCAGCTTAAAAGATTGCATATATTAAGGTCCTGGTCCCTAGTCAGGCAAAATAAAATATTTTGCCTTCATCAAGGAAAAGCTTTGCCTTGAAGCCTTCAAGATTGGATTGTAAGGGGGAAATATTGCCCTCTCCTCAGGCAGTAAAAGCCTGGCATTCAGTGAGCCAGTACACTTCTGAAGTATGACTATCACAGGACTTCTGAGCAAAGAGTAAGCAAAGCCATTTTGGAGATGCATCTGCACGCTAACTGGAGCCTGAGAAGAGGACTCTCCTCAGTCACAGTGCAAACTCCAATTTAACTGTAAGACTCTTCTTTGCCTAAGTACCCTTTTCAAACTTACGAAACATAATTCATAAGGAGTGTCCACACATGACAGACAGTGTGGGGTTGCTGCTTTCACAGACCCTTGAAAGGTAATCACTTGAAACTATTAAATAGCTTCTGCTGAGGAGAATGGAACTGCCTGAGGGGAGGTGATTTGCACACCAGGGTCACCTGTCAATACCCCAAGCCAGCATGGGTCTAAACCCTTCAGAAGTAGCTGTGATGTCCCCTGTTGGCAATCTGTTGAGCAGCCAAAACAGGTATCAATCAAATCTGGTCAGAGCGTGTGAGCACGAATGTTTTTGCCTTTATCCTCAGAGAAGTTAGGAAGCAGCCACTCAAAGAAAAGCAAAGGTGCTGTTCCACCTGACCCCTTCCCAATCATATAAATCTGTAAGATTTACAGTTTACAGACTACGTGTGGATGTGTATAATAGTGAAACTGTCTTTAACCAACCTACAAAAAACTAGCTATGAGTACTAGCTTTCTAGAAAAAGCTAGGTCGTTCTGACCTCTGAGAGGGCTTTTACATCATGGAAAGTTCTTCTTGCTCCACTACCTGCATTGACTTGCAGGACTGACAGAGCTGGTACAAAGCCAATACAGACTGCTACAGAACAGCAAGCTTCTGCGGGCTTGGTTCAGAAAACAACTCCATGAGGAAGACAATTCCACAGAAAAATATATTTCTGCTGCCCCCCCAAAATAGATACCTATCCAGAGCATGCTTTAAACTCTATAATGAAGGAGACTCAGCAGCAAATCATCAAGATAGAACTCCACATTTAGCCAACAGAGAGATAAAGGGCAGTCTGCTTACCCAAGACATTCTGGGCCAATTTGCATGCAGTATCCCAATGTCTGTGAGTGAGAGCAGGGAATTTCCAAGTCTGCTGTGAGGGCAAAACAGATGTCTTGGGAGGAAAAAATACGAGGTGCTTAAGCTACTGTGGCATGAGGCCCATACAGGGAGGTTGGCTGTAGTAAACTCCATGTTTCTGATGCCTGTGGGTTTTAAACAACACTGTCTAAAAAAGAAACTCATCAAGCAGTCATCTGCTCCCAAGCTGTCCTGCAAGGCTGAGAACATGTGGCCAAGACCTTCACATTGTAGGAGGACTCTACTGTTCTGAAATATACAGGTTAGTTTATTTTTGTAACTTTACTGAGCACTAACTGTAACAAAACAAAAGTTTCTGTGATGAATAGCATTTCAGGTAATAGTGTATACTAAAAATAGAACATATTGAGAAAGACACAAGGTACTCTGCTATGTGATTTTTTCAGTGTTTCTTCATTCAAATGTTAGAGGCAGTTTTAGACAGTTAAGATGAAAATGAGGAACAAGACTGCAGAGCACCAGCCTCAAATATGTTATAGGCTTGCCAAAGAAGGTAAAATCTGGGCTTGAATTAAAAAAAAAGCTTTAGTCTTAGCTAAAGTGCAGCTACTTCCATCACCAGTTTTGAAAACACTAGAAGATTTCCCCCTCTGCTCCCCAAACTGGCCTACTCCAGGTAATTGTGTTCATATTGAATTTGAGTTGTAGTGGAGAAAATCCTACAAGCTACAAAAAGCCTCTGACATCCTTGTATTATTTTTAAATCTTTTTCTTCATGATTTAGCTATGAAATACCAAGTCTACTGTGATCTGGTTTTCTCCACAACTTTTCAGTTAATCACTCCTGTTCCAGAATAGCTACTTATCAGGATATAAACTGAGTCAATCCCATACACAATACCCTTTTTCTAGTGGTTTTCCAAAGCCCTTGAGTGCAATATTTTCTTTATCGCTAAAGCTGAATGTATTACTATCCCCAAAAGGTTTAAGTGGAAGGGATAATAAACAAGAATAACTCCCCTGATTTTATGTAACAGTGATGATTTAAAAGGATCACAACATGATTTGTTGTTTAGTAGGTATTACAGACCTGTTTTAATCTCTGTTGTAATCAATAGAAATTTTTCATCTGGGTTTAAATTGGCTCTGTATCAAGACACACACAAAGATTCCCTCCTCCTCCCTAGTACATGAGAAATCTCTCAGGTGAAACATGAGTCCTGTTACACCAGTTGCTGTAGCTTCCCAGTTTAACTAAGGGAGATGAAAGTGGTACGTCTTTAGCAGTACAGTGCTGTAAAGTCACAGATGCCTACCCTCTGGAAAAAGGGCATGCAGACATGGAGAAAATGTGTATATCCCACATACACAAACTGCTCATGTCTGCCTGCACCTCCCGGTGTACGTGATTACTGAGAGAGCAATGCACAGCTGGTCCACCTTCAAAAGGCTCCTTCTTTATACAAACACCACTTGAACTGACCTGGCAGCTCTTTCACTTTGGTGTGTGGCAAGTGCTAGGTTCAGCCCAGCAGGCAAGAAAAAATGGTTATATGAAATGCCCTGACCCCCCCAGATCAGCTGTCCTCTGTTGTGACTTCATTCCTCACATCTTTCTCTTCATGCTTGAATCTGCTTCCGACTTACCTCCCACTGCCAAAATGCCTGTTTGCGTTACCTCCCTCTGGCCAAGACCTCTCCTACAGCACCCTGATCAAAAAACACTAATTCCTCCACATCTTCCTCTGCAAGAATGAAATTACTGGATTTCACTTCGGGGTAGAACACATGATAAACAGCCAGACCTGAGACCAAGGACACATTTGTCACTACAATTAACTTTCTGTGTACCAGAGAAAGAGCAACTTCATCCCACACCCACTTAGGAGGAAAGCTTCCCAGATGCCACTCGAAATTCCCAAACCAAATAACACCTAAGTGCAATACCTGCTTTGTGTTCCCCTTACACTTTTAGCCACTGTTTGCATCTTTTTACCTTCTGTCTAAAATCACAAATGCTTTTTCCCAATCTTTACTGTATCACTCCTCATAAAAAGTAAATGATAGCAACAGGGGTATACAGTTCTGAAATTAGATTTATTTTATTTTTTCCCTCTAAGAGAAACTGTAATATAAAAATGAGTTTGTATTGTACAGTATGTGACTGGTCATTTTGTGTCAGAAATGATCACATTATATTCATTAACCACAGGACAATGATGCCTCAAGGTTAGTGCCCAAGGTCTAAGAGTTTACAATTTAGGTGACAGCAATGCATGAGCCATGAAAAAGATTACACTCTGTTAAGCACTGTTTAACATGCTGCATATGTCTGCATGGCAGGAATGATGGCATAATGTCCAAATCCTGTGATAACATCCACATCTGAAACTGATATCCTACACTTAAATGATAAGACAGCGACAAAAGTTACAGACTACATGACAAAGCAACATTCACAATCTCAGTCCTAAACTTTGAGCTGATGGGAGAGGAAGTGCTAAAGGAAGGAGAAGAGTATTTGTCACTTTTATATCCTATATTCATGACAGAGAGGGAAGATACTACATCTGAACAAATAATGAAGAATGATCCTGATCTCTGAATACTTTGTGACTGGAAAGAGTGAGCATAATGCACTCACAGAGCTGAAGTCCACAAAAAGCAGAAATTGATTGATCCAGTATGGCACTCTGTATTTTAAAAGTGATTAATGTTCACCTACCTTCTCTTCTACTGGAACCAGTATTCTGTACTTGAAGTACACTTTCCAAAGAGGTGACATGAACGTCAGGAGGATGGGGGAAAAAAAATATGTGGGGTTTTTGTTATGTTGTTACACAGAGCTCCTAGTTCAAAATCTGTGTTTTATTTGCTGTCCACTCTAGTGTAATTTTAGCTTCCAGCTACAAGATCATGTCACACGCTTGTCTAGACCTCATTACTCTCTCTCCTTGAAGGAACTTCTGGACTGTAAACCTGTCACCTCTTGATTCTCATTGCTGATAAAATAAACTAAGTCTTCTTTCAACACTAGATTCCCAAGCCCGCAAAAGACATTCACTCTCACTTCTTTCATGTTTCCTCTTTAGTTTTCCAAAATCCTTTTGAAACAGCAGACACCTGAAGACTCTGTAACAATCTCACTGTGGCCAGATGTGGCATAGGACACAAACTATTACCTAATGTAGTCATATGTATTATCTATATTTCACCACTCCTAAAACAAAAACAAGTCCTGCTTCCTTTATATCCTCCTTCTCTTCTCCCACACCTGCTTTGAAAGAGGTTCTAATTTCTGAAATCCAATTGTTTTTCAGGACTAGTACTCCACTCCACCAAAGCCTATTTATACCCTTAACTACAATTTACTAAAACCAAGGAAGTATCAGTTTTCAAGTGTTAAGACACCACAAGTTTGACAGCTGTTTCACCTATATTTGTGTTTGTTAGTCACTTCACTTTTTTCTATAATAAATTTTGCTCTTTTTCAGCCAATTGTATTACTCTGGACTTATATTCATATCAGTGAACTGTACTGTGTGCTAGGAAAGCTCACAAGCTTTTCTAATCATGCTTCTGAGGGCAGTTTTCTTCTAGATCTTGAATTTAAACTATTTTTTTCCAAACATTACACTGAAAAAAAGCGCGCCACTTTTATGTCATGAGCTTGATGTTCTGCATGACAACAATAATTACTGTATGTAATAAAGCACTTAATAATCTCTATTATGATACGTATTGAGACTCATTATGTCTCAAAATAAAGTCTTAATCCTCACTGTAGTATTTTGCAGCTTTATAAATCTTGATGTGACGTCAGCAGTAGTCAATGGGCTTGACTGAGGCCTTGATTGCATGGATACAGAATATAACTAAAATTAAAAGAAAGCTGAGTAAATCTGGAAAAAGAGCACACTGGGGCAATATTTTCACATTAATATGTCAAAGACATAAATCAGACTCATCTTTGGTTATTCCCTTTTGGTGATGTGCTTCAAAATTAGTCACATGTCTGGATCTGAATGAACAACAAAGAATTTAGATAAGGTGAAGTTTATAAGTTTAATTCTACCACTGAGGAGTGAATTTTTCCATTGATTTTAATGATCTGAATAATGCAGTCTGAAGCTTCTTGAATCAGCAAAATTGGAGTGGCAACATTCTCATGGTTTACATTTCCTGTGTCCAGCTCATCCCCCTCTTTTCAAACCTGAATACAACCTCTGTTCATTTGTGGGTTGTTTTGGGTTTGGGTTTTTTTGTGACAGCTGTCTGTATCAAACCATCCTTTTCAAAGATCTCCCTCATGAGCCTAAAATCTGAAACGGGTATACACCCAGTGCAACAGAAGGAAGAAAAGACATAAGATCAGTGAGAAGAGAGACTTTGGAGAAGCAGCTGACCCCCCTCAAGACCAAAAGCTCCTTGCCATTTTCTACTGACTTTGCTAAGCAGGACAAAGCAATTCAAATATAAGAGCTCATTTATAATGTCATCCTCCAGGTCAGTCTCAGACAAACAGTACAAAGCAAAAGCACTTTTCTGTTCAATGAATCATGTTGTGGGTTTTGAATATGGAATGTGAATGAGCTTGTTGCTGAGGGAGACCAATGGGCAGGAGACTGAAGTGTCAACAGATGGAGAAGTAGGTATGAAAAATGAGGTTGTTTGTGAGCCTGGTGAATGGAGGATGAATGGTCAGCAGGATGAGAACAAACAAAAGTAAGAGATCACTTGGCAAAGAAGTGGCATTATTTTCTACGAAAAGCCAAGAAAAATCTCTGAAGAGCAATCTACTATCTCTTCTCCCTGACAATCACAAACTGGGTGGTCTTAAATTATTAAGTTACAGAAAGCTGCATCTAACACCAATATTATTATGGGTAGAGGGTGCAACTGCCACCATTTTGGGTTAGACAATGTGAAATACACTAATGGGCAAACATCTCAAGGGCTTGGAGGCCCAGCAGTTTCTGGTCCGTTCAATGCGTCTCAGTCAGAGCACCAAAACAATGAGGCTTTGTTGCTGCTGACAGACAGAAACAATCAGTCAGGGATAAAGAACAAATATGAACAAAGCAAACCTCTCATTTCCACAATGAAAGCTATTTTTAGGTGCAGAATTCAACATAAGTGGCATACAGCCAGATTTCAGCAGATCAGTGCACGAACAAATGTGCACACACAGGTAGCCACTCTGATCCTGGAGGAATTTCCCCCTAACTTCATTAAGGGCAGAAATGGACGCTAAAGGCTAATTCTGTCACCTGAATTCTTCCGATTTGCTGAGCAGCTGCACTGATTTGACCTGTGAGTACAGTGCTGCTGGAGGTAAGAAATGATATCATCATCCGGCCCCGAGGATTTTGTGAACCATCTGACTCTGAAATGAACCAAAGATATAAACATTTTCTGAGCTCTGACCATACAACTGATCCTCGTAAAGCTGTCAGTGCAGCAGACTGACAGACAGCGGTTGAAAGGTCATAAAAATCAATACACGGAAAGTCAACTCATGGAAAAGCTAATAGGAGAGTAACTGCCCTTTGGCTCAAAACAGGAGAGAAAGGTACACATCCCTGATGGTTTCTAGGTGGCAGCTTCCCTGCTGCTTTGAAAGGCCAGAAGGGTGTCTTTGTTTTTCTACATCAGGCTTATTTTTAAAATCAGTCCAAACTGCAAACACTGTAATAAGAGCAGCTCTTAAATCTGGAGGTACACACTATCTCTTCTGGATGATTTACGAGTAAGGAATGAGAGAGGCGTTATCTGATCCTCAAGCTTTCTGGATGGGCTGTAAGTATAGCTCCTCTGTGCAAACTACAAAAGAAGCAGAGCTCGGGTGTCTGTGGCTGAAATCAAGCTTTGCAGCTCCAGCTGACAGGAGCTAAACAATCCAGGCTGCACAAGCCCTGTAGCACAGCAGTGCTCTGGAGAAGCCCCACGTTTGTTCACTCCCACCCCACAGCCATGGACGCTTTCAGGACTCTGCCCAAACCCTTCCAACAAACAAACACAGTTGCATAGCACTTCTCCAGTTGACAATCCCTGTTCTGGGAAATGTCAGTGGAAGGAAGCCCATCCTCTAATTTATAGATGTTTTTCAGTCTGGACCTGGACTGTTTAGCATGGTGGCCAAAACTCCATGGTTAGGATTACCCTGGAAATTATGTATTTTCTCCTCCTACATGAGGTGGCAACCATAAGAATAGAAAAATGAACTATCACACTGCAGGTGAGGGGAAAAAAGTGAAAGACCCACAGAGAGGATTACAAAAGATATAACACATAACTTTCTATATTCTAAGAAATCCCAGCAATTCAGTTTAGGTTACATGCACATGTGGGTAATGCAAGGGGCATTTATTCCAGTGCCCTTTTCCCAGCAACCTTCCTGCCTGATTTCTTTTACCTGGTAAGACTACAGCATAAGGTCTCCCACATAATGTTTTGTCCATTTTCAGGATCAGTTATGCAACTTACTTACCTGGGCATACAAATTATTCCTTGCAGTGTTTCCAGTGCTCTTGAGAGGTTATGGACTGTAAGTGTGAAAGTGTGGCGCTCTAGCAACAGCAGTACTTTGGAGAAGCTTGAGAGAAAAAGGTCGAGGAAGCGTTGCAGCAAAAAACGAAGGTCCCATTAATCAACAGAACCACCAGAAGCAGACAAGAGTCTCACTTGCATTCAGCTGGCCATGAAAACACACTGGAAACTACTCAGTTGCTCTGTCAACTGTGTAATGAGTTCAACAGTGTCCACTTGTGTTTGCTTCCCTCAAATACAGCAGCAAAAGCAACTAGAGTGCAGTGGCAAAAAATGTATTTTTTATTTTGAATTTTTTTAAAAATTAAAAATCAATCAGCAAAAAAGAAGTCAGATCCATATTACCTCCACTGGTCCACACTTCATCATACTTTTGGCTTTCACATACCTCTGGATAATTTCTTGATGACTGCTGAGCAAAAACGTATGGTTGAGGATACACTGGGGTACTTACAGACAATATGTGATCTACTGTAATGTCCACCCAGCTTTGCTGTGAAACATTCCTCCAGTTTTTCACGTGCATATATTACATCAGCGCATAATATAGAGCGATTTGCATAGGACATTAACACCAAATTATTTGCAAGATGAAAGAGATAAGGAGATGGTCTTCTAACATTAGAGTACTGGTATCTAGTAATTTGGAGTCACATCACTTGAGAAGGTACTGTATGTGTGCAAGCTTCAGAGAATGAAAGCACAGAGAGAGAATGCTCCTTGCAAAACCTAAAAGCTCCGTATTGAGGTGAGTTGCATTGAAGAGCAAAATCTCCGACCTTATTATTATTTTAGGTGAACGGTTTTTAGGTTTTTATAACCTTACAGAAACATATTCTGTGCTCCAGAGGATTCTTGGGAAATGCCATGTGAAATTTTACAACGTATCTATCATTAAACACACATATATATGTGCACACTCACATACATGTGCATATATATGCATATGTACATTT
Organism: Athene noctua; assembly: GCF_965140245.1. Classification (NCBI taxonomy): domain Eukaryota; kingdom Metazoa; phylum Chordata; class Aves; order Strigiformes; family Strigidae; genus Athene; species Athene noctua. The sequence continues at coordinate 90,918,960 of NC_134038.1, forward strand.
ATAAAACATGCTTTAGCTTGCACTATTTCTGAATTTACACACAGATTTTGGATAAATGTGAAGGAACACCTGACTGCCTTTTTTTTTTTTTTTTTTTTAATTTCACACAAACTTTTGAGGAATAATTGCTATTAACAAACTTACTCAATTCTGACATGACACCTCCACCATACTTGCTGTTTGACTAAAACCATACAGGCATACAAGAGGAACAGTTCACTAACAATGATACCTACATTACCAAAGTAAAGGACAAAACCATGGTTGTCTGAAATTTTTACTTCCATTTGCCTTTGAATTTATCAACCATTAAATAATTTGCAAAGCAATAAAAGGGTTGTTTTAATTACATTAATACACAGTTTTGATTTTGATACATTAACATACAATTCGATTTTGTAGCAGTTTTCTTATAAACCATATTCTGAGATGTCTTTCTGCATTAAATAATACATGGCAATATTTTAAACAAGTTTTAAGCAGTTCATTTTTAATTCAGCCATGTATTCTCAAGTGATCAAGGTCAGAGCCTTTATTTAAAAACAAGACCTGAACATCTTTTTAAAAAGGTATTGCACAAGGTTGCACAAGGTCTACAGGAGGTGTAATGTGGAGGGTTGGTAGTTTGGTTGGGGGTTTTTTTAGGCTTGCAGAAGAAGTAGCCTGTGGTACATCTCAAAAATTACAGCATTACAGAACTTAAATATAGCGGGGATCGTTAGAGCATCTAGCCTGATCCCATCTCATTTCCCAGTTTCATCCAAATGTCCTGATGCTAAAGGTATGTTTCACTCCTCCAAAAGCCAAATTATGGGGCACCTGCAGAAAGCAAAAAAGAGGTATCACCCCCGCCTGACACCTCTCCAGTGTCAGAGCCCGTTTGGCAGACATGTGCAAGTGACCCCAGCAGCTGAACCTCTCTGCCCATAAAAAGATGTAACACCAACACCCATATGGCTCCAGAGGGATATTTTCTTGGTGCCCTCAGCTTTGTTGATTACCATGATCTGAAGTGTGTGAGTAAGGCATGGTCACCAGGCATCTCAGAGGATGCTCAACACCAGCAGCGAGCTGTTCCATTCAATATTCTGCCTACAAGCACTGAAAAATGCCATGTGTTTGTCAGCAGGGTAAAAAATCAGTGCTAGTATTAGCTTTCCTACTGTGTTCAGGAGCCTGCATATGCTTATAAAGTCACCTCCCAACCTCCAAACAGGCCAGCGGATGAAGTTGAAATCTTCACCCTTCCCTCAGAATTGGCTCTCAACATAGACAAAGTAATAATTTTTTTAGGGCAGCACAGAAAAACACCTACAGTCCGATTTCCTACTTTGCTTAAACCAAGCCAGCCACTGGGGAGGAAGAGGACAAGGATGGGATCCTGACACAAGGGCTAATGCACTGGCAGTTGTCTCCACCCTTCTTTTGCTGTAGCATGCCAAACACTCCAGCCCTACTCCTTTTGTCCAAATGCACTGCTGGCAGACGTCGGACTTACCAGTTCTGAGGGGAAAGATAAAGAAGAGCCCTCCCTTGCATGGAGTGGCAGGAGGCTAACACAGAGTGTCACAGGAGGCCAGGGAGAGGCACAGGGACCCACGCCGGGGGGTGTGGAAAGGAAAGCCGGGCATTGGGAAGGGAGGTTGCTCTTGGATCCCAAATGGCCAAAATGGCCTCTGGGAAATAGCACACCAAGGAGAGTAGCCAAAGCAGGGCTGGGAGGGGAGCCATGAGACAGGACATGGCAAGGGGGTCTGACCAAGGGGTAGATGGGGTTTCACCTATGAAGATGGGCAAAGCTAGAGCTGCCATGTCAGCAGCTGCTGCCCTAGCAAAACCAGCCATGACAGGAGGGGATTTGGTCCTTTCTGGGGTGCCACCACTCTGCAACACAGCCTTGGAACAGGGTGTCTGCCTGCAAGCTGCCTTCAGCAACCCCATGCCAAAGGGGATTTGTGTTAATTTAATAGCACACAACTGTTTTGATTTCAACAAGATCTCTTCAACATGTCCCAGGGGAATCTGGCCTTGTTTTGGGTTACTTTTTGCTTATTCTAGCTCTTCCTGGAAAGGGAACTCCTAACTAAGCCATTGTAAATTTGCCTTCTTGCCTAGGTACATTAAAACTTCAAACCCAGCCGAAGACAATAGGTTAAGCGTAGCCTTAAGGTTTAACAGCTGAACTCCACCCAAGTGCTTTTATTTTACAGTGCTACTCGGACCTTATCCATCCCTTGGTCTCTCTGTAGACTTCTTTCTTATCAATATTTGAATACACACAGAAAAAAGAAAAAGCAAACAAAACAAACACAATTGGAGACAAGAGTCTCAGGGTGTAAGTAGAGGAAAACGCTTAATTTTAGATAAGTGCTTGGCACAGTGTGCTAATGTCCCGTTCAGTAATACTTACTCATGCTGAGAGTATTTTACTCACCATTAGCCCCGGCACTTCAAACATCTCTCCTTACAAGGCATCTTGCTCTGTGAGAATAGAGGTGGCAGAACTGGGCCTTCATGATTTATCCACTCTCCTTTGTAGAGCTGCCACAAAAAGCTGCACAGGTTGCATTGTTCTCCTTCCGTAGGTATGACTGGGACTGGTCAAAAGTGATACATTGGTGCAATTAATGTGCCCATCTGCACCTGTGACCGATTAATTAGGCTGGGGACACAGCTGAGCTGAACAGTAGCTTGGGAGCTGCTTGCGTGCCACAGACAATTGTCCGGGCTTTCTAACTAGGGCTGCAATGGACAAAAACATTGGTTTTACTTATTTGTGTGTTTTGATTCCCCTGAATATGCCCTAAATGACAGCCCCTTTTTCTTTATTTCTTCCCAAAAACATGTAGGGTGTGGAGCTGGCTCAGTGACTCTGAAGGAGACATCTCATTTGTTGAAGTCTGGGGATTCTGGTCTGTCTGAGACTCATCAGACTTGGAAGACAACACCAAGTATTCAGATGCCTAAGCACTTAAAGCTGCCTATAAGGCTGATGAAAGGCTCAAATCAATTCGTATGAGTTAGGAGACTTGATATCCTGTGGTAAAAGATAGTGTCACTGCATATGCATTGTCAGCCATGCCACTGTATTTTTTCTACTAATACATTTTTCAGACATGCCAGGGAACACAATCAACACCCTTCTACTCAGTAAGGCTTCCTGAAGGATTAATTTAACCCATTGTATTTTGCAATCAGCCCCTGCCCTGGCAGCCCCTCAGACTGTTGCTCCACAGCTCTCAGCCTGTGAGAGGTGACAAAAGCACATGGACAAAAAAAAAAATCTGGTAACTCCAGATCAGGATCATGCTGGCCATTGACGAAACCCAGATCAGGGTATGCATTCTTCTAACACTGACAGCAAAGCAAATCAGCTAGTCAGTACTATGTCTTCCAGTTAGGACTTTACAAGTTTACATTTGCAGCCACTCCTTGGACCTCTCTGCTTTGTCCCCCCTTCCCTACAGCCATAGAGAGCCTTAAGCTACATCTTCAAACACAGACCACACAGTCTAAAATACCAACAAAACATTGCAGCCTTGCAGCTCCTACCACAAAGTCAACTTGCAAGCATGCCCACTGGAAGAAGAAGAGGAAACTCAGTCTAACATAGCCATAAGGGAAAGGAGTAACAGGCTCTTAGCTGGGTAAATTGTTACAATAGCATCATCAAGCCCAACAAAAGAAGAAAGCAAAGCAATGAAGAGCATCGGGGTTAGGGAGGCTGTATTCAGGCATTTAACAAACAAAGTTATATACTCACCTGGGTGAAGCTTAAAAATGCCACAGATAACAAACAGCAGGCAGCAAATCAGTCCTTCAGATAGCAGGAGAAACTTTGGAAAAGCAGTCATTAATTTGGCTACCGTGATGAATTTCTCCATGGCGAAAGCAACAACCCACTTCACTGCTTCACAGATTCATTGCCTAGGAGGCCACGAGGAACACTGTGATAATTTAACCTGTCTTCCTGCATAAGACTTCAGCTACCAGCAATCTTTTATAATGCCTTCAGCTGGCAATAAAGGGGTGGTTTTGACGAGACAACATCTTTCATACCTTTGTGTGCAGTTGTTGCCTCACTCTGTTTCTCATGGGGACCCTCCTCCCACCTTCCCACACAGGCAATGGCAAGAGACAGACCAGCAGCAGAATGGCTACAACCGGCCCCATTTTACTTTACTTTCATACTCAGAAAAATACGGAAACATCACACCAAAAGGTACCATCAGCAGAGCAAACCTGCATGGCACGCTCTCCCTACACACCCCATATAGCAGCAGTTACACAAATAGCTGAGCAGGTTACAGCTGGCTGGATGCTCATCCACATTATATGGTGTCATATATGACTCCCACATTGTAGACACAGCCCTCGATTGCAGCAATGTAGCCTAGGTTAGACACAAATGGCAGGATTCAGAACCTGGATCTCCCGATGGATCCCCAGGTAAGCTTAGGTCAGTCTTTTCATTTTTTTCTCCCTTCTCATTCTCCATCTATTTGAAGGAGTAACGGCTGAAACACAATTTCTGCTCCACAGATGTGTTTTTAGTGCTCAGCACTCTAAGCTATTTTAGTTAGCTTGATAACGTAAGAAAGGCTTTTACTCACTGAAGCAATGCATCAAGTCTTTTAACAAATCTCCTTTATATGAGACTTACACCACTAAAAACATCAAATTCCCCTTTTTTTTCAGATTTACTCAGAAGCCATACTTGGCATTACTGAATTTAAAGACACTGAAAATGTCCATTATGCCAGTCTGTTGATGGCACAGGGGAAAAAAAAAAAAAAAAAAAAACAAAACCAAACGAAAACCAAACAAAAAAAACCAACAAATATTGCTATTTGAGAATGTTTCCATTTAGCCTGGGAATTAACAGCTGTAATGGATTCTGAGATTTCCTCATCTGTTAGACTGGGATCTACTGAATATCAGTATTTCATGTCACATTCTAAGTCTCCCTCAGGGCTCTTCTCCCTTAACCACTTAAATTTTTCACTGGTGAAATTGCATCATTTGCTCTCTACCTGTTCTGTTTGGCTAAGAGCTTTCATGACTCCCAGTAAAATTTCCACTCTCCTCCATAGATCACATCTCCCTCACTCTCTCAGTACTCCAACTATGTGGCATAACTAAAGGCAAATTCAAAGCAATTGCCATTTGCCTGTATCTAATTTTGATGCAGGAGGCTACTCTTATTGCAGGCTTGAAGAAAATGAGCTTGTGGCCACAGAAACTCATGTTTTTTCCTCAGTTTATCACCTCACCTGACAAACCTAATTTATACTCTTAGTTCATCCCAGCTGAAACAATCATATTTACTAAACTATAAATGACAGAGTACTGTATGGTTTTGCCTTGTTTTTGATATTAGAAAACAACCAAACACACCATCTTCAGGCATTTCCCTTCTTTAATGATGCTCCTGTACAGTTCTGCCATGTGGTATTTGTCCCATCAAAGTGAAATTGGATGGCCCAATCTTAACTGCTTAAAGTCACTAAATGCAAAGCAATGTCATAGGTGTTGTGTCATGGCACTACTAATTAAGAGATTCAGCCTCTTGAGACTGCAGAACTCCACTTGCCCTAGGCTATATACAGGCAACAAGTACTACCATAATTCATCACTCAAGAATAAAATATATATATAAAATGCTAGAGGAGGCTGCATTTCAAAAGAAAAGGAATTACATGAAGAGAAGTAAAAATAAAATCTAATTATTTCCTGTGCACTGCTATCCCACTGTTCACTGCAAGCTCCAATTTAAGTTTTGCTTCTGCTTGGGTCATTTATTGGGGAGCATCTCCCATGTGGTTTTTCTAATTTCTAATAAGATTCAAGTCCACACTGTAGCTTTTTCATACTTTCGGCACATGCAGTATCTGTTTTTCTCTTTCCTCTACTCTTCTACCCACACATCATCAAAACAGAAATTTAATTATCTTTTAGATGGCTATCACTGTGTTAAACTTGGTTTAAAAGGTCAGTGGAAAAGGACACACAGACACTGATCATGAGGGTGCATGTCTCACTTCCATAGGAAACCAGGCTTAAAAATGGAACATTTACAAGGAAAATGAGCTGCACTTTTGCTCACAGTAATACACTCATTGGAAACACCACAGACTGCTGAATACCAAAAATTATTGGACCTCACCCTGGATGTTGTAAATCCTCAGAGCTCCTCTGAAGTCATTGGATTTACATTCATTAATACCAGTACCCCACTCATTTAATATTTATAAGGATGTGTGTCAGTTAAAGAGATGAACAGGAGCCAGCAGTGTGCCCAGGTGGCCAAGAAGGCCAATGGCATCCTGGCTTGTGTCAGCAATAGCGTGGCCAGCAGGGACAGGGAAGGGATCTGACCCCTGTACTCGGCACTGGTGAGGCCGCCCCTCGATTCCTGTGTTCAGTTTTGGGCCCCTCACTACAAAAAGGACATTGAATGACTCGAGCGTGTCCAGAGAAGGGCAACGGAGCTGGTGCAGGGTCTGGAGCACAGGTCGTACGAGGAGCGGCTGAGGGAACTGGGGGTGTTTAGTCTGGAGAAGAGGAGGCTGAGGGGAGACCTCATCGCCCTCTACAGCTACCTGAAAGGAGGTTGCAGAGAGCTGGGGATGAGTCTCTTTAGCCTAGTAGTAAGCAATAGGACAAGAGGGAATGGCCTCAAGTTGCACTAGGGAAAGTTTAGACTAGATGTTGGGAAGTATTTCTTTCCAGAATGGGTTGTTAGACGTTGGAATGGGCTGCCCAGGGCAGTGGTGGAGTCCAAATCCCTGGAGGTGTTTAAGAGTCGGGTCGACATAGCGCTGAGGGATATGGTGAAGTTGGGAACTGTCAGTGCTAGGTTAACAGTTGGACAAGATGATCTTCAAGGTCCTTTCCAACCTAGATGATTCTGTGAGTCTGAGGTAAGAGAGTATATCTAGACCTACACACATAAGTGTAGGCATGCATGTGCAAGAGCACATGTACATTCCAGTATCACAGAACAGTCACAGGGAGATGTCACACAGCTCCCATTCCAAAGGACAGAGATTTGAATGCAAGTTAAGACCAAAGTTGTATCAAGCTTGCTGTGCTGAAGTTGCCCAGGGAAAGAAGGGGAGTGCAACCTATTCATTTTTCTCCCTCTCTTTCACAAGCTCATAAAAGTGGCTTTCTGATGGACCACTTGAAAGTCACCTCCACCCATCTGAAACTTGGCTGAGATCTCAGTCCTCCTTTATTACTGCGCAACTCCATTAAAGCTCTCAGTGGAACCGATGAGTGAATGTCCCAGCCAATTTTACTTTTTGTATTAAAAAAGCACACACTAGTCTATTGAAAATCATTTTGAAGAATTTTAATCATAGCAAATGTGTCTGAACAATTCTCATAAAATCAGCATGTCCACATGTACAAAGAACAGGACTCCAGAGACTGGCCTAAAAAAATACCATGTATTAGAATGGAGTGGGGGGAGGAGGCAGTTAGAAACTCAGCAGTGTTTGAGATGCCTTCTAGGACAGACAATGCAAGCAAAGAATGCTTCTCCAGACAGTCAGATTTATCGACAGCACTTTGACTTCACATTTGTAAAGTCAATATTTGGCAAGGTTTTGACACAGTGGCCCAGCAGCTCATGTATCTGTGAGGGCTGATTAGCCCTTCACAGGAAAAGAAGGGGGAAGTCTTCTAAAACCAAGTTATACGCGGTTTTGCTTTTGAAACACATCAAGGACTTCAGTTCATGGCCAGTGAACAGTGCCAGCCTGCTTGTTTAGCTAGAATATAATTAACAAGGGGTGGGGAGGGAGCCTAGGAAGGACAAGGGACCATGTAAAATAGTATAAAAAAAGGAGCAGAGATGGTGGTAGAGCTGTAGGAGAGCCATGCAATACCTGCATGCCCAAGGCTGGACTCAACCTTCCAGCTTCTGGTGCAACTATTAATGAGCTTGGAAATCTGGAGGGGGAGGGAAGAGGATATGGCACTATCAGAGGGAGGTCTTTCTGCCTTCTATTCTTAAAATAAGAGCCAAACATTCATTCAGCTGTTGTTTTAATTAACATACTAAGTGCATGAATATGTACACACGTTTTCAAGGTTGGCACTGAGATAAAGAACTAGCTCTCACTTCAAAGCTATTCTGAGGACACTTCAGCTGATATAAAAGATTGTTCAGTATTTTTCCTTTGCCTTTTTGTTTTAACACCCGTCAAAGTCTATTTGCTTTCACCAAAAAAACCCCAAACTCCAACCATCCCTACTCCTTCCTATCTCCCTTAGTAATACAGAAATCTTTGCTAATAGGGATAGTGCAAAGAAATGCCCAGTGGGATGGGCTTTTTAGGTCTGCTTTAGATTACAGCTCACTTGAAATGCCTTTGGAGTAATTAGGGATACTGTAGCTGAAGTAATCTAAACTGGTATCAACTGCAAGTAGTTGGAAATACACGCTGGGAAGCTGACAAGTAGCTCCCCTGGAGAATATGTGCAGGTGCAGTTGGTCCCGCCCTCTCCACTGCAGCCCTGTACCACACCAGCCCACGGGTCTTGAACCACTGTGACTGCATCATGGAGAACTGCCTCGTTGCAAGGACTTGCCTCAGCTCCCTCTTTGCTTTCCAGCAACCGCCGACAGCATCCACCGACTCCTGAGCCTTAAAAATACTTCTCTGAGGTCCTCTGCTTAGCAAGGTTTAGGCTCCAAAACAGGAAACCTATTTGGATTCATTTGGATTCATTCAGCTGAAATTCAGGGGCACCTCTGCCTTCCCTCAACAGAGTTTAAATAGATACAGAACAGATGGTATAAACATGGCCTGAATGAAGAACAGCTTTACCCTTCTGTTTTGGTTTTTCAAAACAATAAGCAAAATGAGGGTGGGGGAGGAAGGATGCGAAACACTTTTTAGAGCCTACCACAAAAGAGAATCTAAGCAGCACACTAACCCTCAGCACTGCGACAGATGCAGCACCCTGCCACAAGGCAGCCTGCTTTGGGACTACCCTGAAGCTGAATAGAAGGACAGGTTCTCCAGTTTGCAGGATACCGGGTATCCAAGTTTGTGACAACATAGAAAGCTGAAGGAATCTTACAGAAAGGTTCTCACCTTTCTTTTAAACCTTTAAAGTTGTATCTACAGCAGTGGAACAGTAAGAACCCACCCTGTAACCAGAGATGTCATGTTGGACCATTCCAGCAAGGAGAGTATTCAGTGTGTCCTTCCAGCGCCATTGTTTCAACAAAGATTTGTGGTAGGTTACATCCATGTTTCATCTGGTTCAACACACGCCTCAGGACACCTCCTCCCCTTGGGCCACTGAGCAAATGCAGCAGGGGCAGACCGTGCCAGAATTATTTAATCAAATTCCTGTCCTCCTTTGGCAAAAGTCAGATCACTGACCGGATCAAGGATTCAACAATCTCTTAAGGAGACAGATAATTTGCCCTCAAAATTGGTAAATATCTCCTTATCAAAGGCTGCTTGCTTTAGATCTATAAAATGAAGCCTGCCACTGTGTATAGGATATATGACAGAGATCCTCAGAGGCCCAGTCCAGTAACAGCTTTAAATGAGGCATAAGACTCCAGCTTGATCTCAGAGAACTGACAGTCACAACCAATTCCATATATAGTGCTCTGTGTGCTTGACATCCAGAAAGTCCAGGCTCTGCACATTTCAGCAGGCATTTTAAACTTAATAGGCAGCATGTGACATTTCATTAAGATTTTGGTGCTATTACAGTTTTCAGCTGTTAGGAGGTTTATGAGGTATTACAAAACAGAAGCACATACATACATTTTGAAACTCAGTAGACCTAATCCAAGCCATGAACATGGATTTTCTTCTTCCTTATCTCCCTCCCCCAGCAAAGGAAGTAGAATCGCAAAATTAATGTCACTGATACACTGAACAACAAAAAACCCAAAACAAAACCAAAACAAAAAAGCTGTTAATGATCTTATCTTAAAAATCAGATTGTGCAAATAATTTCTAGTCTCTAGTTATTTTCTCATGTTTTACTGCTTCCCCCCCCCCCAAAAAAAAAAAAAAAAATATTAGGGCTATAGTAAAGAAACATAATCCAAAATACTAATTTAGAAAGAACCTATGATAATAACAGTCGACAAAGAGGTAAATAAAACACTGTGTGGAGCCCTGGAGATGTTCCTGTTTCTGTGGAGACTTGTTACCATTTTCATCACTGAAAACGCAGCAGAAATTTGCAGCCACTCATATACACAAAGCTAGGTTTTTCCTTGCAAATCTGTAGGGAAACAGGCTGGCCAAAGAATGGGCTGAAGAAGAGGAAACAGGAGACGGCGTGCTTGTAAGGAAGAGTAAAAAGTGCTCTTTAAGTTTTGTGTCATAAAGGACAAAAGAAAGAACCCAAACCCAAAGATGCCAGGCATCAGCAATAACAAACACATACAGTATCTGGGATATCAAAAAAACATCCTCATTTATCCAGTACTCCTGACAACATTTCTCTCAATCCCAGAGGTTTGCTGGAGTTGCTGCCTGCTTGTTCTGCCTGGATGGCTACAGAAAGACATTCAGTGTTGCAATTCTTTGTTTATCAAAAAACATGCTCCTTGCTGGTAACGTTTTACAACTCTTATCAGGCTGTTCAATCCAGCTGCAACTGTCCAAATCTTGTCTTCTCTAAACCAGAGGAGGTCAGAAAGGAAAAGAAAGAACACTCTATGTATCCATTGCAGTTAGCCAGTTTAGCAACTACAATCATTAAGCGGGGATTCAGTTTTATCAACCTGTAGGTTTAACAAATCCCTCAGCATTTCAGCACAGCAGGAAGGCAGTGATTTGAATACAGTTTATTTCTCCTGAGTTTTTAAAATCACCAATACTCTGGATTCCTAGGGTGGTTTTTGGTGTGGGTTTGAACTGCAAGCTTCCTTTGGGTTAAGAATTTTCAGTTACATCCAATGAGCAATTAAAAATTGAAGTTATAGAAATACAGGTTTCTACATCTTGAAAACAACTGCCTTGGGGTATTACAGAGTCTCTCCTAGTCAATATGCTTTCAAATTTCAAAATAAAACCTTCCCCAAAGCAACACTTATTACTTCAGACGTTCTTTAAGAATCATGCAGACTAGCCAAGTACCAAGAAACAAACACCTAAATCACCTCTATTCAAAAAAGTATTTAATCATGTATGACTGAATCCCTTCACCTTCCTTAGATTTAATGCTTTAGTGCTTTCTCGGTTACCACATTTTCCTAAATCTTGTCTCAGCTATTTCAATACATTTTTTAAGCAAATCTTTGAGAAACATCTACAACTACTATTCCAAATAATTTAAGCAAGAAATTATTCATTTGCAGTTCAATCAGCAAATTGGCCATGCTTGGGAACTGAGTTTCCTTTTATGCTCATAGTCAGCCACATGTATTTATCCTATGACACGCTGCTTTGAAAGTACTGCAAGATCTACCACCATTGTTAAATTCTTCACAGCGAGATCACACACTTTACAATGACAACCTAAATTCAAACCACCTTGCAGGGGAAGATGTTTTCAGATCTGGAGGCAGATCCAGATTTCTCTCAAACAGATGTAAACCCATGGTTCAGACCCAATCACTGCATGCAGGCAGCTGTAAGGCAATGCTTCCAAAACTGATCAGTGCAGTGACAGCACACACACATCTTTTTCTAATTCTCAAGATAAGCAAGTAAATAACCTTCAGCATGAAACTAATCGGGTTTCTCTATTATTTTATTTACTCCATCTAGAAAACCAAGCCAGAAAGCTACAGACCTCCAGTCTAATCCTACTATTTCTTTAGAGTGCCACAGCAGTACTTCTGTTTTCAGCTTCAGATGTAACAGTTTTTAGCTGTTTGGCATTACCAACTTCGTCAACTTCATTATTTGTCCTGGGAGATGGCCACCTGCTTTTATACCTTCAGTCAACACCCATGCAAATAAAACAAGTTTTTATTTTAAACAATGTCACACATTTGCACACACCAAGAATTCAAGGCTTTGCCTTCTTTTTTATCCCAACTTCTTCACACTGAATTCCTGTTCAGCTTCTGTCCAAGTCCTGAGCTTCAGTGATGCTTCAGTACCCTAAAACATTTCTGCACACACATCAAGTTTTTCAATTAGGTGAAAAAATGCACTTTTGAAATAGGCAGTCCTCCAGCTCAAAGGTGTTGAAGGAAAAGCAAGATCTGGAGTTTCACTGCCATTCTCAAGATACAACTTGACAGAAATGACATATGCAGGCCACTGCGAAACATGCCCAGTAGATGTTTTTTACACATACAGATCTGAATTTCCAAGCTACTGCCTAATCGTATGCTCATTTCCAGGTGTCCTTCTCCTTCTGCACCCTTTCTTCACTCATTCAAACCAGTTCAGGCTGAGAACGTATGTTGCCTTCAAGCTTTCAGGGGAGCTTTATGCAGTTCTGTTTCAAAAGACCTCCACTTGAACTTACAGACTCCTGATAAGCTAAAAGCCCAGACATCTGTCTGTTCCCTTTTGGGTGGACATCCCAGCCTGGAGCCACAGAGAAATGATGTGGCTCCTCACCTGAACTCCAGACAAGATGTCACCTGCGGAGCAGCAAGTCCCATTCAACAGCAGTAGGAACTGGTTTGCAAGAGACAGCTCAGAGTGGGCGGCAGCTCATCCCACATGAAACCTAGGTAACAGTACCTAGGCTTCATGCTACCAAGCTATCTCAGCACCTCATCATCCCAGCACCATGAAGTACATGACCTTCCAGAGATAAAAGAACATAAGGCCCTTTTACTAATCCTCTTGGCCTCTCTACTACATGTGAGCACATGCTGTGTGGATAACCCCCACCAGGCATGGAAATGCGTCCCCCTGTGCTCATATGTACAGGGGCTCCATACATGTCCACGAGTCCCCACACTTAAGCACTTCAATGTGATTAGATGAGGACAGTGAAAACAGACTTGTGTAGATCTCAAAGGGACTGTGGGATGGGTAGGGGGGATAGGAAGTATTTTCTTCTGGCTGTGGATCTTATCTAAGCACTCAGAATTGCCTCTGATGTTCAGGAACATGCTTAGCACAAAAATTACAGGAATTATTTAGAACTTAAATTAAAATGTATTGAAGCATAAGGAAATGCTTGAAAAATGCATTTTCCAACCATTTATTAAGCATTAAATTTCACTGAACTTGAAAGATCATTTTTTTCATTAGAGATGCTCAGGGCAACTTAAGAAATGTCTGTAAAGTCGTTCAACTTGAGGACGAAGCAAGCAGCTTTGCTTGTTGACACAAGCACGAAAGAGATAAAGTGACAAGGAGAAAGAACACAACAGCCCCAGCTGTCAGGCCTACGGACAGTGCACAGCACCAGAAAGGTCACTAACACACTGTAAATCCATTACAGCATTTCCCGACAATCTTGTCCTACAGAAGCTCTTGCACAAAAACTTTTGCCTTCAGGGCCAGCAGATCCTTCAGCAACCTCCCAGATGATGCTGGACTAATTTGCTGCGATGTACCTTCTTCCCTCCCTCCCCCCTCCATCTGGCCACAGAAAAAGTCTGGAAAAAAACAAATCCAAACCATGCTTTCTGTGCAACTAGAATAAGGAAGTGTTTCAACTCCAACGTTTACCTGAGATGTGTTCACTTGACATGTGAATGTCTCCTGCTGTACTCATGTGTGTCTCACGCCAGCAGGCCACATTGCCTGGGGGCAGTTTAGCTGTGGATGGTGGGTGGAGCCCAGTTCCATGACTGGGAGAAAGCAACATCCTCCACAATGTGGCATTGCTGTGAAAAAATCCAGGGAACACAGAGGCTTGGACCAGTTTACACAGTAGACTGGTGCCTGGAGCTTTTGATACTGGGACACCTACAGAAGAGCTCAAATCATGTATGAATTGTTTGGTTTTGGTTTAGCCCTGTTGTGAATGTAACAAAACCAGTGCAACGTCAGCCATCTCTACTCCAGAAAAGCATGTGCAATATTAGAAAGGTTGGCTGCCCAGGGCTCCAACAATAATAATGTGACTGAAAAGGGGGGCTCAAGGGGAAGGAGAAGCCAGCATGCCAGTCTGACCAATACATGCTTATGTCAAGGCCAATAATCCCTCACTTCCATAAGCAAAACATTTACTTAAAACTTTCAAGTCATTTGATTAAAACAGAAAAGGAAAAAAAAAAAGTTGTGTGGCTCAGTAGTCATCAGCTATAAGTCTGTATTCCAAGGTAATTAAAATACAAACAGCCTCTTACTATTTACCACAACCCACAGTTAACACTTTGCCCTAAAATGCTGCCAGATGAATTTCAGCCACCCCCTCATAAAATACAGATCAATTCTGCCAAACTCCCTTTCATACTCTTCATTTGATGGCAAAGAAACAGAGGTACCATAATTCACTTGATACCATTCTTTTCCTGCTGATGTTTTATTCAGACTGAGTTTCATTATTAAAGATGAAACTTTGTACTCATGATTGCTCCATGTTTACAAAACATCCAGGCTCCTTTACATCTTGGTTAAGCACGAACAATTACTGAACACACAATTTCCTAAAAAAATCCTGCATACTAAAATAGCATATTTTGAATTTTTAAAATTCGCTAAACAAAATTTCACAGAGTGAACCCTAAAGTCTGTTTGCCAAGAAAGCACAAGCCGAAAATGGAAGCTGGGATCCTCCAAGAAAAATAATGAAGCTGGACCCCAACACACACATCCTTCCCATTAAATAAGCAAATAAATACACATTCATACAGAGTAATTTGCTCTAAAAATGCAGGTGCCTGAGTAATTACCCACAATTTTTAGCATAAATTTTGGTTGCTCAAACAGTACTGTGTCACAGTAAATTTCCTTTTTTTTGGTGGAACTGGGCAGCGATTTCTTACTGGATGCCAAAGAACAAAAACTCAAAAACTAGCCCAGAACCTGATGATTCTGACACAAGTCCAAATGTGTTTCTCTACAGAGAAAAATTACAACGACAAGGCTGGTTTTAAGAACAAACAAACAACAACCAAAAAAAAAAAGTTAGAGGTGTATATAGCAGTATCACTTTTTAATGCCAGGTATTGGACCAAGGAATGTGACAGACTGCACTGCATTTTTAAAGTAGTATGACTATCAACATACTTAAGAAACATTTTAACACTGTACATTACAACAAACTACTTAGTTCACTTCTACACAAGTCAGCAAAAAAGCTAGGTGATCCAACGGGATATGGCAGCTGCAAATTTAAAATGATAGTCACAGTCTAAAGCCAGAACAAAAACATCTCCAGAACTCCTATTTATAAAATGGAATGAACGTACACACCGTGCGTGCACACGCAGGCAAAAATCTTGAGGTTTTACTTATTGCTCTTACACAAGGCTGTGAGCAGGCAAATGTCTAGATCAGAAATTAGGTCAAACATGCATCTCAGCAGGCACAAAAAGTACAGGAAATTCATATTAATGAAACGATGTACTGTGTTACGTAATATAGGACGGTATTCTGCTAATATAATACTTACGTCATTAATACCGGATAAACTCCAGGTCTGCCTGTTACACAATGTGTTATGCAGTGTGGTATTTTAACCTAATTTCTGATTTCTTTTTCATACTGCACCCTCTATGTAGGGATGAAGAGGGTGGTTTTCAAGATACCCGTTCTTTGCAACATCAGAGAAACCTTGGCCTCAAGAGCTTCAGGCAGGCAGGTACAGCTGGAAGGAGATCAACGTTATCTCCAAGACCTGCTCTTTGACTGCCTCGCGTTTTGGTGCAGTCATTGACAACTCGGATAAACAAATGCAGAAGCTGGTGCAAAATGCATCAGCACTGTTCTCGGAGCATCTTCCAGCTACGCTATATGCTCCTGGTACACCCAGCAATAGTTACAGGGGATAAGGCAGTAGAGGGTTGAGTCCTGTATCTGGTCACTTCCTCAAGAGTCTTATAAAGGCATTATTTTTTTGTGAACTGGCTTTCCTTTATATAATAAGCAGCACAGCATAGATGTCATTAGAAATCTGTTTCTAATCTAATCTTGTCACTAGAAATCAATTACCTACTGGCAACAAAAGACTAGCACGTTCAACAAGACACGTTTTGGAATACCTGCTATTCCCTACTGCAAACAAATTAAACAATGCTGTGGAGAGGTGTCTATGTAATTACAACACTCATAAGCCAGGTTCAAGGCATACTGCACATGGGCCTTGCATGAAAAAGGCATTGAACGTGTTATCTGAGGATTTTTTTTTTTTTTTTTTGCTGTGCTATGCATACATGACAGTAGATAAAAATCAGCACAATGGTTTCTCTGCATACATGACCCAACACACATCGTAACAATTAAGCACCGTATATGCTATTCTTCAGTTAACAAGAATCAAGGAATAACATGTGGTTTGGGGAACAGAGAGGGAAGAAATCCAGCATGAAGGCAGAGGTATGTTCCTGACAGAAGTCCTAGCTGAGAGCGTTTATTGTGAACCAGCAATTGGATTTTGTGATACAACCAGAAAACCACTGACGTCTACAGGGCCAACCTGGGCACTGCATAGTCAAAATTGTTCTCCAGTGTTATAATATGGCATTGAGCAATCTTTAATTAATTATTAGAAAGAGCAGGAGACAGATGACAAGAGGTCATGCTTCAGGGAGGTTACACTTTTACTTGCAAAAAGCAGCAGTGCAAATCTATAGATTTTTCATTTTATTAAGGGTCTGTCATGTGCCCCTTGATCCAATCCCTAAATCTCACACCAATTTCAGCTTTCTGACCTGTCAAATACCCGAATTCACACTGAGCTCTACTTTACTTACGAGCAGTACTACTAAAGCTAGTGGGACTGCTTAGAGCAAGGTGCTACTGTGGTGAAGGTTCAGGAATTTGGCTCTTTCCAAGAAGTGAACTGCAAATGACTGAGGTCTCATGACACTCACAGGTGTTTGTGAAGGAAAAATAAAAACAAAAAAACAACAAAACCCAACACTAACTGTGTTTTTCTCAAATCTGTCATGAAAACCAACACTTATAAGACTGAAATGTGGGAAAAGGGCCCATTGTGCTCACCTATTTTGACACCAAGACAACCACAGTGGTTTAGGAGGGATAGCCCACCCAGTAGAGGGTTTGGTTGGCCTGGGTTCTCCTCCCAGCTATGTTACTGCCTCTTACTAGATGATTGCATACAAGGGTACTTGGTCTCAGTTGGGATGGTGAAGCTCCCTTAGAGCAACTCCTCTCACACCATCCATGGGTGTACAGTTGCATCTCCTAGGAAAGAGGGAGGCAAGATAGGTCTAAATTCTTTTAAAACAATTAAGAAAACCCAATCTCTAGTAAAAGAACAACAACAATTTGCTATCACATCCTTGCAGGAGTCGTCCTAGGACTTCTCGCAACCCATTCCTTCAGTAATAGCTATGAAGGCCAAGTCGCTGGAAAGCCCTGCCAGATTAGAGGTAAACCAGTACATCCAATGTTTAATATTCAAAGCCATCCTTTGCATGAAACCAATTATGCAGAAGTGTTTTGGCTGCATTTTTAGGTACTCCTCCTAGCCCACTTCACTTGCCTGCTTGGAAGCTTCTTCAAATAAATGCTGGAAATGCCACTTCCCTGTAGTTTAAAAAAAAAAAATGGGGAAAAAAAAAAGAGACACAAAAAACACACACCATGGAATGAAATTATTTCTTGTAAAACATTTTGTTTTAAAAGTTATTGGTACAACTCTCTAACTTGGTTTAATTAATGTGCAGTTTAAAACATATAAAATGCCTTACTACCTAAATGATTTCTTGGTTTTTATAAGTCTCCCTCCCCCCATTAAAAAATAATGCATGTCTGGACTGGTATTGAACACCTTGTACAGAGTCGCACGCCAATTCTCCTTTAATTCTACATGAAGCAGTTTTGATTTTAATCTACTGTGTTTAGAGAAGAGCTCATACTGTATACTTCACAGTATAACCAGCTACACAGATGTCTTTAATCTTGTAACACGATAAAAAAAAAAAAAAATCACTCTAAGTTGCAGTCCCTTTGATAAATGATTATGGTGATGCATGCAGTCCTCCTCAGTGCCGCTGCCGCCAGACACGGGACATGATTTTCTCCACACGTTGCCGAGAGGCTTGAGGCCGCACTGCTGGGGGCCACGGCCGGGCCGATGCGCCGCCACCCCGGTGCGCAGTGTTCTGCAGTCATTGGGCAAAGCTGCGGTGAATTGTCTCGCTCAACACCACCACCACCACCACCCACCGACCCGACCCAACCCCCGGGGAGCACACTCCCAGCCTCAGCCACAGGAGATCACTGTGAAACGCTTGGAAATGCAGGACATGTTGTGGAGGACAATGCCCAGGAGAAAGACCAGGACACAGGCCACCAGGATCACAGTGCAAACCCCTGACCAAGTGGAGCTTTTCACAACACCTCTCCTGTCCGGCTCCTCTATTCCCCCTTCGGCGGGAAGGCCACCCTGCAGCGGCTGCTGCTCCGCCGGGATCGTCACCACTGCCAGGGACTTCTGCTGGCTGCCGGGCAGGAGGCGGCAACCAATGTCTCCTGGCAGCAGCGCCCTCTCCTTGGAGAGGGGCAAGGGCAGCATGTAACACCCATTGCTGGGGAGTTTGATGAAGACTGGAGTGTGCTCTGAGGTGTGGGGGATTGCAATGACGGCGATCACCTCGGGGTCATCGGGCAGCTGCGACACAGAGTACCCTGGCGGCAGCTTGGTGATCCCACGGCACCAGGGGCAACGCAGGTCCTTCTGGCTGGTCCTCATCTGCTGCAGGCACACCGAGCAGCAGGTGTGCTTGCAGTCCAGCAGCTTGGGCCGCCGGCGGGGACTGTAGTAGTTGAAGCAAATCTGGCACTCCAGCAGAGAGTCCTGGGACAGGGTCTCCATGGTGGCTGGCGCAGAGAGGTACAGCAGGCTTCGTGAGGAGCCCCACTCCGGCACCCTGCAGCCGGGGGGCAGCCTCCCTGCTGCTGCTTCTCCTCAGGGCAGCACTGGGCAGCAGCTATGGAGAGTGCAGGAAAATCCCCAGCCTGAACCTTTCAGTACCTGAGACAAACATAAAAATGTGAAGGAACAAGTTACTTACAAGAACCAGTGGGAACAGAGTTTGGCTAAGAGGGAATGAAAACTAGCGCTGACCTTGTAATCTGACAGGAGAAACAAATTTGCAGCCCTTAACAAGAAAGCATCTTCCCACTGGTTTCACCAAACTGCCCAGCAGCAAACATTCAGGTCAGCCATCACCAGATCTCCCTTTTATTTCTTTTTTTCTTTGGCAGCTATAAAATTTCTACCAATCCATCAGTGCGCCACTCACAGATATATTTATACACATAACAGGATAGGCTGTAGTTCACTAAGCAGGTCCTTCAGCATCTACCTCCTGTCATATTTTCAGGACTTTTCAGGCCTTCCTGCACCTTAACAATTATTCTCATGTAATCCTTTAAACCCCCGAGGATTTCTAGCTATTTGGCTCAACCACTAAGTCTGAGTGAAAGGTGGGGGAAAGAATAAGTAAGTTAAAACGGATGCATTTCCACAGACTCCTGAACTCATGCTTGCGCATGAATGAGCAACCAAGTAACTGTACTGAAACACCCATACTTGTGCACAATGAAAAGGAATGCTATCGTTTTCAGTCGAATTAACTGTTTGACTGGTTACAGGAGCAGCTTGTTGAACATGAAACAAACCTTCTCACTGATGAAAACCTCACCCAAGACTCTCGTTTAGACTCACACCTGGCTCTGTTTAGACCCAGGACCACCAATGCCACAGAGAACAATCTGTTAATGCACTGAATTAAGGGCAAATTGTTATTAAACTTGTTCTGAACTATTCAACATAAAGGGATTCTTTTCATTTCCCCAATTATTTCTTATAGCTATGCAAAAAAATTCAGCTGTGTTTACTTTCACGGTGAGTCGTTTAGCTTTGCTTGATTTTGGTCGCTCCAACACATGATAAATATGAAGGGGGTAATATTTTTACAACTTTTTACACTGCCTTTCTTGTTGTATTTGAAGAAGTATCAGCCTGAATTTGCATCCAGAGAAAACCAAAAATATCTGCACTGTGACCTTTGATCTTCTCTTAGTGCAAAATAGCACCTGAGGACCACAGCTGTCAGAGGACTTCTTCCTTTCCATACAATTATTTCTTGCTCTTCCCTCCAGATCATAGCAACTAGGTTGCAACACGCTAATCGATGGGTGACCTCAGTAAAACAGAAATAACGTCATTCAGGAAGAGAAGGCAGGCATAGATGTGGGGTTTGCAATGCAGGACAGCCCTCCGGACCACACTGTCCCATAGCCTGCTTCTGGCAGTTACTGTTATTTGAATAAGGAAAACAAAATACACATCACCTCTTCAGATGGACATTGGCAGAACTGGCCCTGCTGCTGACTTTGCAACAGCAGCAGATTTTGGCTCACAAGATGCTTCAACAAACACACAGTGACAGTCCTGACTCAGAAGGGAGCAGGGGCTGCAGTTACAAAGGCAGAAGCTTGTGAAACACATGCAACGGTTGTGGGGGAAACAGCACGTGCCAGCTGCCTGAATGGCACTTTTGGGATGTTTTCCCTGAACATGGCACAGAAGCCACCACTGGGAGAGACCCTGCCAGCATGAAGCCAACATTGGCACCTGCTCTGCACCGGCACCATATTACATACACATAGGGTTAAGCGATACTCTGTGTGCAGAGGGAGCCTACCACTGCCACAGAAGGGGCTATGCATTCACTGCCTGCCTGCTTGATGCACACCAAGGGAAAGTGCAAGAAAAGGTGTAGAGGTTTTATCTTCTTTATCCTCTCCTTCCTGTTACTATCCCCATATCCCTGTGGTACAGGCAGGCACAAAGGGAAGACTGTCAGAAGGGGTCATTAAAAGACTAGCGTTCAGCTGACAAGAGAAAAATGGAAGAGAGCTATCCACAATCCTAGAAAATTTTGAGAGAAAGCCCCAATGCCTGGAATTCAGAAGGCTTATGTTTAAAAAAAGAGTGGAAGCACTCCTGCAGATGTAAATCAGTACTTCTGCACAGGAGCTCTGCCCTCTACATTTTGAATGTCAGTGAACTGAACTGGTGAAGTTCTCTGATCTCATTTTGATGCCACCTAAAACCATCTCTCTCCACTTACAGTGCTAAAAGTAAACCAGTTTATATGGATGTGACTGGGATCAAGATAATTTTTCTGACCACATATCCTTGTCCAGGAGTCATATATACTCATGCACTATCAAGTCCCTCATCACTGTCCCAGTGACATCCTTACAGTAAAAGATTAGTGCTAGGAAAGAATGAGATGAGGTATTTGGAATGGAGAAATAAAACAAAAGTCACCTCCAGGCAAACAGCACCCTAAGGAAAAAGAAGAAATCCATCCCAAGATCTAGGCTGGTTTGAACACTAGGTAATGCTGAGAAGCATTTTTCCAGGAAGTCGAAGTTTTACATCATTAGTGCAATCTGTAGGAAGAAAAAAGGAAAAGAATGGAGCCAAATTAAAAGGTTAGGATAGGGCTTACCACCTGCATGACACACATTGTGCAGATATGCATGGATATATTTGCAAAAGCTGTAAATATAGTGACAGCCCCATTTGATTTGGTGCTGAACCAAGGCAACAGTGACTTCCAACTGTTGTGTCAAGTTATACTTTTTTGCCCCCCTTTTTTTTTTTCCCTGAAAGAACAACTACAAACTATTTCAAGTACAAGGTTGCATTGTGCATATATCTATACTGAATTATGACATTTCTTACCTTCCCAAATGTCTCAAATAATGATCAGAGGTGTATTTTGACAGATCAGTGGTAACACAACTGATAAGCAGAGAGGTTAGTATGATTCCTTCAGAATATGTCTAAAGACAAGTTAAAGAGTAGCCACAGCCACCTACCTAATCCCTTGGTCTCTGCTGACACTGTCTTGTTCAAAGGTTGGGCATGTACTTCATGGGTGCGATGTAACCTTATTCCCAACCATACTGAGAGCCCCACAACCCTCCTGCACTCTGCCACAGCTCAGCTTGTGGATAAAAGAAAGTCAAGCTGTCATATACAGTCAGAATTAAACTGCATAAGATCTATGTGATTCATTTTGCAGTACGTGGTTAGGAAGGAAAAAGCCACAGGAGCTCTCTCATACCAATTCTCTTTAATAACGATGAGAAGATTTAATACTGCAACAGACCTCCTGTTGGATAGGGGACTGAACTCTAGTTTGTGATCAGTGCACACCCAGATCAGTTGGAGGTACTGAGCTATCACAGGTGAACACCTTGCTCAAAGCTTACTCAGACCATTTTTTGTGGCACTTTGAGCACAAAGACCAAGAGGGAGCTGGGCTGCACATGAGAGCACAGCTGACAGCAAACATCAGCCAAAAACATTGTTTTGTTGTTATTTGCTCTCAGCAATGCCCAAGGGGGGCGGAGAGGACTGCTGACAGGAAAACAGGGTGGGGAAAAATCAGAAAAGACTGTCAGGGATATCTGTAGGTGTCCACAAAAGAGACAGCATATGTAAGTGTGGATAGGGGCACACATGTGGAAGGGAGGGCTGGGGACTATGACAGTGAAACTATACACACAAACAGACAACTGTGAGCAGTGATTCTGCCTGGCACAAACCTGACAGCAACTGGAAGTTCTTCAGGGCCAAGATCTAACAAGTAACACAAATAAAACCTAACTGTCTATTAAAAAGTCCACAAGCTCCAAAACTCAAGCGTCAGAAAGGTGCAGCAGGAGCAAAGGAAGTAAAAAGAGACGGGCCTTGAAAAGAAGTCCTCTGCCTCCTCTACACCCTCTTCCCCTTGCTGTGGGTCTGCCCAACATCCACAGGGCTGCTGCTGGCCAGTGAGACAAGAGATTCACAAGCAGTTACAGAGATCCAGGGATGAACCTGCAAAGCTGCTGACCCCTGCAGCAGATGATCAAAGTGCAACCGGATGGCTGAGAGCACAGCACAAAGGTCCTCCTTGCAGATTTGGGCTGCCCTCTGTATGAGCCAAGAATTTTTTTAGGATTTGAGAAATGATTGTGTGACTCGAGCAATAAATGTCTGGAGAGAATAAAACAAGTATTTCAGCTGTTTGTCAGTCATGCTACCTGTTCTGCTGGTACCTTGCTGGAAGCCACAGCAGAGCCTCAAGCTCTTTCTTTGGGTGAGCAGGAGGCCAGTAATGCCAAGGTATCAGCTTCCTATTCCCCAAGAAGGGGGATGGAACATTGGTTGCTCTTTTGCAATTTGTAGCTTCCCAAGCACCACATAGGGAGGTACTGCAGGGGGTGAACAGATGAAGGTTGCTGCAGCTAGTATAGCACAGCTACAGACAGTGAGAAGAAGAAGAAAGCACAGGTTTGCTGCAGAGAAAGCTTTGCAGAAACCCTAACTATAAAGTGGTCCCCAACTGGCCAGGTCAGAAAATACAGCTGGTTTTGGAACCCAGTGCAGAGAAAGACACTGAACATCCACGAGGGGAGTTTGACAAGTCAGAGAACAGAGTAATGGCAAATTTTTGCCTACTGACATAATATTTTTTTCTATGTAAGGACAGCCCCAGTGGTACTAAGCAATGGAAGCGACTGCCTTAAAGGGGTGCTGCCTCCATGGGAGAAAACTATCTTCACACATACCTTCTAATGTATTAGGGCCCAAAATTATATTAGCCTGAAAGCCCTGAAAATATACTTTAATGATGCCCATGGTATCTAATACAATTCACAGATGATTAAACATCATATCACATTTTTAAAGACTGGCTTCAGGGCATGCTGATGTAGTTAGCTGATCACTGAAAGAAAGCCTCAAAAACTTTGCACAGACTTATGCATGTATTTAGGCATGCTCTACTTGCTGTACATCAAGGTTAATAACAGATATCCAGCAAGGCATTGACGATACTTCACCTTTCTCAGGAAGGTTTATTACGTAAACTCCCCAAACACATTATGAATTCTTTGACAGTATTACTGAGTATGTATGATTTATGATGAAGAAAGATCCATTAATTTCAGGTGCCCTTAGGCTGGAAAGGAGATGGGGTTGGGGGTGTGGGTACTGTTCTCAATAAAGGAACTAATTGCAAAAATCATCTGCCCACAGATATGGAAGAAACACTTGCTAGAGTTGCTTCAAACTGATAGTGAGGAGGAAGGAACATATTTTATATTTAGACGGATTTCTGCTACAAAATTCAGCATCCATGCATGTTTTCATCAAATTCATGTTTGGTCAAAACACAATGGGGCTGTTGAAATGCCCAGGATGTAATACCTGATTTCCCCTGAATATCCTTCACTAAATGATGCTATTTATTTTTAGGCTGTTCTGTAGCACTAATTACCATAGTAACTAAGAACAGCACAACAAATAATTAATTTATTCATCACAACACCCTTGTTAAGAGAAGTATTATCATCATTATATCTTTTCATCAGCTAAGAAAAGAAGTGCTGAGAGATGAAGCAGTTGGCCCAAGGTCATGCAAGCACTACCCAGATTGCCTCTCACCTCATGAGCCACCAGGCAGAGGCGATAGATTCCTGACAAATTCGTTTTTGTAACAGAGAATCAACAAAACTCAGAAAACCATCCATTTCTCCCCATCTCTTCCAGCTGGCAGCATCTCCATGGTATGCCTGAGATTTTTTGTGGCTTTCACTGAATTTACCAGCTTTTCCATAGACCGTGAAAATTACAAGAGCCTGTGATCTCCATGGACACTGTTCATCCCCCATGTAGATTACAACTGAGAGGCTATATGCATTTTGAGGGACAAAAAGCTAGCAATACAACAACAAAGTTCATCCATTCTTCTCTCCAGAATTAGCTATTTTCCAGGCACCTTCCTCTAAGCCAGGCAGCCTACACCCACCATCCTTTCTGTTCATTTGTTCACAATTGCACAAAAATACTGCAGAACAAAAGCATTTTAACTTGGCCAAATCCTTAGCCAGTGCAAGCTGGCACTGTTCCTTTAGCCAAGACGAGAATCAGGTGTACACACTCCAAGATGCATAAAGCCACAAGAAACAAAGCCAAGTGAAACTGTGATATATGACCCTACAACATCCTATGAACCAGCGCCAGGGTATCTGTGCTGATGGAGAGACAATGTGCTCTGGATGATCTCAACCGTGCAGATCAAACAGGACAGCAGTTGTCCTGCCTCTCTGGCAGCTGAGCGATCGGAGGTGGATCACGAAAAAAGAGCCTAGCCACAAGGTAACATCCCACAACATTTACCTTAGAAATTGTCACCAGCCAGCCCTAGCAAAAGGAGACAGAGGCAAAAAGGTCACCCATAGGAATGTGACTAGAAGTTTATGGGTTTGGAGCAAAAACAGGTGAGGCGAAAACACCAAGCTTTGGTGCTTATAGAAAACAGAGAGAGACTCACATGCTGCTTGTTGTTCCATCTCACGTCCCCAGCTGCGCTGCTCCCTCCTTTTATCTGCAAACTTTGACACGTCCACGTTCCCTGGCTCCAAAGACCTTATTTTGGTCAAATATGACCAGGATAAGCTGCACTTTGTTCCAACAGCAAACACTACTAATCACCTGCAACGTGCCAGGTCAGCAAATGACGGGTACAGTTTCTTACTGCTGAGTCAAAGCAGTACAACTACACTCATCAGACAGTTTCATGCAAGGTGCTCTACCACTATCTGAAATCAAAATATTCCACAGAAATGTGCCCATTTCAGACAGACTTCAGAGAGCATACAGCTTTCCTGCCCACAAAGCCCCTCAGCAGCCCTCCATGCAGGTGGTCCTGGAGCCCAGGCGGTGGGAGCCTGACCTGCTCCTCACCAGCCCAATTCTGACACATCTGGAGCTTTTTGACAAAGTCACTTGTCAAGCTGCCACAGAGCTGCAGTTCCCTAGATCTCCCAGGCTCCCTTCAGCCTGGCACAGCACAGGGGACCCCCAGGTGCAGCTCATCCCTACCAGGAGTGTGAAGGTACTCCTCACCACTTCTGCTCTCCGTAAGTCCTAGTGTTTCTCTTCCTCCACAAGGGGTGTGCTGACAAGATGAGAGACCTGACTGTGGTCCTAAGACATCCCAAACCTGAAAATTTCCCCACAGAGGATATTAAAAAGTTCCTCCCAATGTGCAAATAAACAAAATATCCAGCATTCTGAGCATCCCAAGGGATGGTGCTCATTTCTACAGCCTCCTCTGAGCTCAACACTTGCAGGACCATTAGCACTTCTTCAGTTTTGTTGGTTGCTCTTAATTATGCCTGACTCACTCCTAAACCCCAGGGTGAATAAAAGCCAGGTTTTTCTGCATAGAAGTGAGACCCATTTGCTATTCAAACTGAATCAAGAGGAATGGGGCTGAGAGGGGTGGTGTGAAAAGAAATCTACCCCTCACCTCCTGAATAAAAGCAGCACCAGTAGTTATTTATGACCAGGACATAGGGAGTAGGCGGTTAGCAAAGACAGATTTAGAAGTTGTTTCCTAACTTAAAGTGAGGTCACAAGTTAAGTCACTAAGGCCAAAATCCCACAACCTTACAGGAGAAGCTATGGAAGTTAAACTTGCTCTCTTTAACAGCTTCTAAATGCAATGCAACGTCTTCTAAGCAATTTTCATTTATGGCAACATGACAGACCTCTGTGATATTCAAAATGCTGAGAGCAAGGCATGAAGCACCTGATCACTTAAATGACAAACTCTGCTCTCCCATTAAAGCTTTATGCTTCATCTGCCATTGGTAGACTTTGCCTGATACCTGAAGAGAAACTTAAAGGATTCTTCCCTCCCTCCCCTGAGGATTTTGTATTAGACTAACAAAATATACCATCCAAAAAAAAAAAAAAATTATTTTAAATAAAGTTCAAATGCAGACGTTTTTCACTGATACAGGTCTGTTGGTGATTGGGTGAGATCAGCTTAAATTAGTGCACTGAGACACCAGTCTATAGTTACAGGAGAGAGTGCTACCGCTCTTCCAGGTCATTGAGTGGGTTTTGATAAAACTGGGTCAAAACCTACCTGCCTATGGGCCCAAACAGAGGAAGAGAGGAAGGAATCGATACTCACACATTCACATGCTGCCTATACAACGCCAAAACCAAAGTCCTTCAAATGAGTTTTAATAGCTGCAACCCTGCTCTGCGCTCCTGCTTCGTACCTACCTAAAGCTTAACAAGCTTTGCAACTCTCCCATCACAGCTTCCTGAGGACATGATTCTGCAACCCACATCACTGAACAGCTACCTTCACACAACTGCTCTCAAGGGCTGGGTGGTTTGGGGTTTGTTTTGTTTGGGTGTGGGCAGGGGTTGTTTATTTCTTTGCTTCAGAAAAAGAAAAAAAAAAAAAAAGACTGCAACAGACCTAGGGGGATCAAAGTAATACATCCTTTTATATTGAAATAGATGGGATTAAGAAATTGGAAAATACATCTTATTAGAAGCCACACAACAGTGAGTAAGGAAAGTCTCTTCTTTCATAGACCATAAAGAAGTAGAATAAGGTTTTAAGGACGTTAGGTGGGGTGGGAGGAGCTCTTTTCATCTTTTTACCTTTCTCCTGAAACCTGCTAAGTAGGCAGCCCAGGGGAGTAAAGCCCCGTTTATCAGGAGAAAAGCTGTAACAGATATCCTAACACAGAAGAACCCCTTCCAAGAGCTTATCTTCACAAGAGAGTGGAAGATAGCCAACTAATATGCTTCCTCAAGGTCAACTGCTCTGTCACTTCCTAATGCAGATGAATCGTGATCTTCATGCATTTTCGGTTTCTGATAAGTGCTACAGCTACTCCAGGTCATGGCACTGGTCATTCTGGTTTGCAGACTACAACCAGAAGGAACTGGAGCCCATCCAAGAGCTCCTTTCTTATTGGAAACTAATCATTCACCCTGTAACACTCTGTCAGCTAGTAATATTAATACCACCCTCACTTCCTGAATTTTGGGAGCCGTCCAACCCTCACTGCAAATATGGATCACAAGCAGAGTTAGACCAAGCCTTAACTGCATACATATTGATGGTTTCCTATTTTGTGATTTATCTCTGTCTTCGCCCCAGTAAAATCCTCCAAAAGAGATTTAGCAAGCCATACTGGATAAATAATTTCTTACAATACTTTTCCAAACCACATGGTACCACATGTACCCATGACTAAAAACACTCCACAAGCTCCAGTTCAGACAAGTTGTGAAGCTCATGGCCTGACATTAGCCACTGAAGTTAAAGGGATGACACATCCTCTTGAGGTCAGTTTGCATATTTACAAACTTAATGCACTGTTTATCAACACAACCACTACAGAAGCCCTTTTCAGCAGCCACAAGCAGATTGAGATAATCTCTAAATGCAGATGCTTTCAATTCCTCTGCACCACTCTAAAAATGTGTGACCTGGGGAAACACAACACAACCTTCCCGAAAAAGCTGCAACTAAGCCAACTGGTTGCACATCAACTAACCCAAACAGCTCCACATCATGACTCAAAGCCCCAGTACCACCAGGGAAAATTTCAGACTAGTAGTGAAACAACAGACACGAGAAAAGGCTCTCAGCTCTCTTCATGCCCATGGACACGGGCATGCCCGTGAGAGAAACAAGAAGACTCCCATGGATGGCCTTCTGGGGTGAAGCTTAGAACAGAGTGAAGGGATTTGCATCAAGTCTCTCCCTCATATGAACCAGTACAGTTTGCAAACAAAAGTAGTCTCACAGCTAAGCAGGTCAGTGTTCTTGAGAGTGATAACCGTAACTCAGGTTAGCAACTTGGGTTAGCACCACCACAACCCTCTCTGGTGGGCTGAGATAAATTACAAATCTGGGAGATTGAACTCAAAACTGCAGAGCTGCTGGCCCATCTGCTCCAGCAGCCACGGTGTGATGGGAACTGGCCATTGGCTGCTCAAATGCTCAGGCACAGGAAGATAAACTATTCTTGCCCGTATTATGTGAAATGTACTGTTGCTTTCCTTCACAGAGATGGCATTCAGTTCCAAGAGCCACTCACCTTCTGTAGCTGCAAGAAGTTTATCAGACCTGCCAAGCTTTGTCAGGTTGTATTTCATTCTTTACTGTGAGTTTCAAAGTTCGAGCCAGACATTACTCATCATATCTCTGCCAGTCAAAGTCTGGCTGGTTTTGAAACATCTCAGTGTGAAAATACCCTCCATTTGGCAGCACTTAACTAACAATATACAGCATTTTTGCTGTATGAAGGAGTCCAAATGCTCGGAAAGGGCTGTGTTACACTACATTAGAGCAAAACAATAAAAACAAAGCAAACTGCTTTACCTCTTAATTTTGGGTCCAGTTCTGCAGTCCTTGTAACAGCAAAACAAACTTAGAAAAGATAACTAACATAATATTGCTAATGCTCAAGATTTCATCACAATCCTGACAGTATACAGCCATGGCAAGTCCAAGGCTCTCAGGATTATGGACAATCACTTCAGTACTCAATAAAAAGAAAATTGCTAGCCTGATTTTTCTGAATAAAAGCCTTAAGACAAGAACTTCAGAAACCCCAAATCCCAATTAGGTAGAACCCTTAAACTTCACTCTCTGTCTTGCAAGCCAGTCTCATGATTTCTGCATGTGAGTTGGTGTTAACTAAAATGTAGTTTTGAGGTGAATTCTTTAGCAGTTTCAGATCAAATTTAGCAAATACTTTCTCCTTAGGCAAAAATGGTAATTTCCATTAAAATTAAATCTCATTTCAATTTAACTATTTTCTTTCAGAAGGAATTTATAAAAAGGTAATACAAAGGGCAAACAAAGCTTTTTGTACTCACTCTGGAACAATTTTTCTTCTGATGTGGTCAGTCACTGAGTGAGCCAGAAGTTATCCCTCACTCACATCACTCTACTGCTGAATATGGAATATTTAAGTCTAGCAATACACCATGATTTCTTTTTCTTTCTCAGTCTAGCAAAAGCAAATGTGATAAATACACTACAGCTACCATCAGCAGTTTCATAGCAACATGTTGTCAGACTGTTATTCAGTGGGTTTTGCTCGTTGGCTTAAAAAAAAGAATCACAATGTGGAGCATTTTCTACAGACAAGTCACATTTCATGATGTGATCAAAACCTGAAGAGGACTACATAATTGAGAGAATTGCTGGTTTTTACAGGTGTTTCTTACTAAGGATCTAAAGAATCTCACTATGAAAAGACAGGTTCTTCAAAACTTTCTAAAAAAGTCACACATCTCAATGGTCTCAAGAGTATATTCCAAAATCATTAATTGCTTTTAAAGACTTACATCAGATAAGCTTCACCACTTATTTCACCTTGAATACTGTCTTCAGTTTTGGGCCCCTCACTACAAGAAAGACATTGACGTGCTGGAGCACATCCAAAGGGCAGTGAAGCTGGTGAAGGGTCTAGAGCACAAGTCTTATGAGGAGTAGCTGAGGGAACTGGGGTTTAGCCTGGAGAAAATGAGGCTCTCTACAACTACCTGAAATGAGGTTGTAGCAAGGTAGTTGTTGGTCTCATCTCCCAAGTAACAAGTGTTAGGACAGGACAAAATGGCCTCAAGTGTGCCAGGGGAAGTTTAGATTGGATATCAGGAAAAAATTCTTCACCAAAAGGGTTGCAAAGTACTGGAACAGGCTGCCCAGCAAAGTGGTTAAGTCACCATCTTTAAAAGGTCTTTAAATAAGGACACAGTTTAGTGGTGGACTTGGTGGTGTTAGGTTTCTGGTTGGACTTGACTTTAAAGGTCTTTTCCATCCTAAATGATTCTAAGATTCTATTCCATGTAGCCTCACACAGAATAGCAGTCAGGAACCAAAGAGGTGCCTTAGGGTCTACTAAAAAAGAGAGATAAAGGCCAAAAGTCTGTGTTGCCACTCTAGAAAGTGTTGCATTGGGAGAGACGATCTAAGAAGACACGGTGTGCATACACACAGCTTTATGCATCTACGCAAGATTCAATAGACTCCACTCAGTTGAGATCTTTATTTTGTTATAATATTGTATCTGTATGCCTTACAGTGGTGCACTGAGCACTGGAAATACATCAATGCACACAGTCAGACCTATGCCAAGGAACCACACTGACTTATGCTCACTGAGGATTTGGCCCACAGACAGAAAATCAAAGTTAAAAAACAGATTCAAAAAATACCTCTTTACGACTGCCAGAACAAGTTCTTGACTAGGATGAATAAAATTTCAGCTCCAGACCTCGATTTGCATTGTGCCACAAACTACAACATTCCTTGCTTTCCCACTGAAAGGTTTTCAGAATTACTTAGTTTACTGACAACATTGTTACTTTTTAGAGTTGAGTCAGTGTTTTCCTAACTTTTGCTTATTAAGTTTCTTCACTGCCAGGTGTCTTTCACTTTAATGATTACTGCTTTTGGGTTTTTGCCAACCACAGAAATTATCAAAATATTTTACTAAATCAAGACATAAAGAAAAAAATACATCATATTTTGCCAAATAACAGCATGGATTGGAAAAATCATTTTCTATTCTTTAAACCACTCCTCATACTGTGCTCTGTATTTTTTAAGTAGTGAAGGCTTTGCCAGTTCCTTTCACACTGAGTTTGCAGAACACCTGCCAGAGTGAGGTCTTTGCCAATAAACAGGGTTCTTAAGTGCTGTGGCAATTAAAAAAATAATGTAATCATCAATACAAATAATTAATACTATTATTATTACTAACATCCATGCTTTTTGGTCTGAGCTCTGATCTTCTAGAGCAGCTGCCTCTAGAAAAGAGAGAGCAAAGAGAGCGAGTGCCAGCAGATGGCACTCCAGAACATAAAGCATTAAGCACCAGGGCTTGCAGGACCAAGAAAGCCAGTTCTGCTTGGCTGTCCCACTAGCCTGCTTCAGCTCCCCTTCAGCGGGTTTGGTTTGGTTTAGCATGACAGGTCTCCACTTTCCCACTCCCAAACAACAGGGACAAATGCTGCCACTCCCAGCTTTTAGCACCATAAGATTATCCTGGTGCTGGATGGGATGCATCAGCAAGGTGAGATACACCTTGCACAGTCATTTCTAAAAGAGAGCGGGGTACCAGCACACCCAAAGCACTGAGCTCATTACTTGCTCTCTGACTGGGGGAAGAGCTCCCACAGGGCAGGTAGAGCTGCTTTCCCACACTGTGCATGGAGAGGTGGCAGTGTCTTACTGCCTCCCACCACTCTCCCTACACTCCTCCAAATAAGCAGCAAGCTGGGATATAGCTGAAGTAATGCTGGCTTTTATTGCTTTAAGATAGAACCACTAACAAAAACTACACTCTAATGATTAGGAAAACAGTTTCCCTTCTGTTTATTTTTAGCTATGCCCTACACATACATAACAGTTCACCTGTATGGTTAGGAGGCATCACTACAGATGGTTCCTTTAGGCGTGCTGAAGACTCCCACGCTCCTCCAAGCCTTCTGCCTTGCCCCAACACTCGTGTTCCTCCTGTAGCTACGTCAGTCAAGCCAGCACTTCTTCCAGTCAAACACTGACTGTCAGGAAAGCTGCTGCCTAGTAGTCCTGTCAGCCAGAAGAAATAAATTCACCTTAAAGAGCTGTGGCTCATCTGATCTTTGAAACTGTCATCCAACTCTAAGAGCAACTGTTTGTTTTGCTCTTGCTGGAAACCCTCCCAATCCTTCAGTCTTCAAAATAAGGCTCTTTAAAACACTCTGCAACTTGGGGTGATAGGAGGAGGTACCCTTAAACCTAGGGAGACTATGCTATTCTCATAGAAAAACTGTGAAATTCAGTTGGTTTTGTCCAACTCTAGGCATCAAGTATGGAAGTCACTGTTTAGAAAGAATGAACTGGCTCAGATGACAAAGACGCAATTCCAACATTGTTCTCTCATGTGAAAGTTTAGAGTTTAAAACACCAAAGGTCATACAAGTGGGTGGAAAAAAAGCCTGCATTTTTATCAGAAGTCTTTATGAATTACCTAGAGGATATACAAATATGGAAAATAACCAGCCTTCTTGAAAAAAGCCTAAGTATTTACCACTTAAACTCTCTCTCCTGAAAGGCAAACCTGTACCATGGGATCCATCTGCTCATATAGAAACAGCAGAAAAGATCTGTCAGAAAGTAATTTCCTTTCCTCTCCTGTATTTGTCAGTGGATCACCGGCATTTCCCCCTGTAATTGGCCCCATATATAAATGGGCACAAAACTGAAAGAGTTTTTGGTCATATCTGCGGATATGGACAACAAACTAACCAAATAAAATCACGTAATGTGTCCTTCTTGCAGAAGGAAGTCACAATCAATGACACATAATATCCATTGTGTTTTAGGAAATTCATTTTTATCTAGAATTCCAAACTCACTTCCTCACAAGCATAAACACATACCTTTTTTCTTGATGGTTCACTGACATTACCCTCTGAAAGCTACATGACTCAGCTCAAGGTTTATGTACTATGCGTTGCACAGAAGTTTGCTCAACACCTGTTTTTAGAGCAAGTCTCTTCTAATACACAAAGATGGGCTGATGGCATGGAAAGAAGAATGGGGCAACTGTTCTTGCTTACTCTGCCTTTCTAGGTGCCATCCCAATGTGGATTTGGTTCATAAAATATTCACCTGTGGAAAAGCAAGTCATGAAGCATAACTGTAACCCACACCAATCTTAACACTGAGCAGCAATGAAGCGTGTAACTGTCTGGTGATTATCATGAGACATCAGAAATACTTCCAAGTTCGCAAGTTGTGCAGTTGTTGCTGTAAGAACTTACTCGGAGCTTTTGTTCCCATGGATCTCCCTGAACAGATGCATGGATGCCCTCCTTGATATTCCATCCACCTGATCAGGAAGCAGAACTAAGGGGTGCCCAGGCATCTGTATTCTCCTTGCTATTAGATCCAAAAAACTGACTTCTCTAATGAGCAACCTCTCTTGATAGAGGAGACTGCAATTAGTGTGGACTCTCAGGAGCTTTAATGTTCCCAAGCAGCAAAATGTAGACAAGTGCATTGTAAGCGGGTTCAGAAAGGCGCGCAAAATTCTCTGGCACTGACTAGTCTATAGATATGAAAAGGGCCAATCCCTTTGTAAGTTCTGAATTTAAATTTAGAAGAAAATATCGTATATTTAATGGAGAAGGGGGACCAAAGAGGTAAGGAACATTGGAAGGAAAGCTTCTTGCTTTTAAAGATTATCATTCTATCCACCTATATTCTTTTTTTAGCTTTATTTTCACAAATGAGCATTTTTTGCAAGTAGGCTTTCAGGCTCCTCAAAATAAGAGTGCAGGTGCAAACCACAGGTGCTTTAATGTGAGTAGTACAACCATAACAACACAGGCATAAGATCTTCTTTAAGAAAAAAAAATCATTAAATATTTTCATTCCCTTATGTCTAATTGCATAACCCCTCTAAAGAAAGCAGTAAAGGTCACTGAAATGCACAGGCCTTTGCTGATGGAAAAATGCTATTGTGTATTGTTCAAAATTACACAAAAGAATTGAGCACAAGTGCTAGAAAAATGAGACCTTTAAAGGATTGAACTGAAAAGTTCCAATGATATCCTGATGTGTACAGGTTGCAGCCACTTCTGTGTCTCTCTTTATTTGAAAAAAAAAAAAAAAAAAAACAACAACCAAACAAAACCCTATCAAAAAAAAATCCAACCAAAAAAACCTCAGTTTATAATCTTATTGAAGGACAAAGTTGTAGATTCTTATCACTTCATTAAATTGCCAGTGCATGATGTTTTTTTGTTCTTGTTTCATAACTACCCATTAACATAAAAGGTAAGTTTCTCCAATGAATCACATAGTGGAGTTTCAGCCAGCAGAGGAAGGAGTAGCACAGGAATGTTACCCTGTAACATTGCAAAAAATTAGTCAGGTTCCTCAAAATATGAAGCTCCTCCATGGGCTACAGCAGTAAAGTTCCTGTAGGCATGGAGTCATCTTTCCATTGCCCTTCACCAAACACCACCACTTATTTTTGGGTCATGCTGACTCCAAACAATTGGAGATAAGGAAAAAGGCAAACATGTCACAGAATTGCCACCTGTCTTTTTAAATAATTCCTCATTACCAAGGTGTGACCATAGGCAGCCCTCTAGCTCATGCCTTCTTGTGTCAGGGATGTGGCTGCATTGGAAAAGACCGGGACTGTAAATCAGGACTCCATAAGGGAAGTCAGTGTGAAGTTTTTTTCTCCAAACTATTTTTAGCATGGGCATAAATAATATCCTCTTAAAATGCACATTTCCTTACCAAAATCCTTTTCACCAGCTTACCTTGCCCTTTTGCAAGGAGGTTCAGGAATGCCAGTATGATAGTATGAATTCATTTATGAATGAAAATAATTATAAATTACATATTAGTTTAAAAAACAATAATGACAAGGACTTTGTAGATGGATAAACAATTTCTTTAAAGATGTGAAAAGCAGCCTGGGTCCAGTCCTGCCAGCATTTTTTTGCGCCAGTGATCCCCCTCCATATGAAGCAGTTCCACTGAGCTGGGCAAAGTGTCCTTCACAAAAATTGTTCTCAAGAGCAAATTGGGCCAAACTTGCCCAGAAACCCTTCCAGTGGAGAACATGTCATCCCACAAGCAGCCCTGCTTCCCCCAAATGTCCGTGTATGTGACATGCTCTGAGAGGAAAGCCTCACTCGTCCGAACCTTTACATAAAGAAGAGTGAGGCCAAATCTCAAAATACTCAGCAAATGCTTTCAAAAAAGGCAACTGCGGGATTTTTAAGACCACCTCAAAATCATTACATGTCCTAGATTTCCCTATCTGTTTTAAAATTCCCTTTCAACTGCTATTACTTGCGTTTTCTGTGGAAGTCACACAAAGAGCGAGAGTGGCAGTTTGCAAGAGGTGGCAAAAAAAAGACAGAAGACACCATGACATTGGGAGAATAAAAAGAACAAGTTTTTGTATACTTGAAAACTTTCAGGATGGCCACTTTTCTTCTGAAGGGAGGTTGCTAATTAGCCAACCATAACAGTAGCAACAGCATCCTTGTAAAAACAGCTCACTGTTTATTAAAAGCAAATTTGGGAGCAATACGACTTCACCGAATTCTCTCAGTCTTCCACACATGCTTAATCTTCATACACTGACACATTTTCTACTCCACAAACTACGTATCAGTCTCTTCAATCAACACAACTCCAGTATTTCTGTTGATTTCTATTTTAAGACAGGAATCTACTTCAGAAAGTAAAATCCAAAGTCTTAAGAGTACTTTATTTCCATTCCCAGTCTCACTCCACTCCATGCTTCAAAAATACTTATGCCAGACCAGCAAGAGAAGTTTCCACAGGCAAATCAAATCATCATCTCCTACTTGCTGTACTTAAAACTTACAGCAAATTCCAGTATCCTAGTATCACACTTACTGCTGCAGGGCAAGGCCATTAAAAATGGTATTTTTCACTTGCAAATTAAGCAAAGATGCTGATTGGAAATAAAATTAGAGAAAAGGGAGTTGTAATGAAAATTTAGGGTTTCAAATGAACACCTCATGAATGAAGTGAAACGAAGTTACGTTACCTGTACTAAGGTACTAAGTGTTGCCTTTCTACTAAATACTGCAAATTAGGCAAACCATTTTCAGAACTGAAATGCTGCTTATACCAGCTGAAGGTACTTGCAGACAGGATGACCCATGTTCCCATTCTCCAACACGGATTGTGTTTCCCAGCTAGATTACATCTCCCATAACCACAATAGCAACTCAACATGAAAAGAGGAGATGGAAGCCAGCCATAAAGTCAAGCCCCAGGGAAGGAAGGGGAAAACAAAGTATGCTAATTACAGTTCCATGGGAGATGGCGCTAGCATTCCTAAACCTAACCTTTCAATCCTGTTGGTTCAGTGAAAGGAGATTTGGGTTTTTTTTCCTCTCCATAAAACAAACCAATGAACTTCGACAAAATTAGGATGCAGAAAAAACTTCCAGAAGACAATGCAGAACAAATCTTCAAACCCGCTGCAAAACCAACTGAAGAGGCAAACAGCTTCACACTTTTACTGCTCAGAAGCTAAGGAGGAGGGATTTTTCTGCTTCGGGAACATTCCTGAGGCTTCGTAGCAATATATCCCTGACTCCATCATTCACCACACAATTCTTCCCATTTTTAGTTTAAAAGAAAACCACTACACAGGACTGGATCTTTAAACCCTTATTCATCAAAACCCCTCAAGGCTTTAGCTAGGCTGCACCAGTGCAACAGAAACACAGTCTTCAGTGGTGCCCCAGCATTTGACAGTGAAGTGAAACAGAAATAGAGGAGCTCATGGTTTCTGGATGCTGCAAGCGCCCCATTTCCTCACACTGCTAACATCTGCTTCTAGAATACAAATGGGTCTGGGTTTAGCAATGGAACAAGACAGACAAAACACAGTACCCACTTAAACATGACAGGAAGCAATCCCTTTGGTAAACTCCAGATCCCTGTGCAAGTTACTGCAATGAAAAAAAAAAGATTCAGAGAATTAGGCACAAACAATCTAGCCTGATGAAAAAAACTTATTATTTCAACACAATTCAATAATCTGGAATATCAGTAGTACTGATTACCGGCTCTTTTCAATGGCCCCTTGTTCTTCCCCTTACTCTGGAAAAAAAAAAAAAAAAAAAGGCTATTCTGAGCTGCAATGCAACTGAAGGAGCAGTAAATGCATCAAGCATGGGTCTATCACAGGGCTGGCTCACCTACATAAGGGGCTGGCTTATGAATTGCAGCATTCTCTCCAAGAGGTGGCTAGTACTTACTTTCCTCAAGGCAGAACCTCAGGAAGAAGAAAATACCTGAATTAACACTTCTGTAGAGAGTCCCCAACAGAGTCTCAACAGTGGCTGACTCAAAGTAATCTGGGGAAGGTAACCAAAAGTCTGTTGACGGTGAGCTTAAATTCTGAGCAAAGATTACACCATCATCAGTAAAAAATTAGGGGGTACTCCTTAAGAAAAAGTTTAAAGACACGTTGTTGCCATACTGCTTCTGTGATCTGCAATTCAGAAAACATCTCTATTAAGAGTTATGCACTGGGGACAAGTGTCTGAAGTATTAATATGGCCATTATTGGACATCTCAGTTTTACCTGCATCAGGAAAATCTAAACTGGCCTAAATTTAGCTTCAAACAAGCCTTCTGTCCCAAGTAAGCTGCATGCAACAGGGTCAGGACTTCTCCAAGCCACATGCCCGTGGCAGACTCAGTGAACCCACACAAGAACCTGGGTATGCTCATGGCAGAAGGAAATTTTCATTCACTAAAGGTAAATCTGACAAAATGATATTCTTTTCCCTTCTCCCAGATGAAAGTTTTAAGTACTAGCAATTTCAGTAGCTCAGCAGAGCTCCACCAATCCCTCCTGCTGACCTCATAACACTTTGAAGTGCATAATTCAATATTCAGGTCAGAAAGGAAAAGTGAGTATGAGGGTAAGGCAGAGACCTGGGTTCCTGTCCCTGCTCCAATGAATGTTTAATTATTTTATATTAAAAATTCATTTGGAGAAGGGCTAGAATCCAGGCAGTCTAATGGGCTTAACTATGAAAATAAAAAGATCCATGATCAAATGCTACCAGACAAACGTGGGAGCTCAGTCTTAGCTTCCTTTGGGCTATCAGACCTAACTCAGAGAGAGCAACCA
The DNA here is from genome assembly GCF_965140245.1 of Athene noctua. Lineage (NCBI taxonomy): Eukaryota > Metazoa > Chordata > Aves > Strigiformes > Strigidae > Athene > Athene noctua. Next base: position 90,957,614 of record NC_134038.1, read on the forward strand.
CTAGCTCCTCCATTGCTTGTATCTCAGCAGAAGGTGCCTCACTCCAGAAAGGAATAAAACGGAGCAGTTCAGCACATCTTCCTGGAACAGAAAGAGAGCTGCCAGCTTAAAAGACATCCTCTTGATTTCCCCTTGCTTTAGCCAGCTCAAACATCTCCTTATTTGAGATGCAGGCTTTTGCAAACCCCACTCTTGGGCCAACTTTTCTCCCAGCATTGCACAAGAACCCTCGTTGTCTGCATCCCACAGAATACAGTAGCTGGAAGTTTGATACCACAGTTTGTAACGATCTACTTTATGGATCTACTCTGCTGAAAATGTTCTTGAGTTGCCTTGGTGTATTGAAAACTTTGAGCTGTGTGACTGACATTGCAAATGACAGCCAACCCAACTGAGCTAAATGCTGAACATCAAGTTCTGCATGCTCCTGTCCACTGTTCCCCCTCAAGTGAAAGAAATCAAGAAGGTGCAGGGATTCAAATACTCAAGTCACATACAAAGACTCACTCAGTATAAAGAAAAAATGGAGCTATTCAGAGACATTTCACAATCATAAGAAAAAAGTCCACAAGTAAACTACCCATAGCAAACAGCTCACATGCAAGTAGTTTTTGATTTAATACTTCTCAAAAACAGGGCAACCTAGCAGATTTTCTTGCCTGTGAAGGTAAACTCACTGAATAACCACGCTGCCATGCAAAGGATAAAAAGGGTGGGTGGAAGGAAGCATTCTCTTTGCAGAAATCAGGAGCTGCATCTCCTGTGCAAACTGGAAGCCTCCCTCCACCCAGGCTGCCCCTCTGGTCAGCTGTTGAGCAGGAGCCAGGCTGGGGACTCACTGGGCCGTCTGTCCAGCCAGGCACCACCAAGGCGGCTGGCATTGCATCAGCCAGTGGGCAGGATGCTGGAAAGCTCTGGTAAAAAACCTGCCTAAGGATGGCTACCTTCCATCAGACACTGGGGTATGGCTTTTAAAATTAAAGCATGTGCAACCATGCCTCCACCTCAGCCACAAACATGTCTGTCCACAGCAGACGTAACAAAAATTCATTTTCAAAACAAGCTGCTCAATTTTTTTTGTTTTGTTTTAGTTTTTTTTGTTATTTTTTTATGATTCCTTGTTCAGCAACTGGAACCAGCATTGCCTTCAGCAAAAGCCACATGTAAAGGACAACACAGCAGTCAGCTGTCACTGTGTGACATGAGGGTAGACAGGATAGGTGCATTTTTTTTACTTTCTAGAAGCAGATGAACTCCCACTGAATATTTAACTCAGACTTTAAGCTGTTTTCACCAATCACTTGAAAGTTAAATAATTATCCTGTTTAAAGAAACCTAGCAGTTACATTTTGCATCCCCCCCACCTCAAGCAGCTATTGCTGTTGTGACAATATTCATCTTGTCCATGATGACTATTATCTGCTGTATAAATATTGATGATCTCAGTAATTGCTGTTCTGTACATATGCTTCTCACAGATATAAATTTCTCTGCCTGAAGTAGGCTGCTGACAAAGTACTTTCCTCCTTTTGCATGGCAATGAAACATCACTGGAGGTGCCACTGAGAGTTTTTAGTCCGGGTGGGGGGGAGGAGAACAAGGGAAAAAGTAACAAGTAACAACAGCCTTTGGAGAGGGGGAATGAAGCAATGTTTGCCTGGACTGGGAAGACTGAATAGTCCCAAAGAAAAACAAGTTAGCTAAGCCGGTATTCAGACGGCTTAAGTTTAGCTTAGGCTGTGCCAACACCAGAAACAGCTCAAAGAGAAGGAACTGCTCTGGACTCAACGCTGGCCACCACTGCTAACTGGGCATGCCGTGATGCTTGGGACATGTAGTGTACAACATGCATGTTGTACCCACCCAGTGGTTCACTGATGACAGGGGTTACTTTTTCTGGATCAAAACCCAACCAGAAAAAAAAAGCCAGTCTTCTACTGGAGGAAGAATACCAAGCTGAACATCACGCTGGGACAGACTCCCTGTGCCACCCTGTAACCTTTGCCAGCACATGGTCAGCATGTCACACAAAAGCAAAGCTGATCTTGAGGCACACAAGAGCCATTCATAGATATCACAGGCACACAACACAGCATCACTTGAGACTCTTTTTACTGGTTAAATGTATTTGCCCAGCAGACTTTTATGACAAGTCAAGTAGTCCTCTGCTTCCCGCAACTGGCAAAAAAACCCCACCCCACTGCATGTTTTGGTTAATCTGATCATACTGCCCCACCATCTGGCAGTACAAAGACATGGTTTTGATAGACAAAGCCCCCCCACAGGCACACAGCCTCACGCTTCCAGACTTGAATTTTGCCTCTGGACTTTAAACAGCCAACAGTGTATGAGAGATGAAGGCTTTTCCTTACTGGACACAAACTTTCTACAATATAAAACCTGTGAGTCTGAACCTCAATAAAATTACCCCTCTGGAATTCCAGGTCAAGAGATGAAGATATTTTCAGCCATGTAAAGTTTGACAAGATATATACTGAGAGAGCTTCCTTGTAGAAATAACTCTTTTTCTAAGGTCTCTACCCATCATTCACTGTATCTGTAAACCAACACTGGACAGACACCTTTTTTTAATTTAAAAAAAAAAAAAAATCGAACAAACATATGCTACAGAAATTAAGGGGAAACTAAAAATCTACCTGATTACATCTGAAGATTAGACAGGGTACAGAGAGGATGCAGAAAGCAGCAGAAGACACTGGACTCCCTATGGGAGGCTGGAGGCTAAGGACACGAAGAACAAGAGGTGGGTAGGGACAGAGAGCGAGCTGGAAACAAGGGTGAACACAGATAACATTGCAAGCAACATTTGGAGTGCCCAGAGGTGGAGAAAAAGGAACTGAATTTTCATAATGAGCAAAAGAAATAAGAGTCTGCAAGTCTTACTTTTTCTCTTGTCTTGTTCACAGAACTACATAATAAGTCATTATACCTAATCACAGCAGCATCTAATTTTTTTTATATATATTATATGCACATGAACAGACTCGGTGAAAGTAGTTACTAAACACTGATACAACCAATCTTCCTCTTGTGACACTGAGTGTTAAGCCATCTGCTTGTTCAGTGTGGCCCTCACGATATAATTAATTCCCCTCCTACCTTCTGCAGCTTCTTTCCTTCCCCCATAATTTGTACAGTGCTTTGGGGTTTAATATGTTACAGTCTCTAATGACAACAGCTGTACATCTGTGAATCCTGAAGGGAAGCTGATTCCAGCAGAAAATTAAAGGTTGAACTCTTACCAGTAACTCTGGGCATTCTTAACTAATACTAAGGCACATAACATAGTCTAATTAGCCCAACAGGTCCTTTAAAATAAAATCCACATGACCTCACTGTCAATTCTTACTCTGAGTCATTTTGCAGACCAGTTGAAACAGAGCCCTGCATAATCCTCTAACAGCATGCTGCAATGACTGAAGCGGACTGGATCCTAACTACAATAACCAGGTAACCTGCACCCTCTCTGCTCTTTTTTTTTTCCCCTTCTGCTTTTAAGACAAGACACAATCTAGGGGCCTTACGCAAGTATGCAGTCTTACCTACATGGTCACCTGCATTTCACAGACCTACTTTGTTTGCATGCAGATTAGTTATAACACCCACTATATGCACACGGAATGCTCTACTGCTAATGAAAATTATTTTGCATGCAAACACAAAAAGCAGGTGGCCAAGCTACTAACTATCCAATTCAGAAGCACAAACTTAGCGTTCTCAAGCTTTTACATGCATATCAATTTGAAAGCAGTGAAACGTAACTCTGAAAGTCCTGTTAAAACACCCTTAAAAAACATGACTCAAATCTTAAGTGACTTCCTGACTCACTAAAAAGTTAAGTTAAATTTCCATCTATTTTCCAGGTAGCTTTTAATTCTGTGTTTCACTCTGAAATCATGGTCACGTAACTTTGCTAAAGCTATGCCTTTCCGTCATACCTTTTTCTGCACAGCAATGTCAGTCTGGAGTGTAAAGACCTCCATCCACCATATCTGCATCACCCAGTTAATTTCCTTAGCAAAACTGCAGTATTACCAGCTCGGTGTGTTTTCAACAAGAGAGTAGATAGTTTTATCACATCTGTGCCAAAGTCACTATGTCCACAAAAAAAAAAAAAAAAAAAAGCAGCTTTTCTGGGTTTGCATCCCTCTAAAGTATCTCTTGTGGAGATGTGAAAATGCAATTTCACTATAAAAATAAATACAGTGGAGTTAATAATTTCTTGTACTGGGCACATGGCCATCTATTTTCATTGCTTCCAAACAGCCATCACACTCTCAAGATCTGGGAAGCTGACAATGTGTGGACTGCTTCTCTAGCTCTTTCTGATTAGCATCAGCTTTCCTGAGAAGAGAATGAGGGTTGCAAGATGGTGTTTGTGCCTCCCAGATGCCCAGCACCTTTTCTTAACAGGTAAGGTCAGGTGGATGCTACGTCTGACTTCCTCTACTGGTGTGAGATCTGTAAGTGAGCCGGGCAGTTGCAACCGAGGCACAGTGAAAGAGGGCATCTTGAACTGTGATGAAGGAATGTTTAAATCGTGTGCATGCATCCTCAAAGTGGCACAGAGATGTGTATGGATTTGGGAAATGCAGCACACCTACTAGTCTTTCCCTTTGCTAGAACAGAAGTATTTTGCACCAGCTTTTCACAGGAAAAGGATGCACAGGAAGAGATTTTGTCAATACCTGGAGTTCTGTGCTTTACCAAGCTAGAAAATCCAGCCAAAAGACTGATGGAAAGTATATGAGCACTATTCTAATCAAATTTATTTACATTATGTACTTGTGAAACAAAATACCAGGTACCAAATACATCACCCAATAATTCAAAGAAACCTAATAAGCAGTTTGCAATTCCAAGCAATCTCCTGAAATTGCTACTCCTACAAACCTCTTTCTTCTAGCTTTTTGGTTGCAGAAGGTAAGGCGCCAGCAATCTATCTCAGTACAGGAGCTGATGAAATGGGGACATTTACAAAAAAAGTAATACAATACAGTTCACAAACTGGTTTGCTTACCCAGGAAACATACTTAGCAGTCTCCTTTTATGTAGCACTAAAGGACTGTAACTTGTATTTCTTCTGTTTATGATTTTTGCAGTGGCCTAAGACATTTTCTTCTTCAGCTAATGCTTAAGTGACTCCTAACTTTCGTATCAAGAATATTCAAGCTCCAGAGAGTCTAAACACCTGTATCCTGACACATGAGAACCACCCCCACTCCTAGGTGCACTACAACCAAATCACAGTTCTCTTTTCAGATGAAGCTGATCTTCAAAAACTAAATATAAAAAATATTAAAATAAGGCCAGCAATGAATGCACAAGTGTCCCGAGGAGGAACAGTAGTGCTCAATCCTCTTTGTAATCCTCTCCAAATGTTGAAGGTTTGCTGTTTTTTTTTTTCTTTTCCAATAAAGCTCAGCTGATTTAAACAATTTCCCCGATACTCACCAACATGGGAGAAAAGAGGAAGAGCTGATGGAAGATGCTGTTCCTTTTGGGCAGTTCAGTGCTTTCAGTGCTCTGGCTTGTAGGTTTTTGCCTGCTCAGGAGGCTCTAATGGAGAACACTGATGGAATTCACTGGAGGTCACAAAACACTGCCAGGAGTCAGATGCAGACAAGAAAGATGCACTGAAGTAAAACAAACAAAACACCAAACAAACTAACCTCTACCTTATCCACTTTTTTTTTTCCTTTTAGCTTGTTGCCTGCTTATCTTGCCTGCAATCAGAGAAGAGGCAAGAAAATAAAATGTTAATGTGGTCATAGAGGTAGTTATTTAACCCACAATTTCCCAAAAGCTTTTAAAAGTAGTAAAGGATTTTCCTCTCTTGAAAGAGGCACAGTTATTTCACACAAAAGCTCAGAATTTGTCATGTGTGACGTTACTGAAACACTCAAAGATGGTTTCATCCACCTAGGCGACTACATGTGTTTCCTGTGTCCTCTCCACCGAATAAGCAAGTAATGCTGAAATAAAACAGGATCTGCACATTACCCTCTTTGATTTGATTTGGAAAAGGGGGAAGGTGACACATTTCAAGAATATGCAGCATATCACACCAGCAGCTTCAGACCCTCTGAAAGCAGTTGCTGGCTTTTGCTCAGACCCGTGTGTCATGAAACAAATGGAGAAGAGAGGCTCCTGCACTGCGATGCAGGGACAGCTAAGCAGCAGGCAGGTCAGGCCACTCAAAGAAGTACACCACACACTGCAGAGCTAGGAGTTGCCACTACCTGTGGTACTAATATCAAAAAAAAAAAAAAGCAGCTAGTGAGCTAACAGAAAAATAATTGCACATGGCTATCCAATACCCTAGACTAGTTTTAAATCAATGCAACCATGCTGTAGTTAGAAAAGCATAAACAAAATGAAGAAAGTGGAGAATCAAACCTACATTTATGTACTACCAGAATACAAAGTGGAATTACTTTGTCAGTGACCTCTATGTCAGTGACCAGTTGGAGCGCATGGAGGTCTGCCTGGGGATGGCTGAGGAGCCAGCCAAGAGCTTAAGGGTCAGGATTAAAGGGAGGGCAGGGATGGGAGACATTATACTGGGGGGTCTGCTACAGGCCACCTGACCAAAAGAATTAAGCAGATGAGACCTTCTAAGGACACATAGGAGCAGCCTCACTTTCACAAGTCCTGGTCCTTATGGGGGATTTCAACCACCATGGTATCTGTTGGAGGGACAACACAACAGGGCATAAACAATCCAGGAGGCTCCTGGAATGCGTTGATGACAACTTCCTTCTCCAAGTGATAAGAGGAGCCAACGAGGAGGTGCTGTGCTGGACCTTGTTCTCAGAAACAAGGAGGGGCTGGCAGGGAGTGTGAAGCTCAAGGGCAGCCTTGGCTGCAGTGACCATGAAATAGTGGAGTTCAAGATCCTTAAAGCAGCGAGGAGAGCAAACAGCAAGCTCACTACCCTGGACTTCAGGAGAGCAGACTCTGGCCTCTTCAGGGATCTTGCTTGGCAGAGTAGCATGGGGCAAAGCTCTGAAGGGAAGAGGGGCCCAAGAAAGTCATGCAAGAACACCAGAAGGCCTGCATGGATGAACAAGTAGCTCCTGGACAAGCTCAGACACAAAAAGGAAGCCTACAGAGGGTGGAAGAAAGGACAGGTAGCCTGGGAGGAATACAGAGGAACTGTCTGAGCAGTCAGGGATCACGTTAGGAAAGCCAAAGCCCTGACAGAATTAAATCTGGCCAGGAATGTCAAGGGCAACAAAAAAAGCTTCTATAGGTACGTTAGTGAACAAAGGAAGACTAAAGAAAATGCAGGCCCTCTCTGGAAGGAAACAAGAGACCTGGATACCCAGGATATGGAGAAAGCTGAGGTACTCAGCCTCAGTCCTTTCTATCTCAAATGACCTTTCTGTCTCAGCCTTCACTGCCAAGTGCTTCAGTCACACCATCCAGGACACAGAAGGCAAAGGCAGGTACTGGGAGAATGAAGAACCACCCACTGTAGGAGACGATCAGGTTTGTGACCATCTAAGGAACATGAAGGTGCACAAATCCATGGGACCTGATGAAACGCATCCACGGATTCTGAGGGAAACTGGCCGATAAAGTGGCTAAGCCACCATCCATTGTATTTGGGAAGTTGTATCAGTCTGGCGAAGTTCCCACTGACTGGAAAAGGGGAAACAACCTCCATTTTTAAAAGGGAAAAAAGTAAAACCCAGGGAACTACAAAGCAGTCAGTCTCATATCTGTGCCCGGCAAGATCATGGAGTGGATCCTCCTGGAAACTATGCTTGGGCACATGGAAAATAAGGAGGTGATTGGTGACAGCCAACATAGCTTCACTAAGGGCAAATCATGCCTGACAAATGTGGTGGCCTCCTATGATGGGGTTACAGTGCTGGTGGATGAGGGAAAAGTAATTGAACATAATCTACCTGAACTTGTGCAAAGCATCTGACACTGTCCCACATGACATCCTTGTCTCTAAATTGGAGAGACGTGGATTTGATGGATGGACCACTCGGTGGATAAGGAATTGGCTCGATGGTCACACTCAAAGACTTGCAGTGAACGGCTCAATGTCCAAGGAGACCAGGGACGAGTGGTGTTCCTTGGGGGTCCGTGTTGGGACCGGTGCTGTTTAACGCTGGTGACCTGGGCAGTGGGATCAAGTGCACCCTCAGCAAGTCTGCTGACAACACCAAGCTGTGTGGCGAGTCGACACGCTGGAGGAAAGAGAATGCCATCTAGAGGGATCTTGAGAGGATTGAGAGGTGGGTCCATGCAAACAAGGCCAACTGCAAGGTCCTGCACATGGGTCAGGGCAATCCCAAACACAAATACAGGCTGGGGGATGAGTGGATTGAGAGCAGCCCTGAGGAGAAGAACTTGGGGGATGGAAAACTACGAGCCAGCAATGTGCAATCGCAGTCCAGAAAGCCAATCACATCCCAAGCTGCATCAAGAGAAGTGTGGCCAGCAGGTCAAGGGAGGGGATTTTGCCACTCTATCTGCTCTTACAAGACCCCACCTGGAGTGCTGTGTTCAGCTCTGAGGCCCCCAACATCAGAACGACATGGACCTGCTCAAGCACGTCCAGAGGAGGCCACAAAGATGATCGAGGGGTTGGAGCACCTCCCTGATGAGGACAGGCTGAGAGAATTGGGGTTGTTCAGCCTGGAGAAGTGAAGGCTTGGGGGAAACCTTATAGCAGCCTTCCAGTACGTAAAAGGGACCTACAGGAAAGGTGGGGAGGGACTCTATCAGGGAGTGAAGTGATAGGATGAGACGTAACAGTTTTAAACTGAAAAAGAGCAGGTTTAGATTATATATAAGGAATAAATTCCTTACAGTGAGGGTGGTGAGACATTGGAACAGGTTTCCCAGATAAGTTGTGGCTGCCCCCTCCCTGGCAGTGCTCAAGGCCAAGTGGGACGGGGCTTGGGGCAACCTGGTCTAGTGGAAGGTGTCCCAGCCCATGGCAGGGGGAGTGAAACTGGATGATCTTTAAGGTCCTTCTCAACCCAAACCATTCTATGATTCTGTGAACTTGCAAAATTACTGCAAGTTGATAAATGCATCTTTTTCTTAAAAGCAAATTTACATAAATCACTGATTTTTACTAGCCTTTTCTTGTTAAATCAAATATATATATATATTTTTGGTTTTCCTCCATGCATACATGTGTGTGTCCGTATAAAGCCTTTTCTTCAACCTTTTACTTTTCTTATTTTGCCACTGAGAGAAACATAGAAAAAAGAGGGTGAGAGAAGGAAGCAGAGAAGAGGGATCTTTTTGTATTTTGCTGTGAAATTTAAAAACGGGTGGAAAACATTTTTCATGGAAGTTTTCTGGTTTGGAAAAACGCATTTTCCATTTGAACTAATTCAGTCAGCTGAGCATGCAACAAATATTAAGACTAAATAGTTTTGGACCAAAGGGCGTGGCCCTTTGATTTCACCTCTAAAAATAAAGGTATTTCTACACAAAGGAAGCCAATCATCAGTTCTAAACTGACATTCAGAGGATTATGATCAGATCCCCCTGCACTCTTCCTATGGCCCTGGAGTACGCTGCTGACCCACAGTGACACCAATACCGAGGAGCATCTGAGCCTCTGTTGAAAGTGTGTAATGGCTGCCTTTGTTTGCATTTGAGAGCACATGCCACAATTGGCATTTTCCAGCTTCCCTTTCCCATTACACACATAAACACACAACCCCACACCCATCCAGACTCCCCTTTCTGTTTGATCCCAATCTTCCACGGGTCTCTAATGAGATCCACAAATACCATCTACTAATCAACTCATCAGTAATGCAAATAACCCATCTTGGCCTCTCATCAAGCATCTCTCCAGCTTAAACAATGTGCCCTTAGATTGCACAGCCCTGGGTACAAAGCTTCCATGTCCCTCTGAAATAACCTCGGTGTGACAACGCTACGTACGTCACGCTTCATGGAGGTGGGCGGCAGCCTGCTGAGCACAGCCATGTATTGGGAGCCTAAGCAATCCCTCAGCTACTGTAACAGCTTACGAGCACTTCTGTCCCTAGCTCTGCAAACATGACACAGCCAGATATCGCAAATGCAGGGATCTTACGGAGGAGGTGGTGTTCAGCTACAGCAACATACCTTCAGGCCTCCTAAAATGAAACATTGAATAAGCAACACAGCAGAACAGATACAGCACTGCATTGACACTTAAAAAATAGGAACAGGACTTTGCTTTAGTCCCTCCAGGGCCATCACTCACTGCTCCAGGGATGTCACAGCAGTACTGTTCTCCAGCCCTGTCCCTAGATGGACCTCAGGCTCACGCTTGCAGCCACGTCCCCAGTCCCGTCTCTGTCCCTGTCTCCTGCTGCATCACTTGCTGTGCCTGGGGCTGTGGACGGACCCCATCAGAGCACTTTGAAATCGAATGATGAGAAAGGCATACTTCTGTGAAACATCATTACCGCCCTATCGGAGAAGCGTGGATAGCAAGAGTTTCCAAAATAAAGAAATTCATCTTTATTAGGCCCCTAACCTTGGCATCAGGCCCACACTGCCAATTCTCTCGTTTACAGGGAAACTGGCATACAGAACAGTTAAGCAAACAAAAGGAAATCCTGCAAGAATTGGCTCCAAAAATACCGAATGTGTTTTGATCCCACAAAAGCGAAGACAAGCTATACCTGGACAAGCAACTTGCAGCTGTAGTAGTCACTGATGTTAACAGATCTACCGTGCCAGAAGGAAGAAAACAGGCTCCCAAGCATCTGTAAAATAGCATAATTCAGGTTTACTTTTAAATAATTTTATCTGGAAAGTATTGCTATGGAAAAAAAGCTTAAGGAATTTAAATATTCCAAATAACAATACCAGCACTTCAGCACCCTCCGGTCTTGCTGTGACCATGCACACGTGCATTGCCGAGCACAGCTCAACCGCCAGCAGTTCCCCTCCTCGCAGAAGGGAGGATTGCTGGGCTTCCATTGCCACTCTCAACAAATCTCTAGCTTCTACGCAGCAAGTGTTTGTACAATAGAAATCCTACTATCAGCATTACCAGCTGCGCCCAAAGCACAAACAACGCAAGCACGTACACTGCAAAATCTCAACACTTGTGCGTGTGTAAACAGTGCACTTCTGGAAAGGCAGAGAGAGTATTTTCAGAGTAAACACCACAAAAATTTCGGGTCCTTTAGGATGTCAGAAGGCCGTCGTGATCTGCTGCTCACCTTCATTATTTACCGCCTGCTCAGCTAAGGCGCCTCTGTAACTCACAGGGATTGCAACTACATTTCAGAAGCCCATTTTGCCGCCGTGAGGACACCAGCTTTGAGAACTGAATAAACTTTTCCTCTCCCAGCAGTCCAGCTCTTTGGTGTACTACCCTTCCTAATGTTGGCTTGAAGCCATTAAAATACCAAACAACACAAGAGCAGGAAACGCAGCAAGAGGAACTAATTTCTAAACCTCACCACTCAATTCAGCCACTGCCCCAGGGAGATAAGCAGGAGAAAATGGGGGGGCTCCTCATAGCCCAGTCCTTCTGGAGACATAAGAGACGTGGAGATAATAGGCATGCTAAAGCACTCAGGCAGAAGACCATCTCCACCCCAAATTACTCACTTTTAGAAACAGGGGCTCCAAGCCCATAAGAATACCTCCTCTTACGCAGCTTTATCTGCAGCTGATAGGAGCAGAAGGCTCATCTGCTGAAGATGCCAGGACTTCGTGAGACTGGGACTTTAATTAAGAACCCATTCCTGAACAGAAACATCTTGAAAGGTGTCTCCTTCTCAGCTTTTGAGAGAAAGCAGGAGGAGGAGGCAAGAGAAAAGGCTGATGCTTTCTCCTTAACAAAACCACCTACACATGTACTTTTTCTAAATATGCACAATTAGGGCAAGTTATGTTTGGGTTAAGGAGGCTGTGCAGAAAAGTTCTCAGTCCCAGAGGAAAGAAAGGCTAGGGAAAAATATTAGCAAGAAAACTGGCTTTGTTAAAAACTGAAGAAAAACTAAACTGGATGGAGAGTGTTTTGGTCCAATCCTGGATGAAGTATACTCAAGCAAAATACCTGTCCCTGAGAAAACCTCATGCAGCACACAAACGTCTGGGCCATATTTTCAAGATTGCACTCATTAGAAGTCAGCTATCCACTGCCTCCAGTACACCGACATCCACTATGCCTAAAATCATAACCATTATCTTTCTGCTGTCATAGCCTTCCCCTTTTCTTTGCAAACCACCCAAATATACTACTTCTGCTTAGAGGAAACCATTTGACCACAGTGGCTATCAGGCCTGCACAAACTATGGCACAAAGACACTAATCGTGCAAGCCAGCCTACCCAAATTACTGAATGACATTTGGCAAAGGCATCAAATAAAAAATGAACCGCTGTCTCATGAAGAGCCTACAAACACACTTCACTGCATACTGTGGGGTTCAAACACCAGATCCATGAGCCAAAGGGAGCTGTACCACTGACAACAGACCAGGAATGGACCCAACTGGGGCAGAAGCAGCTCCAGTGGGTGCAGCATATGTGCAGTTTCCACCCCTGTTCATGAACGACACGTGTCTGCACCTGACATTTAGTGCAAACACTCCCCAGGACCAGGAAGGCTTAACAGTCACAAGAGTTATAAAAAGGAAAACAAGAAGGAAGGGTATAAACAGAAATGCAAGATCCCTTCCATTGTAAGGCAGGCCATCCGCTTAGGAGTGTTACTCGCAGACTGAATAGGAGGGAGCTTCAGAGGCTGAAGAAGGATCTTCCTCAGGTTAGAGGCAAGTGGGTGTCAGTGCCAGAAGGCTGGCATGCTGCATGAAGGAGACACAGATCCACACTGCCAGTCACCGCAAGCCAAATGGCTCCAACATCCTCACTCCTCTCCACGAGGGTGAAGGGCACAGGGGAAACTACAACTCCAGCACCTAGGTATCCCTCATAGGCTTGCGCACCTCAACACCACAGGTGCTTGCATGCTTTTTTTTTTTCTCTAGCTGCATTGGGACAGTATTTCAGATCTGATTTACTGTCTAGACACAGCCTGCTACACCATGCGGTACAATTGAAGAAGACTGAGAGCACCAGAGTGTGAAAAACAGATTGGTCCAAGCTTTTTCTTTTTCTTTCTTTACAAACAACACATTGTGCAGTCTATATCAACAGCCTCACAAAAATGCTCTATCTGTCCTGCACCTCAGAAGCTGGCTGCTGAAAGAAATCCAGAATGCAATTAAAACATGGATTCTGTTAAGTTTCACTTCCCTCTGCAATTTTATAATCATCTCATCCATCAATTCTGAAAGAATAGTAATACTGGCATCAGCTGGCTCTCCACCTCCTCTGCTGAGCCAGCTTTTTCAAAGCCCTGTCCCTGCTCCTCAGCATCTGACCACAGATGCTGTGAGGAAGAGGAGAGGGAGAGACAAACTGGGGGTGGAGAGAGGCCAGCAGGGCACACTCAGCATGGGAGCCACCCCACGGAGGAGCCGTTTCTTTCTCAGGGGAGTCTCGGCAAATTACAGTGCCTGAAGACCTGCCCAAACATGCTTACCTCAGAAGAAAAACATACACCCAAAATACAGAGAACAAGATTGTCTCAGGGGTTAGCTGAAGCCTACCCAAAGGCAGATCAAATCCTAGGCATGCAGGCTCACTGCTGCTTTCCAGGCTGGAGACGGCCAGGCCAGTGATGCACAATTCTTTCTTATTTGCAAAACCTCCCCCCCACCCCGAAAGACATGTAAATCTCTCCATCATACAAGCCGCTTCTCCCAGTTACCTTCCACAGATTAGACAACATTCTTAGCCCCCAAGTGCCTTCAGACCAGAGCTGAAAAATCAGTCCCATGCTCTTTTAGTAGTCTCTCCTTTTCAAATATGTGAAGTTCAGTACTCAAACATTAGCTCTGGGACTTACATATAGAGGTAATGTAGGGAGAATTGGTTGGTGCCAGTTTTTAGTATCTGGCTTATTAATTATTTTGTAAAAGTGTACAGTCTGTTGAGTCATCCGAAACTTTTTAAGACACTCTGTTCTGTCATTATTTTATGAATCTGGTTTGACATGGTTTAAATCTATCATGGCCATGATTTATATCACAAACTCCCAAGAACACAAGTCTGACTTTAAAATAATTCTCATCCCAACTGTTTCATTGCAGGTCAGCCTGGCCTGTTCCAAGACCAGATTTTGTTGGCAAATGTATTTTCTTTGCTGGTATCATCCACTTTTCCTCATCTAGTTTAATGAAACAAAAAAGCCCAAAGTACATAAAGAAAGCCAACTGTTATGCTCATACAAACATAATCAGAAATTTCTGCTTCATCCTCTCTTACTGCAGCAGGAGGTTTATGTTTACCACCCTCCCTTCTCTGAGCAAAGCTGCAGGAAGAAACTCTGTAAATCAGTCAGAAGACTGACATGCAGGCCAAAAGCATCTAATGGCTCACTGGGACTACAGACATCACTTCTCTGGGAAGTGTCTGAGTCACACCAACTTGCATTTCAGCTGGAAGCCCAGCCTCTAGAACCTGCATACTCTTGCTTGCACTATCATGCTTCTATTCATTCCCAGAATATAAAAAAAAAAAAGCATGAGCAGCCAGTCTTCCTCACCCTTCTATGAAATGATGTAATCTCGTTTCAGCCCCATAAAATGGCACATCCACCTAGACTTAATTGTAGAAGGTAGGTGTGATCAAGCAAGACTGCGTACAACGAAACACTGAAGCAGAGCAGAACACAGCATAGCCATTAGATGTCAATTATTTTTATAGAGTTGGCCTAAACCAGCCATTTACCCATTGCTTGATCTCAGAGGATGCCTACAATAATGGCTCTAGACTGAAAGCAAGGAAGATTAATCCCCTAAAATGCCTCATTCAAAGGTAGTGGGTTAGCCTTTATCTACAGTTTGAACAAGCAAAAATTACAGATGTGAATGGGAATCATGACTGCACGCAACTCTACCAGGGTATCTAGATCTGGGACCTCTGGAAAATTATAGGTGGCACTGGTAGTAACAAAAGACAGACACAGGCTGGAATGATGGTATCAGAAAGCAAGGGAAAAGCAGGTGGCATTTGCTGGGGATGCACAGGAACAGAGGGGAAGAAGGGGGAACTGGAGATGGTGAATTTAAGAGGATGAGAAAGTAGGCTGCCATAGAGGGAAGAGGAGGTCAGACACAGGCAAGTCAAAGAGGACTCAGGAAGCACCAGAGCTCTGCCTACTCCATCCTTAAATGGGATCTGACGGTATCCTGGCTCTGGGCTGCAAAACCCCGAACACAGCAGCAGATGACCTGCTGAGCATGTCACCCCGATCTGGCAACTACCACTATCCACAGCCGAACAGTGCTCTTACACAGGCCATTATCTCAGGGTTAGAAATTAATGCTACAGACCAAAGGTCTATGCCCTCTGGATGACCCAGATCACTGTAGATTCATGTGACAGGACTAATTTTTGTCTCCCCCTTTTACCTCTGTATAATTATAAAATTACATATAAATCCAGCTATGTTGTTTTTAATACAAAGACTACAAACTTCAGCACTTCAAAATTAGGAGGTATCATAATGAGATTGCCCATACAACCTTCACCCAGCTCCTGTATACAACTGCACTGATGCTGTCTCCAATTCAATAATCACAAATCATTTGAGTCCTGGAAATCAACTGCTTTGGGAAAAATACATGGTTGTGTGATAAAATCGAGGGCTGTCTCTCAAACCCTGCCTCACTCAGTGGAGGTTAGGAGGATTAGTGAATGAGGCAACGCAGGAAGAAAAAGAGACAACCACCTTGCATGAGGAAGTTGGACGTACTGCCTGCAGGCAGGAACTATCACTTCCTCAGCTCAACAGTCTTTGTAAGATGCTCAGCAAGTCCCTGAAACCAGTGTTTCTCCAGGTGACCCTTAACAGGGCAGTTCCCAGCCCTCTGCAAAGCCAAGACATCTAAAGATAACTGCAAGGGTGCCAAGACTTACAGCTGAGGTCAGTCATCCTTGTGCTTCCAGCAGATGAACTGCTACATCATGCCAGGTATTCTGGAGTGAGTGAAAAATAAAATCATACCCAAGTATTTCTTTGAGGCAGCCAAAATTGAAGGCGTTTCAATCATTTGAGCTTTATTTGCTCTTTGACTCCATTCCTCAGCTGTGAAAACGATGACACTACCTGTTCCTGAGATGCTGCAAGAAGCAGTACTTGCCCACCTGCAAAGTCCCCAGGAAGGAATTAGCAGTACTGCTCAGTTCAAGGTTTGGGTGGGGTGTAAAATAAATAGATGTGGAGACACATGCAGAAAGTAAATACGGGAAAAAGAAAATGAATTATGCAGTAATTACCTATCCACTGAAAGAAGGACTCTGTGAAAGGGAAAAAATGATGCAACCGTAGAATTAAAGATTGTATCATAATGCAGCTGCAAAGGGGAGCTATGCAACGTTAGTCCTGGCACTTCCTTGCTTTTGTCCGCCTGATTTTGTAACCCCATTGTTCTCCTA
This sequence comes from Athene noctua, assembly GCF_965140245.1. NCBI lineage: Eukaryota > Metazoa > Chordata > Aves > Strigiformes > Strigidae > Athene > Athene noctua. Next base: position 90,974,137 of record NC_134038.1, read on the forward strand.
ATGTCATTATTTTGTAAGTAATTTAAATGCAACATAATGATGAGCTCGTATGTTTATATCTTTTCATCATTAATAATGTGTGGAACAACTGGCAGACTGCTCCCAGAGTGATTGATGCTTCCAGCAGATGGCTGTGAACGACTCCCTCCTTCTTCCACCTTTACCCGAAGTAAAGAGCAGGGAGGAGAGGGAGACTTTATATTTAAACTTCAATTCCATGCACAAACATTTGGGGATTCTGGGGTCATTTCAGACAAGGAAACCAAGACCAATATCAATCAACTGCTCTGAAACAAATCGTAACCGATCAGATCTGAAGAGTGGAGGCACTGAGCAGCTGATGTACTCTGCCCAAGGTCAGAGGGAAAGCTCCCAAGGCTGGATCCCAAATAAACCCACTGACAGCCTTTTGCCCAAGCCACTGAATTCCTCCTACCTCCCACATTAAAACTTGTTTAAGTATAATTATTGCTGTTAACTGCCGGTCAGGGAAGAAGCTGATCACCTCCGGGCTGTGTTTGCTGAAGAATGAAGCCAACAAGCAACTTCTGAGAGCATGTCATAGAAAACACAACTGCAAGCAAACGTTACGGTTCTATGTGTTCATCCTGGCTGATAATTGTTATACTGGGTTCTTTAAGTAAATTACCCTGTGTGCCTCGAACTTCAGGCAAATTGCCAACGTACCTCTCAGACGAGTCTGGCTCACCCTGCTTCATGAGGGAAAGCAGCTGCAATAGCTAACTTGTTCTATTCGCAGATGATATTCGCTGGCAAGAGGCAGTGTGTCTGACAGCATGCTCACTATCTAGGCTTCGTGCTTTTTTGTCTTTGCATGCCCCTATTTGTAAACACCCCCCCCCCTTTCTCTTAAGCAGTATTTTTACCTTGTCTAATGGGTGCTGGCAGCTACTACCACAAGCTTTACGAGCTCTTTTGTTCATAAGAAAGCAAGCTTCACTTCCATCTTTCCCCATCCTCAGAGAGCAGAGCCTGCAAAAAACCCAGAGCTATCAAGTCCCCAAGGTGCAGCCAGTCAGTGCCTGCAGTGTCCCAGGCACACAGGCAACACCAGCTCTCTCCAGGGCACATCTTCTGGAAAAACTCCACTGTGGAAAAGTCCGTTGTGGTGGTGGAGGCATTGCAATCCTTCCCTCTTGGCATGCAACCTGCTTAATTTCATTTAAAACCTAACAGAGAAAGCGCTACACCATCACTAAATGTATACAGTTAGGACAACACAGTTAACAGGAACAGGCAGAAATGTTACAGCAGCAACATTCTACCCCACGACTGCCTGTTTCAGCATTTCTCACACTGAAGCTTGGGTGGCTGGTGCCATCAGAGGAAGAACCTGCACAGGATGTCTGGTCCAAGCCCAAGAGCCCATTCTTAGCTACCAGTCAATCTACCATGCCACACTGCCAGTGGTTGGTGTCCGCAAAGGGGAAAGGAAGGGAAGCAACATTCTCCTTCACTAAATGCTGCATCTCTAATGTAGAGGCTTACACTCAGATGCCAGAGGTGCCCAGCCCCATCTCCAGCAGGCAGAGTTTGTGTGAGGGAAGAGGGACGAGCGTCCCCCTTTGCCCTGCTGGCGTGGCTTGGTGCTTCACATCCTCTGTAACCCATAACAGGGAGCCAGCTACACAATTCCTTCATCTCACCTTGACAGATGCATCTGATCTTAGCTGCATCACAGGCTGCCTGAAAAGGAGTGGCATACAGGTGTTTGAGATTCAGCACGGCCCTCAAGGGTGACGCTTAATATTTTGACATTAGAGAGTGAGACTGACAATCTCTGGAGCCACGCTCTATGCCACAAGACAACAGGCATGTATTATCTGAAGACCTGCAGCAACAGAGAGGGTAGCAAAACATGCACTGGCTGAGGAATATATGCTTCCCACATATGCTCCTTGACACCCTGATGCTCGTATTTCTTATGCCGCTGCCTGAACAGATGCTTGTCTTTTCCTTCAGTCCAGGTCTGGAAGAAACATGCCCAGTGCGGCTATACTGAAAAGCAGTCCATCACAGGCACAGCCTGAGTGAGGGCAAGACTGCTTTTCCTAGTACAATTTTGCCCCAGATTTCCAAGGCAGACCACCCAAGACACCCATGCCAGACTAGCTGCACCTACACCAGGGCGCTCAGCAATACAGAAGCACGTCTCTGGCGTCTCACAGGACGGCATCAGCTCAAGTATACACCTGCCTAAAGCAGCCGTGGGGAGGAGGCCGTGTGGGAATCAGAGACTGTATTCGCTCACGGAAGCTATTTTGGGAGAAACGTACGGCGCCGAATGTCATCTTTTCATCAGTGTCAAATTATCGTTGAATTCAACAGTATGACGCTGGTGAACACCCAGATAATCATGCTGCCATTGCACACGTGCAAGTTTACACACACACACCCCTCTGCATAAATCCTGCCCAGGCTGCACATTCCCATCTGCTCCAATGCTCACCTCTGTTCAGCCCAAGGTGTCCTGAAGGTCAAGAAAAACAGGCTCCAAGCTATGGCTGTCAGCTTGCCAGCCTTCCTGAATCTCAAGTGGCTTCAGCTTGACAAACAAAAGGGTAGCCATGCTGTGAGGAGGCATAACAAACAGGTCCCACCTGCTGGAGATCTGTGTCCTCTGCCCTCCTGCCCCTCCATCGCAGCCACCGCAGCTCCTTCCAGTGTTACTCCACACCCACTCCTGCCCTGGAGACCACCTACACCTCGAGAGGTGGCCATGGCTACAGAGGTGCTGAATGTTTGACCACCACACATGCAATGCCTGGCTGGGCAGCTGCTAACAGGCAGAAGGAAGAAAGAATAGCTGAAAACAGTCTCCTTTTCTTCAGAGAACGTGCTGCTTCAAAGATGTCCCAGCCAGCCACTAATCTTATCAAGTGGGACATTAACGATCTTCAAGACTGCCAACCATTGGCACAATCTGGTTGCAACTGGCCAAACACAAAGGGCAGGAGACAGACAGAACTCATTTCCTGGGGAAACTAAGTTAAAATGAAATAAAATAAAACTAGATTAAAATTATGGTGCGTTTGATTAGTGGCGTTTGCTCTATGTCCCAGGAAACAACAACTTGTTCAATCAAGTCTGCGAGCGGTACAGCACACACAGGTAAACTGTAACTGCCCAGGCTTTTATGCCTCTGGAGGGGCAAATTACAAGCTCAATTTACATCTGAAGGGGCACTTTCCGCAGCAGAAAGACAGGGAGGGCAAAGTCATTTTGCATCTGACCGAGGTGAAAGGCCCTGTCAGGGCTGAAGGACTTTTACTCGGCCCTAAGTGTGGAAGCTGTTGGGGCTCCTCTCTCCTTCACAAGCCCCAGCCCTGGAGGTGATCTCATCCCAGAGATTTCAGCAGCTCTGTCCTCGCCACCAGCGTCCCTCAGCCCACGCTGCGGCCGCTTGGCCACCGGCACCAGGAGGGTGCCTTTGAGGGGTCGACCCTGCTGCGGTCGGACCAGCAAATGCTGAGCCCCGGCCAGCCCAGGACACGGGGAGATGCTGCACGACTAGCTTGCGCTGATGAGGGCTCGAAAGGTTTCGCGCAGTTTGACAGACCGTGCTACGGAGCTACATCGGTTCCAAGGGCTCCTCTGCTCCCTTCGCAGAGCCCAGCACAGCAGCAGCAAATCTTATTTGTGTAGAAAATAGAATCGGCAAAGCAAGCAGGCAACTCTGGATAGACTCAGAAACAGCTGTGGAATTCCTCTGGAAGAGCTGCTTACTGTAAAAGGAAGGAAAGCCCAGCCTCCCATCGCACTTCCAGCCCTTCCAGCCCACCCACCCACCGGTAGAGGCAAAGTGTAAGAACAGGCGGGAATTTAAGGCATGCCAGGATCCCAGGCTCTGGAAATTAGTTTCTCACATTCTCCACAAAAAGAGAGCACTGACGCCCAAAATCTACTGCCTTGAAATCAGACAGCACACCATTTACTCGGCTGAATAACCACACTCAAGCCAGTGGAATTACTTGCCTGAGTAACTGCTACTTGCTGCACAAATGGGCTGCAGAACTGGCTGACAAATAAATAAATACTGGTACACATAAGGCAATGTAAAAGCACCCTTTTAAAAGGCCGGTGACCTCAGCCAGGTCCCAAAGTCAATGGCCATGTGGTCAAAATCACACATCACCGGGTCTTTGGTAAAATCACACCAACTGATCAGGGCATCATGTAGATCACATGCATCTCTCTAGACCTGTATCCTCCAGGCACCATCCACTGATTGGGGTCACGGTCTGAAAAATATTTCACTGACTTAGAAAACTAAATTCTGCTCGAAAGGATGGCTTGAGCACTTAAGGAGCATAAGCTTCATTAGTTTCCTGCAAGACTTCAGGTCCCAAGTGCAAACTAAACCTCCATAAAACTCCAGCAGAGAAGCGCCCCTACTCTGTCAGTATTGGTTCCAAGTACGGTCAGCTCTTCCATACTGAACCCAAACACAATATGGTATTTGTTCTCAGCACCGTGCAAGCAAAAAAAAGATGTAAATGGAAAGCTTACGAGAGGCAGTCCTGAGATTAAAACCTTTGCGTGCAGGCTTGCTTGTGAGTATCCCTCTTTAATTTCACTGGGACAACACACATGACTCAAGTTAAAACTGCTGAAGCCTCTGTCAGACTGTGGCTGATGGACCTCCTGCTCCAATTCATCGAGGGGTCAAGGTGAGAACCCTGAATTGGAGCCAGGAACAGGTACGGCAAAAACATACCCAGGGATTTGGCAAGGCCAGAGGCCCAAGTGACTCACTTGGGAAGGGTGACCCAGTGCCCAAAAGCATCTACCTGTCCGTTCCCTGCACGCTCTGCTAAGCCATAGCATGTCTTTGGATGAACTGCTCGTTCCGAGTTACCGCGTTTGCTTATATAATTTAAACACATTGGATTGAGGCCGAAATAGTTACTGCCCTGCGGACATTTCTAATCTGGATAATCCACAGCACTGTCCAGTACTCCCAAAGAGACTTCATAACATGCGAATAAAACTTCCACCAAGTGTGGCTCAACTGCCTTTCCTCCCCCCAGACAAACAGGAGAAAACAAACATCTTTTTCATTTGTCTTTACATACCTGGCAAGCTGTTCAAACCCTCTGACAGACCTTACAGGTCTGAACCAGAGGTTTGGGCTTTTTAACTGTACTCTGCCAAAAATGCATGTGCGTGGCGGGAATTTTCCACAGAGCCCGGTCCCGACAGTCACGGACACACCAGTGCCACCGACAGCACCCAGTCCGTAGACCTCGGTCAGGGCTACTTTTACGTTTCGCCTTTCATGCAATCAACGAGAAGCTGAAATCCAGTCGCGCACCGTTACACGGCCAGGAACTGCCAGGAATAGCGTTTCCAGCAGAAGGTTTTTTCCTAAATTGCTATTATTATCATCCCATGAGCTCTGCATTAGTTCAGGCTCAGTGGGCATTTCAGAAAGGCCCGTGAACCCAGCCTGGGTATGAAATGCTAAAAACAGGACCTTTGCATACATCAGAAGTTGGAAGGTTACAAGTACCTTCCAGCGGCCTCAATCAGAACCAAAACCTAAGCAAATCTGTATCAAAGGAAAAGATCTCTGAAACATACTATAACAAAAAAACAAACAAAAAAAAAAGCTAGCAAACAAACCACGGACTATATCGGTGAGGAGGAAAAGAGTTTCAGCGGGGAAACAAGAACAGAGGAATTACTATGTAGTTTATAGTTCAATTAATAGGATCTTATCAAAAGCCTGTTTGCTTTTTTTTTTCGACACCTCTTACACAAACACATACCTTACCTAACGCCTCCCCAGCTAACAGCTTGCTATCCACATTTTAAGTGTATCCCTATTTCAGAAGAGGCAGAGAGCTACTTCCGAAGGAGCCCCTCCACGCACACCCCGGACGGCGTGTCGGAACAAAGCGCTCGGGTGATGGATGTCGGCAGGGTTCGTAAATCACATTTTTGCAGCTCGACCTCAGCCGGGAGGCAGCATCTAACACCGTAACAAACTCCGAGTGCCGCCGCTCTGCAGAACAAGGATCCTACATGGGCAGGGGGCTTCGCGCCTCTCCTCTGCTCTGGTTAAAAAAAAACCCTAAAAGCCGTTTTCTAAATACACAGCGAGGTGTCTAGCACTTAACGACAGCATCCCAGTTACCGCATATCTTCTCCACTGTCAGCATAAATGAGAGGAAATCAACCAAAAAAAAACCAAAAACCAACCCAAACCAAACCCACTCAAACCCACCACCAAACCTCCGGCAGGAACAAAGGACCCCCACCAAAACCCCGTCTGTAAATTATCCGGATTTACTTGTTCAGGAAGCGCAAGGAGAACCCTCCTCCTCCTCCGCTGCAAACACCGCCGATGCGATGCCTGCGCGACCCCGCCGATTCAAAGTACCCTCCGCGCCCCCCCGCCACCCTCCCGGGGCGCGGCGGGCAGCGGGCGGCCCCGCCCGCGTTCCGGCCGATCACCGGGACCTCGCATCGCGCTGGGCTGCGCCCTCCCTGCCGGGGGGGAAGGGGGTGAGAGCGCCGGGGGGGCCGGCGGAGCTGGGGAGCGGCGGCGGAGCAGCCCCGCTGTGCCCGCACCGAGCCGTGCGCGGCGGGGCCGGGCCGGGCCGGGCGGGCGGTTACGAAACCCGCGTCTCCCCCTCGCCCGGGCGGGAGGGAGGGAAGGAGGGAGGCGTGGCGGGGGGCATCCGCGGCCCCGCTCCCCGCCGGGAAGAGGAGAGGAGGAGGGAGAGGCGCTCCCGCCGCTGGATCTCCCGCACAACGGCATCGCCCGGCGCCCCCCGAGGGCGCGGGCCGGGAGGGGAGCCCCGCCGGCGGGGAGCGGGCGCCCACTGACCTTGCCGCCATCCGCCGCCGCCGCCGCGCCTGCCCGCGGGGTGGCAGCCCCGCGCCCGCCGCCACAGCCGGCGCCCTCGCCCCGGCAGCCGGCGCCGCCCCCTGCCCCCCCCGCCCCGCCGGGGTGGGGGGCCGAGGCGGGGCCGAGGCGGCGGGGAGCGCCGGAGCCACCCTGGTACCCCCCCACCCCACCGCGCCTGGCGAGCGGCGGGGCCGGGACCCCCGGGGCGGCAGCGGCAGCCGCGGGGACCCCCGGCCCTGCCCGTCCGGCGGGGAGCGGGGAAACGGCAGCGCTTGGGGGCTGCGCAGCCCTGGAAGGGCTCTGCGCCTTTACGGTGCAGCTTGTTCTGCCCCTCGGCCCCGGGCGAGGGGCGATCGCGCCCGAGAGCCGCCGCCTCCTTGGCGGGGCTGGCAGAGCAGCGCGGCCCTGCGCACCCACCGGCGCGGCCCCCGCGGGGCCGTTAAGGTCCCCACGCAGGGCGGGTTCTCGGGCTGAGAGAACCGGTGCCCTGAGCCTCGAAGACCTTCCGTCCCAGCTGGAGGATTTAGGGCTGTGTTACCGGTGCACACTGAAGTCAGCGAGAGGAACATGTGGCGCGTTGCCTTCCCCTGGCAGACCCGGGGCTGGGCGAGGGAACAAGGCTTCCTTCTGATTCCCTGCACCGAGGCCTGTGCCTGCTACAGAGCACAGGACCACAGACTCATTTCTCTGCTGCCTGTGGAGAAAACAATCCCGTTTGCATCAACAGTAAAAGAAAAAGTGCATACGTACCTCCTAGTGTCTCACATGGGATCAGTGCCGGCAAGCAGCAAGAGCAAGGGCAGACAAGTGTCTTCCCACTCCTCACTGCCTCGTCTTTCTGCAGAGGCAGTGTTGTCTTGGGGCAAACAATCACAAGTGGTGTGAAAGCAGACCTGCAGGTTATCCAGGTGCTAGTTTTGGTTAGAACAGCCCTCCCCAGTTTCTGCAGCTCCACACTGAAAGCACTGCCTGTGGAGGAGTAAGACCTCTACAAATCAGCAAAATAAATCATTTTCACAAAAGGCTGCTTGGTTTCCTCCACTTCCTCCTCTCCCCCCTGTCCTCTGCAACAGGGATATTTTGCAGAGCAGGGTCTCCAGCAAGCCAGGCTTACCACTGGGGAGAGTCTACAGTGCATTCACTAGTACAACTACAGGTTCTGCCATAAATATTTAAAGCTCAATTACCACTCTCAGACTGAATGTTCAAAGCAGATTTTCACATCCCACAGTGTTTCTTGGTTCAAACCTTTCTAAACAAATAAATGAGATAAGACACAAGTCAAATATGCCAAATTTCAGCCACCAGTGCGAGTCTGGTTCCCCTCTCGTGTCCACCTCCGAAGTATTAGTGACTACCATCCCTGACCTCTCACCATGTATTTCACACCAGAGGCATTGTTTTAGCACATGCAGCTGACTTTCTCTTCTCTGCTGACTGGATAGAAGGGCTGTAGGAAAGATTTCATTGCTCTCCCCTTCCCCATCACCACCCAGCTGACTAATCTGAAGAGCAAACACCCAAATTGCTTCTCCCGAGGGTTCCCTTAGCTGGGCAGTGGGACTGTGGCCACCTGCCTTTCCCCCTCTGCTCTAGGGGCCGGGCCGGGACCCATGGCGCCTGCCGTCACCCACACCCTCCCACCCCAGCCACTCAAGGCTCTCCAGGTTTTGTTCAGAAAAAGTCTTTGAGATGCTGGGGAGGGGAGGTGCACGGTGGTTTTTACGATTTAAGGAGATCCTGATGCCAAATTCACATTGGGTAAACATCGTGTAACATCCTGGTTTTGAAGAGATGCCAAGTTTGAGAAGCACAACTCCTTACATGCCTCTGTGCGCCAAGTTCCTACCATTCCCTAGATCAGTTCCCCCTTTCCTCCTTAGAAAACAAGTGTCAGTTAATGCCCCCAAGCAGTGCTACGATACCAGATCTCCATTGGCACAAGAGAGGAAAATTCATTACAACATGCGAACAAATGTCCCTCTGACTAAGTGCCAGCCAGCACTGCCGCAAATGATGTCCATCAGCAAGGCCAAGGACTACACAGATGTAGAGAAAGATAAGCAGCTCGCTGAGACAGATCCCACAAGGCAGTGCTGAAGAGCATTGGCACGATGACTTTGTTAATTATATCACTATTGTGGCTGCTATGGTTTTATCATTACAGCAGAGTTTAGACAGCTCAGCTGAGACCAAAACACCCCCATACACCCCCACCCGGGTTAAGTGGGCAGCAAAGAATCAAGTATTCCTGCTTTTAACAGCCAAATACAAGGTCCTGATCGTGGAGGGGCTAGCGCACATGCTGAGATTTTAGCATCTGACTCCCTCTGCTGAATGGATTAAAGTTAACGTAGGTACACAGCTCCTGGCAGATGCGCTACCAGATAGATGCAGCAGACAAGAGGAAAGGGAAAGGAAGCTTAATTACTCCCAGGAGGATTCGTGCACGGCTGCTGTCCTCTCCCAGGCTGCACCTGTTATGCGAAGAAGAGTCTTTAAATCTCTAGGGAAGAAATCTTGAAAAGTTCCCAGCAGTAGGCTTGAAATAAAGGAAGGGAAATAGATTACAGCTTCGGATTGCTCCACACGCTTTATTTCAATAAAACTCTTTTCACCAGGACATGGATTTGTAAAAGGCAGCAAGTTATTTCAGTACCCACCTGATAAAAACTGTGCAAAAGGGCTCATCCAGCGCCAGGGGCATGGAGGGACAGCCAGAAGGACAGCCCCCCGCTCTACCATGTAAAGGCAGCTGTGCTCTGCTGCTCTTTGCTATTCTCTCACCAGTTCGGTTGGATCAGGGGATCTTTTTCCATCTGGATTTTTGTAACAATTTTTATAAGCACATCATACCTAACAGTCAATTAGAGCAAATTGCTCTCAGACATGTTCACTCAAGCACAGCTCGTACTGGGGAGGTGGGGTCCCCCATCATTCATGGCGATAACAGCAGCAATCCCTACAAGTGCTGGGGTAGCACTGCGATACCGTAACAACAGTAACTAACTCCTAGTTCCTCCATTATGATCACCAAAGGGACCTCTAATACGCAATATATAAGACCTCAGTGTCCAACTTCCAGCTCCAGGAGCGAGTCACCAAATAATCATAAAACCAAACTGGAGCTTGTGAGCATTTTAAAAATAATCAGCACATAGGGGATCCATTTCTTTTTGTTTCTGAGCCCACAGTGGAGACTTAAATCATATTCCCAAGGTTTATTCTGCTACTAAGAGGCATAGGAACTTTTTTTTAGCCTCATTTCCTAGAGAAACAAAGTTTATATCACCATGCTGTCTGTATATCTTCTGTCTTCCTGTTTTCCTTCAGCTGCTTTTGAAACTATTGGCCAAACTGTCAGAGGAGGAGAAAGCAGGGACAGTAATGTCCCTACTTTTTTTTTTAAATCACTAATGGGGCAGAGGAAAGAAACTTCTTTGACCCCCACCAAGCAAGAGTCAGGGAGAGCTCAGCACTTCTCCATTTGGTCCAGCAGCCAGTGAGCACATATGCGTGAGACAACAGTACCTAACCAAACTTTATAATACCTCCTGCTCACGTAACATCTTTCAGTGGAAAAAAATTAAGACTTCTACGGTCTCAGACCTCTGGGACTAACCGGAAAAAATTACATTAACCATTAAAATCACTACTGAATCATGGCCTGTCAAACCTCATGCCTTGCACAAAAGCTTCACAGAAGGCCATTGCCTGAAACTGCGAGGCAAAAGTACAACCCGTAGAGATTAAAAAGGCATCTATCAGTGGAAAGAAGTTCAAGCCCCACCGATCACAGGTAATTGTCACTCCTCATATTGATACCTTGTGATAAAGTTATGATGAACATTTTGGCTCATCGAAATCTTACAGGCTCGTAGACATTCCCTTGTTCTCTTCCATAAAACACTGTTTTATTGCATGCTTTAAAATATTCAGCAGAGTGAGTATTTTTACAGATTGCTAACCTGAAAATGGGCATGTAAAAAGGCCACATATTTGCAGTAACTCAGTTTAATAAATTGCTTCGAATCCCCAGTCTCTCCCTCAAAAATAAATCTCTAGTTCAGAGAAGAGCCTTTGCCCCTGTGCTAACATTACAGACTTCAAGCAGGAGAATATGGTCAATGTGTTTACCATAGAAGAGCAGCAAATTCTGTATTTACTTGTATGCCATTTAGTCCACTTTTTGTCCTGGGGTTGGGTACAGAAATTTGACCAGTAATTCTCTCCTATGATAGATTGTAAATGCTTGTCTACTAACTATAACCTTAAAAATGAAGGTGCACTGACATATTTAGGCACAAAAGGTAGGGAAGTTGCTCTTCAGTATCATCCCTCTGCCTTTACAATCAAAGAGGAGATGTCCCAGGAGGTGATTCAGAGCAGGTATGCCCCTTGTATACTCTGATGAGTCACCTTCTGCCTGGGCTAATCTCCCTCTGCAGACAAGATAGAGGAAAAAGCTTCCTGCGTTCAAGTTTAGTGCCCAAAGACAGTCAGCGCAAATAGCCCCCCTGAGGCTCCCAACCCAGGACAGAGTGCTGTTGCCTCCCTCAGAGCAGTGGGCCAGCCTAAACCAGTCTCAGGAAGCCACCTCGGAGGAGTCAAAAACCCCTGTGTCCCACCTATGGCACCACCTCACCACCGGCCTCTGGGCAACCTGTGCAGATGTGCCGGAGATGTACCAACCTGGCCCCCTGGCCACCGGCCCATCTTGGCACCGCATGGCTGAGGTGGGAAGGGACCTCTGGAGATCATCCTGTCCAACCCTCTGCTCAGAGCAGGGTCAGCAACAGCAGGGCGCTCAGGGCTGTCTCCTGCTGGGTTTTGAAGGTTTACTGCCTGTACAGAGTGCTGGATAAACACACCAGGGGTGCTACTACAGCAGTTACTCTCTGTACAGTCCTGGATATTGTCTCTGCTGCTGCAGTTGTCAAGAAAAGAAAGAGGGGGGGGAAAAAAAAGTGTTTTGAGCTCTGGTAATTATCTGCAGAGCTGCACTTTTATCTCCTCTTACACCATCACAAGGCAACGTTTAGAAAAATACACTGATACAAATCATCCTTGCTTTTTACTGTACATCAGGGCAGTCATACCCATATCTTCTCAATAATTAATAATTCACTGTATATTAAACAAAAGAGTAAATATAGATGTGAAAAATGTTCTCACATCAGTGAATTGCAATCACCAAAACTTGATTATATAAAAAACCCAAACTCTTCTGTTATCCAAAGCAACATTGAATTTGTTGTTGGGTATTAACTATACTGAAAGTCCATTAGTTAGACAGCCCCTCATTCATCCATGTTAATTCACTCTCCTCCTTTGAAGTAGCCGACGTTTAAGAGAATTGCAGCCCTCATATACAAACACAACACAAATAAATGACATGCAGATATTTCACCATAATTTACTGAGTGCAACACCTGCTTCACTGTTGGGGTGTTGCGTGCTAGAGCATCATGATGGCTCTTTGGCACCAGCACACTACAGAATAACTACAGATAGTCCTATCGCTGACAAAAAGCTCCATTAAGAAGAAAGCTGAGGTCGCAAACACAAGCATTCAAAGCCAGAATACACCCAAATTAAGGCTGACTGTGCAAGTCCCTCCTGAAATAATTAAATGCTTTAATTACATGAATGCATGCTGCTTTTCACAGCATCCTGGACTCCCCTTCAATTGTGTGGGATTTCAGCAGTGCAGCCCCATCATCCTGCTCCCCACCAATGACCTCGCCTGTCATCTCCCCCCGTGCCACCACGCCAGTTCCATGTCCCAGGCTCCTGTGCCCTCACCCCTGGTCTCCAGCCCTGGTAGGTCACTTTCCACTCTTCAGCACAATCTCCCAGTTTTCCTTGCCAGGCTGTAACCCACATTTCACCCCAGCAGCTTCCAGCCCCCATTTTCCAGCCCAACTCCCAGACCAGGTTTCTTACAGCAGGGCCCAAGTATCTTCTCCACTCCAAGTCACCAGCCTCCATCTTTCTCTCTAGGTTGCTTTAGTCCACCTATTTATGGCACCTCCACAATTCATGCCCTTCCTTCTCACTGTCTGGGGTCCAGGAGGTGAACGACACAGAGCACAAGTCTCCATGGTTGTGCCAGGAGGCACCAAGAGCAGCATTGTCAGAAACCTCCTGCTCAAGTCCCTGCAGCCATAGACCAGAGCACAGTCTCCATGGACAGAAACATCAAAAAGATCAGCAACTGAACTTACCAGCCTCGACCAGGTATGGGCAAACTGCAGTTTTCCAAGGGTTTGTAACTTGGCTGAATCTGGGTATTTTTGACAGGAGCTACAAAAGATCTTGCATGCATGAAAGTAGATTTTCCACATAACATTATCACTGCCTAATTGTGGTTTCCGTTTCCAAAGAGCAATGGTGCTACATCTTCCATAAGAAGCTGTTTTGGAAAAAAATTTCCTAGAAAGAGCTGAACAGCCAGAAACATCCCTCTAGAATCAGACTGAGGTAGTCATCTGGCACAGAAAATGTTAGCCTAAAAGGTTAAGTTTTCAACAAGTTACAGAAGATGCAAAAAAAGTGGTTCAACTCAACACTGACATTAATTAAAGTGAACTGAGTAGGAGAAAGGTTATTTTCTGTAGCCAAGCACAAGTACCATATGTATTACCCTTAGGGTAGTATGAGTCCACAGTTCACATTGCAGGCCTTGAGAAGATGAAATCGCACTGTGTAAACACTCTAAACATAGTTCACTAGGACTGAACAACCCAGCTGGTTCAGGGTTTTTTTTTTACACTCCTTGATTGGTGTTACAAAACCTGTGGTTACCTCAGAACGCCCGGCCAGTTTCCAACAATGAAAGTCCAGCGATCGCCAAGACAGGTCCTGCCACGTACTTTAGCAGAGAAAATAAAGCAAGGCGTGGAAGTCTCTATGTTTATGCAGACTTGTTTGCTTGATGTTTTTATACTACATATTTGCAAACCACTGCCAGCCCTTACCTGCACAAGCAGCTACACTGAAGCATCCTCAGCTGAGTAACTTTAATCACACAGTTAAGTGTTAACAGGATTAGGACTGAGGGCTGGAATTTCAGTGTCAGATCTGAAGCAGGCATGGAAAAACAAGCACACTGGGATGTTTATGTGCTCAGCACTAGCATTCTGACACTTCCTGAAAATTACTTCATTTATAATTAACACTACAGCTGCAGATTCACCACTATTTAAAATGAATTAAGTAACAAAGCTCTTTATGAAATCTTACGGATTTCCTGGCATAGACAGCATGGCTAGTTAAGTACATGAATACAAAGTAAATATGTTTTTTTACTGGGACTTCTGAAAATGTGACCACTGTCAGTGTCTCAGCAGACAGGGTGGCATTGCTGGTGGACAGGAAATACTTCTTAAACAATGCTGTCCCTGCAAGAGGTGTCTGACTGGACTACCCCAATTGAGGCTATCCTTGCACAGCAATCTTACATTCAGGGCCTATTCCTGCAGTCCTTGCACCCCTGCAAGACGCTTGGGGGATTTTACCTGTGTCTAGTTTGAAGACCATGCAAGAAAATGTCTTGAGGATCAGACCCACCAAGGCAAAGGTATTCAAACCTGTGTCAGTATGTAGAGAGTCCAGTGGACTACAGATGCTGCTGTAAGTCTTTATGGGCTTCCTACCTCCTGTCCTGCTGAAAACAAGATGATGCTGAGAGCATTTCAGACCTCACGGGCTAGAAAGACACTGTGGCTTCAGGGCTGCAGACACCCTTGCTGGTAGGGGTCCTACCGCGGGGACCCCCACTAACATGGCAGAGCCATATCCACTCTACCATGGCAGTGGAGAGCCCTCTAAAACACTGTCTTTTCCCAGCCTCGCTCAGTTAGCATGTGTTTTTCCAAACAACCTGCTTATGGTCCAAAAGGGAATAAGTTTCTTATTAAGCTGATAGATCCATCTCATTAATACTCGCTCTCCCAGAGCTCCAATTAAGCGTGTTCATGTTTTCTAGGACAACGCCACTTATATCACATTTGAGATTGCTGCTAGAAAATACTTACAGAGGTTCCCAGTTCAGACCTCTGGGCTGTGAGACTTGCCCTATCCATGTCAGTCCTGTGGCACGTCAGGTCTGATATGTGTCTCTGATTTAAAAAGAGTTGTTCAAAACCTCTTATCCACATTTCCCTTAAAGGAGAACAAACCTCCTTAGAGTCTGGCTGAAGAGCAGGAAGACGTGGCTGAAGGGCAGAAAACTGCCCAAGCCTCATTTCTGAAATCAGATGGGATTTACACCCTTAAACCACTAGGAAGCTTCTGAAAAATTTACTGTGTCACTGTCTGAACTGATAAAAATTACTTGTGAGAAAGGCTTTTCAACACCTTTTTAGGCTTAGAGAAGGCCTCCCCTCACTCAGGGGAAGAAAGAAAAGATTAAAGGCTTTATCTTGCCTTTTTCAACATTCCAACTTGCCCACTGATTAAACTGGTCAGCAAATCAAATCCTCTGAAGAGGCCAAAGGGTATGTCTGGGTGTGAGTCTCACAGGTGTGAGCCTTGCAAGGCCACACCAATTCCCACTAAAACAGTGGAGGAGTTTCCATTGACTACAATAGAATTTGGATGGTCCTACAAAGAAGTTGCTAAATAACTGTTAGAGCTGACTCCCAGCCCATCTGTCTGCAAGGAGGTGCAGGCATCCTTCTTACCGATGATAGAGAGAGATGTGTAGGAGGGAGTAAATTATGTCTCTCCTCTTTGCAAGGAAGGTTACCTTGATTCTCGGATATTTCATCCCAATTTCAGCAATAATAATAGACTGACCTGCAAAAAGAGCTCATGGGAGCTTACATGCAGGCTGAAACAAAGCTGCCAGGTTTCCGCCAGGGAGGCTGGGGGGCAGCTGCCCAAGGCAGACTTGGGGCTTTGGAGAAGGCTTTGTTTAAAGTTGAAGCACTCAAGACTGTTCTGTGTATTCATCATCCTCAAAGAGAAGTGCTTGGCTGTCCTCCACCGAGGCAGGGGAGTGCAGGGCAATTGGACCCTCAGCATCTGCCAGGGAAAAATAATCCAGAAGGAACATGAATAAATAAAATACGTTTTGCTAGTCCTATTATTACAAGACTTTCTTCATGCTCTCCCTCTAACATTTTAATTCCCTTCCAACAATTTTCTGTTTCTCTGACAGCCTATCTGTCATTTTCCATGTTTATTATTTTTTTCCTTCTTCATACTTCTTTCCTCAGATTTATTTTGAAGAGCATTCACTGCCCTCTCATTCTCTCTTTCCCCTGGTGTCTTCTCATGTTCTCCCAATATTCTGTATCACCTTGTCCATTATTTTAATTATTTTTAAGGGCTTCTCTCCCTGTCTCTCTTCCTTTAAATCCTACACTGCTATTTTCACCTTAACTGCATATCTTCCCCCTCCATTGCTTAATTTTCTACACATTTTCCACTTTTGGTCTTCTTTTAAAACCATGGTGACATAGCTCCACAATACTTTGCAGACCTCCAAGCCTCTTTTATCTTATTTTTTTTCTCCACAGATGTTTTCTTTCATTGTCATCTTCCCAACTCAACAAAGGAAAACCTTTGACTCCAAACCATTGCTTATGCTCAAATGGCAGAGGTGCAACTACCCTCTTCTGGAAGTCCCTCCCCAGCTGCTTACCACCAATCCAAGGGCAGGAACCCAGACAAGGAGAAATGGATCCACAAAGGAAAAAGTGGATGGGAGAAGTGGGAGCAACATACCTCCATCCTTAGATCACGTGTGCCCAGCCAGTGAATAAGGCTATTACTGGGTAAGTTACAACTATAGCAGTCAATACACGCTAGGAAATTCGTTGCTAAAGGACTATGAGTTTGGCTGAAAGCTGCAGACTCTAGTTCTTTCAAATTACGTGATGCTGGTGCCTGAAGGAAACCGTGGCAAATGAACACAAAGAAAATATTTACAGGCAAACCTTTCCAAAGCAGAATTCACTTATATGT